>NC_134589.1:60154714-60864089 GCF_037038515.1 Microtus pennsylvanicus
TTTTATCAAACCACCACACCTGGGCCCCTCGAAATGCAGGCTGGCAGCTTTTCTGCACCAGAGGGGTAAATCTGACTCCCCTCCATGAAGCTCTCCAGGGGCTCACATGGAGCTCACTTGAACTGTTACTCTTTAGCCCTCGTCCTGTTATCTGGAGACCACCGGAGACAAAGCTGCAGCCCAGAGGTGTCGGGGGTCTCACCAGACAAGGGGGAAGCGCAAGGGCAAGGTTCTGTAGAAGCAGATGTGGTGTATTACAGGCCTGCCTGTGATCTCAGCGTGACCTTCAGAGCCACAGACGGGAGCTGCTTAGTGCCCTGCTCCCCATGACTCGCTCAGCCTGCTTTATTATAGAACCAGAACACCTGCCCACAGGTGGTACCTCCCACAGTGGGCTGAGCCCTCCCATATCAGCCATCAGTCAAGAAAATACTCCACAGACATGCCCATGGGCCAGTGCGATGGGCCATGCTTCAACTGAGGCTTCCTTCCAGCTTTAGTTTGTGTAAACGGAAACAAACAAACAGTTGGGCGGTGGTGGCGCACGCCTTTAATCCCAGCACTCAAGAGGCAGAGGCAGGTGGATCTCTGTGAGTTCAAGGCCAGCCTGGTCTATAAGAGCTAGTTCCAGGACAGACTCAAAAGCTACAGAGAAACCCTGTCTTGAAAAACCAAAAAACAAAACCAAACCAAAACAAAACAGAAAAACAGAATCCAGGATGACTTTGAACTCCAGATCTTCCCGTCACCATTTCCCCAATGCTGTCACACAGGTCCCAGTTCTCCCCAAGCCTGCATGTATGTCTGTGCACCACTTGTATGCCTGGTGCCTGGGGAGGCCAGAAGAGGGCATTAGATCCCCCAAAACAGGAGTTACAGATGGTTATGAGCTACTTCGTGGGCACTGGGATTTGAACCTGTGTCTTCTGGAAGAGCAGCCCATGCTTCTACATGTTGAGCCATCTCACCGGTCCCTCATCTTAACGTGAGGCAGGAAGCAGGGAGGACATTCTTCCCGCTGTTCCTGCTTCTCGGAGTCAGTCATGAAGGAATCCGCTTTCCATTTCAAAAGAAACAGTTTCACAAGCTTCTGGATTTCAGTTTTGGTGGAGAAAGCGCAGTTTATCTCCAACCTCTTGCAAATGCCACCTTCTACTCTTGCTAAGTCCTGCCATTCTGTGCACAGCAGAGAGGATCTCTGAGTTCCTTCCACTTCCTGTTGCCTTCTTAGCTTCTACCAGTTGCAGTCAGAGCTCTCTATTACAACAAAGAGGAGGACCCAGAGGGGAGGGGAGAATGGGAAGGCGAGAGGTATCCTCAGCTGACCAACTGCTCCTGTTAAGCCCAAGTCCCCTGATGTTCCACATATAAAGGTGTCTCCTTGTTCCAGGGCATTGTTCTGCCACAGATTGTGACCGGATTCGCAGCCAACCTTATCAACGCCCTGGCCAACTATCTGTTTCTCCATCAGCTGCATCTTGGGGTGATGTGAGTCGGGCTTCCTCTTGGGCAGGGGGGACTGCATTAGCCTTCTTCAGGGAAAAGAGGGCAGTTTAGCTGATGTGGGTGTGGCCTTCTTATGTGCTTTGGAAAGCGCTATCAGAGTGTAGAGGATGCTGCCCCAAGCCGGAGTAACTTCAGGGCCTGTGGTGGAAGAGGGCACAGTGAGGGGTCCATGGCTCCCCAACTCCCCCAAGTCAGAGCGGAGAGGGTGGACCACAGTGTCCACCCACAGTTGCTGGTCTTCCCAGGGGTTCAGCGATAGCCAACACCATCTCCCAATTTGCCCTGGCCATCCTCCTGTTCCTCTACATCCTCTGGAGAAAACTGCATCAAGCCACGTGGGGAGGTAAAGACTTCCTTTCGATTGCGCTGTGGCTTTTGCCGGAGAGTTAGACATGTTGAAAACCCATCTATTGTACCTGCAGGGTGGTCCTGGGAGTGCCTGCATGACTGGGCCTCCTTCCTACAGCTGGCCGTCCCTAGCATGCTCATGCTGTGCATTGAGTGGTGGGCCTACGAGATAGGCAGCTTCCTGAGCGGTGCGTACGCAGACGGGAGAACTGGTGGGAACTGGCTGGTGGGAACAGTCTGGCTGGAGTGAGGCTGATATCAGCTGCCCGTCTTTCCCAGGTATCCTTGGCATGGTGGAGCTGGGAGCCCAGTCCATCACCTATGAATTGGCTATTATTGTTTACATGGTAAGTGCGCAAGACCCTGTTGTGTGACCGTGGGGGAGGCATCCTGTTCTCTAACCCGAGAGTCACACAAGGAGCAAAAGGCATTGGTGGCATTCAGTAACACCGTAAAAGATGTTCCTGGACATAAAACATCACCCTGCAGCAGGGACGAGTGATAAGGACATGTAATCCCAATTGCTCAGAGGGGAAACAGGGGAGTCACAAGCTCAAGGCTGGACTTCACCAAGGAATAAGATAATTTCTCCAAATAAAACATAAAACCAGTGGTAAAGTGTTTGCCTAGTACTCATGAGGTCCTGAGTTCGATTCCTGTCCCCGTCTCCCACAAAGTCATCTTGGAACCTGGACAGTCCCTTTATGCCTGGTTTGATCATTTCTCTCTGTAAGATGAAGCTGGGTGAGGAGGGCAGAAATCCCCAAATATCTGCTAATTCTGTCTCTGGCCCAGTTCAGATCCAAAGGACTTGACTCTGTTCCCACACTGCCCTAGTGCAATGCCCTGGGGGTGGAGGGGTATGGAATAGGTGTCTGGTCACCAAGGTCAGCTATGTGCTGATTCCATCTCTGAGCACACTGTGCCTGCCCTGTATGTTTATGGGGGATGGGAGCCGGGGACTTGGACAGCTATGTGCACACCGTGTTCACAGAGGCGGTACTGGCTGTAGTTACGCTGCCTGGGTGTCTGCCCATCAGTAGAGGGATGGGTGGACCAAGTACGTACACGCTCACAGTGGAATGTTGCTCACCCTTCAAAGTGGAGGAGATTCTGTCATGCTAGAAAATACATTGTTAAAGGCTTTTCCGTCACTTTGTCTGTCAACCTGAAACTCTGAAGGGCTCTGATTTATGCCTGCACCGCTTCAGACGGAGAGCTAAAGCAGGGACCAGGGTGTGGCGCTGTAGTAGAGGAGGCTCATGCCCAGCATCATGCAAAAAAATGAACCTTTTTAAACAGAGAGAAAGGGCATTTATAGTTTGGAGAAAGACTCAGCCAGCTGACATTCTAACCTCCATAGTTTATATTTAAAATATACAGGGTATATACACTTCTTTGGTTTTAGTTTATGTTTTAGTTCCCCCGGGGATCCGAGCATGCTAGATCAATTCACCTACTTCTACTCCTTGGGGGCATATATTTTTATTTTTACTGCCTGTGGAAGACGTTTTTAACCTATACTTCACGTTTTTACATTTTACTCCACTTCTCATATTTTAGTAATTTTAGTTGAGTACATCTATCAAGGCTTGAAGGCCGTGAGCCCATTATCTCTAATCCAGCCTTCCACTGCCCAATGTTTAATTTATATTATTGTAATAAGATCGTCAGCACCTCGGGATACCTCCTGGAACAAATATCTTTGTGTGATTTCCGATTTTTTTCCTGCCTGAAGAAAACAAAACAAACAAAAGATAAATGTTTACACTGCAGGGTAGTGGTAGTGGAATCTTTAATCCCAGCACTAGTGGAGGCAGAGGCAGGAGGATCTCTTTGAGTTCCAGGGCAGCCAGGGCTGTTACACCAAGAAATCTTGGCTGGGAAAAAAAAAATCATAAAAAGATCAGTGCTTACAACTCTCTATATGTGCTCTTTGCACATCTTGTCCTCTGCTCTCTACAGGTACAAAAAGGCACGTCTGTATTCCTCCCAGTTAAAAGAAGGCTGCACCCCTTCTCTATTGGTGCACCAGCTGCTCTCAGCGCTGCATTTAAAGGCTCCCTGGCTGTCTGCCATCAGTTGTTCTAATGATGTGCTCAGTAACTTTCCCCTCTGGCATACAGGAGACACGTCCTGTTAATGTCCTTTAATCATTAATGTCCTTTCATGGGGAACAGGGTCTTGGCCTTTCTTTGTCTCTCTTGACTGTGACATTTCCCCTCAAAGTGTTACAGTTGTTTCATCCTAATTCCAGACTCTCCATTTGAGGAGGGAATTCTATGAGAAATCTTGTCGAGTCCTTCTCGGGACTCCGTACCAGGAGATGCACCATACGGGCATTAACTAGGGATGTGTGGTCAAACGGTTGCCGATAGCTTTCTTCACATCACATTCCTGTCTCCCATTTCTCCACTGTTCCTTATTCTGTGTGTTAGATTTTCCTTAATCCTCACCATAGTTATCCCAATACGCAAGGCAACGTTCAAACTCAAATAAGTGATTAATCTTTTTTTTGTTTTTTTTTTTTTTGTTTTTTTTCAAGACAGGGTTTCTCTGTGGCTTTGGAGCCTGTCCTGGAACTAGCTCTTGTAGACCAGGCTGGTCTCGAACTCACAGAGATCCGCCTGCCTCTGCCTCCCGAGTGCTGGGATTAAAGGCGTGCGCCACCACCGCCTGGCTTAATCTTTTTTTTTTTAAGATTTATTTATTATATATACAGCATGCCTTCTATGTATGTTTGCATGCCAGAAGAGGGCACCAGATCTCATTACAGATGGCCGTGAGCCACCATGTGGTTGCTGGGAATTGAACTCAGGACCTCTGGAAGAGCAGTCAGTGCTCTTAACCTCTGAGCCATCTCTCCAGCTCCAGTGATTAATCTTTTAAAAGTTATCATTAGTGAGTCAAGTGGTAAATGTATCGATATTAACGGGAAATCTTTATTGGATATTCACCACGTGTGAGACTCTGTTCTAAGTTGGTAGCCATGTGAGCTCTGTCAAGTCTCCATTATTAGAGTCTTTGTACAGATAGAATATAACATCAGAGGTTCAGCAATTGGCTTAGTGTCACGTGGGTACTAAGTACAAACATGTCAGGATCCAGGCAGTTTGGACTCAATAGTTACAAGGCTATCCCTTCCTGGGATTTTCTTTAGTAACTTTTCTGCTTTCTGAATGGAATCTCTCTCTCTTTCAAAACAGACACTAAAGTGGACCTTGGTCAAACCCATCCTTATACTGTTCCCCTATGTCCCAGAGGACAAATGCGATTGCGTGGGGGTCCTCCCTCCTGTGGCAGAGGCTGGAAACCCTGCAGAAAAGCCTCATCTATTGTGAGAATCCTAACTTGGAGACAGAGGTTCTTCATTAGCCCAGAGCTTCTAGCAAGGTCACAGAGATGTAAAAGTCTTCAGAGCCCATAGGGCCTTTTTAGCCCACACGGTGTGAAGCACAGGCCGAGTCTGTCTGTGGGGTCTCGATGCACAGTCTTACTGTAGTTTCTTTCCTTTTAGATTCCTGCAGGCTTCAGTGTGGCGGCCAACGTCCGGGTGGGAAATGCATTGGGTGCCGGAAACATTGAACAGGCCAAGAAGTCCTCAGCAGTTTCCTTGATAGTCACAGGTGCTTACACCCCTTAGCCCGAGGCTCCTGGTGCACGCAGGCTGTGCATGGAGCACCCTGACTCCCCACTTTCTGTGACCTCCCTGTTCACTGTGCCCTTTCTTCTGCTCTATCCCCAGAGCTTTTTGCTGTGACCTTCTGTGTCCTGATGATAGGGTGTAAGGATCTCGTGGGCTACATCTTCACTACCGACCGGTGAGTGCTGGGATTTTCTTGACATGTGGAATCTATGATAAAAAAAAAAAGATTGGGTGGATGTATCACAATGGGCGGCTCCCCAGAAAAGCTGCATCTTGGTGCGGTGTTCTGAGTCTTTTGCAAGACCAGAAACCTCGCTGATTTACTTGAGAAGAACCTGATTATGGAGATAGAAAAACCAATTTGTAATCTGAATCTCAAGCTAGTGGGGATTGGTGGTGACAGTACGCTTTCGATGGACACGATAGTTATGAATTTTTAAAAAGTCGCTTTAAATTGCTTTTAGTGTGTGTGTGTGTAAGGGAGGGGGAGGGGATGGAAGCCGGAGGACAGCTTGCAGGAGGCAATTTTCCCCTTCTACCATGTGGATTCCAAGGATTGAACTCAGGCCACCAGGCTTGCGCCATCTCAAGAACCCTCCTGTATTTTTTCCTGTTTTAAAGCTTTCACAGCACTGTTGACATTTGCAGACAGAGTTTGCATTGGTTGTTTAGTGGTAGAATTCTCGCCTGTCACGTTTGCAGGTTGGCTGGGCATCCTATCTCCCTAAGTTAAAAAAATGCTTCAAAATCTGAAAGTATTTGAGCACCATGATACTATAAGCGCATTTGTCAGTTCAGGATACTAAATGGGATAAACCAACTTAAAATAGATTAATGCAAGCCAAGCGCTGGGACAGCTAACTCTGAGAGCTTGTATCTCAGAGCTCCCAAAAGCTTTATGATGCCAACCAAGAGCTGCCCCTGGCCCAGCAAGGATCAGGTCTGAGCCACGTTACAGCTCTGCATGCCTCCAAAGTGGTAGCTCTATGGGGCACTGAATGATCTTGGCATGTAGGGGCTCAAGACTGTCGTGGGAGCAATCAGGTCCTCCTGAAGTGGAGAGTGGAGTCTTGGAGCCAGGGCAAGAACAAGTCCCCCTGCCTACGGTTGCAGTTGGAGGCCTGGAGGCTAGCCTAACTGAGCTCTTGCCAAGGAGGCCTCTGTCTCAGGTGAGTCTGTCCCAGTGAATCCTGAAGGCAGTTGTCTCTTCTTCCTCCATTGGATTCCAATGGCCCCTGTACTCAGAAGCCCAAATGCATAGGGTACTGACTGTGACTGGCTAAATATCGGTATGAAAATAGGGTCAATACAGGAGTAACTGAAGAAGAGCAGTCAAACCTGGAGAGGTGGGAAAGAACCTGAGCCCACTAGAGGTGTTGGCGTTCACAATCAGGTGTGCAGGTCTGTCTCCATAGATACTTGTTAAATAGCCCAAGCATTCCCAGAAGGAACTTCTTCTTCCTCCTCCTCCTCTTCTTTCTCTTCTTCCTCTTCCTCTTCCTCGTCCTCTTCCTCCCCTTCTTCTTCTTCTTCTTCTTCTTCTTCTTCTTCTTCTTCTTCTTCTTCTTCTTCTTCTTCTTCTTCTTCTTCTTCTTCTTCTTCTTCCTCTTCTTCTTCTTCCTCCTCCTCCTCCTCCTCTCTCTCTCTTTTTCTGGTTGGGTTTTTTTTTTTTTTGACAGGGTTTCTCTGTAGCTTTGGAGCCTATCCTAGATCTAGCTCCTGTAGATCAGGCTGGCCTCTAACTCATAGAAATCTGCCTGCATCCGCCTCCTGAGTGTTGGGATTAAAGACATGAGCCACTATCGCCCGGCTACCTAGGTACCTCAGATCTGCCAAACTGCCTGGTTTTTAGAGTTTTAGAATATATTTGTCACAGAGATTAAAGATAAAAAATCTTATCAGTGACTGTCGTAGAAATCATGACACTGAACTGATTGCTGAAGAGACAAACAAACCATTCTGCGCTCTGCAGGGTTTTTTTCTTCCTCAGGAAGGCAAGCTCAGATGTTCTTACTGTATGGAAATGTCATAGAGACACTTGATGTTTGGGATGTCTTTGTCAGTAGTCACAAATTGCAAACTGGCTTTTCCTTCGTGGATTCAGAAAGGGTGTGTTCGGAATAGATGCGGCTGCCTCAGTTTCCTCCTCGCCTGCTTCTCTTTTGTCTTTGGATGGTAGGCTGATGTTTGCTTTCACAGACTACTCACTTCAGGGCAGGGAGCAAGGCGACCATAAATAGCTCTGTTTTTCTTTCTCAAAGGATGGACATGGAATCAGATTGGGGGTTGGGCCAGGCTCAGAGGTATGAGAGACTTCTTGTGCTTCCTGCCATATGAATTCTGTAGAGGGCTGGTGTACTGTGGATTTCAGGTTGGCGTGGGCCTAGTGCCCCAGGTTGGCCTGGAGACCATGCAGCCGGGTGGCCCAACAGGAGCTGGCACTGTACTGCCCACTTGGGGGCTGTCAAGAGTAGAGAGGTAGAAGCTGGAGCGAGCCCAGCAAGCCGTCCTCTCCCCATCCAGGAATCCGGGGTGTAAAGCCTCTGCAGAAAGACTGGAACAATCCTCCAAGCTTCTGGAAGAGAGGATCTTGCTACTTGGGCCAGTATGGGGTCACCCTGGGGATTCTCTTTAAAAAGGCATCCAGCCAGGTCAGTTTCAAGAACTCGGGTTAGGCCCTGCCCCCCTGCTGGAGGAGTGGGCAGAGGAAGCCAACAAGAAGCTTCAAGAGCTAGGCAAAGGACAGACCCTGGTGCAGGCCCACAAGAAAGAGCAAAGCATGGAGAACCAAGTGAGAGAGAACCTGAAGGCCTCACGTTCCTAAGGCAGACCACCCTTACCTAGCAGCGTGGCTGGAGAAGGGTGAGGTTCTGGGACGTTCTGTGACCCTCGCCAGCAGGGTAAACAATCCAGCATTGACTATTCCCAAAGAAAGGAGTTAAAGGCTACAGAGTCTCTTTTCCTAGGGGCCCTGTATCCTTTCTTCTGTTCCCAGAACCCGGTTTCGGCACCCCAGGCTGTGGGAACCTCCACTTTACCATGCTCAGCTCTTTAGTCCCTCTCGTTGCTCTGAGCTCTTCTGCACATTCAAACTGAGGTGCCTGCCCTGCCTAGGGATGGGGCAGAGGGGAGAAGGTCTGGGTGAGGCAGGGGATAGAGCTTGGACGGTATCCGCCAGCAGGCAGGTCAGGTTCTTTATTACTGAGCAGTGATTGGAAGCACAGGGGTGGGGCCGGGAGGGTGGGAGGAGGTGGTTGGCAGGAAAACGAAGCTCAGCGATGCTCTTGATTTTGAGTTCATATCACTCATCACTTGGTTCTTAAATAAAGAAACCTGGACACAGTGAAAGCAAAAAAAATGCATTTAGGGGTTGGAGAGATGGCTCAGCAGTTAAGAGTGCTGGCTTCCAGAGGCCTTAGGTTCAGTTCCCAGCAGTCACCTAGCGGCTCACAACCATCCGGAACTCTAGTTCAGGGAATCTTAGGTCCTCTTCTGGCCTCCAAGGGCACACCCGTTACACATGTGCTACACAGACCCGTGAGTGCAGGCAATACCCATGCACAAAGAATAATAATGAGCAATTAAAACTACATTTGATTATTGTGCTTCATATATGTATATAGTATGCTTCGATCATATTCACCTCCCTCTCTCCTGTACCTTTAATCACATACAGCATAGTATTCCTACGTATACAACATTTGCTGTAGCACACTGCTTGGCCTGCTGTTTCCTCTGTGACATGCATGCACTGTGTCCCTCAATCCCAGCGTTTTCTCTCCTGTTGGATTTCATGTCATTTTGTTTGTCAGGCCTTAGGAGCAGCAGTCTGCAACAGACAGACAGACAGACAGACAGACAGACAGACAGACTCGGTCCCTGAGTAGCAGGCTAAACCATCTAGGTTTGGGTTACGTCATTCTGTGATGTCACATAGTGACGAAATTGGATAAAAAGGCTTTTCTCAGATGGTATCCCTGCCATTCTGTGTGCAAGGCTAACTTAAACTGGCAGAATAAATGGAACAGGTGAAATCCTACCTCACCATGAAGAAAACACAAAGAGAAGGGCAAACCTAATCGATCTGCTGGTGGGACACAGCCCAGGCTCTGGTGCCCACTTCCCCCCCTCCCTCTGCCCCCCGTACCCAGCCAAGCATACGGTCCCCGTGGCAGTTCTGTAACTCGACCAGAAGGGCGTTTGAAAGCAAGTTTCGCTTGCTTCTTACAAGGAAATCATTTTATTTCGATCTTCAGTTTTTCTAGGGTAAATTTTGCAGCTGATAGGCAGGCAGGCACACACACAAGATGATCATTCAAAAAAATCCTAAGAGATTAGTTCTCACATCCTATTAAAACCTAGGAGAGCAAAGCCAGGCACAGTTTCACACGCCTGTAATTCCCCCACTCAGGATACAGAGGCAGGAGGATAACAGGCTTCAGGTTATCCTGAATAACAGCCTGGGCTACAGAGTGAGGCCCTGTGTCAATAAACAGAACAAAACAAGGACAACAAAAAAAAAAACACAGAAAAAGAAATAATTCTCTAGAAGAATAGTTGACCAAAATTTGCTCTAGAAAAGACTAAATAAAGTGGTTCCCTTGTAAGAAGGGGAACTTGTTTGAAAACGCCCAAAAAGGTCACTGATTCCAGAAGATTTCAAGGGAGAAAGTTTTCAAATTGTTAAAATATAGATCATCCTAATGATGTTTAATCTTTTAGAGCACAGAAAAGGAAACTGGATTTTTTATGAAGCAAATGTGTCCCCAGAGCCCCCGAATCTGACGGTTCAGACACACACACACACACACACACACACACACACACACACACACAGAAAACCAGTCTGTTCCCAGTCACCAAAACTGATCTAAAACTCAAAATCGGGCTGGAGAAACACCTCAGCGCTTTGTAAACTTGAAGCAAGCCCTGGTTTGACCCTTAGTCATGCAAAAATGAGTTACTTATCTATTTAAAAGTCCAAAGAAAGGGCCTGGGTGTGTGGCTTAGTGGGAGGGTGTGTATTTAGTAAGCACATAGAAGGCCTTGCTTCAGTCTGAGCATCGCCTCTTCCCCGACCCCAAGATAGGAAAGAAAGAAAATAAATTAGAACCCAAGATGACGTAGTGAACAGGATCGAGCAGCTCTGCACTGAAAGTGCATTTCGGTGCACTAGAAGAGAGATGGTCAGGGAGCAAAAGTGGAGCAGGCATCATGAGGAGGGCACGTGTGTGTGCCAGGGGAGTTTCTCATAGCCATTTGTATTTGCTTCTATTTTCATAAGCATCAGACAAACACAGGAGTGGTAAGAATATGGGGACAGGGCAGTCACGGTGTGGCCTGGGAGACAGTGGTCATCGGACTTGTTTGCATAAACTTCTCATTCGATGCTTTAACAAACAGCTGTATTCCTGTGCTGGCTAAGGGAAGAAAGCAACCACCCAATCCTATGCTGGATTCTTTACTCATTCATTCAGCAAATATTCAATCTAGACATGGTTCTTTTTTTTTTTTGGTCCCAATCAGTGCTTCTGAGGGTGCTTCTCCTGGTAGCATTTCCTTTTTTTCCCCTTAACATGCAGACATTAAAATCCAAATTCGTAGCATTAAGGGTAGATCCCCTTTCTAGAAATGAGAACCCCAGAATACCTTTGGGAGTCTCACCAAACTTGCTTGACTGGGAAGATCATTTATTGTTATTGTTTGATGGTGCCAGGGCCAAACACAGGCTTCACGCATGCTAGGCAGATGCTCTGCTGCGGAGCCTCACTCCATGCAAGTACACGCGTGCTGTTCGCATGGAGTGAGGCTCCGCAGCAGAGCATCTGGCCTTCTCCTCTGGGGTCCATGCCCTTCGATGCTTTTTTTCTTTTTTATGCCTTTGGATGTTTGCCTGCACGTGTGTCTGTGTGCTGCATATATGTCTGGTGCCCGTGGAAACCAGAAGAAACTCTTGAACCTATTAGAATTGGAATCAGAGGCAGTTGTAACCTGTCGTGTGGATGGTGGGCATTGAACCTGGATCCTCTGCAAGAACAAGTGCTCTTAACCACTGATCCCTCTCTCTGGCCCTTCCTTTCTCACTGATTACCACGTGCTCTGTTTTCCCGACAGAGACATCGTGGCCTTGGTGGCGCAAGTGGTCCCCATTTATGCTGTGTCCCACCTCTTTGAAAGTCTTGCTGTGAGTATCGAGCCTGACTTCCCTGCCCACTTCCACGGTCTCTGTCAGTGATTTCTTCTGATTACGCTAAATTTCAAGTGGAAATGAGGGCCAGAGTGGTCTAGGGGCTACTGTTGATTGTTATCATGGCTGCTTCTACAAGCATTATCAAAGTCATGCTCAAGTCTGAGGACCACAGAGAGGCTCTCTACGCTTGCGATGTGGGGTCTTTAGCAGTACCAGCTGTGTTCACACTGATGGATGTCCCCTGCCCACAGTGTACCTGTGGTGGAGTGCTGAGGGGCACTGGAAACCAGAAGGTCGGAGCCATCGTTAATGCCATCGGGTATTACGTGATTGGCCTCCCCATTGGGATTGCACTGATGTTCGCAGCCAAGCTGGGCGTGATAGGTAAGCCTGCCTGTGGGAAGACAGGCCAGCTGTCCACAGACCCAAGGGGTGATGGCCAGGTGCACGGAAACTTCACTGCTTACCCTGACTCCCTCCCCGCCACACTCCTGTATCTCGTCAGAGCGAGAGTGCACAGGCAGGGGGTGAAAAGTGGTCGCGAGCCCAGGGCTGCCTGGTCACTCCCCTCTTGTCATGTGTCACTTGCCCATGTGTCAACACTGGAGCACAGTAAAAGTGTCCTTTCTATTCTTCTCCTTCTGAATCAGCCAGTCCTTAGGACTTGATGACCAGGGCCTCTGAAGTTGTAATGTAGATCTTGCCTTGTTCCTTTAATGAGGGTTCATAGCACTGTGAAGCTCCTGGCATGATAACACAGTACCAAGGCCTTATCCTGGTATATTGAGGGGTTTTGGGAGATGTGGGAGAAGCCCTAGGTTAAGATGATTGGGGCTGGACACAGAACTTCCTGGACCAGCACCCCGTGTACTCAGAGGGCAGGGCTGTTGGTGGGCTCCTCGTCACCTTTGCCCCCTTCTGCAGCCTCTGCTCCCCACCTGCTGTCGTCATCCGTGTATCTCACGTGTCCCTGCAGAGGGACATGTGGGAGGAATGTAGAGCGAGGGATGGCGGGGCAGACTCCTCTGGATGACCTTGGAGCTGAACCCACATCTCTGAAATGACCAGAGTTCATCTTCTTCCAGTAGGGAAATAGATTACCATCCAGCTTTGGTTTCTAAGATAATAATTGAGAATACATTGGCAATGAATAAATGGTCAGATGAAAACCCAACTGTTGTCTTTGGGGTAAAGTAATGACGGACTTACGCATGGTTTGTTTGAGTCCATCAGTATGTGGTGGGCTCAGAGGAGCCCGGGAGTCATCCGATAGCTGCCGAGGATTTCCAGTCCCATGTAGTTAACAATGTCACTCCTTTTTCTCAAGTTCAATAATATTTTAATTAAAAATATTGGAGTTGTTCAAAGAAGGAGAGTGCCAGAGTTCCGTGGCTATGAAGGCACAGATAATGTCTGCTTGAGTTTCCGGTGCTGTTCATGGCCTGGATCTGCCGATGATGGAGCCAATGGAAACACCAAAGGAGTCTAGGTTTTGGAATAGTATTTTTATTTAACACAACGCTTCCAAAATATTATTATTGTAACATGCAATCAGTACAAAATACTAAGGAGACACTTCATAGTTTCTTTCATATTTTTATTAATATTATTTTAATTGATAAACACAATTATGAGCATTTATGGAATACAAGAACACAAAGTGCTGTTTTGCTGTATGCAGACAATGTGGCCTGTTTATGCCAGGGCCATTAGGTTATCCGTCTCCCTGTGACGTCATCGTTTTATACAGTGACTGATGCATCTGGAATTTACTTTTTTTAAAAAAAGACAGTTTTATTATGTAATTTTGGCTAGGCTGGAACTCACTCTGTAGACCAGGCTGGCTCTGATCTCACAGAGATTCACCTGCCTCTGCCTCCGGAGTGCAGGGATTCAGGACATGCATCAGCACACCCAACTATGTTCAACTTTGCTTTGTTGTTGCTGTTTTTCTCTTGTTTTTATTTTAGGAAGCGGCTTCCTTTGTAGTCCAAGCAGGCCTTGAACGTGAGATCCTCCTGTTAAGCCTCCCAAGTGCTGGGATTACAGGTGTGTGTCCCCATGTCTGGCTGAGTTAAACATTAGAGAGGAACCAACTTTAAATGTAGATACATGGATATCCCAAGGCTCATATCAAATGTCTGCATTTGGCCCTTTTAACTCTTCTTAGACGTGTATCTGCTGTGTGCAAAGTGGAGGTAACTGGGACTCTTGGAGAGAAATGGTGGGGTCCTGGGGGTGGTCAGGGCTGTGGAAGAGCATGTACTCGGTCCTTCTACTGGCTTCTTAGATGGAAGTGCCGTACATGTCGGCCTCACCCTGAAGTCGCCACCATTAGGGTGTGTGGTGTGTACAAGAGGTTCCCGGAAGCTCCTTGAAGGCTGCAAGCTCTCACAGGCAGAACGACTAATCAGAACAGCCATCAGCTATCAGTTTTCCCCCCGCGGTTTTCAAACACGCATTCCTGGCTCTGCCCAGAGGGTTCTGATAATCACCCTGTATCTGTTAATAGGCATTATGACATTTGTGGAAATAAGTTTGTAACCCAGATTACAGCTAGAGCTAGCTGGGTATTTCTGTCAAAAATCTTTGGAATGAGCTTTGTAGTTTCTGTGTGGGAACTGAGTGTTGGAAGGAGGAAGCCTTTCTTGCTCCATCCTGGGACTGACTGGTGGTCACTGACTTCACTCTTGTGAGGAGCAGACTAATGGATCACTCTTGATAAATGAGAGGTGGGGCAGTTGGCACCAAGGAGCCGAGCTGTCAACCTAACGGGAGTAAGGTAGAGATAAGCCTGTGAGCTATGACTGGGGTTTATCCTCAGCCCTTCCGTGGATCTGATCAGAGAGCAAAATCTATGCATTCGGATCCTGTTATGCGAGGGACTTGGTCCCTCCCATCTTTGTCTTGGCAGAGAGCTGAAAGGCCAAGCAGAGGAGTTGGGAGAGCATCATGGAGGAGGAGGGAGGCTCAGGTGTGTCCTGACTGAAAGCAGACGAAAAGACGTGGCCTTGTGTGGTCGCTTAAGGTTTCATATTTGACTATGGTCTAGATGAGGGAGACTGTCAGTTGCTGGTCACAGTCACCATTTAGCTTTCTGGTGGTGGTAATCTGGCTCTCTGCAGGGGCAGCTTCTAGCAGGCGGGCTTCCTGGGCTGTGCCATGAGGCGGAGAAGCTCCTTTTCCAGGCAGGTTGCTGCAGCAATGGGTTCCAGAGTTGGAGTCGCATGTGCTGTGGTATGCGTCTGGTTGTGTGCTCAGCTCTTCCTGACAGGCTCTGGTTCTGCTGCTTGTTCACTGTGGACAAACGGCTCATCACCTGTGGTCCCTCATACCCCTCCCCTATGCAAGTTTATTAGACTCACCAGCACCTGGGGATCCACTCTGTGTGCTCCCCAATCCTTCCTACAGTGTAACCCGCTGTGGAAGCAAAGCTTGCGTCTAAACAAAGTTAGGTTTGACGGTTGAGCAGAAATCTCTGGGGGATTTTTAAGACAGATTTCTGCCAGGTGTGGTGGCACACATCTTTAGTCTCAGCACTGGGGAGGTGGAGGCCAGCGGGTCTTTGTAAGTTTGAGGCTAGTCTGACCTACAGAGTGAATACCAGGCCAGCCAGGGCTAGGTAGTGAGACCCTGCCTCACACAAACAAACAATGGAAAAAGATGGGTGGGTCCTAGTTTAACCCCCTCTACTACTCCACGCGTAGTCTCCATATCCACGTAAGGCAGGAGCAGGGTCTTACAAGCGGAGTTTTAGAATGCAGAGGTTGATTTCTAAGATGATCCCCTCCAATGAGTTCAGTACAGAGTGAGTGCCAGGCACATACGAGGCCCTGGCTTCCATCCCCAGTAGTTTGTTTCCTTTTTTAGGTATCAAGAATATACATAAACTTTAGGGATTTTTAAACTATATTCTAAAGTTTTTTGAGATTATTATTATATCATTTCTCCTTCCAGGGATGTTTTTAATGAGAAGTTTGGTGTTCTGTTTTGCTACCTTTTTAAAGCTGACAGCCACACACAATAATTAATTTCCAAATCAAAGGCCTCTACAAGAAATATCCAAACTAAAAGTGAAATATTTAAACTCACTTATTGGCCGTAAAAATGTTAGTTTTAGTTGACAAGATGGCCCAGCAGGTAAGGTGCCTGCCACACAACCATGAAGACTAGAGTTTGAATCCCCAGAGCTCAGGTAAAAAGCTGGCTGAGTATAAAACTAAGTAATACCAGTATAGGGAGGCAAAGTCAGGGAAGCCCCCAGAACAAACTGTGTAGTGGGATTGCCAGAACAGTGAGCTCTGGATTCAGTGAGAGACTCTGCTCACTATTTAAGGTGGAGAGAGCCCCTGCCTCATTCTATACGGTGGGGAGAGCCCTTGCCTCATTCTATAAGGTGGGGAGAGCCCCTGCCTCGTTCTATACGGTGGGGAGAGCCCCTGCCTCGTTCTATACGGTGGGGAGAGCCCCTGCCTCGTTCTATATGGTGGGGAGAGCCCCTGCCTCGTTCTATACGGTGGGTAGAGCCCCTGCCTCATTCTATACAGTGGGGAGAGCCCCTGCCTCGTTCTATACGGTGGGGAGAGCCCCTGCCTCATTCTATATGGTGGGGAGAGCCGCTGCCTCGTTCTATAAGTGGAGAGCAATCAAGGAAGATGCCTGACACCAACCTCAAGCCTCCACAATTATGCAAACACATGCATGTGTACCCTACCCACGTGTCCACACACACACACAAGCGTGCGCGCACACACACACACACGCACACACACGTGTAGACCACACACACACATATATATATATATGCAAACTAAGAAGTTAGTCTCTGCTTTTGAGGAGCATAAAGCAGTGATTTTTCTGAAAAAGTATTTCCTTACAGCTGGCCCGTTTCTTAATATCCTATCACCATAAGCAAAAAGGACCCAGATAGCCTCCTGGAGCTGTTGCTCTGACATTGTGAATCATGGCAGGTGGTCTTAAGGAGTGCTGGGTCTCTGCAGGTCTCTAGCCCACTGTGGGCTCTCTCTTGCCCATGGAAGCTGGCTTAGTATGGCATTGTCTCCTTGAGCTAACCTGTCAAATCTCCCTGCACAGGTTTGTGGTCAGGGATCATCATCTGCACTGTCTGTCAGGTTGTATGTTTCCTGGCTTTTATTGCTCGGCTCAATTGGAAACTCGCCTGTCAACAGGTAAGCGTCCTCGTTGCTGCCCCGTCTTCCTGCAGATGCCAAGCCAGACCGGATGTGGCGTGCATTCCTTCATTTAGGGAGGTTCTTTTTTTATGCTTTTCTTGTTATTATTGGGCTTGTTTTGCTTTAATAGGGTTTTGAGGTGAAGGGCTTCATGACCCTGGCCCCATTCATTCCCCTTTATTTGCTCAGTGAATAGGAAAACAGGATTCCATTTCGGGTCTCTTGCCGGGAAAAGCCAATTTTAAGAGAAAAATTGGAACTGGAGAGACTTTCTCCAAGTTCATGTGTGTGTGTTTGTGTGTGTGTGTTTGTGTATGAAGATACTGTCAATGCGAGGTCTGGAAATGGGATGCAGAAGCGGCAACGGAAGTAAGAAGAAGAAGAGGGGTGAATCCTTAGCGACCTTGGTTGATCTCCCCTCAGATTAGCCTCCTCCCCTTCCACTCTTGGAACCCGGGTCAGTTCTGGAAGAGAAGCTTTAGCTCACATGTCAGTTCGGGGACATGGCTTCTAAACCAGGTGGCCATGTTTAGCACTGTTACCTGCTGATACCTCAACTTAACTTGGAGTTTCTCGTACTTTTCTAGGCTCAAGTACATGCCAATTTGAAGGTAAACGTGGCCATGAATGGGAGTTCTGCTGTCTCTCAGGAGCCGGCTCACGCAGGTATGCTACAACTCTCAGCTCTGGGGTAGACCTGGCCCGACAGGACTGGAGGGATTCGTGGGTCACATCTGAGGTAGCTGCTGCATTCTCCAGGAAGCAGGGCACTGAAGTTTCAGAAGCAGATGTCAAGTTCCACCCACTTCAGATAAACTGACCTTTGTTCCCTTTGATTCTACACATTAACACACTGTTGTGGACAGGTTAAGCTTCTTTGGCCCTCTGCTAATACTTGGTACTTCGTTGAGCCTTTGACAAGTATTTCTTTCCTTTTAAAAAATGTATTGGAAATTTTTGGTCCACACACCCTGAGACTTGCGGGAGGTGGGGACATCTTTAAATCCTGCATGTAACCCATGAGGGCTTTGATCCCAGACACAGGAAGGTTTAGCAGGCCCACCCTCACCAGGTGCTGCTCAGTCCTGAGCCACATGTCCTACACACAAAACCGTCAGGGCAAAGCCAGCCCTGTTACCACCACTCCCCCCCCCGCCCCGGACTGGCTCACCCCCCAGGGTCTCAGCTTGCTCTGCGAACTTTTCTTGGCATCATTTGTTCTCTGATACCTTCAAGATGATCTTTTTAATTCATTTTATCCTGATTTAACAATTATCTTGAGAGGAAGGGCTAGTTTGTGAAATGTGGGAAATAATGACACTTAGCCTGTCTTGTTACTGTGAGGCTTGCTTTAGGAACTGGCAGATACAGCCAAAGTATTTTGTAGATGTGACCTGATATTGTTTAATTTTAAAAGTTTTGTTTCTTTGACACAGGATCTATGTAGCTCAGGCTAGCCTCGAATTGGCATTTAGGTGAGGATGACCTTGAAGTTCTGACCCTCCTGCCTCTATTTCCTAAACTGGCATTACAGGTGTGCACAGCCATGCCTGGTAAGCCTGTATTATGATGTTGTTAGGACTCTGAGCCATTGTAACAGCCTTAGCACAAGTGAGAAACCCCTAATCTGAAACATTCTGACATCCAAACCCTTGGAATATGAAATACTTCTGTTTCCAGGCATTTCAGCTAAGGTGTACTCAATCACTTATGTACCCTTACGCTTTTTAAGAAAGCTGATGCCCATCTTCTTAGGCTTCTAGGTAATCTGCCTTTATTTTTCTCTTGGGAAATTTCTATTGTGTTTTCCTGTTAGTTGTCTCGTTCCACAAGGCCATGAGACATGAGTCTTCGTGTGAGTCATTATCTTGCTTGGTACTCAGTGGGTCCTTGGGGGTGACAAGTCCCATCTTCAGTTCTGTGAATGTCTTGAGTCTTATGTTTATCTGTCCTCCATCTGTCTTATCTTCAGTATGAAATGCCTATTAGGTAGGTATCAAGGCCCCTTCAAAAGCCTAGGAAGCTCTCTGGCTCCCCACGCTGGCTGGATTTGTGGAGTGAAGAGAGGCCCTCAGAGATAATGAACTAAAGCGTGGCACTGTTGCCAGCATAGTTAGGGGTCAGAGCCTGGGCCCCGCAGCCCAGCCCCTGGCTCCACCCCTGTCCTTGAGGGGCCAACTGAACAGAGAAGTAATGCTGGGAAGCAGAGAGACGGGATTATTATTCATTGTAGCCACACTGGAAAGAGGAACAACTGAAAAGGTCCAGTGACACCTCTCCCCTTCACCTTCAGGGTCCGGACATGAGGTCTAGGTTCAAGCAGAAGGCATAAGGAATGCATCGGTGTGCAGTCCTGGTGAGAGCCGTCACTGACAGTCTTCCTGTCAGAACTGGGAAATCTCTGTGGGAGGCAAGCTCCTCTCTGACTGGCACCAGGCCTTGGCCTTCTCCTCCTCTTAGCAGGAGATTTCTGGGGAAATGCCATATCTTGGGAATCATTGTTGTACTAGTCTGGTGGCTGAAGGAAGGGGCACAAGTGTCTCTTCGAGTAATCTTCACCTCTACTTGGATGATTCCAGAGTCATTTCTTGATGAAGTACAAAGCCAGTAAGCATAACCCAGAGATAAGAGTGAAGAGTGTCCTGGAAATCCCTCCTTCAGCAGTACTGGGGATGGAATTTAGTTTTTTTTTTTTAAATATTTATTTATTAGGTATACAATATTCTGTCTGTGTGTATGCCTGATGGCCAGAAGAGGGCACCAGACCTCATTACAGATGGCTGCGAGCCACCATGTGGTTGCTGGGAATTGAACTCAAGACCTTTGGAAGAGCGGGCAATGCTCTTAACCACTGAGCCATCTCTCCAGCCCTGGAATTTAGTTTTTTATCACAATAAACAGAAACAGGTAATTGAATCTTAGTTGGCTCTATTCAACACGCTGGGAGACCTGGGAAGCCTGGGGGAGACCCGCCTACCTACGTCTTCTCTTACTAGTCTGTTTACAGAGAACAGGGAACAGCAGTGTCTTAGGGTTTCTATTGCTGTGAATAGACACCGTGACCATGGCAACTCTTATACAGGAAACATTTAATTGGGGGTTGGCTTGCAGGTCAGGGATTCAGTCCATTATCGTCATGGCAGGAAACATGGTAGAGTACAGCTAGACATGGTACTGGAGGGAGCTGAGAGCTCTGCATTGGGATCTCCAGGCAGCAGGAAGGAAGAGTGAGCCACTGGGCCTAAGCTGAGCTTCTGGAACCTCAGTGACATGCTTCCTCCAACAAGGTGCTCACCTCCTAATGGTGTCACTCCCTATGAGCCTCTGGGAGCCACTTTTCATTCAAACCACCATGTTCCACTTTCTGGCCCCCATAGGCTTGTGGCCATATCATAAAGCCGAAATGATTCAGTCCAACTTCAAAAGTACCCATAGCCTATCACAGTCTCAACCCTGTTTCGAAGTCTAAGGTCCAACGTCTCTTCTGAGATTCACTGTCTTAACTGCAATCTCAAGATCAAAACAGAAAAGCCGATGACATACTTCCAACATACAACGGCACAGGTTATACACTACTGTTCCAGAGGGAAGAGAAGGGAGCATAGTGAGGAAATATTCAAACCACAAGAGGCAATAAATAACTTTAGAGTTTAGTCTTGGCCCCCTGGCCAGGTGTTTGGCCTGTCTCTGAGATTCCGTAGCAGGGGAGGGCTGGCCAAGGTCACCGAAGCTTGCATTTCTCCAGAACCAATTTGGACAACATTAAGATTGAAAGTTAACTCCCGAACAAACAAAACATTAGCAGTGCATGCTTGCAAGCTGCTGACGGTGTACACTCATGGATCCCGTCCTACAGAATGGGGTGCAAATGTGGTCTTGTAAGTTATATTTCTAACTCAAAAAGAAACTTGAATGTACCCTATTTGTCCTCTGTGAGTATCTCCTGGAACAAAAGCGGTAAAAAGATTAAATTGGAGCCACTTATGCCTATTCCTGTGGGAGACTTAGCACAGGTCAAGGCAGGGACACCTCTGAGCATGCACAAATCATGCCTTGCATGGACAAAATGGTGGACAGGAACTTCTGGACAGAGAGTGTCAGGATAATGAGGCTGTAGCAGACAAAGTGCAAGTCAGGCAGAAGAGTATGTCAGAATGGCTTGGCAATTTTAATGGCTTTGTTAGGGTTTTCTCTGCAGGGCCTTATCTGAAACAAAGGACAACTTGAAGGGACATTAATAGTCATTTAAAGCAGCAGGTGCACAGCCCTAAGATCTCTTACCTAGCAGTTAACAATTGTTTGTTTGTTTGTTTATTTATTTATCACAACAACTGTTTCTTGAATCAACCCTCTTCTAGAAATAATCACGAATGATAACGACCATTTGTACATATGAAAATAAAAGTCCTTCCACACTGCTCACTAAGGTCCTTTCCCCCCCACAGTAGGTCCAGAAAGCCATGGAGAAATTATGATGACAGATCTTGAAAAGAAAGACGAGACTCAGCTGGACCAGCAGACAAACCAGCAACAAGTTTTGCCTGTCCACCCGAAGGCCAGCAATGAACTGTCTAGGATACAGTTGGTCCTAAGGCGAGGGCTCCTGCTCCTCGGAGTCATTGCAGTCTTGGTGGGGGGGATTTTAGTGAGAGTATATGTCAGAGTTGAGTGATGTGGAAGAACCAGAGATCAAGCCACACAGTTGCTCCCTGGTTTAATGAGATTACATACTGAAAATATTACATTCGGACTGGGGGAATTGCTGTGGTAGACAAACACATGCTTAGTGTGTTCAGGACCCTCTAACAAGTAAGCGCGCGCTCTCTCTCTCTCTCTCTCTCTCTCTCTCTCTCTCTCTCTCTCTCCCCCCCTCTCTTTTTCTCTAATACACACAGACCCACAGAGAGAGAGAGAGAGAGAGAGAGAGAGAGACAGAGAGACTGAGAGTCACAGATACATACAACACAGATGGAGAATCACAGACACACGGCGCATACACACAGAGACAGAGAGATGGAGAGTCACAGACAACAAAGAGAGAGCTGGAGAGTCTCTCTCTTTCACACACACGCACAGAGACAGAGAGACACAGACACACAACACACACAGAGACAGAGAGACGGAGAGTCACACACACACACACACAGAGACAGAGAGACAGAGAGACACAGACACACAACACACACAGAGACAGAGAGATGGAGAGTCACAGACAACAAAGAGAGAGCTGGAGAGTCTCTCTCTTTCACACACACACACAGAGACAGAGAGACACAGACACACAACACACACAGAGACAGAGAGACGGAGAGTCACAGACACACAGCACACACACACACACACAGAGAGAGAGAGAGAGATGGAGAGTCTCTCACACACACAGAGACTGAGAGTCACAGATACATACCATACAGATGGAGAATCACAGACACACAAGACACATACACAGAGACAGAGAGATGGAAAGTCACAGACGACAGAGACAGACAGAGAGATGGAGAGTCTCTCTCATACACAGAAACAGAGTCACAGACACACCACACACACACAACAGACAGAGAGATGGAGAGTCTCCCTCACACATATACACATATATATATGGAGAGAGAAAGGGGGGCATGCACTGTGAGTGGTCAATGTATGTAATACACTTCACCTACCAAACACCAGTGTTGGAAATACTGTACCAGCTAGAATGTTGATTTTTTTCACCCCTGGGGCTGCAGCTGGGGGGGGGGGGCTGCAGTGCACTGTCACTGTCCCATATCTCTAAAGGATGGTGTCACACACTGTGAACCCAGGGAAAGATCCCAGTTCAAAATACTCTCTGTTAAACGGGTGTCACTTTCACCAATGTAAAGCTGAGCTCTTGGAAAGGGAAAGCCTGGGACCACATGTGGCTTTGAATTCACAGACAATGCATAGACCTGGCAGCGGCCAGTCATTTGAGCCAACAGAATTCAGTTGTGCTCATGGGTTTTATGAGCTGAGAATTCAAGATGTTTTTCTAGTAAAGACTAAGGTGAACACCATATTGTGGCCTGAGACAATATGGGGAAGATGGTGGTGAAATATTACTCCATCCACCACTGTCAAGTGCGGACTTTCTATTTCTTCTGCCTATTGATGTCTAAGATAGAAGCCTATGTTCGAACTCCTTCTATGTTCTTACCGTGTAACTTCTGTTAAATACATTTTATGTCTCTCTGGGTTGTAGATTATTATTTTGTGAGCAAACATCATCAGAGGAAACTCAGATTTCCTGCAAGGGTGTAGTCAGGGGCGGTCTGTGGAGCTACAGAGCAGTGAAGACAATAGCCCAACTCTGTTAGCCTCTAAAGGGTTAAGTACACACTGATAACTCCGCAAATTTTCAAACAGCAAAAAATAAACAAAATTAGGAAATGCAGCTATCTATGGTGAGTAAACTGGTTTAATTTATTCTTTTTTTTTTTTTTTTTTTTTTTTTTTTGGTGATTGGGGCTGGAACCCAGGGTCCGCTATAGGCAAGCATTCCTCACTGAGGTACTTACATCGGTTGTTAGATTTGGTTGGACCACCTTAAAGCATCCCTCAGAGGTTTTTTTTTGGGGGGGGGTGTTGGTAAACAGCCCTGGCTGATCTGGAACCAACTCTTATAGACAAGGCTGGGCTCGAAATCACAGAGATCCACCTGCCTCCGGCTCCCTGAGTGTTGGGATTAAAGGCGTGTGCTACCACCACCCTGCGAGATTCATTCTTGTTGGGTAAATAAGATTACATTTTCCAGCCACCCAGATCGAAGCTTGCCCTGCACGCTTCATTCGGTGACAGTTGGATTTGGATGCGTCGCCCGCCCAGGGCGGGGTGGCACGTGGGGCGGGTCCCGCGCGGCTGCCCTGGCCCCGCAGTGGCCACTCCGCCCTCGGCTCCACGTGCCGGTTCCGCCTGCATCAGAACCTGCACCATGGAGCCCGCAGAGGACAGCTTGGGCACGGCCATCCGGCTTTCAGAGCCACCCGTCGTCCCGGTTGTCCCTCAGTGGCGCAGCCCCTGGGGCCTGCGGGGAGCGCTGTCCCCCGACGTGCGGCGGGAGGCGGCTGCGCTGGCGGCGCTCGCGGGCCCGGTGGTGAGTCGGACCCCGAGCTGCGGGCGCGGGGTGGCCCCAGGAGGGCCGAGGGTGACCGCCTTTCTGCTCCTCGCAGTTCCTGGCGCAGCTGATGATCTTTCTCATCAGCATCGTCAGTTCCATCTTCTGCGGACACCTGGGCAAAGTCGAGCTGGACGCCGTGACACTCGCTGTTTCCGTAGGTGTTAATTTTGTTTGGGCTGATGACGTGGGTAAAGCCTCCGGAGTAAAGCTTTAACGTGTTTTTATTATTTGTTTGCTGGAGATGAACTCAGGGCTGTGTGTGTGCGCGCTCGGCACACCCCCCACCCCCAAGCTTCAGAATTAGAAGTGCAGGGACTGGGTCTGACCCACCAGTTACCATGATGATCTTCTGATTTGGGAAGAGAGTCTGAGCAGATCTCACAGGCACTGTGGAAGGAGTGTCCTAATCAGAGGCATGGTGTATAGCTACCCTAAAGGAACGGCACACCCTCCCCCTCCTTCTGAAACCAAACCACCAAAGCTATTAGTTACACGGTTCATTAAGATTCCACCATGTCTCCCTTAGCATCACCCGTCCTTAGAAGCCTTTCTCCGTCTGGTAAGGGACGGGAGAGCTGCTTTGCTCACATTTGGTCTGCTCTTTCAGATGTCAGAAAAACTCCTCCTGGTGATGGAAAACTGGGGCCTCCCCTATTTCAGAAAACGTTCCTTCTACCCCCCTAGGATGTTGGAATGCAACAATGGAGGCCTGCAGGTTCTCTGTGAGCATCCATGGTAGAGGACCTGGCTATAAAGAGTCTCTGTATAGGTCTATTCTGTATTGGCAGAACTAATGTCTTCCCTCCCTCCGTCAGTCCGTGTGTGTGTGTCCCCTGTGTCTTCTCCAGGGAAGATGAGTTTGGTCACTGCAAAGCACCGAACAATGTCGACAGTGTCCTGCTCACCTAGTGTGAACAGTGTTGACAGGGTGGCCTTTAGAGACCAGGTGTCTTCCCAGCCAGGAAGCTCCGTTTTGGTCATCCCATCCTGTGCTTTTCCTCTTATCCAGTCAGCCACCTCAATCCCTGCAGCCTCTCTTCTCTCCCACCCTTTGGTGTTTTGGGGGGGGGTGTGGCTTGACCCCTCTCATCTACCTCACTGACCCCAACTCTTCTGCAGTCTCTTTCCAGCAGAAAAGAATGCTTGGCCAGGCGGTGGTGGCGCATGCCTTTAATCCCAGCACTCGGGAGGCAGAGGCAGGTGGGTCTCTGTGAGTTCGAGACCAGCCTGGTCTACAAGAGCTAGTTCCAGGACAGGCTCCAAAACCACAGAGAAACCCTGTCTCGAAAAACAAAACAAAACAAGAATGCTTGGCTTCACATCTCTGGGCTCTCCTCAGCCCCTTGTCCTCCAGCCCTGTCAGGTCCTCACCCATCCTGCCTGCTCTTGACCGAGGGAGTCCTACCAGGACTCCTTAACCTTCGACAGCTCCTGAGGCCCTGCTGGATTCCTGGCCCACCACTAAGCAGGCGGCTCACCCTCCTTCCTCTTTCCTGTCTTTTGGGCACCTGATCCAGCATGCACCTTCCACCATGCTCTGGAACCTTGCTTTCTCTTCCAAGCCCGTCTTCTGCTCATCCCCACTCTTGGCAGTAAACACAGAACATATCCCACCACCTCTGCCTTCTCTCCCCCTACTCTCTTCGCCAGAGTCTGCACTCAGTCTTGCCTCCTGCAGTCACCTTTCCCCTCTCCCACTGACTGCCAATTCACCTGGACTGGGCGGTTTTGTCTGTCAACTTGACACCAGCTAGAGTCCTCAGAGAAAGGACCCTCAGCTGAGGAGATGCCTCCTTGAGATCCAGCTGTAGGGCATTTTCTCATTTAGTGATCAATGGGGGAGGGCCCAGCCCATGGTGGATGGGCTAATGGTTTTGGACTCTGTAAGAAGGTGGGCTGAGCAAACCCAGGGAAGCAAGCCAGTAAGAGGAGCCCCTCTATGGTCTCTACATCAGCTCCTGCTTCTGGGATCCTGCCCAGTTTTGAGTTCCTGTCCTGCCTTCCTTCAGTGATGAGAAGCAATGCTGAAGTAACAACCCCTTTTCTCCCTGACTAGCTCTTTGGTCATGGTGCTCGGCGGTAGCAATAGTAACCCTAACTAAGGCATCACCAGATTCTGCCCATGGTTGTCAGGAGAGTTCGCCTTTGTGCTCTCCACGTCATCCCCCACATCTGGCCATCCTCCAGGCTGCCACTCCTAGGAACTGCACACGCTCGGCTTGACTACGGCCTCTGATAGTTGCCCTTTTTATTTCTCTGCTTCCCACTTTCTATTTCATTTAACTGTTCACTAATGCCACAGTGAGCAGTCGAACCCAGGACCTTGCACGTGCCAGGCAAGCACTCCACCACGGATCTGTACCCAGCCCTCTTCTTTCTGTTCTAAATGCCCTCCGTTGGTGTCTCTCAAGTCAGTGTCTCCATCCTTGACAAGGGCTTCCAGTTCTGTGGTGGTTTGCAAGGTGGACGGGCTGGAGGCCAGAAGTGAAACCAAACCAGAACGTGCTGCAGCCGCATCTCCCTGGTGATGCTGGGAGTTTTCTGTTCTGTCCTCATAGTGCAGAGGATTAAACCCTGAGCCTTACACTTGCAGTCTCATGCCCCTCACCGTACTTCCTCTCCATCCATCAGCTGCCTATGTTTCTTAGAGCCACCCCACCCCCATTTCTTGTGCATCCCATATTACTCTCTTTCTGCCTCAGTCTTTCTGCCTCCCGAGGCCTGGAGGGTATCCTGAGAGCCTTTCTGGTGTCCCCAGGAAGACTGAGGTCTTGGCTATGGTCACTAGAGCCTTGCATTCTTCTCTCCAAGGAACAGGCGCCTCATTTTTGTGAAGCTTGAATCCTGCCACAGGTCTGGCTCAACCAAATGTTTTGGAGTCCTGCAGCCCTGCTGTCCTGCCTGCGCTCACCAGGCTTCCCCTTCTTGTCTCTTCCTGCCCCCCAGCCTCATCTGGCTGGACATTTCCATCCCCTGCTTTGGGGAGGCTTCCAAGCCTTGAAGTTTTGTGTCTGCATTGCATCATGAGGCTGTTTGTTGTTTTCCTTGTTTCATTAAAATTATTTTAAGATGTATCTTTTGGGGGAAAGCAAACTAAAATAGTGTGTGTGTGTGTTGCTGTTGTTTTTGGCAATTTCCTTTCCCTGTTGAAATCTCTAGAGTTTTGGGGGTAAAAACAACAGGAATAAGCGCAGCCCCCAGTGAGATGGGAGGCTTGGCGGTGGCCGTGGGAAGGCCGGTGTGTTCCGCAGGCAGGCTTTCTGCAGATAAGGCCCCGAAGAGGGAGAGCCACTGCCAGCCCTCCGTAAATGGGTCAAGGAGATGTGTTCCTTTTAATGGATGCCAACTTGTAACTAACTGTTGGGAAGATGGGGAACTCGATGGCACCACGATTAGATATGTTAACTTTTATACATTTCGTTTTTGAGACAGGCTCTTGCTTAGTAACCCAGGTTGGCCTTGAACTCTCAATATTTTTTACCTCAGTCGGAATTACAGGCCTAGTAATTTTTGTCTCATCTTTTATTAATGTTATCCATGGTAAGAGAGAGCTCTAACTTAGCTCAGTCTGGAAGAAACTTGAACAAACGTGAGCTAAAGAGGGTAACTCAGCCAGCAACGGCAGTTAGTGTACAACAATAACAGCAGCAACAGCAGCAGCAGCAACAACACAACCAAACACAACGGAACAAAGACCCTCTCGTGTCTTTAGAAAAACAAAATTATTTATAAAGTGAATTACCTCCCGTTTGCTTTTCCTTGATTGGTTCGTAGTAGTGTGTACCTTGCATCTGGGTCCTCATTGTGCACTGAGTTTCATGTCTGGTAGGGTAATTTTAGGACATTCCACATGTGGCCTGCTATTGACCTCTTGGGGCTAAGGAGTGTAGATTCCAGCTGTCTTGGTCCATTACTACAATCTCAAAGTATCGGGCCTGTATAGAGAAAAGGTTTCTTTAGCTCATACTTCAGGACACTTAGAAGCACGGCACCAGCTTCTGCTGAGCTCTGGTGGGGGCCTCTTCACTCCCTCATCACATGCAGATGGTGTCATGGCTCATGAGAGGTGCAAGCAGTCACACAACAGGAAGCAAGAGTGATTCTGGCACCTGGCTGGCTCTCCTTACAATTCATTTTCCCGGGAGCAAATTAGGTACCAGGAGAACTTTATTTATTTATTTATTTCTGAGATGGTCTCATTGAAGCTCAGCCTGACCTCAAACTTGCTACGTACTAAAGGGTAGCCCTGAGCCTCTGCTCTTCCTGCCTCCACCTCTCCAGGGCAGGGGTTACAGGCACATGCCAGCATGCCCAGCTCATGAAGTGCTGGATTTTCACATTCTAGGATAACACTCTATGTAGTAAGGAGGCCGTTAGTTAGTTCCCAGCTGCTTAGCCCCAAAATAATCACACAGAAACTGTATTATTTAAATATCTGCTTGGCCCTTTAGCTTTAGCTTCTCACTGGCTAACTCTTACATCTTAATTTAACCCATTTTTATTAATCTGTGTATCATCATGAGGTTGTGGCCTACCAGCAAAGTTTTAGCACGTCTGTCTCTGGTGCGACTCCATGACTTTTCTCTGACTCTACCTCCTTTCTCCTCCAGTTTAGTTTTCCCCACCTAGCTCTGTTCCTTTATAGCTCTGCTATAGGCCCAAAGCAGTTTCTTTATTAACCAGTGATATTCACAGCATGCAGAAGAGAATCCCACATCAACTCTATCTACTGAGCTACATCTTCTGCCCCCTGTGAGAACTGTGTTAGCCCCGTCTGAGGCTGGCATCCCAGTGACTTAATCACCCTCCATTAAATGTCATTTCTTGAAGGTCCCATTACCTCCCAACTACACCATACAAAGGACCAGACTTTCAGCACATACACCACTGAGGACCACATTTCATTAGCCAAAACACTGGGTCTTGGTAAGCAAAGCTGTTAATTTACCTGAAGTTGACATGGGCTGCTACATGTGAGACCCAGGATGAAGAAGTACACTGCACTTTCCCTCTCTTCTCTGCTGGCCTGAACAACAGCACTCTCAGCCCCACCCCTCAACCTAAGGGCTAATCTCTGGGTAGTGGGAAGAGGATGAGTTCTGCTTGAGAGGGTGGCATAAACCCAATCCTTACCAGACTACTGAAGCCTTAGGTCTGCAGTCAGACTTCCCAGCTTCGGGTCACACCAAGGCACCTAGTTCACTATATAGTAAATATATAGTAAGTTTTCTGTCACCCAGGCTACACCTGAAATGGGAAACCTAACGCTATGTACATGTGACTTAGGACAATGCCTGGCGTGCAGTATATGTTCAATAAACACTTGGTGTTCTGTGTGTGCACACGTGTTTGCAGGCGCAGCCCCCTGCATGTGCATTCGGAGTCTCGAGGAGAAGGTGGGTGTCCTGCTTGCTCCCTCTCCCTTACTCTTTTGAGGCAGAGCAGTATTTCCAAGACCGGAGCAGTATTTCAGCCAGGCTGGAGGGTCAGTGAGCTCCAGGGTCTGCTTGTCTCCATAGTACCCCCTGCCTCACACACCAAGTCCTGGAGCTGCACAGGCATGCAGCTTTTACAGGGGTTCCGGGGATCCAGACCCAGGTTCTCATGCTCACATAGCAAGCACTGCTACCACTGAGCTCTCTGCCAAGTCTGGACTTTTAAATAGATATTTTTCTTTCTTCTTTCTCTCTCTCTCTCTCTCTCTCTCTCTCTCTCTCTCTCTCTCTCTCTGTCTCTCTCTCTCTGTGTGTGTGTGTGCATGCATTCAACACCCTAACCCTGTTACTTTTGCATGCATATCCTCTGGCAGATGAGGTACATGGCCTTAGACAATAGAAAATCTTTCTGTTTATTTTTTAGTTTTTTAAGGTGGGCTTGGCTCTGGTACTGAGACTGGTCTTGAGCTCCTTGTGCTCCAGTGATTTTTCTGCCTCCATCCTTCAAGGTGTGGGGACCACAGGACATGCCACGGTACCTGGCTTTACTTTCCTAAGACAGAAGCTCTTACATGCTAAATTATGAAAACCTAGGCTTGCTGGGTACAGAGATACTCACCTTTAATCCCAACACTTGTTTGTAAAAGGCAGGAGGATCTCTGTGAGTCTGATGCTAGCCTAGTCGGTCTACAGAGCAAGTTCAAGCCAGCCAGGGCTACATAGAGAACCCCTGCCTCAAAAAGACAGCAAAAATAGTCTTTAAGCTCCCCTGGTTGGCCTAGGGTGACTGTGGCTCTTGGCTAGAAGAGGCATTTTTGTTTGATAAGCCTCAAGGATCTGTGTGGCCGTCTGAACCCCAGGAGCCTGGGCATTCACGTGGGCGTGCCTGCTCTTTGGAAATGAGCGGCTGAACTGGGTGCAGTGGCTCGGGCCTTTAATCCCAGCACTCGGGAGGCAGCAGCAGGCGGATCCCTGTGAGTTCCAGATCAACATGATCTATGTAGTGAACTCCAGGACAGCGGGAGTTACATAGCAAGACCCTAGGGTGGTGGGGTGTGGGGGACAACAGCAACAACAAAAAAAGCAAAAACAAAAACCAACTAAGTGAAAAAGGCTACACAAGGTAGGTGGCGTATGCCTTTAATTCCAACACTGAGGAGACAGAGGCAGGTGGAGCTCTCTGGGCTCAAGGGCAGCCTGGTCTACACAGAGAGTTCCAGGATGGCCAGGGCTAAATAAGGAGACTGTGGCTCATAAAACCAAAAGGAGCTGCTGGGGCCCTTGGCTCTCTGCAGCCGCTGCCTGCCGCACTCGGCTGCTTCTTTCCCTGCAGGTTGTGAATGTCACCGGGATTTCAGTCGGAACTGGCTTGGCCTCAGCTTGTGACACACTGATGTCCCAGGTGAGAACCTCGTTGCTGCCTAGGAAACCGCACACTGGGATTTGGCAGCCCTTTACAGTTAGACTGTACAGTTAGATTTACTAAACCATGTGACCGACAGCTAACTCAGCTGTGACTCTCAGGAGTTTGCCTTGTTTGTGATTTGTGCTAGGGGACAAGAAGGCTGCAGCTCAGGCTGACGGCAGAGCAGTGAGTGGGCTTTGCGAGGTGGGGACAAGGGGAGGAGGCACAGTGGGAGGTGGGGACAAAGGGAGCACAGTGAGAAGCTAAGCAGACAGGAACAGGACCTGGGTAGCACCAGGTTCCTTCAGGTGGTTTTTTTTTTATTTGTTTTTTGTTATTGTTGGGTGTTTGTTTGTTTGTTTGAGACTGGATTTCTCTGTGTGACAGCCCGGGCTGTCCTGGAATTTTCTCTTGTAGGCCAGGCTGGCCTCGAACTCACAGAGATCTGCTTGCCACTGCCTCCCGAGTACTAGGATTAAAGGCATGTGCCACCACTGCCCAGCTCAGGTGATTTTTTTTTTTTATCCAACAGTTTAAAGCAGAGAAACTTACTAGCCTGACTTACAAGGCTGGGACCTCTATTTTGGGGAAAAACTGTTTGGTATCCTTTGGCCTCCTTAAAGTTTCAGTTTTCATGTCATTTAGCAAAGGGACTCCACTTTTTGGTTGGGTTTGGTCTGGTCCTGGGGCAGGTCAGTGGTTCCCATTGTGTTTGGCAGATGGTTCTGCTCCCCCAAATCTTCACAGGGGTCATGCTTTCCTTGTCCCTCACTCTGAGTTCCACTGTAAGCTTCTTAGAAGACCTGGTGGCACACGCCTTTAATACCAACAGTCGGGAGACAGAGATAAGTGGATCTCTGTGAGTTCAAGGCCAGCCTGGTCTACAAGAGCTAGTTCCAGGACAGGCTTCAAAACTACAGAGAGCCGGGCGACGGTGGCGCACGTCTTTAATCCCAGCACTCGGGAGGCAGAGGCAGACGGATCTCTGTGAGTTCGAGGCCAGCCTGGTCTACAAGAGCTAGTGCCAGGACAGGCTCCAAAGCTGCAGAGAAACCCTGTCTCGAAAAACCAAAAAAAAAAAAAAAAAAAAAAAAAAAAGAGCTAGTTCCAGGACATGCTCCAAAACCACAGAGAAACCCTGTCTCGAAAAACAAACAAACAAACAAACAAACAAAAAAAACAAAACTACAGAGAAACCTTGTCTTGAAAAACCAAAAAAAGAAAACAAAAGGGGAGTGCCTTTGCACTCCAGGTCCTCACCCCAGCACTGGGCTCCATTCCCAACACTGCCCTTTCGGTCACTGCTCCTCCCACTGGGCTTAGCCTTTGCTGGGTCTCCTTGGGGCTTCTTCAATAAAATCGTCAAGTGAACACAAAGCCACCCTTAACTTTTGGGTGACCTCAGTGCAGTGGGTGTATTACTTTCTCTGCACCCCTGTTCTGTGCCTGTCTCCTTCTCAAAGCTTCATTCTGCTCCTCCATGCTCCTTGTGAACAGCTCCAGTTCCCAGAGCAGGGGACAGTTGTCCTAGAGCACATACAAAGCCACAGTGGTGATTGGCTGTCTGGGACCTGGCAGCTGTCCCTTGCATCTCCCCCATCACCTTCCTCCTGCCCGGTCCCTTGGGCAGTGCTGCCCGGAACATGGCTGTCAGAGCTGCTGGACCTGCTGGAAGTGGGAGGCCACGGTCCCCACGTTCGCTGAAACATTGTTTTTCCAAGTCCTTTGGAGGCAGGAACCTGAGGCGCGTGGGGGTCATACTCCAAAGGGGCATCCTCATCTTGTTGCTCTGCTGCTTCCCCTGCTGGGCCATCTTCCTCAACACGGAGCACCTGCTCCTGCTCCTGAGGCAGGACCCTGAAGTCGCCAGGTGAGCACTGACTCAGAGTCCCTGGTCAGCAGGAAGCGGCCGACATTCTCAGCTCATTCGCTGGTTGTGGGCACTTGGAACCAGAAGCTGTGGCTGACCACAGAGTAACACACAGGGCCAAAGCAGCTCACACTGATGCACTGGGGGGTCCCCTTCATGTCCACACAGTTTTCTCCCATAGGGAGTTCAACACACAGCTGTCTTCACTGTCGTGTTTAGGGTTTTTTTTTTTTTTTTTTTTTTTTTTTTTTTTTTTTTTTTTATAAAATGTAACGGTCTAGTGGGGTTGCTGTCCTGGGCTTGGTTCTTTCCAAAGATTTCGGCATCACATTGTGCTCAACTTGTAACAAGTTTTCCTGCTGGGTCATCCTCTGCTCAACCTTCTCCCCACTGAAAAGTCTCTGCCGCCCCTCCCCCAACTTCATGACCCACTCTGCAGCCTTTGGACACTGCTTTGACCTGGTGTCTTCCCAACAAGTGTTTAGTTTTAATTTTTAGAAGATACCCCTAGCTGGACCCGAAGGTAGGGTGACCAGAAACCACTTCACTGTTGCCTGAAAACTGTCTTCTTGTTCCAGGCTAGCCCAGGTTTACGTGATGATTTTCATCCCTGCTCTTCCTGTAAGTTTCACAGCTGCTGTGCTTCTTTATTAGTGTGTAATCATAGAAATACTAATAACAATAATATTAATTAAGTGATGAGTTCCACAGGGACATTTTCATACATGTGCACACTGTACTTTGATCGTATCCATTTTCCTTTTCCCTTCTACCTTGTCCTGGTTCCCGTGATCCTTTTCAACTTCCCCTGTTCTAACCCCCTGTCTCAAGTCACATATGAGAGAAAGTATGTAATAACTGTCCTTCAGAGTCTGGCTTTTCACCCAAACGAGGAGCATAAGTTCCGATAATTTTCCTAAAGATGACATGACATGATATCAACCTTATTGGCAGAATAGTATTCCATTGTCTTATGTGGGTCTCATTTTCTCTATTTGTCCATTTAAGGCCACCAAAACTACACTTCCATAAAGTGTGATGGCTAATCTCAATGGTCAACTTGATGTGATCTAGAATTGCTTCGGAGACCAGCCTCAGGAATACCTTTGGGGGGCCATGTTTATGAGGTTGATTTGAAAGGCCCATCCTCTCTATGGGCAGCAACAGGCCTATTCACTATGGGTGGCATTATTCCTTGGCTGGGTTCTCGGACTGCACAAAAGGAGAAAGCCAGTTGAGAATAAGCATTCATCTCTCTGTGCGCCTTGACTGTGGATGTGACATGACCAGCAGCCTCAAGCTCCTGTCACCAAGGACTTCCTGCCCATGGTGGACTGTGTCCTTGAACCGTGAGCCAAAATGAACCCTTTCAGCTGGGCAGTGGTGGCGCACACCTATAATCCCAGCACTTAGGAGGCAGAGATGGGAGGATCTCTGTGAATTCAAGGCCAGCCTGGTCTACAGAGCAAGTTCCAGGACAGCCAGGATGACACAGAGAAACCCTGTCTCAAAAAACCAATCAACCAACCAACAAACAAACAAAACCCTTTCCTCTTACATTGTCTTTAATTACATTTTAAAAATTTTGTTCCAGTGGGGTTCAGGTCCCAAAGAAAGGGTGTGGAGTTGGCGAGGGAAGGAGACTGACATGATCTGAGGGTGAATCAGGATGGCTGCCCATTTATTGAAAATAGGCCACACCTTATATACTCTGTAATTGCATTGTAGTTTAACACCAAGCAGTACTGAAAGCAGAATTCATGATTCCAGGATGAAAGCTGTATTCAGTGTCATTACAGCATTTCTCTTGAAGCAAAAAAAAAGTAAGCTTAGCAAGAATCTAAATGCCTATTGTCCTCCAAGACTCAGAAACCCCGCCAGGTGCCTTCTTCCTCTTGTAGGGTCTCAGCCTCTGTGGTCAGGAGGTGCCAGTTCTGAGAAACAAACTCATTCTTCAAAGGACAGGACCTAGTGTTTGTACCATGTAGCAAGCAGGCATTGAGCTGTTTCCTAACTGCACTCCTTTGAAGAGGGAGTGAAGTGTTCTGCTGATGCCATCAAAAAAGTAGCCATGGAACTCCTGGACGGGGTGGCACTGTCTGCAACCTGCATTCAGAAGGCTGAGGTGGAAGGATAGAACATTTTGAGCTAGCCTGAGCTGCACAGAAGACAGTTTTTAAAAAGAGGACCCATGGCATAAGGACTCAGCAACAGCACTGTGACAAATAAGAGGGATTGGAAGGCGTGCGAAACCACACCCTGAGCTGCTTTAAGGCTCCCCAACACCCGAGTAGCCCTGAGCCAGCCGGGGCTCCTCATGGCATGGTACATGTGTTATCTCCATCCCCCATGTGGGTCCTGGGGAGCCTGGCGCTCAGATCCCTGTACATGGACGGTATCCCTGAGGATCATGCTCACACCCAAGCCCTAACTAGGGCTCTGGGACTGAGCTTCCCGTCTTCTGGGGGCTCAGCCGGGATTCACAGCTGCAGCTGGGAGGATTCTTGCCAAAGGTGGCTACAGGCCGTTGCTTCTGCCTCACCCCCTCTTCAGGCAGTCAGGGCTGGGGCATTTGCTTCAGCCAATAGAATCCACTCCTCTCTGCTCTTCAGAAGTGAATCTTTCAGTCACTCATTCCGTTTAGGGTATTTGTTTAGGGTAAATCTGGTTTTCTGGATTTTGATGTCCAAGAATCAGAAAGAGAATATTCTAAAAATCAGAGTAGGGCTGGAGAGATGGCTCAGTGGTTAAGAGCACTGGTTGCTCTTTCAGAGGTCCTGAGTTCAATTCCCAACTCACAAGATGGTGGTGGCTCACAACCATCTGTAATGAGGTCTGGTGCCCTCTTCTGGCCTGCAGGAAGACACATAGGCAGAACACTGTACACATAATAAATAAATAGATCTTAACCCACTGCCCCCCCCCTGAAAAAAAACAGAGTAGACAACAATGGCATAGAAGTCCCAGAAATAATCTCGTGCAAAGCCTTTTGATCCTTGACAAGGGTGTCAGAACCCACACTGGAGGAAGGGTGGCCTCTCTGGTGAGTGGTCTGAGAAAGGCAACTGTCCACATGTAGAGGAATCAAATAGATCCATATCTCTCACCCAGCACTGAAATCAGTTCAGGAACTGAGTGCCCGAGGAAGACACTGCGAGCCAGCACAGGCAAGGGCTCTCTAAAGAGGCAGACAACAGCAAAGGAAAGAATCCCAAGGCTTAACAATCGGGACAACATGGAATTAAAAAGCCTCCAAACAGCAGCAGAAATGTCATCAGAGGCAGCGCACAGACGGGGAGCAAGTTCTTGCCAATCGCACATCCCACGTGAGATTAATGTTTAGAATATACAAAGAACACCAACATTCAAATATCTCCCCATCAAAATGGACTAATGGATTAAATAAAGGAAGAAATAAAAGTAGTCAATATCTTTAGCTATCAGAGAAATACAAATTGAAACTGCCTTGGCATTTTGTGTGAGCCCAGCGAGACTATATCTCATCAAGAAAACAATGACAGCAAATGCTGGTGAGGGTGTGGGAGCATAAATCGGCCTGGTTGCCATGGAGATCAATAGGGAAGCTCCTCCAAAGCTAAAACTGTATTTACTCCAAGATCCCACTGTACCACGGTGGCTGTATAACTGAAGGATACCAGCATGCAACAGGCATGCTTGTATATCTTTATTTCATTTCTGCCAAGATATGAAACTAGCCTGAATTTCCACCAGCAGATGAGTGGATTAAAAAGGTATACATGTACACAGTGGAATTTCATTTAGCTATGAAGAAAAATGAAATTATAGGATAGAGGAGATGAGTGTTTGCTGCTAATCCTGATCTGAGTGCAATCCCCAGAGACCCACAGGGTAGAAGAGAACCAGCTCCTGCCAAGTGTTCTCGGATCTCTACCTGTGTGCTCTGGCACAAGCATGCACACACACACACACACACACACACACACACAAATAAGACAGATAAATATAAAAAGGAAATGAAAATGAATAGAACTGGAGACCATTTATTAAGTGAAGTAGCCACCAGACTCAGAGAAATAAATATCGCATCTTTTCTCTCTTTTGCAGGATGTAGATTTCCAGTTGTGTCTGTGTGTGTGTATATATGTGTATATACATGTGTCTGTGTGTGTGTATATATATATATGTGTGTGTATATACATGTGTGTGTGACACAGAGGTAGAAAGGGCACCATGAGAGGGAGGAGAGCAAGCCAGGGAGGTGGAATGCATACCATCAAGACAGAAGATAAAGTTGTGGGAGGAAGGGGAGCAGGGCTGGGAGGATAGTGACAGATGATGGAATAAGAACGAAGTGCATTGATATGTATAGGGAACGCCAAGTGAAGCCCATTCTCTTTTTGGACAGCATACAGGCCAAAACTTTAATAAAAAAATTCAGAACTTGACATGTGTGAAAATATTGTAATGAAATCCATTGTTGTGTAAAACATTCAAAAGAAACTGAGCTGGGGCATAGCCTTGTGGCAGACATTTTGCCGACTGCAAAGTCCTGGGTTTGATCCACAGAAATATCCAAACAACAGCCAAACCAGAAGCAAAGTAAGCTCTCCTGTTTTGTGTTTCATCTTCTAGGCGGCGTTCCTATTCCAGTTGCAGACACGGTATTTACAGAGTCAGGTATTCTTTTGTATTTTTACTGCACACTACTGTGGGAAATGTGGAGACAATGTTCTAAAGGGATTTTCTGCAGTAATTTGCACCTCGTTTCTCTTTATTCATCTCTGACACATTCACGTACTTGGGCAACATGAGCCCCTGGGGTTTCACGTACTGAGAAGATGGCCGCCGTGTGGACTCATCTGTTTAGATTCCTCTCAGTTTTTCCTCGGTCCCTCTGCGGGCTTCACTCCTAACCCTTCCCTACTCTTGTAGCTGACTGCTGGCTTTGCATCTGACCCGGGGACCTGGCCCCATTTTGATACTGAATGAGAGGGTCTAGGGTTTCTACAGCGATGCTTGGAAGTGTGGGTAGGACACTGTGTGCTGCACCCAGGGCAGAAGGGAAACTGAAGGAGGAGAGAGCCAGAAGTGGGTGGGCAGAAACTGGTTCCCTCTTTAGTTAGTGGCCTGTCCCTTGCTACCTCCAGACAGCTTGCTAGCCTTCAACTATAAAGGCCTCGTCCCTCAGCCAGAGGACGTTGCTCTGCTTTGACAGCCATCAATTCTGTTTGATTGCTGGGAGAAGTTTAACGTGAAGAAAGGGTTTATTTGAGGACAGAAGCATAGACAACATAAACAATAGGAATGTGCGTTGTCAGGCATGGTGGTTGCACGTCTTTAATTCCAACACTAGGTGTGCTCTGTGAGTTCGAGGCCAGCCTGGTCTTCATACAGAGTAGCCGGAGGGACGGACATTTCCCCCACACTTGCTCTGAAGCAAGTATTTCTGGGGGCTGTGCATGTGAGATCCTTGAGCACAGGTCTGGGCCCCAACCCCCCAAAGCCTGTGTGTTCTTCTGGAAACCACACCCCTTTCCTTGTTGCTGTGATGAAACTGGACGGGTTTTTGCAAACAGCGACAGCAGGCTTCATCAAGGGAGGGGACTCATTTGACTGTTGCCATTCCTGGCTTTTCTACTAGCCTTGTATGACTTCACTGCCACCTTTTAACTATGAGTTCGCTTGACAGCCTAGCCAACTCGCTTTTGAAAATAGTAATGTTTTCCTATTTGTTTGAGAATTTTAGGGCATCATTATGCCCCAAGTTATCGTTGGGGTCGCAGCAAATGTTATCAACGTGGGAATGAACGCCTTCTTGCTGTTCGCCTTGGACCTCGGAGTGGTGTGAGTGGAAACCCATTCATTCAACAAAGACTGTAGCGTCTCCTAGGGCTGGGGATAGGTCAGTGAAGCGGGGGAATGTGGACAGGTAAGCAGGCACCTAGCACTCTGGGCTCCAGTGCTCTGCATGGCAGGCAGGCTGGTGAGAGCTGACCCGTGGGCCCACAGGGCAGCAGCTAGCTCGTGTTGCTGGCATAGCAGGGAGCCTTGGACAGGATCTGGAGGCTTCTGTGGTTGGAGAGGTATTTGTCCAACCAGCAAGCTGCTGCCACCTGGAGGCTGAGGTGGGCGACAGGCAGAGGCCAGAAGGGCTTCTCTCAGGGTCTGAATTTTAAGCGACTGAGCCAAATTCCTTCTTGAAGCTTGAAGCGATGAGGGCCCCATAAAGAAATAAAGAAGTTAAGGGTACCCAATAGTGTCCCCATGGCCCTTCCTCACACCAGAGGATGCTCCACCGCCCTAGTCCAGAGCTAACCTGCATATGTGGCGAGAGAGTCACCCCAGCAAATGGAGACTGAGCCCCACAATTTGGGCGTGCTTCAGGGCACTATGTTCTTTGGCTAGTGGGTCATGACTTTTACCCATATATATGTAACAACAATTAAAGAAAAAGAGACCATAAATTTGAATGAGAGCAGCGTGGGGAGTACATGGGAGGGAGTAGGGGAAGACAAGGAAAGGGTGGGAAATTAAAATATATAGAATTAAAAGAAGTTAATACGTTAGGAATTAAAGAGAAAAAACAAAAGAGTATAAAATATGAGTTATGTCAACTGCTGAATCACATGTTAAGGTGGGCTCTGAATATCAATGAAACCATGGCAGCCCTCACTAAAGAGAAACATGGGCAGGGATGCAGCTCAGGGGAAAAGAGCTTGCCTAGCATGTACAAGGCCTGGTTTCCATGCTTTCTCCCTCATGTAAGATGAAGGAGGTTTTATCAGTCAGTTTCCTGGAAAAAAAGGAGGAGGATGGGAGGAGGAGGGGGAGGAGTAGGAAGAAGAAGAAAAAAAGGAGAGGGAGGGAAAGAGAGAACAGGCACACACTACGAAAGAGGACTTCCAGGATGGACTTATATGGTAAGAGCTGGGAGTCTAACAGTGACCACACATTGAAGAGGCAAGAAGTTAGAGGCCTCAGCTGTCCCAAGCTGGCATTGAAAGCCTGGAAAGCTCCTGCAGAGTCAGTAGTAGCAGGCCCAGGTTGAAAGCCTGAGGAAGCCTGTCATAGTGGGGGTTCTGTGGCTGAGATGAAACACCGTGACCAAAGCAGCCTGGAGAGAAAAGGGCTTCTTTTGCTTACACCTTGACATCACGTCATTGAGGAAAGTCAGGGTCAGAGCTATGCAGAGGCTGCGGAGAGAAGTGCTTACGGCTGGCTCAGCCTGCTGTCTTATACCACCCAGGTCCACTTGCCCAAGGGTGGCACTGCCCACAGTGAGCTGGCCCTTCAGGCACCAGGCACTAATCAAGGCCACTTCCCATAGACTGTTTACAGGACAGTCTTGGGGCATTTTCTCACCGCAGAGTCCCTCTTCTCAGATGTGTCTAGGTTTGTGTCAAGTTGACAAAAGTCAATGTCAGTGGGTGGTAACGACATCAATAAACACTTTCACCTCAAAGGAAAGGGGCTTGCAGATGCTGGAATGTTCCTTCCCCTGACTTCTTTGTTCTGGATCACCAGCTTGCTGGGTGGTGTGGCCCACATTTGGGGTGGGCCTCCCCCCAGTTCCTGCCTCCTATGTTCATCTCTAGGCATGCCCCACAGACAGAAGTGGTTTTTTTTAAAAACTATTTTTAGACATCTCTTAATACAGCTAAGTTGACAACCAACGACAACTGTCATCCAGGCATTGATCAGAGCATAGAGAGGGCCCATAAGGGAAGGGGAGGACCAGTGGCCCAGGATCCCCTGTGAAGGGTACCTGAGAGGCAGAGTCTTGGACTTTTCCTAAAGAGATATGCCCAGGATGGTTGGAAAAGGAGGAGCGAATACAGGGGTGGGTTAATAACGACCAAGTGTGGAGCGCAGACGAGAGCATGAGAAGGGAAAGTAATCAAGACGGAGGAGAGCGGTATTGCGCAGGCCCAGCATGGGTGTGGGGTGGGGGACGGCTCCCACTGATGATGCCCAGTGCTCAGCTGACGGAAAACAAACCCCCTCTAATCCTGTGCAATAAAACCATGGCTCGGATGAGCCCTTGAGCAGCAGAGCTGGCTGGTTCAGCCCATTTGAACTAGTCGCCATCTAAGAAATGCTTAGTTGGGGTTGGTTAAGGTTGGTGCCTTGTGGGATGGCAATACAGCTCAAGCCCTTTGGTGTCCATCTCCATCTCCGTGGAGTCAAACAAGCCTACCATACATGGATTCAGCCAACACACAAAGGTAGCCGGCACAGACACTGCAAGCTCGCTGCCAGCCAAAGCTTGTCAGAGGCAGTCTGTGGGCTTGTGTCTGTAAGGACACACTCGAGCTAACCCTCACCTTTTCTCCTGCAGAGGGTCAGCCTGGGCCAACACCACCTCCCAGTTTTTCCTGTCTGCCTTGCTTTTCCTCTACGTGTGGTGGAAGAGGATCCACGTTCACACCTGGGGAGGTACGTGACCCTCCTCGTTCACACCTGGGGAGGTACGTGACCCTCCTCGTTCACACCCGGGGAGGTACGTGACCCTCCTCGTTCACACCCGGGGAGGTATGTGACCCTCCTCGTTCACACCCGGGGAGGTACGTGACCCTCCTCGTTCACACCTGGGAAGGTACATGACCCTGTCAATGGAGGTTCCCAGGTACAGCTCTGACTTTTGAGTTTCTTTCCCTTGTAGAAGTTGGCCTTTTATTTTTATCTTCTAGGAAATCTCAAAATATAGAAAACATTTGTTACTGAAAATGCAGAAGTTGCTAGGGACAGTATGGCTTTGTGTTTGTATGGTTACCAAAACAACCTTTTGTTTATAGAACATGGTGGTAGATACTCAATTTTAAGGTGCAGTTATATTTTTAATATTTAATGAATTAAAACTAGTAACATGAGATCCTGTTTCTGGAAAAAGCGTGCTATTCAACTGAAGGGCAGTTAGATTAGTGTCGTATCAACTTAAGAGAACAGACTGTTCTCTGACCAGCCAGGACCACTCACAGCTAACTGAGGAGCCCAGAACCCTTGAGTAGACACCCACAGGCTTAACTGGATTTGTTGTTTGGCTTTCTTTCTTCCCTCCCTCCCTCCCTCCTTCCTTCCCTCCCTCCCTCCTTCCTTCCTTTCTTTCTTTTTTTCTTCAGTTTTACTGAAGGCTTTAGCTAATGATTGAGAGGAAACAGTCCGTCATGGTGGGGAAGTGACGGCAGCTGTGTGAGGCGGCTGGTCATGTGCAGTCGGGGGGTGGAAGAGGTGCTGACTAGCTCTCTTCTGCACTGGACAGACACATTCTGTCTTTGTGACTAGGATGTGATCTGCAGGAAACAGAAAACATTAGAGCACCTGGTTCCCCAGTACCTTTCCATCCAATGGCTCCAGTCCCCAGTGATTGCTCTGAGTCTCAAATGCTCTTAGGCTCTTTTTGTGCATATTTGTGCCAGATATGATGCATTCAGAAATAAGTTGAAGGAAAAAGGGGCCAGGTCAGCCTAGGTGAACTGTTAAAGGATTACGTAAGTGGTGTGAATAACTGGAATTCCAGAGTAGGTGTTTCGGTCTTAGTGCCCAAAGGAAAATTAGGCAAACTGCATTCCTCACTATAGTGTAACACAGTTCTTACCTCTGTCCTGTATGACACACCTTGGTTTCCTCTCTCCTGAACCTTATATGGTGTGTGTGTGTGTGTGTGTACGTGCGTGCACACACTATGAACATATGTGCAGAGGCCAGAGAAGGACATTAGGGGTCCTGCCCCACCACTCTTTGAGGCAGGGTCTGTCACTGTACCTGCAGCCAGGTGGGCGGCTAGCCAGCCCCGCAGCCTCCCCACTCTGCCCCTCACAGCACGATGTCACAGCTGTGTGCAGCCACACTTGGCCTTCTAGCTGGGGACTCAAACTCAGGTCCTTGTGCTTGCACACCAGGCGCACTTACATACTGAGCCACCTCCCCATCATCTCCTAATGATAATTCCAATGCCTTGTATCTTATTTAGCTTCTGATTCATTGCTTTTTAATTTCAACGATTATGTTTTAATTTCTTAACATTTTGTTTGGTTCTTTTATATATATATGCCCATCCTTATTATAAAAGTTCTTGACTTTGAGTATTGTTTTAGATTTTTATTTTTTTATAATTTATTTTATTTTATATACATCGGTGTTCTGCCTGCGTGTATGACTGTGTAAGAGTGTCAGATCTTGAAGTCATAGACAGTTGTGAGCGGCCATGTGGGTGCTGGGAATTGAACCTGGGTCCGCTGGAACAACAGTGTTCTTATAACCGCTGAACCATCTCTTCAACCCCACACTGCCTTTTTCTTCAAGTCAGGGTTTCTCTGTGTAGCTCTGGCTGTTCTGGAACTCACTCTGTAGACCAGGCTGGTCTTGAACTCACAGAGATCCACCTGCCTCTGCCTCCCAAGTGCTGGGGTTAAAGGCACGAGCCACCATTCCTGGCTGACTTTGAGTATTTTAAAAAGATACTTAGAATTAAACATTTTAATTAACTCTCTGAAAATTTCATATGCTGTGTTTTTATCATAATTATCCCCTAATTCCTTTCTTTAACTCATCCCAGATCCACTCCCATCTTCTATCCCTCCCCAACCTCAAGTCCTTTGTTGTTGTTGTTGTTGTTAATTTGATGGCTCATTGACTCCAATCTGTGCTGTCTATATATTCTGGGCATGGAGCCATCCACTGGAGCATAACCAAGCTACCAGGAACCACACCCTTAAACTGACCTTCCTCCCCCAGAAGCCATCAGCTGTCCTAGTGCCTTTGTAACGGGTGGGGGCTCATGAGATCTTTCCCTCCTTCGGGCTTGGATGTTGACTGGCTTCATCATCTTGGGCAGGCCTTGAGCAGGCAGCCAGAGCTGCTGTGACTTCACAAGCACAGGCAGTCCCGTCTGCCCGGAGGACACTGTTACCCTCCGGTCCTCCCCAGTCTCTGTCTTACAATCTTTCCAGCTTTTCTTCCATGCTAATCCCTGAGCTCTGGGGAGAGAGTCTGATTTGTGCCCGAGCACACCGCAGTCACTTAATCTCTGCAGCAGTTCCGAGTTTTTATATTAACCAACATCACTGCACAAAACAGCTTCTCTGATGAGGTCTGAGAGCCAAACTAATACACGTAAAGAGATATGACTTTAAAGTTTGATATTATGTCCATTTAATAAATGAATAGTGGCAGATAGATACTGTGTATCAGTGGTTCTCAACCTGTCTGTCCTGACCACAAGGGTCGCCTAAGACCATCAGAAAACACAGATATTTACATTTCTATTCATAACCATAGTAAAATTACAGTTACAAAGTAGCAATGAAAGTTACTTTATGGTTGGGGTCACTACAATATGAGGAACTGTATTAAAGGGTTGCGCAGCCTTAGGAAGGTTGAGAAGCACTGCCCTGTATCTTTTTTTTTTTTTTTTTTTTTTTTTTGGTTTTTCGAGACAGGGTTTCTCTGTGGTTTTGGAGCCTGTCCTGGAACTAGCTCTTGTAGGCCAGGCTGGTCTCGAACTCACAGAGATCCGCCTGCCTCTGCCTCCCAAGTGCTGGGATTAAAGGCGTGCGCCACCACCGCCCGGCTTGCCCTGTATCTTTTAACTGAAGGTCAAGACCACTCACACTCAGGGTTTTTGTTTAGAGGGCTTGCTGATTCCTATAGCCTTTTTTCTTGGTAGGGCTGGTTGTTTATTTTATTCTTTTCTCCTTCTCATGATCATCTTATTCATGTGTTCATATCAGGGGCTGGATCCTTCTTTTGAATGGGTCACGATTATTTCCCAGTTCTTTGTTCATCTGTCCATTATTTTTTTCCCTGCGGTCTCGTGTTAGAGATGTCTTTCTCCTTTGTGTGTAGGACTCCTTTAAGTATCTTCTACAGTGTTGTTAGTCATCATGAATTGCTTTAGTTTGTGCTTCCCTCAAATAGCTTTATTTTCCTATTGATTTATTTGGAACAGAAAGTCATTGTGTCCTAGGAAGCCCTGAACTTGATGTGTGGTCAGGGATGACCTTGATTTTCTGATTCTCCTGCCTCCCTGCACCTCCTGCTTGCTGGGATCATAGGCATGCATCACAATGCCTTGTTCAAGTGCTTCTGGGGGCAGAATTGTGCGGTCTAGGTGAGCATGTAACCAACTGAGCTATAGCCTCAGCTCTGTTTCATTGGTTTTAAAAGATGACCTTACTGTATGTAGAAAGCTTGTTTTTTTTTTTTTTTTGAGACAGGGTTTCTCTGTGGTTTTGGAGCCTGTCATGGAACTCCCTTTGTAGACCAGGCTGGCCTCGAACTCACAGAGGGCACCAGACCTCATTACAGATGGCTGCGAGCCACCATGTGGTTGCTGGGAATTGAACTCAGAACCTTTGGAAGAGCAGGCAATGCTCTTAACCACTGAGCCATCTCTCCAGCCCCTGTATTTGGTTTTGGACAGCTTCTCACATCGCCAGTTTAGTTCCTTCCTTCTCAAGCTGCGGTCTTCCCTGACACCCTTGTATCCTGCTGGGGAACAGGCACCCCTGTCTCCGGCTCTGTGTGATGGCCATTGTACAGTGCATGTTGGTGTTGGACTCTAGCGTCCAAACACCGAGAAGGAGTCTCCCCCAGAGACCATCTCACACACCATAGCCAATGTAAAAGCATGAGGATTTTATTAATTCTGTCATAACAGGGTCCCCCAGCATTCGGGAAGCCGAGGGACCTCGAATAGTGGGCACAGGCTACTTTTAAAGGGGCCACAGAAGCAAGGGGGTTTGTTCTTTGACTATTCTGATTGGCTTATTCGAAAGGGCTATTACCAATAATTGACTGGAGAGCTGTTGCCAGATCAGATGAGGTAAGAGGTCATTTTGACCCCGTTTCCCAGGGGACCGAACCAAAACATACGTATATGGGTAATTGTTCAGGAACTGAGTACGTGTGAGTGTAGCTGTTAGGTCCTTGGTTCCCAGGGGAGGAGGGGAAGCACTATGGCACAGAGGCTGAGAGGATTCAGAATTGTCAAAAATGGCTTCAGGATTGTCGTAAAGACTTACATTGGCTTTCTCACCTGTTCTCCAGGTTGGACGAGGGAGTGTTTCCAGGAGTGGAGTTCCTACACCCGCCTGGCCATCCCCAGTATGTTCATGGTGTGCATCGAGTGGTGGACCTTCGAGATTGGGACCTTCCTTGCAGGTCTGTCCACACCCAGGGAGCCTGCACACAGCCTGGGCGGTCCCTATCCACACCCAGGGGAAGCCTGCACACAGCCTGGGCAGTCCCAATCCACACCCAGGGGAACCTGCACACAGCCTGGGCAGTCCCAGTCCACATCCAGGGGAACCTGCACACAGCCTGGGCAGTCCCAGTCCACACCCAGGGGAGCCTGCACACAGCCTGGGCAGTCCTAATCCACACCCAGGGGAAGCCTGCACACAACTTGGGCGGTCCTAATCCACACCCAGGGGAAGCCTGCACACGACCTGGGCGGTCCTAATCCACAACCAGGGGAGCCTGCACACAACCTGGGCAGTCCCAATCCACACCTAGGGGAACTTGCACACAGCCTGTGCGGTCCTAATCCACACCCAGGGGAACCTGCACACAGCCTGTGCGGTCCCAATCCACACCCAGGGGAACCTGCACACAGCCTGTGCGGTCCCAATCCACACCCAGGGGAGCCTGCACACAACCTGGGCAGTCCCAGTCCACACCCAGGGGAGCCTGCACACAGCCTGTGCGGTCCTAATCCACACCCAGGGGAGCCTGCACACAGCCTGGGCAGTCCCAATCCACACCCAGGGGAACCTGCACACAGCCTGGGAAGTTACAGTCCAGAATTTCTCAAAAATGGAGGCTCTTCCTATTCTCTGGCATTTTGTGGGGTACATGTCGGGGCTTGCGCTGCAGGCATGAGCCCTGAGCCCGCTGTAAGTGCATGGCTTTTCCTCTGCTCTGTCCCCCTGTGTTTTGTGAACAAGGAAGGGGTGGCTCATGGAATGGGAGGACAAACTCCCCAACTCAGGTGTCCTGATCATCTGTCCACCTTGCTGACTCTGACAGGCTTCCAGCTGAGCATGGCTCTGTGTTAGCTATGATCTGCGCTTCTGCTGGAGCTATAATTATTTTGGTCTTATTTCTGGTAATGTCTATAGTTCAGACAGTAGCAGTGATGTTCTGTGGATGCTGCTTGCTTCAGTTGTCCCCAAAGCTGTTCATGCTGTCCTGCCTCCTTTCTCCCGGTGTGACCCCTGACACCTGCATCCCCAGGAGCCTCATCCTACATCCTCAGGGTGTCTTCTGTGATGGAGCCGGGGTTTGTAGAGTGACCACATCAGTCTCCATGCCTGAGGTCTTGGCAGCTTGCCAAGAAGAGATGGCTAGGATTTTTGCATCTGGGTTATTCTTCTTCTTAACTAGCTGGACTTCTCTTAAATGAAAGTATGGGTCAGAAACTGGGGACACAGCACAGTTGCATCCTTGTAACACACACACACACACACCTATGTATATATGTATAAAAATATATGTGTTCTAGTTTCATAAAGAAAATGGTTCCTCCGGTCTACTATTTGACTTCTATTATCTGCTGCTTCAGGCCTTGTTAATGTGACGGAACTGGGGGCCCAGGCTGTCATCTATGAACTGGCTTCTGTTGCCTACATGGTAAGAACATGAGTGGTACTTTGCACCTTCTTTTGTATGAACCCTATGGGCCACTGTCCTTGCATTTAACATAGGTGGAAGGGGGAGGAAGGAGGGAGGGAGGGAGAGTTGGGTTCTGACCACATTGTTTCCCGTTGTGTGGCATGGGCTCCTTACCCAACTCTTCTGTGTTTCAATTTGTTTGGCATATGAATGGGAGGGAAATGTAGTCATGTAGCTCCACACCGCAGGTGAAGACTGAATGATACCCTGTGTGTCACACGGCAGGGCGCCTGGCAAAACCAGTTAACCAGTGTGTAGTTAGTGTTGGGACTTGGTTGTGTGAGGGATCAACTCCTGTCCTCCGAGAGCCTGTGGCTAGCTCAGGAGACAGGGGTAAAGGAACACCCGAGTGTCTCAGAGTCTCACCTGGGTATGATGAGTTAATGAAACGCAAAACAGGCTCTGAGATGTGTAAAAGCAGAGATGGGTACCTTTCAAACAGGGTTGTAGGGAGCGTTTCTCTGCTCCCTAGTTTAAGCTGAGCTTTATAGGATGAGAGCAACTAGCCCGGGAGCCAGGGTTGCCAGGCGACTGTAGAACCCTGTGTTGGGAGCTACTTGGTGCTGCTGGGGACTTGTTAAGAGAAAGGGTGGCAGGAGGGTGGGGCAGAAGACAGCCCCGTTTGCTACCAGGGAACAGAGGTGTGCAGGCCAGGGGAGGCAGGAGAAGGCTGCTGGAGTGTCACTCAGGTGAGGAGCTCAAGGCTCCCAAGGAAGACAGAAGTAGATGGGCAGGGTGTGTGGGGAGGCAGGAGTGTGGCTGCAGAATGCAAAACGAGAAACAGATTGATACAGTAAGCTGGCTTGGCCATCTGCCGGGTCGTGCCTGGTACTTCTGATGCTTTTCAAATGTCCTAGCCCCATGCTGTCACAAGATGCTCTGGTTGCCTCTCATTTTCATAAAGATCACATAGGCCATCCGGGCAAAGGGTTTTTTTTAGCCATTTTGCATACATTTAAAAAAATCGTAATGGTGAGGGCAGAATGTAGGGCAGTTGAGAGTATTTATCATACTGGAAGCTCTGGACTCAATTGCCAGCAGTGCACACACGGTAATCTCGCACTCAGGAGGTAGAGACAGGGAGATAAGGAGTTCAAGGTCATCTTCTGCTACGTAGTTTGAGACGTCAGCTCGACAAGTAAATAAATATAAAAATGAAAAAAAAAAGAGTTGGTTGGTCATCTTGGAATACAAAAGAAGACTGTTGAGGAGCAGACCCAGTGAACAGAAGGTAGGAATAGAAGGAATCTCAACCACAAGCCAGGAGGAAGCGAGTGCAGAGGCAGCGGCCAAGAGACCTGTGCAGAGGTAGCCAGGAATGGAGGAGGGGGCAGTGCGGTGCTAAGGCAGGTCCCTCTGGAATGGCTGTAGGAAGGGAAAAGGAGAGGCAGCTAAGGGGACAAACTGCCTGAATTTCGGGGGTGGTGGGTATGTGGAGGGAGGAGGATGGAGTTGTATGGCGAACAGTAGGCCTGCTAATCATCTGTCATGTTTAGGTTTCTGTTTTCCCACATGTTATGTCACAGAATCTCAATTTTTTATGTTATTGTTATTATTTATTGTGGTTGTTTTTCTTATTTTGAAGAAGGGTCTTGCCATGTTCCCAGGCTGTCTTGAATTCTTGAACTTATGTGATCCTTCTGCCTCAGCATCCTGAGTAGCTGGGGCTACAGGCATGTGTCATGTGACTTTTTTTTTTTTTTTGGTTTTTCGAGACAGGGTTTCTCTGTGGCTTTGGAGCCTGTCCTGGAACTAGCTCTGTAGACCAGGCTGGTCTCGAACTCACAGAGATCCGCCTGCCTCTGCCTCCCGAGTGCTGGGATTAAAGGCGTGCGCCACCATCGCCCGGCCGTGTCATGTGACTTTTACTTTTCATTGTGGTAAACATAGCTAACATGAACTCCCCTCCTTCGCCACTTACAGTCTGCAGTTTACTGACATTGGTGACACTCAATGTTACACAGCCGTTCCCGGAACCTGTCATCTTGTCAAAGGAAGTCTGTATCCATCACATCCTCCCATCTCCCATCCCATCTCTGGCTCCTGTGGCCACCATCCACTAACCACTACCTGTTTCTGTCACACACACACACACACACACACACACACACACACGCTCACACACGGAGACTCAGTAATTCTTTATGGTTCTCACGGTAAACAAGACCTCCAGGTGGTTTTGTTATGGATGGATCTGGGGCCCTTGCTTCTCAGCAAAAACCCAAGAGAGAGATGTGGGACAGTCTCATCTCTTAAGAGCTTTCAAAGGTCCAAAATCACTTGGAGATTACCTCTATCATATATTCTTTTATATATCATGCAAATCACATGTAACAAAAAGCTCTCTACATATTCTTACTATCGCAAAGCTAGTTATTGTGTTTTGTAAATTGTCATTCTTGCCTTCAGATGTACTCTGACAGAGAACAACAGTAATTCGGGGAATTAAAAACTGTGTTTGGAATGGAGGCCAGCCAAGGACACTCCACCATCTGCAATTATGTGAATGGGCTTAATGCATGCCTCTGAAGTAGAAAGTTGAAATGGGATTGTTTTTTCTTGTTTTTAACAATGGGTAAAATTTATAATGAATGAAAATTAAAACATTTAGTAAATAAATTATCTCTCTCTGAAAAAAAAAAAGAGCTTTCAAAGGGAACATGCGGGAGCTGAGCCCAGGCAGGGTCCGGCATCCTGGATTTGCCTGCTTTCGGGAAGCCCTACAAACATCAAGGCTTCTGGGGCCTGCAAATCCAAGGAAAGATCTTGCAGTGAGCACTTTAAACATTGACATGTAGGCTGGCCTCCAACTCACAGAGATCCACCTGCCTCTGCCTCCCACGTGATGGGATTAAAGGCGTGTCCACCACACTCAGCCCATAGCTTTCTCCTTTTGTACAGTTCAGGGCCCCAGACTAAGGGCTTGTGCCACCCATAGTGGGTAGATCTTCTCACTTTGATCTCATCAAGACAGCTCCCTGCAGGCATGCTCAGAGTCTGGTTTCCCAGGTGGTTCTAGATCCCATCAGGTTGACAGCTATACTTTGTCTGTCTCACCGTTAGTGACATTATGGAGTTCAGCTCCACCAACCTTCACCGAGTCCCACAGGAAGAGTTCTCAGTGCTTTTTATATCAGTGGTTCAGTCTTTAGAAACTGTTTATCTACTGTATCTAGATAAATATACCTAAATCTGATCTTGTAGACTGTATTTTAAACTAAGTTATAATAATGTTTGTGTGTTTGCCAAAAAAGGAAGCCCCACCCCCTGACAAATCCAGCTGTGCTCTGGCTTGCTTGGATTAAGGCTCTATGGGGGCAGGTGTGAGCCACACTGTTTACTAGTGACGAAGTTGGGTTTCAAGGCAGTTAGCCGATTGTTCTTAGTCACACCGCTTGGATGCAGCAAGAACCCTCTCTGGAAGCTAGATTGTAAAGCTGTCTGAAGTCTCCATGTGGTTGGACCCTACTGCATTAGCATCAGGTTTTTTTGTTTGTTTGTTTGTTTGTTTGTTTTTAACTGTGACTTCTGATTGCTAATTCCCAGGTGCCCTTTGGCTTTGGTGTGGCTGCCAGCGTCCGAGTGGGCAATGCTCTGGGGGCAGGGAATGCTGAGCAAGCCCGGCGTTCCTGCACCACTGTTCTCCTGTGTGCTGGTGAGCTGTCTCTGTGGTGCCCGTGCTGAATTGGGTGCAGTGTCTGTGCTCCTACAGCACGGTGCCTAAGAACGAAGTTCATTTCTCACAGAATTTGGGGCCGATCAAGTCCTAGACTAGGTACCACCAGGTCTGGTTATCTAGTGAAGTCGGCCCTCAGCTTCCAGGATCTGCTCCCCACTCCACCCCCACCTGCCCACTCCGCCGCCCCAGTTAGGCACTTTTAGAAAACACCTATCCCACGCCTAGCAGCATGGCCCTCAAGACTCAGTTAAATTTCCCGGTAAATTTCCCATGAGAAGCTTTGTCACGTTCTGGAGAACTGTTCTTTCCCGTGAGTCCTTTTGTGTTTCCCAGGTGTCTGTGCGCTCCTGGTGGGAATTCTGCTTGCAGCCTTGAAGGACGTGGTTGCCTACATATTCACCAATGACAAGTAGGTCGTCATCCAGAAACTGCCCTTGCTTTCCTGCTTTCTTCCCTGCCTCCTTCAGGTTAGGAGGGGCGTTGCCCTTGGCTTCCCAGGGAAGCTTGCAGCACAGCCAAGGAGAGGCAGGCGCGGAGGAGAAACAGGCTTGAATGATGCAAGCCTGTGCGGTTCCACCCCGCTCCTGCTGTACCCACGCCATTCTTCAGACCTGAGTGGAGTTTTGCTCTGAGAAACACAAGAAAGCCTGTGGGTTAGTCTCAACCCCAGAGGCAGTGCTCTGTGGTGGCCAGCCCCTCCTTTGAGGCTGTGTTTGCAAAAGTCACAGACTCAATCTTACACGTTTATTGTGTTTTCTGTAACAGGAATTACAAAATGATTTATGTATAAGAAATCATCTATTGAATAAAACAGACCATTATCAACCTGGTCTGGTGGAACAGACCTGTAATTGCAGCTATTCAGGAAGCAGGGATTGCAAGTTCAAGGCCAGTTTTGCACAACTTAGTGGGACTCTGTCTCAAAATAAATAATTTTTTAAAAGAAGAAAAACTCCTCTATAGTGTCAGAACTTCTATATATTAGTAGAATTTAATGAGTATGGTTTTATCATATACTTAAAAAATGTAATGTTTGGGGGCTGGAGAGATGGCTCAGTGGTTAAGAGCATTGCCTGCTCTTCCAGAAGTCCTGAGTTCAATTCCTGGCAACCACATGGTGGCTCACAACCATCTGTAATGGGGTCTGGTGCCCTCTTCTGGCCTGCAGACATACACACAGACAGAATATTGTATACATAATAAATAAATAAATAAGTATTTTTAAAAAATGTAATGTTTGCCCTGGATTTTAGACTTGTGATTAAAAGAAAATAGTGAGTGCACGTGAACACATGCTTGTAAATGTGTGTGCCACAGTACGTGTGGGGAGGTGAGGGGGCGGCTTATGGGACTTGATTCTCCTTTCACCACGTGAATCCTGGGGCTGGAACGCAGGTCATCAGCTTAGCTGAAAGCACCTTTATCCACAGAGCCATCTCACCCAGGGGTGTCTAAATCACTGACTGCTGTCCTCCTCCCAAACAGGGACATCATTTCCCTTGTGAGCCAAGTGATGCCCATTTTTGCTCCCTTTCACCTGTTTGACGCACTTGCAGTAAGTATGCAGCGGTTTCACTCTGATATCTGAAAATCGCGTGTCTGTGACTTAATGCTTGCATGTCTGCCAAGGGGCCTTGCCTGGCTCCCATCTAACGGAATGCCAGCCATGACATGGTGACTGCTGGATCCATCCAGGCAGGCGGGGTAGTGGTGAGCTAACTCTGACCTTTAGGTCTCTCCCTGGGCTGGTCTTCTGTGGACCTGTTGCTGCTCAAAGACCCTTTGGCCACATTCCAGAACCATCCCAGGAGGCTTATTCTTAGTACGAGCCGTTATTCTTTGTGGCTTGACTTACAAGTGTCACTGATGCTTGGCTTTCCTTCCTGTGGGGTTTCCTCCACTTCCTCCACATCGCTCTGGAGGTGGGTGCCCATGGGTGGGCACAGCAGTGGTGCTATCCTAGTGACAGAATCCACGACCAAAAGCAACTTGGGGAGGACAGGGTTTATTTGATTTACTCATCAGGATCCAGCATTAAGGAAGCCAGGCAGGAACTCAAGCAGAGATTGTGGAGGAAGGCTGCTTATTGCCTTGCTCCCCTTGGCCCTGCTGCCCAGGGTTGGCACCGCCCACAGTGGGCTGGTCCCTCGCACATCAACCATTAATCAAGACAACGCCCACAGATACGCCCACAGGCCAGTGTGATGGAAGAAACTCCTCTTCCTAGGTTCTCTCTCCTTAGGGACTCTAGTTTGGGTCGGTGGACAGTGCCCAGTACACGGCCTGACAGCTCCGGAGCAGAAGCTGCTGCGCTCCTTGCGGTCTTTGAAACAGGATGGTTTCTTTCATCTGTGACACCTGCTTTGGGCAGGGAGCTCTGTGGGGCAGCGGCACTGTACTCTGAACTTGATGTGATGAGCTGTGCCAGCCTGCAATGCTGCTGTGGGTTTCCTCCCTGCAGGGCACCTGTGGCGGGGTCCTGAGAGGTACAGGAAAGCAGAAGATAGGTGCTATCCTGAACGCCATCGGTTACTACGGGTTTGGTTTCCCTGTCGGAGTGTCTCTGATGTTTGCTGCTAAACTTGGGATAATAGGTATGCGTTTGACTCCTTAGCGATTCACTTGAGGTGTAAAGCGGCTGGCTGGAAAGCTGGTCTGTGGGAAGGGAGGCATTCCTGCACAATGCCCGCTGCACCAGGAATGAGCCCTGGCGGTGGCAGTGGAACTGAACTATTGGTTCTCATGCTTTCGTGATGCTCCTAGTGTTTCTCCACTAAAGGGCATGATAGATCTGGGACTGCAATGTGCACGTGTGCATATGACTTTAAGTCATGCCCAGAGAAGTGTTTGTGGAGGGCTGTGAGGTGAGTTAGTGGGTGGAAGCACTAGCCATGAGCTCATGACCTCGTCCAGTCCCTGGAATCCACTGTGAAAGCAGAGAACTAATTCCTAAAAGGTTTCATCTGACATCATAGTACACGTGCCCACACTCTCACACGCACATCGTACACCCATATATGGTTACATACACACATAATCACATACACACACCACTATTCATACATAATCATAAACATACAACCATAATACACAATTACATATGCACTTAATCACAAACACAATTATGTATATGCAATCATACATAATTACATACACAAATAATAAATTAATAGAAAAGAATTGACTGTAGGATCTGTTTTATGGAGTGTTTTTTAACAAAAATGTCTGAAGATTTGACAAATGCTGTTTCGGTGGAAACAATTCGGTAATTTTTAGCCTTAGATGGACTGTGAAGGTGGGGATACTGTCTTCCTTGTGATCATCCTGATCAGGATATGCTAATCAAGCTGCTAGACTTCTTTTTTTAAATATGTTTTATGGTTTATTTAACTTTATTTTATGTGCATTGGTGTGAAGGTGTCAGATCCCCTGCAACTGGATCTTCAGACACTTGTGAGCTGCCATGTGGGTGCTGGGAATTGAACCTGGGTCCTCTGAAAGAGCAGTCAGTGCTCTTAACCACTGAGCCAAGCTGCTAGACTTCTATGTTCTATTTATGTGACTGTGGAAACTCACCGTAGTTTCACTTTTTGTGTGTTTTTGTTGGGTGTGCATGCTTGAGCCCGTGGCCTGGCGTGAGCTAGCCGAGTGTTCTGGCTCTGAGACACTCCCTTGTTAGAGCCTACTACTACTACTAATATTGCCTATCTACAATGCTTACTTCATAAATAAGGTCCAAACTTTTTGTATGCCCCAATGCAAGATAAATAAGATTTATCTATTTTTGTAAGCATTAAATGGAATTCTTCCATGGAGCTGTTTAACCTGGGATTTTTAAAGAATTTTTTGCACCTGAGAGCAGCTCAGTTTCTGTTTAGACTTTTTCTTGTGTCAACATGAATAAACTATGTAATTATTAGAAATGCTTTATCGAGGATCAAAACCTGTAGAATTGTGCCAAGCAATTTAAAAGCTGTTTTGAGTATATATTCATGTTTTTTATTTTCTATATGTTTCTACATAATAAAGCATTTATAATAATTACATAGTTTATTCATGTTGACACAATAAAAGGTCCAAACAGAAAACAAGCTGCTCTCAGTTTAAAGTAGCAATGAGCCGGACGGTGGTGGCGCACGCCTTTAATCCCAGCACTCGGGAGGCAGAGGCAGGCGGATCTCTGTGAGTTCGAGACCAGCCTGGTCTACAAGAGCTAGTTCCAGGACAGGCTCCAAAACCACAGAGAAACCCTGTCTCAAAAAAACCAAAAAAAAAAAAAAGACAGTCAAAGTAGCAATGAATTTTCTTTCCTATTAAAAGTAGTGCAGTTGGATCTGGGGATACCTATCATGCATGATGCCCTGGGCTACATCCTTAGAACTGGTTCTTAAAGTCTAGTTAGAGAACGGCATGACTGCCCCAATATGTGTGAAAATCACTCTTCCCACTCTTTGTCCAAGCAGCACATTTTTTATCATGTATCAAATTTTATTTCTCCCATTTCTTTGCAAAACTCAAAATGGCAGCTGGCAGAGGAGACGTGTTGCGTCTTCATTCCTCTGGGGGGCGCTTGATTGGTTCCTGTTTACAAAACACAGGGGGAGGAGCATCCAACATATACACACCACTCACATGGTCCTGAATAAAGTCACATCTAAGGATGTACACCGCCACCCCAGCAACATCTCGGCTGTAGGGATTACCCCAGCCTCCGCCTAGTGTCTCCAGGAGTAAGTGTGAGAATCGATGTCAGCAAATGACACAGGAGACGAAGTCCCAACTTAAAGTGTATTTCAACTCTGCACAGTGGGCTCTGCTGGGACTGTTGACTTTCAAGTGATTAAAAATAGTTTCTTCTGGAGAGATGGCTCTGGGGTTAAGAGCAGTTGCTGGTCTTATAGGGGACCCTGGTCTGGCTCCCAGCACCTATATGGCCACTCACAACCAGATCTAGCACCCTCTTCTGTCTTCTCTGGGCACTGCACACACGTGATGCAGTTACATGCAGGCAAAACACTGATACACATAAAATAAAAATCTATAGTTGTTTCTCCTCATACATATTTTTTATGTAACTCTCTTGGAGTTTTAATATTTTTTTTAAGATTTATTTATTTAATATGTGTGTACCCGAGTGTATCTGTGTGCAGTGCCTGGGGATGCCAGAAGAGGGCGTCCAATCTCTTGAAATGGGAGTTACAGACAGTTGTGGGACTCAAATCTGGATCCTCTGCAAGAGCAGGAAGTGTTCTTAACACCTGAGCCATCCCTGCATCCCCAAACGCTCCATAGTTTTCATGTAAAGTTAGAGGAATGTATTCCAAGCGAGCTCCTTCTTTCCTTCCTCTGTCTGCTTCCCTCTTTCTTTCCTCCTTCCTTCCCTCTTCTTCCTCTGCCTCCTCTTCCTCCTCCCCACTTTCACTCTGTACCCCAGACTGACTTGGAATTCACTATAAATCCTGGAAAAGCCTCAAACCTTTAACTTCCTGCTTCAGCCTCTTAAATGCTGGAATTGTCAGCATGAGCTGCCATGCCAGGCATCAAAGCAAGCTTTTGAAAATACCAGATCTCACACCCATCCATGCAGACACCAGTCCGAAACCCTTTCGTGGGTCCCAATTACCATGGACAGACAAATAGTAACCCTTGGATATTCCTGTGGCTCACATGTCCTCCATGGTCTTCCTTCTACCTTGTCACTTCCTACCTGGCCTCTCTGCGCACGAGGCTCCCGAGCTGGCCTCTTCCGGTAGCATGCTCCTCCTGCCTCAGTTTGTACAGCTGGCCTGCACCCTCCCTAGGCTGGTTCAGGTCTCTACCTCAGAAGACACCTGGCCACTCACTCGGACGGCGCTGCGGGCCATCGCTAACGACCAGAGAGCCACACACCTAGCACTCTATATTTCCAGTGTGTTTCTTTGCTCATCGTCTGTCCTTCAATGTCTCTAAAAGCTCGATGACAGACTGCGATCTATCCAATTTGTTTGAGAAGTTAATTTAACTGAATTTTTGCTCCACTGACTGGGAATTATCGGGGAAGAATTTTAATGATTACTGAACCGGAACTGATGGCCCTGTTGCTCATTTTGTGCCCACAGGCCTCTGGTCTGGACTGGTCGTCTGTGTTTTCTCCCAAGCCGTCTCCTATTTAATCTACATCAGGAGGACCAACTGGAATAGAGTGGCAGAGCAGGTAACAATCTCGGTGTTGTTTCAAAATGCATCGACGCTTGATCCCGTGGTTGGCAAGGCATCTTTTGGGGTGAAGTGATAAATAAAATCCCACCAATTTCAAGACAAACAGTGCATCATGAACAACGTTGGCTATGTGGGGAGGCCAAAGGGAGACAGAAAGATGGTTTCTCTTAGATAGAGTTGACTGGTGTCTCCTGACCACAGGACTCAGCCCAGAAAACTGAAATTGGCAACAGTATATTTTTGTTTTTCTATAAAATAGTGTTAGAAAATAGTTTCCTGTTTATGCCATTTAGCTCTTCTAAATGCTTCAATTAAAAACCTTTTTTTTTTTTTTTTGGTCCATTCTTACAAAGTTAAATTTTTTTTTAAAAGGCTAAATGTTTGTGATTTGTAGGGCACGTGGGCAGGGGTGGTGACCCACATGAGTGTGTGAGCAGAGATGGCTCATCTCACTGTGGGGAGGCCTAATGTAAGACACGGTGGGTGGTCAAGAGGAAGGACTCTTAATTAGGGGGGGAACTCAGGAATTCTGGCTATTGCCTTTTAGTTTCGTGATCCCTCTGGCTCTGCCTAATGATGATGTATTGTGTTTTTCTTAAGTTCACGTTGGTTTGTTGAGGGAATGGACTATGTAGAATATTGACTTGGGGGCTGGAGAGATGGCTCAGTAGTTAAGAGAGTTGACCGCTCTTGCAGAGAATTCCTCTTTGGTTCCCAGCATCCATATGGCAGTTCACAACTGCCTGTAACTCCAGTTCCAGGGGACTCAGTGCCCACTTGTGGCCTCCATGGATACTGCATAACCTGGCCCACAGGCATACCAGCAGGCAACCCCCATACCCATAATTAAGCCTTAGGAAAAAATTGCTATTGAGTTGGTCAGTAAACTAGCTTTTAGATGGTGATGTCATTGACTGTTAGATTTGGTCCTTTTATCCGTATTTGGAGACACTAAAGGAATAAGTGCAAACATGGTAAGCTGCCAGCGGAGCACTGGGAGATCAGTCATTTTCTAGTGTGACCGACGTTCTCATGGCCAGGAAAGGCTGTGTCCAGTATTATTGCCTTTCAGCTCTAGCTTTAAATCGAAGTTTTAACAAAAAGCTACAGCTGGACTCCATCTCTACTTCATTTACTCATGTAGCCTTGTTTTTAGGCACAAGTTCGAGCTGGGCTAAAAAGCGGCAAAGAGACGATACCCACCCCAGCAGGTAATGGGCCACTCTCTTTACGGTTCTGTTCCTGCTCTAAGTATGAAGCTCGGTTGTCCAGAGAGGTCGAGTCTGTGAGTTCGGGCTCTCATGACAGTAACGATTGTCTCTGCCATAACTTGCCAGACCAACTCTAAACTCTCCTGTTAAATGTTTCTTATGTAATTTCATATATACTAACTGACGACTGGGGGTCATTTTTGTTAATACCACAGTGACAAAGTGAATGTCCCACTGCCCTCTTCAAACAGATCTCTCCATCTTGGAAAGAGACGCTGTCGATGGAGTGATTTTGCCAGACATCGTCAGACCGGAGGCCCAGACGGGCCCGCTGGTAGCAGAAGAAAGCCAGCATGCAGTGCCCACCGTCGGGGAGATCTTGACGGGGAGACAGCTGATCGTCTACCGTGGCATGGCCCTGGCTGTTTCCATTGCCGTCCTCATAGCGGGAATCGTAGTGCGAGTTCTCAATGATCGTGGCTAAGATAGGCTTCTCACCGGTCTGTGGACTGGTGATAATTGTGTACCACGTCCTGAACATGGGCGGGAGCTTGTTGTTGGAACAGAAGGCTTCTCTTAACTGTGGGTAGAAGGGCTGCCAGCAAGCATCCTTGGTTACACTGAGAGACCACCCCACTCTACTGCAGGTCAAGAAGATGCAGTACGCTTGCCTAGTGTGTGCAAGGCCTCTGTTGGATGGTCGGCACTAGGGTTTGCGGGGGGGAGGGGATGGTCAGCACCAGGGTTTGTGGGTGGGGTGGGGGGAGAACGAACAAACGAATGAATGGCTATCCAAACTGGGGGGCGTGCTAGGGATAGAGTGCACAGACATCAGCACCTGCTAGGCAAGTGCTCCACCACTGAGCACTCCCACATCCCGGAAGCCCTGCCTTTAAGGATGCTTTCACGTTATCATGGTTTCCAAATATGTCAGCTTGATTTTCCCTACTGGAAATGTACCTTACCCACCCATGCATCCTCCGCTGCCGTATCCTCACGGTGAGTGAATGTCAGGTACCCCTTCTCCCTGTCTGGGTGCCACAGAAGCACTTATAAAATAAATACCTAAGATTTACAAGGCACGCTGAGAATATTTGAGGACATGATGTTATTATAAATGGTAGCTTTGGGGTTTTACCTTTAAACAATTTTCATACTAATTAGGAAAGATATGGATTCTTGTTTTGTTTTGCTTTTGTTTTTGTTGGTCCTTGACTCCCACAATGCTTTGGTTTGGTTTCACTTTCCAGGACAGACATTTTTATAGCTTAATCTAAAAAATTTGGTCAATCCTAAGATAATTTTTTTAAAACTATATACTAAAAGCGAAACAAAACAAAAAGAAAAGCAAAGAGCACCAGGCATTTCCTAACACAAAGCTCCCGAGTTACCCACAGTGGAGTACAGAGTCCTGCAGTTTTAGTCAGCTGCCGTGACTGTACCATAAACCTGGTGAGATTGGCAGACACAGAGAAAACATTTTATTTGTTTTGGAATTTTCATCCGTGGTCAGCTGCTGGGTTGTTTTGGGGAGTCTGTGATGGAGCAGAGAGGCTCCTTTCGTGACCTGGAGACAATGGAAAAGAAAGAGGCTGGGCTCTGGCTATCCATCCCATGGCCAGGCTGCCAGGGACTGGACATCCTTCCGTAAGACTCCACCTCTTAAAGGTTCTCAGTCTCCCACGAGCGCTGTACTGGAGACTAAGCCTTTAACACACGGTCCTTAGTGAACACTTCGCTTATTTGATTTGCTATCTTAAGGATGAGAGGAAAACCCAGGATCATCAACTCTCTCGGAAGAGCTGATAAAGAAACCCATAATAAATAGTGAGTTTATAAGGATAAAAACTTACATCCCCAAAGAGATAATAGAAAATATTAGAACCACATCCCAGAGTAGAATGCTATAAAATAAAACATTTTGAGGTAAATTTAGACTGCATAAAATGCGCCATCTGTGAGCAAGGACCTCAGCGACATTCAGTTCAAGTGTGCGGTCATAACTCTCACCTAGTTGTAAAGCATTTCATCGCCCCCTCCCCAAACTCGCGTTTATCAAGAGGGCACTCAAGTCCCTTTCCTCCAGCCCCCAGCAAACACCAGCCTGCTTTCTGTGTCTGTGGATTTACCGCTGGAGTACTGAAGGACCACATCGGAGGCTTTGACTCTGCTTCTTGAGACTCCTCCCCCGAGCCACGCCCATCTGGCCCTTCCTTTCCTGGCTGAGAGATACGTCTACACTGCTTCCCTCTCAGCTGGTGTGAACAGTGCTGGTGTGATCATTCACGTACAGGGTCTCTGTATACACACCTGTCTCACTCCTTCTGAATACGTCCTGGGAATGGGTCGAGTTATACTGCGGTTCTGCAGGTTTTAGGGGCACTACAGCAGGACAGACTGGGAAACTACGGGGATGTGGGAAAGATAAAGGACCCACGCTCCAGAGCTTGCCAGTAGAGAAGCAAGAACCCCAGCATTTACTGTGAATGCTGCCAACATAAAGATAATATTTCTTTCACATTTAGCTATTGAGATGTCAATGATCAGGTTTAAAGCCAGAATGCATGTGATCTTGAGTCGGGCTTCACTTTTCTCCTAGATCAGCAGTTCTCAACCTGTAGGTCACAACCCTTTCATAGGGGTTGCATATCAGATATCCTACATATCAGATAGTCACATTACAATTCATAACAGCAGGAAAATTACAGTTATGAAGTAGCAATGAAAATAATTTTATGCTTGGGGGTTACCACAACATGAGGGACTGTATTAAAAGGTTTCAGCGTTAGGAAGGTCGAGAACCAGTACCCTAGATATTTTCTGGGAATCACAAATAATGCTGTTTTCATTTTCTGTGGAGACAGCCTGCCTTCCTGCACCCCTGTGATCTACACTTGAACATCACAGACTGTAAAATCCTGTCAAGTGGCCCTGGGGACTGTCTGGTGGTCTCACTCAGGTTCCTTAGCAACTCTGAGAAGATAATAGCTTCAAAACCCAGCACTTGTGAGGCAGACGCAGGTGGATCTCTGTGAGTTTGAAGTAAGCTTTGTGAGTTCTAGGGCAGCCAAGGCTACACTGGGAGACCCTGTGTCTCAGAAACAGTGAAGATAAAACCCCTGCTAAAATGGCTACAGGATTGTTGTAAAAGACCGTGGAGGAGGGCGAGTCCCTTCAAGAAACCTGCACGCATGCTTGTGGGCCCGTCTCACTTTTGGAACGCCTCTCTTCCTCTTAATCCTTATGTTTAAATTCCTTCTTAAAGTGCCTTTTAATAAACCCAGCCTTCCTTTATACTAATTTGTCTTCAAAGTCTCCTACACTGAGGACAAAGGCCTGGCCCTAGAGTCACACGCAAAGCAGATGATGTTCTTCAGGAGTGGGACTGGATTAGCTGCGCATGTGTATTGCGAACCCCAGGGCAATAACTGTACAAGGAAAAGGTGAGCTGACTGGTATGCCAAGAAAAAAGAGCATCTCAAAAAACTGCTCAGTTAAAACCAGGAGGGCAGAGGCAGAAAAAAGAAAAAAGCAGAATAACAAACAGAAAAGGTAGCAAATATTACTTTGTCTCAGCAGTGAGGAACACTGACTGCTCCTGCAGAGGACCCAGGTTCGATTCCCAGCACCCACACAGTGGCTCACAACTGTCTCTAACTGCAGTTCTAGGGCATCTGAGCCCTCTTTGGGCCTCCGTGTGCAATGCAGACATATGGTGCACAGACATGCATGCAGGCAAAACACCCATACATAAAATACAAATAAATCTTTAAGAAAAGAATATGCACTGCAGACAGAAAGACACCCTGTGAGTTCTCCTTCCCATCCCTGAGGAGTGGATCCTTTTACAGTTGTTAAGCCTACTTTGGTGGTACTTTAGGGTAGCGGAGACGGAGGTCAGCCAGCTGTAATCCACAAGGGCAAGGCGCTAGTTTTCTTCTTGGTGAGGCCCCTGCAGCATGGTACAAGAACAGCCACAGCCCCTCCGGAGTGAACCCATATATTGTTCTATCTAAGTTGTTAGGATCGGAAACTGAGCCCCGCAGCTCTAACTACCTAGGCTCAGCACCTGTCTTCAATTAGACAGACAGGAGATGGCCAAAAGCCAGGAACAGAGATTCAGCCAATATAGAACATTGGGAGGGGGAACGGATGAACAGGTCCAGTGAGCCCCCACCCCATCCCCACCCCCGGGCCCCAGGCCATCTTCAGGGCCCTGGTAAGAAGTTCAGTTTAAACAGAGAGCAATGAGTAACTATTTGGGCCTGATCGAAGTGTATCCCGGCCGTTATCCCTGCACCAGCTCCCGTCTCTTCTGTCAGGTGGCCTGAGAAGTCGTCAGACCTGTGTGAGATCTTGCTGGGAATGAGTTCCTCTTCTGGTTGGCACCAGGCTTCAGCCTTTTTCTCTTCCCTGCATGAGACCCCTAGGTAAATTTTGATTTCTTGGTATCTGAATTAACCTTCTCTAAGGGAAGAGAATTGATAGAATGTGTATGTGTGTTTGTGGTGTGTGTGTGGTGTGTATGTGTGTGTGGTGTGTATGTATGTATGTTATGTATGTATGTGTGTGGTGTATATGTGTGTGTATGTTATGTATGTGTGGTGTGTATGTGTGATGTGTAGGTGTGTATGTGTGTGTGGTGTGTATGTGTGTGTTATGTATGTATGTTTGTGTGGTGTATATGTGTGTGGTATGTACGTGTGTTATGTATGTATTTGTGTGGTGTGTATGTGTGTGTTATGTATGTATGTGTGTGGTGTGTATGTGTGTGTTATGTATGTGTGTGGTGTGTGTGTGTGTGTGTGTGTATACATATATTGGCTTCATCATCCGTGTAGTCTAGCAATGGCCACCTTGCACTGGAGAGGCTGAGAACCGGAAGTTGTTCAGTCCATGAAGCTGGACGTCTCAGCTGTCCCACTCTGACCCTGAAAGCTTGAAGGATTCCTGGAGAGCTGCACTTCAGTCTACGCTGAAATACCAAAGAACTCGGTTCTAATATTGGAGAAAATATCACAGCAATAGGAGAGACGAACTTGCCATCGAGAGTGAGGGCGAACAGTTTCCTTCTCCCACATCCTGTTCCCCAGCTGCGAAAGAAAGCTGCTACTCTCATTTAGAGTGTGTCCGCCTGCTTCAAACACTCAGGAAAACCCCTCACAGGAGGGCTGAGCACCCTGTGTTTATTCCAGACGCAGTCAGGTTGACAACCTTTAGAGGGCCTGTTGTCTCAACAGTCAGGTCTCCAAAGAGATCAACAAGACCAATGTCCTTCCTGTCAGGCCATTCCTCGCTCCCTCACCCCTTTTCCATGCATGCCACTGTTCTCAGAGCAGAGGGAGCTGAGTGTATGCACCTGCTGCTTTCCTTCTGCCAGGTGTCCTGGCCAGAGAGACTTGGCTTTCTCTAGGATGGTGAGTCCTCCCTCACAGCTGGCTTGCAGCCATTTTCAGCTTGCGAGTAGCCCTTCAAGGTCAGCATCCTGAACAACCAGACAGGATAAGCTCGAGAGTTAGCTGAGAAGGCCATTCCCTTAGGGATGCCCAAAAAGAAAGCAAGTCTCGGGAGTCAATGTGGGCAGACCGGGGTGTGCTCCTTGCACACAGGACGTCTGTCGCCCTAAGCGAATCCTTCAGCACTGTAACTTTAACAAAACCCACAAAGGGTCTCACATTGTCCTCTCTGACTCACCGCACCATGTATTAAAAGAGAAAAAAAAAAACTAGTCTAAGTTTGATCCTCAGAATCTTAAAAAATAACAACAACAAAAAAAACCCCCACATTTTTCCTTTATAAGAAAACTCAGCCTTTATCATGTTTCTGAATGGGAACACTGGCTGCCTAATGGCACTCTGAGCTATAGCTGTCTCCTGCAGTTAGACTGCTCTTGTAACTTAGGAAAGGATTCTGAGGTTTGCATGAGAACCTACGTCCCTCACGAGAGTCTCACTCTCCAGTAAACTCAGCCCCAGAGGACATTTTGGATAGCGCCTCCTTCACACAAAGCTCCGCTCAGCCTCCAGCTTTTCCAATGCCAGCCATGTCTTCTCTTAATAACTCTGCTCCCGTCTTCTCTCAGACCTCTCCTCCCCTTCTTCTTCCCCTTCGCTCGTCTCCATCCACAAAGCTTTCTCTAACCACTCCTCAAGAGGGTCCAGAGGCTCTTGGGTGTCCATAACACTGACTCTCCTGTTCCGTGATGGCTGTGCACTTTCTGGGGCCTGCTAGCTGCCCTCCCCCCATAATCTCTGCTATAGGCCCCCATGTCAGCCAACAAGCTTCTCCTCAGCCAGGGATAACTCAGTTCCAGGAAACTCACTGACAGCCACATTTTCCCTCAAGGATCCTAACGTCCTTTAAAGGCTGAGGAAACGCAGCCTCATGGTAAACTTCTGATCACTGGGCTATTGAAATAGTCCTCATAATGCTCCATGCAAAGCCCCATCTGGGCAGTAAAGAAGTCAAATGGAACCCACAGACTATTGCAGGACCTGAAGACTATAAATGAGGTGTTCTGGTCCGCCCTAAAATCCCAAATCTTTACACCTTTTGGAAATAGATATCCCCCAATGCCTCCTGGCTCACAATGTTAGGTTAAGGATGGTTCTTAACATCTCACATCCTCCTAGACCCAGTTCCCATCTGCTGTAGAATACTGAACCCCCCAACACCCAGGTTACTCAGCAGCTTTTCTGGATTGTCTTATCTCAGGGCTTTTGAAATAGTCCCACTTCTGATAGGCACTACCCAAAAACATGTCCTCTCTTACCAACCCTCCCCTCCCCACCTCATGCTCCCAGGAGTAGCCCCCTTCAGTATGTAGCTAACTAAGGAATCAAGGACAAAGAAAAACCTACTTCAGATCAAACATCACAAGTGTGCCTTGTGTTGTTAGGTTTTTCCTTCAAAGGCCCAAATCTCTCAACAAAAGGTCCAATTCCTGGGCCTTATATTAATCAGAGGCAAAATAAGCCTTTTCCGTCAAACTATAGACGTTCCAAACTACTAGGAACTACACAAAACTATACAAAATGTGGACATGGCAAGGCTTTGCAGGATTGAGATTCTCTAGCTTAGGCCGTATAGCTAAACTTTCTGAGGCCTTGCAGTCTGTCCAACTGTGTGGTGAAGTTTGCATGCTTCCCATGACAGCTGTCAGTCTGGCCCAGTTCATCCCACAACAGCTGTGGGCATGACCCAGCAAGAAGACCACACACTTACTTAAAATGTCATGAAGTTTTTTCCAATTTTTCCCCCAGCCTGACGACACAGTTCTCAGCATCAAGTCAATGTCGAAAGGTTGGACATATCTATGAGGGGCAAGAGGAGTTATCTATTAGATGGGATCTCTGGAATGGCAAGTCAATGTCGAAAGGTTGGACATATCTATGAGGGACAAGAGGAGTTATCTATTAGATGGGATCTCTGGAATGGCACAGGCCCCAGGCCTCCTAATGCGGACACTCCTTTTGGTCCCATTGCTAGCTCTTCCTAATCGTGCATCTTTTCTCTGTGTATACGTAATCAAAGGGGGGAGGGGACTTGACCCAAACCTTGGGGCCTCCCTGGCACCCAGTAGCTTCTCTCTATGAGTCACTAGATTTGGTGGCACTGGGATGGCTCTTTCCCATCAGGAGACTGTCAACTGTGGTTCTCTTGTTGAGACAGCAGCTACATTAACCCTGAGACTGACTGGGAAGAGTCACTTCCCTCACTAGGTCCTTGAAGTCGCTAGATCGCAGATGTTCTAGTTAGTAAATACCAGACTCAGGCTGGGGATGTAGCTCAGCTGGCAGAGGGCTTCCTTAGGATGCATGAAGCCCTAGATTCATCCCCTGGCACTGCATACATTGGATGTAGAGAGGCATGCACCTGTAATCTCAGCACTCATGGGTGGTGGCAAGAGGATCAGACATTCAAACTCAACCCAGAGTCTGGCTACTCTTCCATCTTGGGGGGATGGGGTGATGTGCTACAAACATCCACTACAGCCTTAGGAAATGGCTGTTAGTTTTAGAGAAGTCTGGGGGTAGGGCCTGGCCACTCTGCACATCTTGAGGGGTCAGACCTAGCCACCACAGTAGTTTTGGGGTAAGGCCTGGCAGCTGGAGGACTCCAGGGGTGGGGTCTACAAGGGAAGTCTCTGAGCTAGGCAGGGAAAACTGGCTTCAGCTGCCAGATTCTGTGTAAATAGCCAACACCTACCAGAAATGATCTGGCTCTCGCCTCAGCTGCAATGGTGCGCTACAGTGCCCACCATTTGACATTTCTCTGCATGACCACCGAGCTCCATCATCTGGACAAACAGACATCTTTGCTTCTGGTCAAGGCTGCCTCCGTTCCCAAGGTCACTCTCTTTCGTCCTTAGCACACCTCAGGAAACCCAGCATGCTCACAGTACCAAGAAGGATGGTTGCAGAGTCTGGGAAACAAGCTGTTGCTTCCCTCATCCTCCCAACAGACACTCTTAACAGTATTCACCAGGCCAAGCCACCGGAAGCCAAGCCCGCCACACTCTAACTGAGCCTCTTCAGCAGCCTTCAGCTCTTATGATTGACGTTCCAAGCCAAACCTGAAGGCGTCCTCAGAAACCTCCCCTTTACAGCCCGTCCAGAGGTGGACAGCTCTGCTGGGGAAGATTGGCAAATAGATTTGGCTCCCGTTTGCTGATGCAAGGGACTGAGATGTAAAAATTATTAGGAACTGCCTTCACTGCCTTCACTGAGGAGATCAGGCATCCTCCCCAAAGCAGAACCTGCCTCAGAGGCAACGGCTGTCCTCTTGAAAGAGGGTGGGGACCTTGGACTGATCTGGAAAACAGATACGGGTCCCTTTTAGAAGGACTGCACCTTGCTGGGGAGAGGTGTCCCCCCCATTGCACCTGTTACAAAATGCCTGGCAAGGAAAAGAGCCTATGCAAGGGGCAAGCCAGGTGTGGTGGGGGAGTGTCCCGGCAGGACCAACGAGGGGGGAGGGTGAGTCTAGAGCAGGGAGCCCACTCTATCCTGACCAGCCTATAAAAAGTCTGACCCAGGGGCTGGAGAGATGGCTCAGTGGTTAAGAGCACTGACTGCTCTTCCAGAGGTCCTGAGTTCAATTCCCAGCAACCACATGGTAGCTCACAGCCATCTATAATGAGATCTGGTGCCCTCTTCTGGCCTGCAGGCACATATGGAAGAAATGTTGTATACATAATAAATAAAATCTTTAAAAAAAAAAAAAAAAAAAAGTCTGACCCAAATCCTGAGGACAGACGCCTCTCTCTGGGGCTCTCCCATTTCCTTCGATGGGAGCAGTTAGTCTGTTCTAATAACGTCTGCCAGTTCTTTTCTCTCTTCCTGTTCAACGGTAACTGTTGTTCTGTGTCCAGGGCGCTCAGGATCTCTCCTTGAACCCTCCAGCATAGGGCACCCCACCCAGCTAACTTCCAACTTGTCAAAGGAAAAGGCCTAAGGTCTTTTCTGCTCCTAAGAAGTAACAAAGCCAAGCTGCTACAGATGGGATTGAAGGGCGGCAGGGCTCGCCCCGAGTCGGAAGTCAAACTTGGCAAGGTCATCCACATAGTTCTGGCTTTAGACTCCTGAAGGATGCACAGATAAGGGATGTGTGGAATATAATATTCCTCTGTTGTTAGGGGATGCTAGCGAGGCCAGGTGTGTGGCAGGGGAGTCCCTGAATGGAGACCCTGAGAGGGCGGCCATTGCCTGCAGCTGTGAAGGCGAAAGCCTGGATTATGTTAGAGACCCTGTGATGTTGCCAGAGCCAGGAGACCTCTGCCCACGGGATGTGGAACCAGCCAACGAGAGAGAAGTCACTTCAGGCAGCAAAGCTGGAGTGGAAGAGTCACCCAAGCCTCTGACATCGGACATGGGGCTAGAGGATTTGGAGCTTGCCCGTCCTGGTCTTGGTCTTGCCTAGCATTACCTCAGATTGCCCCCTTTTGTAATGGTAACGCATATTCTGTGTAATTGAACGGTGGAAGTTTGTGATTTGTTTTTTAATTTTAAGGGAGGTTCGTATATGTGGGGGACGCAGTAAAGAAAATACCAAAATGGCCATTCCATGATTGGGGGGAAGGTTTTCACTGTGTAAGAGAACAGCCAGAGGCATCTGGAAGAATCCAGAGCAGAGAGAAAAAGAAGTAGACGTGGCCAGGAACAGTGAAGTGGGGGCATGGGAAAAAATCCTGCGGCTTTATTAGGAGGATGAGTAGCTGGGGGAGCGAAGCCTTGCGCTGAAACAGGCTTTGGAGTTTAGGGCAGAAGAGGAGTTGAGAGGGGCCAGAATTCTAGTGTAGGGGCTTTGAAGTGTATAATGGGTGTCTGTGACTAGAGACTGAGGGGGCCTGGAGGCCAGCATGGGCTTTGATATGCAACCACAGGTATATATTAATGGAGAACCCTATGCCATCCCACCAGAGGCAAGGGAAAAGACTCCTTTTGGCACTGGAACCCATTTTACAGGTTCCGGAGGAATGCTGGCTTTTCTCTAACTACCAGAAACCCTTCTGTGGTTCAACTGGAGCTCATTTCTGGACATATACGCTTCCTGAAGCCTAACAGTTGCAATTGAGATATTGTCTTGAGTTTCAAGGAGCCTGTGGACTTTAAAATGGTGTTGAGACTATGAAAGACTATGGGGAGTTTTAAAGCTGTACTAAATGCATTTTGCATTATGATATGACCATGAACCTATGGGAGCCAGAGAGTGGAATGAGGTGGTTTGAAAGCCTCATGGGGACAGATACTACTTTCTCTGTGGCTCTGACTTCACTACAGCCCTCGTGACTATGGGTGGGGCTAATGTATGGTGGTGGTTGTCTTTCAGATTTCCCATCACGTGCACCCTCCTTCGTGAAACTGGTGGCTTCTGCGTCACTACTTCAGGATAGATATTGGAAGATTGCTTAAAATCAAAGAAAACATCAAAATACTTGGAGGCCTAAGTTAAGCAGGGATAGCTTCTGTTTAGTCGAAATCATCACCCCAGCTCCCTAACACAAAGAGCCTGGACTATTATACTCAGGGCCTCATCCCAGCCCCTGACACCCAGCTTTGGAATACTGGCAGGAGCTCCATTTCAAGCCCCTCCCCTAGGAGTTGCCTTAGTCCAAACTCCACCCCCTAGAAAGCCCTGCAAACAGTGACCCCTCCCCAGGGAGGGTCAAGAAAGCCCACCAAACTGTAACCCTCCCCAGGAAAGGTCAAGACCACACCCACAGGCTACTTAAACTGCCTGCCCCCAGAGAATGTACACGTGGTCTTCCCTTCTCTCTCTTCCCCTCACCATGCTTGTCCGGTGCCACCCAAGAGCATTGCATTAAACATGGGCATCTTTTATTCGGTCTAATTCAGTCTGAAATTATTTGCATCAGTGGAGAGGCTTGTCTTAAGAAATATTTGTAACAGCTCCTCCTTTAGATGTTTTTCCTATAGGCTGCTAAAGACCTTATAGCTTTCCATTGGTCTCTCTAATTTTTAATTCCACTCTGTCTTTAGCTTTCATCTACTTAACCTTCTGTATGATGCTGTCTTTTAGATTGCAGTCCATTATCTCCAGATGCTGTCGTCTCAAGAATGACAAGCATTGCTGGGCAGTGGTGGCGCACGCCTTTAATCCCAGCACTCGGGAGGCAGAGACAGGCGGATCTCTGTGAGTTTAAGGCCAGCCCGGTCTAGAAGAGCTAGTTCCAGGACGGGAACCAAAAGCTACGGAGAAACCCTGTCTTGAAAATAAAAAAAAAATAGAATGACGAGCATTATCATTAACACCAACACCGAACTCCCACCTTTGAGGACCTCTTGACCTCCAATCACTGTCTCAGTTCAGACTCCAACCTCCTACAATAGCCACACTCTCTCCTCTCCAAAAATGTGTCCCAAGCTTTTTATGCCATCTGGTCTGTGGCGGTTAGCACTGTCAACTTGATGAAGTCTAGAGCCATCTGAGAAGGGAGTCTCAATGAGGTATTATCTAGATTAGGGTGGCATGTGGGCATGTCTGTGATTAAATTATTTAAGCTGGGAAGACCTAGCCATTGTGGGTGGCATCATCCCCTAGGCAGGCGACCCTGGGCTCTGTAAGGGTAGAGAAAGTGAGATACATAAATGTATTCATTCCTGTTTCCTAACTGGGGCTATAATGTAGCCAGCTGTTTCAAGCTCCAACTCCCTGACTTCACAGAGGTGATGGACTGTGCTAAGATAAACTGTTTATTCTTTAAGCTGTTTTGACCAGAGTATTTTATCACAGCAATGGAAAAGAAACTAAGACATGGTCCTATCCCCTTGACAGATTAGTAATGCTAACCAGGTCTCCTTGATGCCCCTTCTCGACTCTAAAAGAGTTCTAGAAAGGGTACCTCTGTCATTTGCCACGGATTTGACCTCACTGATCTCTTGGAGGAAAGATAAAGACAAAAAGCCCCAATTTCTAATAATTAGACTCTCGCCACTGGCTTGCGTAGCTTATATAAGTAACTATGGCCTTATACCTAATGACAGCGGGCATCTTACCCCAAATGGCCAGTCTCAAAGGATAAATGGTATCTTAAAATATATTGCCTGTTAGAGCTAAAATCTGATGACTTGTTTTCAAAGATGCCTCCAGTCAGCTTAGGCCCAGGTACAAATAAACAGAAACTCCTAGAGTCCTGCTCATGCCTGCTAGTCCAGCTCTCCCCAGCGCTGTCAAACTACACCCCAATACCCACTCTACAGCTTTAAAGTAGAAAATTCCTCAGGGCCAAGCTTTAAAGTTTTAAAACAAACAAGAACGGTAGAGATGAACCCTCACACTGTTTTTATTGTAACAAACAAGCCACGGAAGGAAAAATAAGGCGTGGATGACTGTGGGGTTGTGCCTTCCTGATTACACAGGAACAAACAAAGGGACCAAGGGTTTACACTGCTGTCTGCGCTCATTAGTGCACCTGTCTGTCATTCTAGGCCAACACCTGACCTTGCAAGGTCGTGAAAAGAAACTTCCCAGTTTGGCTACACTGGGTGTCAGTGTTCCTATTGTGAAACGAGAGTGTCCCTGTTACGAATGGGGGCCACCGTTTCTCACGCTACCAAACAAGCCAGTCAGTAGCTCACTTATCTACTCCTAAATTTATCCCTTCAAATGACCCACAAGATAAGACTGAATGCCCTCTAGGAACAGAGACAAAGTGCTCCAGTTCCCCCTCAGGGCAGTCAGTCTCTGAGAAGTCACCCACTGTGGGCTCTATCTCTCAGCAGTGCCAGTGCGTGTTCATTATTCCAAGATTCATCAGCAGGCTGAGGGTGTCACACCGTTGGCTGAGCCCTAGCTTGCCATATGCAAAGCTCTAGGTTCCATCCCTAGTACCAGACGGAATCAAGTCTGGTGGCACATGTCTGGAGGCAGAGGCAGAGGTCCCTTGCCAATAAAGTGAGTTTAAGTCTAGCCTGGGCTACGGGACACCCTGCTTCCAAAGAAAGAAAGAAAGAAACAAACAAAAAAACCCCCAGCAACAGCAATAACGAAACCTTTTACACTCATTCTGATTTTGTAAATATGTCTTTCCCTACACCATGGCCTGTTTGTGCATCTGTTGCCAGCTTGACACATTGATGCTTCTCATCCACAAACGCGGACTATCTCTCTTTGATAGCCTCAGACTTTTGTAGTTTTCCTCCTGTGTGGCCGATACTTTTCTCCATCTGTTAACACATACCTAAGTATTTTGTTTTTGGAGATGCTGGTGTACATAGTGTAGGTATTATCAGCAGTGAAGGGACAGGGACACAGCGCCATGCTGCTACCCTGAGCTGCCTGACTTTTAGGGACCTTGACTCAAACTAAACTGGGGTTTGTGGCTTCCGTGCTGGGAAGAATTTCTGTTACAAAGCAGGATCTGTTATTTTATTAACAATGTATTAGTAGAGGTACAGGAGTTAAGAGAGGTAGGTGTTCAGAAGAAAGAAAGACATATCCAGTTGTGGGGGGGATTTTAAGGGAGAGTGGGGGGAAAACATGTTCTCAAGTGTGGGCTCGGGCTTCTCCAATAGAGGGTAGGCAATTAGTAGTCTTAACTTTAGCCACTGTGTATGTGTGTGTGAATACGTACACATAGATTTCTCTCCACCCCACACTCATCTACTAAGTGAAATGCCTTATGCAATTATAATCTATAATTTGATAAGGTAAAACCAGGATCCACTAGGGCTGCACAAGGGCGAAGTCCCTTTGCTGCAGATGGGTTTCTGGTGACATTCCTAGAAAATGGCTGGGAAGGGAGAAGGGTCTAGAACAATTGCTAACTTTGCTGAATTCTTGCTTTGCTATCGATGAGTTGTTCAACCAGATGCCCAGAAAGGGGCTTCTCTTCCTTCCGTGAATGAAAAGTCTTAAAAAAGAAGCCATGCCTGCATAGACTCACTGATTAGAAAGTCAGTATTGTGACGAGGGGGTGTCTCAGGTTCAGATAATGATGACCTTAGCCTGGGCTAGCTTTAGCCCCAACCCCCCAGCAGCCATTCCTTGCTCACCTCTGTGGCAGAACTAGCGTCCTGTGACTAACATGTAAACCCTTTGCAGTCCACTAGAGCACTAACTTCCACCAGCGCACAGGCTAGGGGTGTCAGTAGACAGCATCTGGGGCCTAGGGAAAAATATTCCGCCATTCCGCTGCGGTTGCCCTGATGCACCTACTGGTGGATTTTAAACTCGCCTTAACTTATGACTCTCTTTGTTCTGTAAAACTATAAAGCTTTGTGAAACTGCTTCCACGTTAGAGCACGGAATTTGGGGTGACCCGAGTCTGTGTTCCTCGGCCTAGTCACTAAAATGGCTTGAAGATAAACTCTCTCTTATTCCCTTTAAGATGAGAGCTGTAGTGACGCTTCTCATGTCCCCCTTTTTCTCTGCCTTTCTATCCCACCTCATTCTAGTTTCAATTAGTTGAATGCCGATATATGATTAGTGGGTTTTCTACATTAAGGTTGCACCCTTGCAAATTTGGGTAATTGTCTACTAATTCCAGAAAGTTATTTTAGGTTTCTTCCCCCTCTTTTTCTTTTTAGAGAGAGGATCTCACCAAATTGTCCAACCCCGAATTCACCATATTCCTGTCAGGTTTGGGCTAGGGGCTATTCGGGCCATGCACATCTGCAGTAGCCTCTTTCTCTCCCCTCACAGATGCTGTAAAAGAAATGGAAAGAAAAAGGAAACCGCCACCATGCTTTGGTTCTCAGAGACTCTGTAATCCCCACTCTTCTGGAGGAAGTTTACCAAGTACTTTAGGCTAAGGTAACACATTCCACATGATAGACACCCCCTCACTCTGCCCCCCCCCCACACACAAAAGAAGCAAACCTTTCCCCTGCCACCTGGGAATCAGACTGCCTAACTGCAAGCATGTACTATGAGTGATTAATCAACTACATGCTATGATGAGGTCTCCATCTCTGAAAGCTTTAAGAGGGGACCCCGTGGTTCTGAATGCTCCTCAGAGTCCCTACCGTGTTGCTTTTCTTTGGTGTTAGCCATTCACTTACCCCAAAGGACAGTTCACCTCAGTGTCCCTTTTGAACACTGAAACTTGAAACCTTTCACCTTTTTCTTCAGCATCCCTGCTAGTTGGGACAACAGGCTTTGCGATTTCTACACCGCCTATTATGCGATCTGCAAACAAAGGCAGCTTTATTTCTCCCTTTACAGTTTGGAATAATATTACTCCAGCACTCGCTGGGTTTTTTCCAATCCTTCCTCTTCATCTGGGGTCAAGCTGTTGCAAATGGAAGGTATCCAAAAATGTACCTTTTGTCCCTTCATGATTGCCAAGAGCATAAACTAGAGTTAAGGTCAGAGCTTGTGGCTCTGGCAGCCCTAACAGTCACCGGACCTCAATAAGTCAATTAAAGGCCAAGTTAGCTGTGAACCACAGCAAAAAGTAATTCACTCAGTGTGACCCTACTGGGAAGGCAGAAGGGTCCAGTGACCTACTTCCCATACCCAGGTCAGCTTCAGGGTCCTAACATGGGGGTCAAGTTTAAATGTAAGGCAAGAAGAATGCGTTGTTAAGTGAGCCTGGTCCAGGTGCGATCCTGCTCACCATTGACCCATCGTGGTCTCACGCCGCTCTTTCCCCTTTGGCTGGTCCAGGCCTTATTCTTTTCCCGTTACCAGCAAGTGATTCCAGGAAAATTCCAATCCCTTGGGGGCTGAGGGGTACACAGCTCTCTTTTAGGATACCTCATTCCTTCCTGTATCCCAGGAACAGCACGTTACTTTTCCTGTCCCTCAGCATTTAGATGATCAGTGTCTGGATTCTGGAGTCCACACGTATTTGCGTCCTCATTAAACTCATTCACCGTTTCCTCTTCTCGGTGTTACTGTGTGCCCTCCTGTGTGGGTGCCTGTGTGCTTGTGATGGTGGGAAGGGAGTGGGCGCCGGAGACTGAACTATCAAGGTTAGCAGCTGGAACCAGTGGGCAGAGGAAGGCTGGAAGCTCTTCCTCACCTGGGCTCCATCCACCAAGAGCGTGAGCCAGAAAAGCTGGCCATATGCAAATGAGGCCAATGCTGTGGCAGGTGAATGTCCTCCTAGGCAGGGTTCTGTTAGGCTCAAGGTCAGCACTTGAGGACCTCCCTCCACCCCTCCCCAGTCCACAGGCCACTTCTGTTCTTGGGGATGCCTTTCCTTTCTTTTCCTTTTCACTTTTCCTTTTTTTCTTTTGCTGAAAAATAGACTTTTTTTCATACAATATATTCTGATTATAGTTTCCCCTCCCTATATTCCTCCCAGTTCCTCCCTCCTTCCCCTCTCATTTAAATCCACCCCCTTTTCTAGCTTTTGTTAGAAACCAAACAGGCATCTAAGGGATAATAATGAAATAAAATATAATGAAAGATAAAATGAAATTGAACTAATTGGAATAGGACAGACCAAACGGAAGGAAAACAGTCCAAGAAAAGGTACAAGAAACAAAAATAGACACAGAGACACACCTGTTACATTTTCAGGAATCCCATAAAAACACAAAACGATGTCATAATATATATGCAATATATATATATATATATATATATATATATATATATATATATATATATATACACATACACATACAAGAAAAAGACAAAATAAGAGTGGTTATCAATTGGAGATAGCATCTGGGTTAGAGATAGGGCATGCGTCCACTCCTCTTAGCTCCAGACCCTATCTGGTGCAGACCTATGCTGGCCCTGTGCATGCTGACATTTGTAGCTGGGCTGGTGTTTGCATTTCTCCTGAGTTATTGGAGGATTCCCATGGGACCCCTTTGGCCAGCAAATCGATTAGCTCTAACCCATTCCCGGTAACGAAGCTTTGTTTGATGATGAGAGATGTTCAGCTGGGTCTCTCTCCCTTCCATTATTTGTTGTTTTCATTTGATTACCTTTATATATGTCTATAGTTTAGGAAGCTTCTATATATTGTTTGCATACGGCCCCTCAAATGACTCTTAATTCAGCTGTCCATTCCCATATTCTTGCTTGTCCCCCTCTTCCCTTATTCTCCCTGGTTGATCCTCCTGTTCCATTCCCTACCCGCTCGTCCAGCCATAACTATCTGTTCTATTTTGTTATTCTATTCCTACCCCGCCATTCCCTTACCCTGTACCTAACCTCTGTATTCTACGGACTGTAGCTTGCTCATCACTGACCTAACATCTAACATCCACATAGAAGTGACTACATCATTTTTGTCTTTCTGGGTCTGGGTCACTTCACTCCTCCACTCAGGATGATTTTTCCTAGTTTTATCCATTACCTGAGAATTTCCTGATTTCATTTTTTTAAAACAGGTGTTTAATAGTCCATAGTGTATATGTACAACATTTTCTTTATTATTCATCCATTGACAGAAATCTAAGTTGTTCTAATTTCTGGCTATTATGAATACAGCAGCAATGAACATGGTTGAACGAGTGTCTCTGTAGATGCTTAAATTTGGTTTTTATCTTAAATGGCTTTCTTTCTTCGTTTATTGTGATTGACAGTTTTCTGGGGATAGTAGTCTGGCTGGTGTCTGTGGTCTCCTAGAGTCTGCAGCACATGTGTCCAGGCTCCTGGCTTTTGGAATCTTCATTGAGAAATCAGGTTTTATTCTAATAGGTCTGCCTTTATATGTTACTTGGTCTTTCCCCCTTGCATCTTTTAATTTTTTCCTTGTTCTGTAAATTTAGCGTTTTGATTATTGTGTGCCATGGAGATTTCTTTTCTGGTCCAATCTATTTGGTGTTCTGCCTGCTTCTCGTATCTTGATAGGCACCCCCTTCTGCAGGAAAACAAACAAACAAAAAAACAAAACAAAACAAAACTCTACAATTTTGTTAAAAGTACTTTTTGTGCCTTTGACCTGGGCTTCTTCTCCTCCCTCTTTGCCCATTATTTATAGATTTGGTATTTACAGAGTGTCCATTATCCTGGATGTTTTGTGTCAATTATTTTTAGATTTAATATTTTCTTTGGCCAAGATATCAGTTTCTTCTCTCTTTTTCTTACATTTATGTTTTTTATCACTGTATTATTTTTAGATTTAATATTTTCTTTGGCCAAGATATCAGTTTCTTTTCTCTTCTTCTGACCTTTATGGTTTTTATCACTGTATTGACTACTGTGCTGCCTGGTTTTATGTCAACTTGACATAGGCTAGAATCATTTGGGAAGAGGGAATCTCAACTGAGAAAATGCCTTCACCAGATTGGCCTGTGAGCAAGCCTGTGGTACATGTTCTTGATTGATGAATGATAGAGGAGGACCTCCCTCACTGTAGACAGTATCACTGTTGGGCTGATGGTCCTGGGTGCTTTAAGAGGGCAAGCTGAGAAAGCTGTGAGGAGTGTTGTAATAAGATTGGTGGGCTGGGCTGCGTCCTGCCACCCGGCTAGCTTTACCCGAAATAATTACATGCCCATTAGTTCCAGTTTCTTATTGGCTAGCTCTTACATATCGATCTAACCCATTTCTAATATCCCTGTAACACCACGAGGTGTCTTACCAGGGAAGATCTTAACCTGTGTCTGTGTCCGGTAGGAGAATCATGGCGACTCCTTGACTCAGCTTCTTTCTCCCAGCATTCTGTTCTGTTTACTCCGCCTACCTAATTTTATGTCCTATTAAAGGGCCAAGGCAGTCTCTTTATTTAACCAATGAAATTAACACAAGCCAGAAGACTCTCCCCCATCAGAGGAGCAAGCCAGTAAGAAACACTCCTCATGGCCTTTGAATCAGTTTCTGCCTTGATTTCCCTGGATGACAGACTAGAAGCTATAAACTGAAATAAACTCTTTCCTTCCCATGTTGCTTTTGGTCATGCTGTTCCATCACAGCAATAGACACCATCACTAAGACAACAATTTTTTTCATTTCTATGACCAAAGGCTTGACAAGAAACAATGTAGAGGAGGAAGAGTTGGTTTGGCTGGTGATTTGAGGACACAATTCATCATGGCAGGAAGGCAAGGAGGCAGAAGAATTTGTAACTGGCCTTCTCACACTGATGAGGAGGAAGAAGGGAACAGTGAATGCCTGGGATCCCAGCAGGCTAACCCATTTTCCTTCTACCTGCAACCCAGCCCCTGGGACACTACCACTTGTCCCAGGGAACTCCAGCCCTGGGACACTACTGTTGGTAAAAAGCATCACCTCAGCTTCCTAACACCCCTTTATTAAAGAGTCTGGATTGTTGAGTTGGGGGGCTTCACACCAGCCCCCTGGCATCCATCTTGAAATGTTGAGTGGAAAGTTCCATTTCAAAGCTCCCTCCCCTGGGAGTTGTCTCAGTCCAAACTCCACCTCCGAGAAAGCCAGCCAAGCAGTGACCCCTCCCCAGAGAAGGTCGGGACCACTCCCATAAGCTACTTAAACTGCCCCCCAGAGAATAAACATGTGGTCTCCCGGTTTTATGAGATCTTTCAGGTCTCTGTTTCCCTCTGTGTGTTTTCCCGGTGTTAGTAGCCGTTAAACCTGAGTATCTTCTAGTTTGGTCTGATTTGATCTCATTGGAAATTACTGCATCGGCAGAGAGGTCTGTTGCTTAAGGAAAAATACTTAACATTTGGAGGTCCCACTGAGGGGGCTGTTTTTCCCACTGGCCCAGGGCTATGTGTTGGAAAACGCCCTTCTCGCCTGTGCTCTCTGCTAGGCTAACATCGTCTTCGACTAGGTGAGTTCCCCTTCTTTTTCAAGTACATGTCTATAGGGTCCGGGACCCATTACGTTTATGTTTGTCGATTTTCGGGCTATCCTGTTGGAGTCACGGTGTGTGCCAGCTGCCCGACACAAGCAGCAAGGCAGACCTCACTGAGGTGGGAGTGAGTGGATAGAGACTCTGCCCACTCATTTCTCACGACCCCCTGTTTTTGACTCAAGAGTCTTGTCACGGTGGACACATTGTCACAGGCATTGAATCCCGAGATTTGGCATAGACTTGTAAAATGGGCTCCTGTGAGTCAAAGCCTGATCTCCAAACACCCTTGGGCTGCCTTTTACAAAATTCCTTTTAAATTGGGGTTATCTAACACTTAACGAAAAAAAAAATCAAGGCTCCAAAAGCACATGGTTTCTGGCTGCTGTGCTCCTGCTCCCTCTTCCTCGCTCCCCTCCCTGCTTCTCTGGCTGTTTACTGTTTTGTCTCTCACTATTTGTTCTCTACAATGGACCCATTTTCCTGTCCTTCCACTCTAAAACTGTATCAGTGTGCTGTCCTTTGGTTCTGTTCCCTCTTGCAGCATCTGCTAATCGGGTCCTTAATGGGACCACATGTGTGCTCCCCTGGCTTCTGCCGAGTGCCTACACCAGGACTTTTAAGTTGGTCAGCTGACCAGGATCCTAAACAAACAAAAAAGTTTTATTTGTCTGTCTGTGAAAATAATGTGGCCACAGTATGCTTGTTTTATGTCTGTGTGAGTATGTGGGTGTGCTATTTGGGTGCTTGTTTATGTCTCTGTGTGTATGTGTTTTAAGATCTGTAAAACTTATAACTCCAGATTACAACAGCCCTAAAAAAAATACAAACATGTGGGTAATCTCCATTTTTACCTCACTGCCATCTTGGGTAAGAGTACCCATGTGTGCTAGTATTCTTTAACTTATTAAAATATTTCTTTAAATCTTCTTACATTTACTACCATTGGTAAGCTGTAACTAATTGGGTAAAGTACATGTCTAAATTTAACTTATATGTCTAGTTTAAATATAACTAACAGGTAAAGGTACCCAATTCTCAAGTGCCTTTATAGATCTGAGAGTATGGCATTTAACAAAAGAGCTTATAACACAGAGATATGCCAGCTCCTGCAGCATCCTATAGTTCCTCCAAGAATATGCGCATGGTTACAGAAGACCTTCTGCCTTAAGTCTTGCCTTTGGGCATAGCAAAGTCACCCACACAGCAAAAAGCGGCCTTCCACCTCATCAGATTCCTGGATGCTACACCTGGGATCGATCTTCTCAGCCTGCTAAGACAAGTAGACTAAATCCTTCTCCCCGACAGGAAAATCTTCAGGCCTCTTGTACTCAGCAGCTAAGGGCAAGCACTGTTTCTAAGGCTGGTGTTCTCCAAGGACTAAGGAGAGACTTGGGATTGCCTGAGTAGCTTAAAAAGCTGTCTCGTTTATCCCTCTTGGATCTGTCTGATGGCATTTGATGACTTAAGGTACTCATAGCTCATTACTTCATTTGCTAAGTTTCCTGCTAAAAATACAAACAAATGAACCTCTTTCACAGGCTTCATAGTCCAGGATTTACAGGTTTCAGATGTATCTTAAAAGATCCAGAGTTCTCAATTCCTTTTAATTGTCTTTTTAAATGTTCCTATTCCAGTTGTCTTACAGATACCTACAGGTTCCTAAAAAGTTCTGCTGCTTTATCAAAAAATCTTGTCTGGTAAAAACTAAGAGTCTCCAAAGCCTATTTTAACACCACCCATTTTCAAGCATATTTTACAGGTCACTCCTGCTGTCTGGGCCAAGACCAATTTACAAATGGCCCTCCAGACAATGCCAACACCTGCACCGGCTCCTGAGACTTCACCATTGGCACCAACTCTCCTGGATCAAGAAAACTTACCAACTAAAACCTAGTTTTAAAAGGGCATATCTACTTTTGTGTCTCACTTATACACCCAAGCCTCTCCTGTACAACCAGGGTACTTCTCTGTCCCATTCTTTCTAACAGTTAGTAACCTTCCCATGGCTAGCCCCATTCATAGGGCCAATAATAACAATATATATTTTTTTCTCCTAGCCACCTGCCTTCTCATCTCCGTCAAGGAACAGCTGTCTGTGGTCTCCAGGATGACAATAAACTGGATGCTTCTCCAGCCACACCTCTCGCTGAGCGTGAGCCCACCGACTCCTAGCTCTCCCATATTGCCCCATGCCCGCAGGAAGTAGCCAGACTTAAGCTGGCTCCCCTTTATTCAAGGAGTCTAAAATGTTTAGTTGAGGGACTTCACCTCAGCTCACTGGCACCCCTTTATCTAAAGAGTCTAAAATGTTTGGGTGGGGGCTTCACCCCAGCCCCCTGGCATCCATATACAAGAGAGTTTAAAAAATGTTTAGTTAAAAGCATCACCTCAGCCCCTAACATTCTTATCCAAAAATGGTTGGAATGTTTGGTTGAAAGCATCACCTCAGCTTCCTAACACCCCTTTATTAAAGAGTCTGGATTGTTGAGTTGGGGGGCTTCACACCAGCCCCCTGGCATCCATCTTGAAATGTTGAGTGGAAAGTTCCATTTCAAAGCTCCCTCCTCTGGGAGTTGTCTCAGTCCAAACTCCACTTCCGAGAAAGGCCGCCAAATAGTGACCCCTCTCCAGGGAGGGTCAAGAAGCCCACCAAATGGTGACCCCTCCCCAGGGAGGGTCTAGACCACTCCCATGGGCTATTTAAACTGCCCCCCCTGAGAATAAACACATGATCTCCCAGTTTTTTGTGGTCTGTAGGTTCTCTGTTTCCCTCTCCTTGTTTTCCTGGGGGGGGGGCACCTGGGAGTGTTGGCATCCATTAAACCTGGGTTTCTTCTAATTTGGTCAGATTGGAATTATTGTGTCAGCAGAGGGGTTGGTCGTTTAAGGAAAAATACTTAACAACTACCACTTGCATTCAGGATAGGTCTTCTCAGTTCACTCCCTACAAGTACCTTCAAAGACATGCCCAGAGGGGAGTCTCCTAGAGATTCCAAAGTTAGTCAACAATAAAGAATGATCTCATAATTACCATCTTATGTTTCTATTTCATCACACTTCTCGATTAAATCTTAATGTTTTTAGTGGTTTGATATATGCATATACCACTTGCCTAATTCCCCTTCTGAACAACACCATTCTGCTTCAGAGGGACTGTAACTGAGAGATTATTCCCAGTCCCTCCCTCTTCCCCTCGTGATGTGCTGTCACCAGACACGCAGAAGCTTTGCTAATCAAACGTTGTTATTAATTTTAGAGCAGTGAGGAATAAGGATAGTGATTCTGTCTTACTTTCGTCTACTTCTCCAATGAAGACAGAGGGCCCACACGGCTGGTAGCCTGAGCTCTTAATCCTTAGACTTCTGACTCTGGTAGAGCCAGTATCTTTACTTCCACATAGAAAAGAATTTCAGGACTTGTTGTGTGAGTAGAGTTGAATTTTATTATTAAAAGACATTGTTAGCAATGACCTTAAATATGAAGATTAAATAAGGTGATCGGTAAGGAAACAAGATACGCATGAAAGCATAGATATGACCTAATTTAAAAAAAAAGTTAAAAATCACTTTAGTTTTTAAATATCCACTGTGTGTGTGTGTGTGTGTGTGTGTGTGTGTGTGTGTGTGTGTGTGTGTGTGTACATGCGCGTGAGAGCGCCCGCGCAACCTGCAGGTGGTGGTCAGAAGACCCAGGGGTCAGTTCTCTCCTTCTACCATGTGGGCCCCGGGATTGTACTCAGGTCGGTCTGTAGCTGTCTTCACAGTAGCACTGTTGTTATACTGTTTCGGTGGCTTCTGGTGCTACTTCTCAAAGGGTTGCTAAGGAAGCTTTCTTTTTGGTAAATAATATTATGGAATGGTTTCTGATGTATCCAAGGATTGGGGTAGATGAGGTAAATCCTGAGGTCTCAAAGTCTGCACAGCAAGTTCAGATAAAAAAAAAAACCAACTTTTTAAAAATTGTAAACAAATGTGTCTTGTTTGTGAGCTTTCCAGAGAATATCTGGGCAAGGGGCAAAGCCGTCCTGGATGGCTACTGAGGTTTAGGTCTTAGCTGGTCTCTTGCTATACCAACATTCTTCCTTCTACACAAGGAATATCATCTCTATGATGGCAACCGTCAAAGAAAATGTTAACGGTTTTGAGATTCTCGACTCTCAGTTGGAGAGAGGCTATGCCCAGGTTCCTTCCTCTTCCCCCATGAAAGGAACAGGAGTCCATATGGACCCTTGTATGTTTAGACATCCAGCATGAATCAGCAAGAGATGATTGGCATCAGATATCCAGAGAATCCAGAAGTAATCAATGATGTCGTCTATCATATAGCCAGTTTTGGGCAGAATGCTACTGTTGTGTGATTCTATATAAATATGACATTGAGGTCAAGACCTTCACCTTTGCTTTTGCCAGCCAGCCTGTAAAGGCCTGTGTGTGTTTAACTTTAGCCCGAGTGTATGTAGGCACCTGCGTCTGTGTTTGCCAGTGCTTGCCAGTACGCACTGAAGGCACACACCTGCATGCCTGGCAGCCTGTGTGCCAGGGTAAAGTATGTCTTAGCTGCATCCCACTCCGTGTGTTTGCCTCAAGCTCCCAGCCTCTGTTCTTGGCATTGGAGCTGGGACCTCACTTCTAATCTTTCTCCTCACTCTGCAAGAAGCTTCTAGACTTTCTTGAAAGGCAGGCTACTACCAGATACTTCACTCTTTACTTACACGATTTACTAGCAAATGTTTGCAGCTTGAATACAAGCTTGGGTATAGAATTTTTCTCCTCTGTTTTTGGTGAATGAAAATTCTAGGGAGGAAGCTGTAACCACAAAGGTTGATTGACTGGCTAGAACATCAATGCTTTGGAGAGGTTACAGTGTTGCACGACCACAGCCAAATTATCTTTGGCCATCTATAGACCCCTTAATAGCCATTTGACTCCCACCTCTGTGCATGACCTAATTAATAGCTTTGTGATCATTAGGTAAATCCATTTAAGCGAAGAAGCCAACTTCTAGATCCCACCAGCCAAAAGGTTAAACCCCACAAAATAGCAGCTGAAGCCTACACAGAGTTTTTCCCCTCTTTACTGTAACCCACCTACCTGAAAAACTCACTAAAATAATTGGAAGGTGTATTGATTTATGACTTGACTTGTTCTGTTATTATTAAAGTTTCAGGACATTGCTCCCTCACTGGAACTTGGCATTTGGAGAGACCTGACTCTGTGCCCCAAGCTGCAGCCACTCATATTCAGGTTCTAAATAATCTCTTTTGTTTCTTTGAAATGTATCTTAGTCAGAGTTTCTATTGCTGCACTGAGACACTGTGGCCAAAAAGTAAGTTGGGGAGCAAAAGGTTTATTCGGCTTGCACTTCCACATCACAGCTCTGTCATCTCAGGAGGTCAGGACAGGAAGTCAGGGCAGGAGGCAGGAGCTGATGCAGAGGCCATGAAGGAACACTGCTTACTGGTGTACTCCCCAAGGCTTGCTCATCCTGCATTGCTGTAGAACTCAGGACCACCAGCCTAGGGATGTCACCACCACAGTGGGCTGGGACCTCCCTCATCAGTCACTAATTAAGAAAATGTCCTGTGGGCTTTGTGCAGCCCGTCTTCTAGAGGCATATTCTTAATTGAGGTTCCCTCCTTGTTGACTGAGGTTTCTGTCCCGCCAGGTCCCACAGCTGTTTAGTCCCCCAAAAACACACAGAGGTCTACATTAATTATAAACTGATTGGCCCATTAGCTCAGGCTTCTTATTATCTCTTATAACTTACATTAGCCCATTATTCTTGTCTATGTTAGCCATGTGGCTTGGTACCTTTTTTGGCAAGGCAGTCACATCTTGCTTCCTCTGCAGCTGGATCACAACTGCAGACTGAAACTTTCCTCTTCCCATAATTCTTGTTGCCACATCTCTATTTCCTGCCTGGTTGCCATTGCCCTGCCTATACTTCCTGCCTGGCTACTTGCAGGCAGGAAGTATATTATTTTTATTTTTATATTTAATTAATAATATTTTTATTTATTAAAAATAATACAAGTAACAGGATAAAAGATCATTGTCCCACAGCTCCTCCTCTCAGATGACTTTAGCTTGTGTCAAGGTAACATAAAACTAGACAGGACAAAGAGAGCTGTTTCTTTTTTGAACACTTCAAAGAATATTTCTTCTTCTTTTTTTCTTTCAAAAACATTACTTTATCTTTGTCTTGCTCTTGTGGTTTCGAAACACCCTGATGTAATTGTTTTCAGTGTTCTTCCATAGCTGAGTTTGTTTTCTCTGATTTTCACGTTTTCTCCATGTCTTGGGTCTTCTTCAGTCTGAGTGCGTGCTGTCAGTTTGAGGTCTCTTCCTTTGGATTTCCTGAGTTTCCTCAATCTGTTGCTTTGTGTTTGTAATTACTGTTTGAAACTTCTCACTAGAATGTCAAATACTTTCCCATTCCCTCTCTTCTTCAGGTATTTTGTTGTTTTTTACTTTGGCTGTAGTCCCCGAGTTCTTGGATAGTGTTTTTGTTGTTGGTTTTTGGATGGTGTCTCCTGAAGGGTGTGCTACAGGCACAGGCCTTTGCACTTCCTTTCTTCACTTTTCATTTGGGAATCTGTCGCCGGTGGCTCCTTAACATCATTCTTTTTGCAGCGGTGCCCAATCTATTAAAGGTACCAAAGGCATTTTAGCATTTTTATCTTTTCCTGTTTTGAGACAGGGTTTCACTATGGGCTTTCCTCAAACCCACAGTCTTTCTGCTTTAGCCTTCAAATGACTGATATCGCCACATCTACCTCTTTGATGCTTTCATCTGGGGGTTCCTAGCGCCCATATCCAGTTGCTCACAATCACCTGTGACTCCAAGTCTACGGGGTCTGACACCCTCTTCTGAACTCTATACGTAGAATACATTTGCATGTGTATTTACCATGCACAAACCCACATGCAGAAACACATATATACACATAGTTAAATTTCAAGTGTTTTCATCTGTAAGTTTACGCATATGCAATATAATGTTTTAATGTAACCCCTTAGCATATTAATCAGTGAAGTTTCCAGTCTACAGTCCCATAGTCTCTACTATGTCTGAACATGGCTCTGGTGTTCCAAACTGGTACATCATGGCTCTGTCTCCAAACTGTGCTTTTGCCCTATAGTATGCATAACTTAAAACCTGTTTTCTGGAAAGTCAGATATATGGGCTGGAAGACAAGGCAGAAGGATCTGAGTAAGCTGTCTTTAGTGGGATCTTTCTCTTTGCTCATCTGTCTAGAGAGAGGCTGTTGAAGGAAAGGAGTATAAAGGTTAATGGTACTATCAGAGAATGAGCACTCTACGGTCAGCTTAATCCCCTACAAGATCTAGTCTCTGAACAAGTAAAATCGAAGATAAGAAAGTAATTTACTTGATTAGGCAAGTCCAAAGGGTTACAAAACAGAAAAAGTGGTCAAAGGTTAGTAGGTAAAACATCATACACACATTCTCAATGTCAGGTCATTTTTTATTAAATTTATTTTATTATAAAAGAACTTTATTAAGATCTCTGTCCTAATCTGGACACGGTGGCACATGCCTTTAATACCAGCACTTGGGAGTCAGAGTCAGGCTGTTCTCTGTGGGTTTCTCATCTACAGAATGAGTTCTAGGACAGCCAAAGCTACACAGTGAGACCCTATCTTGAAAAAAAATAGAAATAAATAAGACGATTCCTCTGCTGGCAATCACCCATCCATCTCAACTCTAGACTGGCTCACTAGAGTGCTCACAGTCCAACAGGATCTCATACAAAGAGTCTGGAATATTATAGTTGGAACCTCATCCCAGGCCCTAGCATCCATCTTTGGAATGTTGGGTGTTAAGTTCCATTTCAAGCCCCCTCCCCTTGGAGTTGCCTTAGTCTAAACTCCACCTCCGAGAAAGATGAGAAGACCGCCAGTGACCCCTCCCCAGGAAGGGTCAAGACCACAGGCTACTTAAACTGCCCCCCAGAAAATGAACACATGATCTCCGGCTGTTGCCTAGTCTCCCCTTCTCTCTCTTTCCCTCGCCACATTTTCCCGGTGTCACCCGGGAGTATTGCATTAAACATGGGCATCTTTTATTTGGTCTGATTGGAATTATTTGCGTCAGCAGAGAGGCTTGTTCTAAGAAATATTCCTAACAAAAGCAAAGAGCCTTTATTCTACACAAGTTTGCAAATTGGGACTCTCCATTTGTCTCAGTTAGAGTTGGGTTTTTATAGTAGTAAAGGTAGGGATGAGGGATTTCTATGGTTTAGGATCCCTGATTGGCTGATGTTTGTCTAAGGGTGTCCCGGTGAATGTGTGCTGGCACGTGATCCTATCTAAAATTGTTGGAACATTAGGAATTTCTTTTGGATGGTTGGTTCCTGGGTGGTGCCTGGGTAATCTCAGTTTGTGGTCCTTCCTGCAACCAGGTATTGCCTCAGGCTAAACTACTGAGACTCAGGCCTCTATTAATCTTATCAAGGCTAAGTCCTACCTGCACTGGCAGATGATAATGGTTGAAAGTTAAGAACTTCCTTTGGGTGGTCTGTTCCTATTAAGCTCATCATGGCTGAGCCCTACAGCCAGAAACTCAATGGTGGACAGAGAGGGAACTCTATGGTGATGCTTATTCTAGGGAGCTGAGAGTCGAAGCTTAGATGTTTGCCTTTAAAGCACAAAGCCCAGCAGCTCAGACTACCGACTACCGCCTTGGTTAGATGGTATTTCCCCAGGGTCTAGAACAATGCTTGCTGGAGAAAAGCCAGTATGCATGGTTAACAGGAGGCAGTTTCATCCCCAAATAGAGAATGTTAAAATTCTAGCTTGATACCGCGTGGAGCCAGCCTGTACCCATCACTAAGAAGAAAGAGAAAGCATGCTATGTGACTGTGCTCACAACTTTCAGCAGGATCCCAGGACCCCAGGACTTCAGGCAGGAGGGAGGAGGGGAGGAAGACGAGACAGGGAAAGGGGAGAAGGAGAAAATATTAACTAAAGACAATTACTTTTTAAGCTACCAAGTGACATTTCCAAGAGGACAAGATAAGAAAATGCACCCCAGGTCCCCATATCTGTGCGAACATAAGGAAATTCTCCCAGCTGCTGCAAGATTAAAACTTCCCAGAAAATGGGGACAGAAAAAAATTTACAATTTAAATTTTTATCATGTTTAAATATATGATAAAAGGAATTTTTGAATATGTGGTACAGCACATATTTAGTTATTTAATTGGACTTTTATGAAGTAAACAATGTATTGTCACAGAAGTCAGTAGAAAGTACAGATGTGGATATAAGTATGAAATCAGACACAATAAAATCACACGAATTACTTTGCATAATTCTATACATTTAACATTTCAATAGGATAAATAATATTATTTTCTGTTTTCAGTGCTAAGGATCAAACCTGAGGTCTCATGCATGCTAGGAACATGCTTACTGCTAAGCTGCAACTCCAGCCCAGTGTTTTTTTCTTTTCTTTTCTTTTTTTTTTTTTTGATTTTTCGAGACAGGGTTTCTCTGTAGCTTTTGGTTCCTGTCCTGGAACTAGCTCTTGTAGACCAGGCTGGCCTCGAACTCCCAGAGATCCGCCTGCCTCTGCCTCCCGAGTGCTGGGATTAAAGGCGTGCGCCACCACCGCCCGGCTGTTTTTTTCTTTTTATATTCATTTTTTAATAGATTATTATTTGGGTCATATTCAGCACCCCTAGCTAAAATTGAGACAGTGAAAGACAGAAAGTCAAAGTAGCCCAACTTTTACAAAAGAAACCAAGACAGTGGTAGCAAGATAAAGCCAACCAAAAGATGGGGGTCACTGCAGTTGTTTAGAATAATCTCACAAGAGAAATGAAACGAAAAGGATATTTCTGTACTATTGACATTTCCCCACGGCATATAGAAAGAACAGCAGTTTTTATTTTTACCATGTGGAGGCCCAAGGACAGTTTGTAGGCATTAATTAGTTCTTGCCTTCTGCCGTGTGGGTCTTGGGATTAAACTCAGGTCGTCAGGCTTGGTGGCAGGTGTCTCTTTACCCACTGAGCCATCTCACCAGCTAGGAAAACATTTTTAATTACCTTTATCAAGTGAGAATAACTAACAAAATCTAACAAAGGAACACAAAAATAATATTACAGATCAATCCTGCCAATAAATATCGTTGCAAAAATATTAAATATTATGGAAAGGATCCAGCAGTTCCATAAAGGAATATCATAGCTGGAATAGTTTAACACGAAGAAAAGAGTAATTGTCAAGAATCACAGTAGTTTTAAGGAGAGAAGTGAGGGAACCATTTCTATGAACACTAAAATGGTGTGTGACAGATACTCCACCTTCTTGCTGGAAACAGTAAAATAAATTTCATGGATTATTTTCTGAAGATATCATTTAAAGAATTGCACAAATACATATTAAGAAGTGTATATGTATGTGCAGGTATCTCAGCCCCAAATCAGCATGCTACTTAGTAGAAAAACATCGACAGCAACATCACTTCTGTTATCATAACAATCAATTGTTACGGCATTAGTCCAAAGGGAAGAAGATGTCGGTGGTGACAGAAAAATCTGTAGGGGAAGAAAGATGGTGGTTAAAGGGACTTGCTGCTGAGCCTGCTGATCCAAGTTTGATCATCAGGCGGGGAGGGAACTGACCCCCATAAGTTGTCCTTTGACCTCCACATAGTTACCATATGCACATGCATAAAATCAAACACAGTAAGTAAACAGAAAAAAATCTTTTGGATAGAATATGAAATTAAGATTACCTATAGATAATATGACTGTTTATCTGGAAAGCAATATCAATTAAAAATAACATAAAAATTCAGAATATAGCAAATGCAAAATTTATAAAGTAATAAATGGCCTCCATGTATGTTTTCATTACTTTTCAATTGCTGTGAAGAAATAACCTGACCAAGACAATTTATGGAAGAGTTTATTGGGGATTAAAGTTTCAGAGGGTGAGTTCTTGGCCATCATGGTGGGAGCATGGCGGAACGCAGGCAGCCATAGTGCTGGAGCAGGAGCTGAGAGCTTACATTGGTCGACAAGGAGGTAGTTAGAGAGCTAATCAAAGCCCACCCCAAGTGACAAACCTGGTACAAGACCACACCTCCTAATCCTTCCCAAACATTTCCACTGTCTGGGGACCAAGCATTCAAATAGATGAGCCTATGAAAGCCATTCTCATTCAGACCATCGCACTGTCTAATGTGAAATAAAGGACAAGGGACTGAGGGTAGAGGTCATTGCTAGAGCACTTGCCCATCGGGAGTGCTCCCTAGGTTCTAATCCCAGCACTGCAAAAAGCACTCACAAAAGGGCTTTCTTAAGCTCTACCCAACACGAGTAGTGAGCAGAACACAAAGCACAGTCAAAAAGGAGTAGATTGGCCCCAGCCAGGTTTATCTTATTTGAGCATGGTATTGCACAAGTGTTTACTTGAAAAAAATCCTACTGGGAGCCTATGCCTGACTGAAGCTTAGCTGTTTGTGATTGGCCAAATTCTGGCTCGCTGTCACAAAAACGCAAATTGTTCCTTCATTAATATTTCTAAGTTTATTTATTTGTGAAGCTAACATCACAGTTAGTGAAGAACTCAAAGCACAAAGGGCCTCAGAATAAATTGCTTCTTGCTGACTTGGGAAGAGATTATAAATGGAACGGAGGGTTTTGTCTACACACAGGGGCTTTATGAGGACAATGACTATAATATGCCTGTTCAGAAGCTGGCATTTCATCAGCTATGAGAAAACATTGAGAAGCACTCATTTCCTAAGAAGCTGGCTTGCTGGGATTGGCCAAGATATTAACAAACAAGTTTACCTACTCCTATTTAATTTCAATGATTTTTATTGGGTTTTTTTTGCCTAATTTCTTTTTACTTCTAACTTCTAATACTATACTGAGTTCAAACTTATCTTGACCCCAACTTTAAGAAAAATCTTTCATCTTTTGGTGATTTTTTTTCTTGAATTAAAAAAAAATTAGACGTATTAAATTTTATATGTGTGCGTGTTTGCTTGCATGTGTGTATGGGCACCATATATGTGCCTGGTGCCCAGAGAAGTCAGAAAAGGGCATTGGTTCCCTGGACCTGTGGTTACAGGTGGCTATGAATCACCATGTGGGTTCTGGGAACTGAACCCAGGTCCTCAGGAACCACTGAGCCATCTTTAGAGGCCCAGTTTCTCATAAACACCCCTTCACCGTATTGAAGAATCTTCTACGCTTTTCTTTACCATTTCATTTGTTATTGATAAAATTCTTGGCTCTGTGTGGCATCTCTGCCTTATAATCTACAGCACTAAGAGGTGGGGGGGGGGGTTGAAACTCAGGGTCAGTCTGAGCTACAGAGCTAAAGCCTGTCTCCAAAACCAAAACCCAAAGTAAAATAAAACAAATAAACCACAAAATAGACTTTTATATCCATTGTAAGTGTAAACTTCAGTGGCCCTTGGGACATTCTGGCCAAGTTGCTATCTGCTCCCACTACTATCCAACTCCTCAACTTTTTAAAAAGACCTCATCTGCTGGGGACCACTTCTTCCTGTCTCTGTGTCATCACGGAAGTGCAGTGATGGGACACTCGTCTGGCTTTTGTCTTCAGCCATTTTGTTAAATGTCATCTTTTCATGCCTCTTGCTTACTTTATCTCTTCCCTGTTTCTTCTCTGACTTTTATCTCTCTCAAGCTATTCTTTTCCACTTCTTTCCTTACTTTTAAGCCTCTGCCCCTTCCTTATTGTCTTATCTATTCTTCACCTTGCTTTGGGGTTTCCTTATTTTCAAAGATTATGTTCATGAAAATTATGCCATCTGCCATCTGAATGCTTTTGCTTTTCGTAGAAGACTTGTGTCTCTTCTTTATTTACCCGAGTGTGCCCTTTTCTCACTATTGTTGGTATGTCTCCAGCCCCGTGGTATGTGGATACAAACAATGTCAAATATCAAAGCTAGGATTTGCTAATGATATGATGAGTGCGAGGAAAGGCATCTAAGGTATCTAAAACTCCAGTTGAATCTGACATCTTCAACACTACTCACAAAATCTGTTAGGTTTTGTTGTTTTTCATTTTTTGCCCGTTTTTTTTTTCTTTTTGGTTATAGGGGTTCTCTGTGTAGTCTGACGGTCCTAGAACTCTCTCTGTAGTCCAGGTGCATGCAAGGATCCACTTGCCTCTGCAACTCAACTATAAAATTTGTTCTTTTTTGTTTTGTTTTGCGGAACAGGGTTTTTCTGTGTAGCTTTGGAGCCTGTCCTGGAACTCACTCTGTAGAATCAGCCATAGAAATACCTGCAAATGGAAAAGGCGTTCACTCTCGCTATTCCTTAGCGAAGTACAAGCTGAAAGCCACAGTGAGGTATCACTATACACCAACTAGGATGGCAGTTGTAGGACCCTGACATGACCAAATGCTGGCGAGGCTGCCGAAAGCGACTGATGAGGACTATAAATTGCTATAAAAATATTGAAAATGTATTTGGCTACAAACGCTAAACACGCATTTGTTATTCCCTGGGAATTCTGTAGAACAACTGAGTAGAGGAATAAAGACAGATATATACATATGTTAACTTTGTAAGAATTTGTATACATTTAATAATAAAATGAAACCTTTGTTACAAAAATAGTGTATTTCCATTTCCTCAGTTTCTGGCAGAGAAAAATTTCAAGGGCAGGTAAATAGAGTTGAATTGCCGTAACCTCTGAGGGCTGAGTGTGCGTCTGTGTGCCCAAGGCTCTCTGCCTCCTTTGGGGCTGTGCTTCCACATCCTAGGAAGCTGGGTGTGATTTGCTCAGGACCCATTTCTCTGCAGGAATATATCTACTGCTTCGAAATCGTCAGCAGTTTCAGCTGTTAAACTGTCTAATTCCTATCAGACAGAAAAAGAATATCATATCAACTTTTAAGATGTTTGAATTCTTCCTGACCTATACTAGTGTTAACATCAAGTTTATTATTATAACAAGTGACAGTTCAAACTTTGAGTCCCTACGATTTGGAAGTCCATCAGCTCATGAACTGATGAGAGCAGAAAAGTGTATTTAAGCTTCAAGCTCACTGTTCAGTACATCTTATGAAGACTCCTTCCGAGCTCTGCCTTCTCCAGCACCAAATTTATTCTCAGGGACTCATTTCCTTTAGTTGTCAAAAAATTAGCCAGAATGTACTCTAGAGTCAGATGCATTTCATGCCTCCTTTATGAGAATCTTAACCAAGGTTCAAGGGGAGCATCTGGGTAGATTTGGGCCACCAGGTACATGGCTGATGTAATCTATGTGCTGAGGATGATTTCTGTCCTGAAGAGGCTCTGAGGTTGTGGCAGTAAATGAGTCACCCTCAATAAACTATGTTTTAACTGAAAAGGGAGGGCCTTCTTAAATTACCAACTTGCTGTCTTTCATGGAAGAAGTTTGTGGGGAGCTACTCCACACCCCTAATCTTGAAGTGATGATTTTCCTGGTCCTTAGTCATTTAAGTCAATGAATATTTGATATTCAAAAACTAGAAGGGAGACTATTTCGGTTGGGAATACATATAATTCTAGTCCTTTTTCTGTTCCATAGCTATACTGTTTTGTTGGGAGTATTTGGATATGTTTTTTAAATATATTCAACAAAATGCTCTCAATTGTTATGCTGGCTATTTTATGTCAACTTGACAGCAGCCAGTCACTTGGGAAGAATGAACTTCATTCAGTTGAGAAAATGTCCCCACCAGCTTAATGTGTGGGCAAGCCTACGGTTCATTTTCTTAACTGATGATTGATGGAGGGGACCCAGCTCACTGTGGGAGATGCCCCTCCTCCTGGGTGCCATAAAAAGGTAGGCTGCACAAGCCTCGAGGAACAAGCCAGTACAGCACTCCTCCATTGCCTCTGCCATCAGTTTCTGCCTCCAGGTTCTTGCCTTGTTCAAGTTCCTGCCCTGACTTCCCTCACTGATGGATTGTGATGTGGAAGTGAAAGCTAAAATAAACCCTTTCTTCCCCAAGTCGCTTTTGGCCATGGTGCTTTACCATAGCAATAGAAACCCTGAGACAATTGGCTTCTCCAACATAGAACATATTTAAGAGACAGTGAAGACTCATCTTTCAGTGGTTGGGCACTCAAGAGTTTAAAAGGTCACTCTCTGATCAAATAAAAAAAAAAAGGTAACCAAGCATTCTCCTGTGATGAACTTTGAGCTATTTTCAATATTGCAACACAGAACTAGATACTGACCTTGGACTGTGGCTTGCTACAGACAGGTAATACTGGGTTGTGTGTGCGGAGGCTACTGATCTGTTTGCTCCTCCTACACTTTCTCAGCTGCAGTCCCAGGAAACCTCCAAACTGAATGTTTTGCTGTTTGTTTTGAAGTGAGGGCAAAGCAGAGGTCTGGAGACAGTGGGGTGGCCTTGCCAATTGTCTTGCTTCACCAAGAAGGGCCTCAGATAACTCACAGGCTATTGTGAAAGCCACATGATTGAGAAAGCTAGCTGGGCACTCCAGACAAAGGACGCAGAGGATGCGGAGTGCCAAAATCCACCTGGAAGGGAATGTGCTCAAGTGCTCAGTGAGCAGCAAGGAAGCCACTCTGGCTTGAACTGAGTGCGTGGGTGAGAAGAGGCACACCCAGAGGGCAGGACATATAGGGCTTACAGAGGATGGCGTGGACTTTGAATTTTATTCTCAGTGTGACAGGAACCCGCTGGAGAGATTTGATCAGGGAGCTAATAGAGGTCTGCATATGTTCTGAATGATAGCTCAGTGAGGAACAGGAAATGGCAAAACTTTGCAGTCAGGAGAGAGAAACCAACCCAGTTACTTCACACAGGCGGGAGTAAACACCAGCAGAAGGAAGAACTGGGAGGTATCAAAGACCAGAAACAGATTGAAAGGTTCTCAGCTGCATCTCATCACTCCTGGAGGCAGGAATACACTTATCTCCCCTTCCACCACAGACATGCCAGCATGTGCCACACTACTGAATACAAAGAGAAACAGAAATTTTGATTTTCCTGGTGGTCCTTCCTTCCGGTAGGACTTCCTGAGAGGTTGAGAAGGGAGGAGAACCTCCTATGGGCCCCTGAAGTACAGAGTAGTGTAGGATTAAGAAGTAACATTATCTAAGCAATCAAGCAGGGAGTCTATTAGGACGCTGTAGATAGATAGATAGATAGATAGATAGATACATAGATAGATACATAGATAGATACATAGATAGATACATAGATACATAGATACCTATAGATAGCTAGATACATAGCTAGATAGCTAGCTAGATAGCTAGATAGCTAGATAGATAGATAGATAGATAGAGTAGATATTGTTAGGAATATTTCCTAACACGAGCTCCCTGCCTACGCAAAAACTCCCAATCGAGCCAAATCAAAACAAGCCGAATTAAGAAATATCCAGGTTTAATGGGAGTTCTGCACTCTTGGGTGGCTCCGAGGGGGAACCGGGAAGCCCGGGAAATGTGACCCCGGGGAGGAAGAAAGGGAGACCAAGTGTTTCTGTTTTGGGAGATCACTTAAATACTCTGGGGAGTGGTCCTGACCCCATTCCCAGGGAGGGGTCAGGACCTGGCCTGCTGGGATTTGGAGTCCAGACCAGGCCTGGGGGGTTGGGATAGATGCTAGGGGCTGGGACCTATGCCCAACTTGACAGATATATATTATGGTTTGAACCATTAATTATTGGATTCAACATCTATTCTGAAGTTAAGGTTAAAGAGATGGGGAACACTGAAGGAAGTATGTTTGGTGGAGAATAAATCAAAAGTTCTAATGAATTTAACGGTAAGGAAGGCGCCCATTCTAAATCTAAACAGAGAACAACATTTAGTCATTCCAGAAGATGGGAAGGACAACCCTAAATGGCCACCACTGCTGTGCAGCTCCAGACGGGTCCGGATGTCCACCATTGCTAATCAGTCCGGAGAGGAAATTTGGGGAAACCTGGGTGCGGGTTCCCTTTCTGAAGCAGTTCTGCCAGAAAGGGGAACAGAAACACTGGAGAATTAAAAGCCAGCGATGACAAAGCTGGCGTGTGTACACTGGATCCATCTTCGCTGCGTCGCGTCACCCAGGCCGGCCGCCTGGCTTGCTCCACCTTCGCATCCGGCCCGAGACTTTACCTCTGAGTTTGAGACGCCCGGGGGAGGGGGGCGCGAAAGGAGTCCGCTACCGGCCTGGCGAGCACGCCCCCGGGGCCTCAGTTCCTCCTCCGAGAGGTCGTTCCGCCCTTCTCTGAGGCCAGAGCCCTCCTTCCGCGCGTCCGTCGGCCACAAGACGCTCGCCCTCTCCGGGTGCCGGCGGACCAGGGTCCAGCGGCCCTGATAGCGGTAGGGGGCGGGGCCTCGCAGTCACGTGCGGCTGCCCGGCCAATGAGCGCGCATCGCGTCGTTAGCGGCGGAACTGTGGGGCTGGCTTACCTGGAGGCCTGGTCTGGGCCGGTAGGCGGGTGGCCAGGGTGAGCCCGGGTGCAGTCCGCGCGTCGCCGGGACTGTGCGGCCACACCTACCCCGCTCCGCGTTCTCAGCAGCCCGGCCATGGAGCGTCAGGTCCAGCGGCTTCGCCAGGCGTTCCGGTCCGGCCGATCGCGGCCGCTACGCTTCCGACAGCAGCAACTCGAGGCCCTGCGGAGGATGGTGCAGGAGCGCGAGGAGGACATCTTGGCAGCCATCGCGGCGGACCTGAACAAGGTGAGCGTCCGCGGGGAGGGAGGGACCGGGCGCGAGCCCTTATTCCCGTGCTGTAGCACGTTGTTTTGTTTATCCAGCAGTGGAAAGGGAGCAGAGGTACTCCGGACTCCAGCTCTGCTTAGAGCCCTGAACGTTGTGTTTACACACGTTGAAGTGTTTGCTTTACCTGATGCTCGCAGTTTCTCTTCTGCGAATGCTCTTTATAGGCGTGCCCGTTTCTACGGCATTTATAGGCTCTTTCCTTACAGTGTGCTCTTAACTCTCTGGGTATTCTGAGTGTCAGTAGTTTGTTCGCTTGGTAAAGTTCAGATATTTCACTCGCTGTCTTATTTCTTAGCTTTTTCTTTAATAGGTTCTTCTTGTAGACAATATTGTTTTTTAAGTAATCTTCAACACTCATATTTTCCTTCATGACTTTGTGCATCATTAGATATGTGTTGCTAAAACGCTAGTACACTGACAATCACTCCGAGGACTTTTAAAATACAAATCTTGATTCAGTCCGTCTGAGACGGTGTCTGAGATTTCTAATGAGGTCCCAGGCGATATCACATGGCCTCTTTAGAAGCAAGCTTTGAATACCAAGGTTTTAAGTAGTGTTGGAGGTATAACTATATTCTCCTGTACTCTCTAGTAATATTTTTTCTTTTTACTTTCTATCTGTATTCCAGGCATAGTATGACCTTTATTTTTAGATTTATAATCCACCCTTCCCCAAAGACTATTGCAAAAAGTGGTAACTGCTATAGTAGTAATGAGAGTAGTAGCTACAAGCCTTCCTTCAGAGTACTTTGGTAAAGAGCAGCTGTGGTGGTAAACAAAGATAAGATAATGAATATTAAAGCCCATGAGCCAGCCGTTCTGCAAGCGTCAGCTATTTTGTGTGTGTTTGTACATACATAGGGCTACTGAAGAATTTTAAACCAGGCTGTGAAGTAGAACATATATAGATAAAGTGGGAACATGGTTACAAACCAGTGTGCTAAGGATGAAGTATTAAGAAACAGCTCAAAAGCAGACTTGCCATGGTACTGAAATCGTGACTGAGGAAGGCTGCTATCAATCAGGGAGGCGTTGTTGAAAGAGATAATTTCTTTTCAGAGGCATTGGCTATCTTAGAGATGAAGAGCCAGGAAGAGTATCCAGGGTGTGTCTTATTGAGAACTTGGAGGGCTAGAAAAAATCTGATAGCAAACTGGGGAGGGGGTGTCTAGTAACACCGGTTGTCACTGCAGATACACTGGGTCTGAGCCATGGGACACCCTAAGCCAGTGGTTCTTCACCCTCCTCATGCTGCGGCCTTTCAGTACAGTTCCTCATGTTGTGGTGACCCAACCATAAAATTGTTTTCACTGTTACTTCATAAAAGGAATTTTGCTACTGTTACAAATCATAATGTAAATATCTGATATGCAGATTAGCTGATGTGTGGCACCTGTGTGGGTCGTGAGCACAGGTCGAGGACCCTGTCCTTGGCCAACTATACTGTACTCTTGTGTAAGAGTGACTGGTTTTCTTTTCCAGAGCAAACTCAATGCCTACAGCCATGAAGTCATTACCATCCTTGGGGAAATTGATTTTATGCTCGCAAATCTTCCTGAATTGGCTTCTGCTAAACCAGCTAAGAAGAATCTGCTTACCATGTTGGATGAGGCCTATGTTCAGCCAGAGCCTCTGGGAGTCGTATTGATTATCGGAGCTTGGAACTACCCTTTTGTTCTTATCATGCAGCCTCTGGTGGGAGCCATCGCTGCAGGTCTGGTGCCCGCTGATGGCTTTGTTCCTGTCTCAAGGGTCTAACTGTATCATGTTGGTTGTAAGTTAAGGATGGTGTCTAGTTAAATACATTTGCTTTGGTGGTTTGCCTTGGCTGACACCAGCAACTTACTAAGCATTCATAGGTATCTTGTACTTACGAATGCTGAAGTATTTAGGGGGTGAATCTAAGAGTCAAAGACATCTGAGGTAGTAGTCCCAAGATCTCAGAGTCAGGCGTCCATATTCTAATGTGATTCTTGTTGATGGCTTTGCCTTCAGGGAAAAAAAGCATTTAGTTTGATTTGACCAGTTTCTTTATTCGAATAATGGTGTAATGTTAGCTCAAGTGTACAGTAAATCTCAGCAGATTGATTTCTTACTTTGAAAGCTCTGGTTGATATAACCTGTTTGCTCAGTGATTCTAGGGCAGAGAGAGAACCATGGTAGAAGTGCAGAAAAAGAGATAGAAATCTGGGGAGTGTGGGAAGCTAGAGAGACTGTTGTCAGTGGCCTGGGGATGTGAGAGCCAACAGGTTAGTGCTTGGGAAGGAAGACACGAAAAAAAGAGGACACGCGATGTGAGGCAGGACGGACTTAAGAGCTGCAGAAATACATGAACCAGCCTGTGCCCTGCATGAGTGTTGCTTTGGTAGCTGTTAAAGTTACCCTAATATTGGATGATGATGTTCTGCTCTCCACTTTATTCAGGAAATGCTGCGATTGTTAAGCCTTCAGAACTAAGTGAAAACACGGCTAAACTCTTGGCTAAACTCCTCCCTCAGTATTTAGACCAGGTAAGAATATCTCTGTCCATCTTCAACCCATCTGTTTATGGTGGAAAACACAGATTTGACTCTTCTGCTAGTGATGTCATTGCTGGCTGCAGATCAGCGGGGCTTCCTTAAGTCTCCAACAGTTGGTTCAATAAAGGAAGCCAGGTTGCAAAATTCACTGTAGAATGACCCAGCAACTATGATTGCACAGAGTGTTGAGGCTGTGGCTTCATACGTGTCTCTTTTCTACCATCTGGCACTTCCAAGGATACGATTTTAGACATCACTCATGTAGTGAACTTGATGAGAGGCTAGCATGTTTCTGTCACTCTCCGTTTTCCTAACAGAACATCATGTGTGCTATTCCATGAGTACACTTGCTTTTTAAAAGCATGCTTGTGGCTGGAAGAAAGTGCCTTCCCGAACCAGCACTCTGAGTTAACTAGCGTATAGGCCCTGAAGAGCATCGAAGGCTGACTAGGGAGCGTGAGACTCAGCTTTTCGGTAGGGGATCAGATCCAGAAGTTCCTGTGACCTCTAGAGAGGAAGTTGATTGCTTTGTGGCTGCTGGGTTCCACATGCAGTTTTGCAGGGGAGATTATTCATTTAACTTTCATCAAAAGGCAGCTTTAAAACACCCAATTAGTATTATGTTTCTTGATTTGCAGTGTCCCCGTGACCAGCTGTAGCTCTTAGAGTAATTTAGTTCTTTATTGTCTTACCACTGTCATCATAGCTCTCAGAACAATTGGTTCTAATAGCTTGGTTATCCAGTCTAAATGGAAGAGAGTAAGTGTCACGGATTCAGTAGGACTTGGAACCAGAAGGTAGAGGATTAAGGTCTCGATTTGTCCCTCCCAGGTGTAAATTCTTTAATAGTTGATGGTCCAAATGGGGAGGATGATAATGTACCCGCTTCAGTTGTCTGGTGGATTAACTTACCTGTGGATTAAAGCACAGAAAAATTAAAATTTAAAGTACGTGAGTCAGTTGAACTGTAAAGTGACCAGGAACTAATTAGCCTTCTAAGGAGCAAGAGATCAATTGCTGACCAGAGGTTGACACACCCGCTTATCCATTGTACAGATTAGGCGCTCGCACGCACCTCACCGTTTCCTTGCCACTTCTTCTCAGCCACTACTTTCTGCCCTTGCTGTTATTGTTAAAAGTATTTTCTAAGTAGCCACCTAAAGGCAGCACAGCGCCTATGATGGGCGTTGTACAGATGTTATGAGACTTTTCCCGGTAACAAGTTCAGAGATTGCCTAAGGTTTGGCAGCTTGCCTAAAGTCACAGATGCCAGCAAGTGGAGAGCCTCGATTCAGTCCAGATCTACTTCAAAAGCAAGTGCCCTCAGCAGTGATGCTCTGGGTCCTGTTCATTGGGCAGATATAGACTTAGGTACCTTGGGCTTAGCCCTGCTGTACTTTGTACTGGGCAGAGAGAGAACATTGGGATTAAGACATGAACTGCAGGGCTGGAGATGCAGCTCAGGAGGTAGAGCACTGGCCTAATGTGTACAAGGCTCTGGGTTGGATCCCCAGCACTGTGCAAAACACAACAGAACAGCAGCAAAAGAACCTCACCATCCCCTCCCCACATCTTGCACATTTCCCCGTGGAATCCAACTGTTTGCTCTCCTTTGTGCTCTCGTTGCCAAGCTCATGGAGGAAATATTGGACTCTGAGGCTTGTGTAGGTTGATTGTTCCTGGTCACCAGCAGATCCGTCATCCTCCCTCTGTCTTGGGTCACCTCCTGATCTGTCCCTTGCAGGAGATGATCTTGATCTTTTGGTTTTCCTGACCACACCTTATCAGTGTTGAAGAATTGCTGACATGAGGCCTTAAGATTAATTGGACAGTGCAAGAATCTGTTTCTCTTTCTTTGAGGACCTGTATGCGGTTGTTAATGGTGGTGTTGCGGAGACCACAGAGCTCCTGAAGCAGCGGTTCGATCACATTCTCTACACAGGCAACACCGCGGTGGGAAAGATTGTCATGGAAGCTGCTGCCAAGCATCTGACCCCTGTGACCCTGGAACTCGGTGGGAAAAGCCCATGCTACATTGACAGAGACTGTGATCTGGATGTCGCTTGCAGGTGAGGCTGGCTTTGTTTTCCTGAGGTTTCCTCCAGCAGATGGAAGTTTTTTCTAATGGCTGTCTTTCTTTACACGTGAACCTCATGACTTACGGCTTCAAGGTTCATCAACTTTAGTGGCTGGTGTGCCCAGGAGCAGCCAGAGCCTCTCAAATCATCTTCTGATGTCACTGCTGGAATAGGGAGCCACACATAGGTCCTGCTAGCGTGTAGTCTTCCTCAGGAAGTGTGGAAATATTCTTATGGATAAACTTGGAGAGAAATTTTCCCAGGGTTGCTCTTTTTTTCTTTTCCAGTGTTGGGATCAAATTATGGTAAGCCTGTGAGCCACATTAAGCTACGCCCTGAGCCTGTGGCAAGAAATCTTAATCTCTTGCCAGTTGAAAAATGATAATCCAAAGGGTTGTGTGTATGAATAAAAACGCTCATTTGAAAGGGTGTCGTGTTCACTTCGTAGCTGAGATCCTTTGTTCACAAGACAGTATGAGAGATATTTTAATAGCATTTTGCAGCTGGGAAACAGAAAACAAGAGTTTTTCTCTATACTAAGATAGGTTTGACGAGTAGGAAACAAGTATGCTCCGGGTAGTGTGGTTTCAGAGCTGGTACTGGGGAGGTGGGTCAGCCTTGCTGCTTGGCCTCTTTAAATAGAGCGTGACTTCCAGAAAAAGAGAGCAGAGATGAATGCTTGAGGTTGTGAGCTTTGTCTGTATGTAGGAAGGGGAAGGGTCCACACAAGGGAGCATGGTAGAGGATGTTGGTTGTGCCCCCTTTACACCTGCACAGCCTGTCAACAGAACTACAGTCTGGGAGAGCCGGAGTCTGAATTGTATGCTTGGCATCGAGTGACCTTTGGCTGGCTCAGAAAGGATGGAGTGTTGGGAGGCTGTGCCCATTCTCTGCAGGCTGTGTCTTCATAGCTTGTACTGTTTATCAGGCCGGCTCTGAGAATTTTCTTGCTATTTAGAATCTTTTACCTCGGTTGAAAATGTGCGCTAAAGGCTGGTGGCGTGGTTCAGTGGTAAAAGTACTTGATGCACAAATCTGGCAGTCTGAGTTTGATGCCTGGAACCTGTGTTTTTAAAAAGTCAGATTCTAGTTGGGAGGTGGTGGCGCATGCCTTTAATCCCAGCACTTGGGAGGCAGAGGCAAATGGATCTCTGTGAGTTTCCTGGTCTACGTAGTGAGTTCTAGGACAGACAAGGTTACACAGTGAAACCCTGTTTTGAAAAACCAAAACCAAAACAAACAAACAAACAAACAAAAAACCAGCCAGAGTCTGAGTAGATGGGAGGGAGGGCTTGAGTATGCAGTGAGCACACAGAAGAGAGGCCCCACCTGAGCAAGGCAGAAAGGACCAACTCCCAAAATCCCCAAACAATGTCTTCTGCCTCCCCCTACACACTGTGGCATGCATGCTTATATGTGCACTCTCACACACCCTAAATCAAAAAGAAATCTGGAAATACATTCTAAGTTCATGATCTACAACTAACTAGTTCTAACTAGATGATCTACAGTTCAGAGTTTTCATTTCTTTTGTTTTTGACAATTACTAACTAAATATACAAAACCATATGTTTGGCATGATGGTTGGTTAATCCTTGTCATCAACTTGATGGCATTTAGAAGCACTATGGAAACAACTCTGTAGACGTGTCTGTGAGGATTTGTCTAGATTAGGTTAAGTGAGGTGGGAAGACCCAACCTAAACCTGAGTTGTGGGTGAAAAAAAAAAAGGTAAACTGAGCATAAGTATTGGTTGCTCTCTCCTCCCTGGCTGTGGTGCCATGTGACCACAGTGTCGTGGTCCTGCTGCCATGACCTCCTTCCTCCACAATGTAGCGCCCTTCAACTGTGAGCCAAAATCACCCCTTCCTTTCTTCAGTTGCTGTTGCCAGATGTTTTATCATAGCAATATGCAAAGTGCCTAATACATTGGGAAACAAAGTGACAATGAAAAGATGACTGAATTGCATAGGTATTCTGGTTTGGGTTTTGTTTTTTCTCCCCAGACGCCTAACCTGGGGAAAGTACATGAACTGTGGTCAAACCTGCATAGCTCCAGACTACGTCCTCTGCGAAGCCTCGCTCCAGGATCAGATCGTACAGAAGATTAAGGAGACGGTGAAGGTCTGTGTTCTGCAGTTCTGGTCTCACTGATGAAAGTCAGAGTGCTTTCTGACAGCATCTCTGTTCACTTTTACCCAACCCAGACAATCCCAGAAACATATGTGACTGAACCACCTGGCTAATTAAAACACCACACAGCAGGGCGGTGGTGGCGCACACCTTTAATCCCAGCACTCAGGAGGCAGAGGCAGGCGGATCTCTGTGAGTTCAAGACCAGCCTGGTCTACGAGAGCTAGTTCCAGGACAGGGTCCAAAGCTACAGAGAAACCCTATCTCAAAAAAACAATAAAACAAAAAACCCACACACTCTGCATTTGTGGGAACAAGGCCAAGTTGATGTTAAGTCCACTTAAATGGTGTAGTTGATTTGTTGATTAGTTGAGGCATATATTTAAAAATCAAAATGTTTTCTGTGGTTTTGAGAGAATATTTCCAAATTACTTGAAGAGAGCCCTTGGCATATGGTGGCATACTGGTTCTCACTGGAGAAGGTTATCAGTTGTTGTGTGTGTAGAGGGCCAGATGACCAATAGTTTGAAGGCGTGAAGTAAATACCTGCTTAAAGTGTACCCTGTAGAGCAGCGGTCCCCAGCCTTCCTAACGCCACAACCCTGTAATACAGTTCCACGGGTTGTGGTGACCGCCAACCATAAAATTATTTTCATTACTACTTCATCTGTGATTTTGCTGCTGCTACGAATCATAATATAAATCTCTGATATGCAGACCATCTGATATTTGACCCTTGTGAAGGGGTTGTGGCCCACAGGTTGAGAACTGTTGCTGGAGCAGGTTCTCCATCATTTAGGGTACATAAAGGAACTAAGGAAGACCGTGTCTGGTAATAAGCTAAGGCTTGAAGAGATGTGGGATTTTCATTGTCAGAGCGTGTTTGACCAGGGATACTGAGTTCAGTGGTACGGAGACTAGTAAGCCACCTTGCTGAGATCATTTTCTGTTAATTGAGCACCAGAAAGGAATTGAAGTGTGGGTTTTCTGACATTTAAGTGACTCCTGTTGCTTTCAATAGGACTTTTATGGGGAAAATATAAAAGAGTCTCCCGATTATGAAAGGATCATCAATCTTCGTCACTTTAAAAGGTTACAAGGTTTGCTTGAAGGACAGAAAATAGCTTTTGGCGGGGAGACTGATGAGGTCACACGCTACATTGGTAAGGAAATTCGCCCTTCCTGTGGGAAGATAGTTCGACATTTTTACTAACATTTACTGATCTTACATAAACTAAATATTGCTTTTCCGTATACTATTTTTTAGTTTATGTACGCACGCACCTTTAATACTTAATAAATAAATAAATACTAAGTAAATAAATAAATACTTAATAAATAAATAAATTAATAAATAGAATTATTTATTAGTGTGTGTGTGTGTGTGTGTGTGTGTGTGTGTGTACCACAGTATCTTAATTTTCTGTTGCTGTGATAAAGCATCCGCCATCTGTAGTGAGATCTGGCTCCCTCTTCTGGCAGGTAGCAGAAATGCAGACAGAACACTACATAATAAATAAATAAATCTTTTAAAAAAAAAGAAACTGCTCCCAAAATTAATTTACTTTTATTTTTTCATCAGTTGTTTAAAAAACATAAAAGAGGGCTGGAGAGATGGCTCAGAGGTTAAGAGCATTGCCTGCTCTTCCAAAGGTCCTGAGTTCAATTCCCAGCAACCACATGGTGGCTCACAACCATCTGTAATGGAGTCTTCTGGCTTGCAGGCATACACACAAAGAGAATATTGTATACGTAATAAATAATAAAATATTTGGAAAAAAAAAAAAAAAAAACATAAAAGAATGCAAATAATTAAGAATTCATAGAAATTCTCCTTGGTTGGATGTTTCAGTAATTGTTCAACAAAACAAATCAGAAATCCCAATTCTTTTGTCTTGCTGCTCTTCCCTTCTCCTAGGTGGCAGTGTGACCCATTTCTAAGCCAGTCAAAGACAAAACGAAGGAAGAACTGTTGAGATTAGCTTGGTCTAGGTAGAACTTCTCCCTGAGTTTGACAGTGAGTTTGGAAGCAGATTTTGGGGGGAGGAAAGGTTGCTGTGAACCAAAGCTAAGTCTGGCGCACTGAGAGAGGACAAACCAGTAGGAGTGCCTCATGGGCGCTGTCCCAGGAAATGGAGAGAAGATGAGACTGTTGCTTTTTCTTCTGTCTTCAACTTGACCATTCGTGTTCTTTTATTTTATTTTTTAGCTCCAACTGTACTTACTGATGTTGATCCTAATTCCAAGGTGATGCAGGAAGAAATTTTTGGACCAATTCTCCCAATAGTGTCTGTGAAAAATGTAGATGAAGCCATTAGTTTCATAAATGATCGTGAAAAGCCCCTGGCCCTCTACGTGTTTTCTCATAACAATAAGGTAAGCTTTGTAGAGAATAGTTCATTCTCAGGAGCCAGATTTCTTTATCGCCGTAAAGAATAGATGGCTCGTTTATATATTGAAGTTGACCGGCTGCATTCATAGCTTAATTTCTTGGGTAATGGAGCCTTGGTTATCACTGTACCCCTTCCCTTCCTCCCTGGAGTTAGAGCTGAGTTCACAGGGACGAATGTCACAGGCTTTTGAATAACAAACACCTCCTGAATAATGAGAACTCTTCCATGTACTAGCATGTAGTGCTTTTTGTGGCCTGAATCCATAGAGACTGCCCCTGTGATTCAAATGGCCGTCATAGCCACTCAGGTGGGGCTGGGGAAGTCAGAGACCTCTGGCACATCGTAAAGATAGTCGTGAGAACTTGGACTTCAGGCTCCCAAAGGGTAGCAGCTCTGCAGCCTCTTTCTGTGTGCCTGTCCTTTGTGTCACTAGGTGACTTGCAGCTCTTAGCAGATCATGGCTCCACGTGGACAAATAGGTTCAGGGTCCATCTGGAAAGATGAAAATGAGAAAGAGGAAGAAGGGACCAGTCGGTGTGCAGAGGTCATTGGCCCGGTGCCATGTGCAATTCCTGATGATGAGGTGCTGTAGTCACGTGGTGGCTTCAGGAGCTGGCAGCACTGTGAAGTTGACAGAGCTCCAGGCAGTCGAAATGAGAGGAGTGTGTATGGTTCAGTAAGGCCCACTGGCTGCGTGCAGATGGGTCGGCAGCTCTTTCCCTGTGGTCACTGCAGGCCCATTCAACATCCACCCTGAGTTCCCAAGGCTTCTTAGTACCTAAGTGAAATGATGTTTGTTTATTAGCTCAGTGTCATTGAGGCTTTTCTGATCTTAGGCCAACTAGCTATTTACTTCCTCAAAAATAGAATAATTCTAACATTTTTTTGCATTTCATACCTGTCAATCATATGTTATAATTTAGATCAGGGATTGAGAAGTAACCTTTTTGTTATTTTGTTTTTTAAGACAGGGTTTCTCTGTATAGCCCTGGCTATTCTAGAACTCACTCTGTAGACCAGGCTGGCCTTAAACTCAAAGATCTTCCTGCCTCTGCCTCCCAAGTGCTGGCATTAGAGGCATGCGCCATCACCACCCAGCTGAGAAATAATAATTTTAATATACTATTTTTATTTACCGCAAGACTTTGATGTGTGTGTACAATGTATTTTGATCATGGTCATTCCCCAGTCTTGCCCTAATTCTAATTTCCTGCTTACTCAAGGGTGTGGGGTCATCCGCTAGAGCATGGTTGAGATATGAAGGGCATGCCTGTAAGGAAACTGACTCCCTCTCCCAGGAGCTGTCGAACTGCCAGTGTCTCTTCATCGGTGTAGGGCTCATGAGTCCCTCTCCTGTCCAGGCCGGAGTAGTGACTGGTTTGCCATCTGTGGTCGCCTATAGCTGGCTCGAGTCCAGGAGCATGGCAGTCTTTCTGAAGACTGTTTTCTCCCTCCCATCTTCTGACTCTTTAGTCTTTTCTCTCCCTCCTGCCAATCCTCAGCCTCGGAGGGAGGAGTGTGATGGAAATGTTCCATCTGAGACGGAGCATGCTGTAGGCAATTACTCCCTTCACTTTGACCAGTTGAGAGTTTACATGCTAACTGCTGTCCACTGCACAAAGAAACCTCTAATGAGGTCTGAGGAGTGTATTAACCTATGGATATAGAAATTGCAAACATAGAGGTTTGATACTAAGGCCGTTTAACAAGATACTAGTAGTATATTCATCATTAAGGCCTCTGAGCTCCCCAGCCATGAATTCTTGGTCAGATTGATAGTAGGCATATTTCCTCCTACAGAAAGTGGTTGGTACCCCCATAACATCCATGCCACTATTACACCAACAAGCATATCTTGTCATTATTGCAGTTCACAGCATTCATAGCTGGGTAGATTCCCTCCACCCCTCCCCACAGCAGCATGTGTTGCACCTCCTGGTACTATAAAAGCTATTTAGCAGGGCAGAAGGCTTCTGGCCAGTACCACCTTGAGAGAAGTAGTAATTTCTAAACTGTCTCTTGTTGGTACTGCTTTGGAGTATAGATCTTGGAAACAGACCCAAAGGTTCAGGGCCACCCCTCTTGATCTACACACTGATATACTGGGGACCAGAAGTGTTTAATATTTCAGATTTTTTAAAGGCAATATCACTGTGTATCCTAGGCTGACCTTAAACTCATACTCTGCCTGCTCCAGTTTCTCAAATGCAGAGATTCAAGTATGTGCTATCTTCCACCCAGCTTGACTGCAGATAGTTTTTAGATTTTAGAATATTTGCCTATAAATGAGCTGCCTTGGAGTTGGGACCCAAGTTTAAGCATTTTCTGTGTTTCACGAGGCAATATACACAAAGTCTGAAGGTAATTTTATACAGTATTTTTAGTAATTTTTGGCATGAATTTTATGTCTCCACAAACTTAAATACTTGCACCAGCACACAAAGCCAGGATGCATGTCCGTAGAGCCCACAGGGAGTACACTCAAGCACACGGGGGTGACAGGACATTAGCTCTGACCTGGGTGCCTTTGGTCTGTTCCTCAGCTCATCAAACGGGTGATCGAGGAAACCTCCAGCGGTGGGGTCACAGGCAATGATGTCATCATGCACTTCACTGTCAATTCTTTGCCCTTTGGAGGTGTGGGTAAGTACGACCGTCCAGTGGCTAGTCTACTGCTGTGACTTCTGCCGTCAGGCTGGGTCCCCTGTTCTCCAGAGGTTGGACCAAAGGCATTTTGTTCTTGGGGAAGCATTGTGGACACGATCTGCCCCTTTCTGCTGGGTCCTTCCTGCCATGGTCGTGGCTATAGCTGGCCCTCTTCTCTCCTCCCTCACTGTCGTGGTGTTTTCTCTCTGGCTTCATTGTCTTCCCAATGAATCAATCTTGCCTTCTGAAGTGACCCCTTCCATCAAAACAGTTAAGTCAGCTGTGGCCTGACCTCCTCCAGCTGTCCCCTGGCTTCCAGTCATTCTGCCTTCTGTCATTGCATTGTACATGTCGCCACTCACAGGACATTTCGCCAGTCTGTTGTATGCATTGTGAATTGCGCAGGCATGACTTCCAGGAAGGCAGGGTTTTACTTGTTATTGTTACCTGTCTGTGCAGCCTTGTTACCCTGTTCTTGGTTTACTTGCTGTTCTTACCTGTCTGTGCAGCCTTGTTGCCCTGTTCTTGGTTGCTCTTCAAGGACTTAGAGGAAGCAAGTGAGAGAAGGATAAATAAGGCCATGTGGACTGATAGAAAAAGCGTTTAGCATCATGCTAATCTGGGTTCATATTTTAGTTTCCTCCTTTAACAGACATGTGACTTCAGGCAGATCAGCTAGTTCCGTAAACTCTCTTTTCCTGTCTGAAAACTGGGTTGGAGGCACAGACCACTGCAGGGCTGGGGCAGGTGACCCCCACAGAGCTCACTGAAACTCTCAGCACATTTCTGACATAAAGGACAGCACAGCCTAGAAGGGCTGCAGATCCTGTCCCTGCTCATGGAAAGTATCCAGGCTGAGAGGGCGGATGATTGTGCTAGGGGACCAACTTGGGAAGAGATTTTTAAGGAAAAAAAAAGCAAATATGTTGGGTTTCTACACCCCAAGCAGCACGCTCAGGCTTTCACCGTCAGCGTGGAAATGGGAAGCAACTACACTGAAATTGTTTCATCTGTTCCATTTGTTTCAGGTGCCAGCGGAATGGGGGCTTATCATGGGAAATATAGTTTTGACACCTTTTCTCATCAGCGCCCCTGCTTATTAAAAGGATTAAAGGGAGAGAGTGCCAATAAGCTCAGGTACCCTCCCAACAGCCAGTCCAAGCTCGGCTGGGCCAAGTTCTTGCTGCTGAAAAAGTTCAACAGAGCAGGGCTGCTGACGCTGCTGGTCACGTGCTTGGCTGTGGTTGCGGCCGTGTTCATCAAGGTGAGTCCCTGTCCCTCCTTCCTGTCCCTTCTTCCTGTCTGTGGGCTGCTTGTAGCTATATGAGTCTGTCTGTCGAGACACTCCATCAGCTTCTAATGTTCCTGCCTGCTGGCTAGCTACCTGTTTTTGTAAACACAGTTATTTACTTCCTGTCTTAACTGTTTTTTTGCTGCTGAGTCAAAGTTCAATACTTCTGACCAAGTCTGAATGGACTGCAAAGTCAAAATTATTGTAGGAGTTTACCGAAATTATTGTAGGAGTTTACTGACGTTTTTAAGAATCTAAACTACCAAAGAGCTTGCTAGAAGGCTCCAGAGCTGCTCAGCCCTCTGCTCCCTTGGATATTGCTCCTCACTATCTGCTTCAGTTTGTTCTTGAATATGCATGAAGTCATCATGGCATTAAAAATGACAATAATGGAAGGAAATAGACAAGGGGCATCATTTTTATTAGGCATATTTTTCCTCCAAAGTGGATTGCCAGAGAAAGTTTGTCTTGGGCCACAGGTCATCATAGAGGTTTGCAAAAAGGCGCTTGAGATAGCCTCCTCTGGGCAGCCTGTGCGTGTCCGGGATGGAGGAGGGAATCATCCTTCATGGGATGGGTGTCAAGATGGGATGGGGGAGGGTTTCCTCAGACAGCTGACCAAGAAGTATGACAATGTCTATGAAGAGTGGGTGTGGATGAGAGACGGAAGCATCTAGTGGAAACGCCATGTTTATCTATGGTGTATCTTGGTTAAATGTGAAAGTCGTTCATCTCACTAGCACCGCACTGGTGGACTGATGATAACAGCTGCATTTGAAATCATTTGGGTTTTCTCAGAAATACCAAGCTCTGTCGAGGGGGAATGCCCTGTTGGCTTCTCTGGCAGTTCACAGACTGCGCTGGCCCAGTAAACACTCATGATCAGATCTCAGCTGTCTGTTGAGAGTGAGGTAGGAGCTTCCTGTTTTCTTTCTGTGTGTGAGGTGGGCCAGGTTGGGTTCTGTTTGGATTTAGCTGTTTCTACAGCTGAAGGTTTAGACTTACTGACAAAGGATGTTTTACTTAAATTCAGTTTAGGCATCATTTTAAAGGGATGGGGAGGGGTACTGGTAGAGGAGCAGACCTCTGGGCTGGGCCTGGTGAAATCTGTGGCCTTTTTAAAAGTGAGTAGCCGCATATTGAGCTACGCTGTCCCTCTGTCGGTTCAGGAGGGCATGCCAGCAATTCCAGTCCAAGTCACCATTTAGACAGTTAACTTTTTATTTCATAATTGGAGAATATTTTTTAAAAGTCTCAGAATTGTTTCATTTTAATTAAAAATAAAACTCTACAGTTTAGGAATTTACAGTGCAATTCAGGGTTTTTTTCCTCTTATACATCTTTCTGAGACTGAAGATTTGGTTGGAGAAGGCTTGGGTCTCTGGTCAATAGTGTTTTTCATTTGACATTGGTCCCTTAGCCTAGTGTGCATATTTTTGGTTGGGGTAGACTTTCTCAACCTCTGGGTGACATGAGGACCAGACTTGCCTTGTCCCCAGGAAGGCGCACCTAGGGCACCACACTCACCACACAGGGGTTTGGCAGACAGGTCTTCCTTAGCCAGGTCTTTGGTGGGAACGAGGGCACGTGGGCTTGATCCTCGGCTTGGTTATTGACTTGAGATTTTGGCAAAGCCTCTCCTTGAGCTTTTACTTGAATCTTCTCTGCAGAGTGCGAGGAGTTTGCGATTTCCCAGGCCACTTTCAACTTCTCCCGTCTCATTGCTATTGGCAGTACGTTCATGGCTTCTTTAGCCAGTGTGGGCTCAGGCAAAGATCTGGCTTTGGCTCCTTGCTGCCTCCTTGTGCTCTTCCCTGACCTTTTGTCCTCTTTGTATCAAATCTCATTTTAATTCAAACAGTGATTCAGAATGTAGATTGCATTGCTCATTTGGGTCTCTGAAAACATTTTTGAAGGCTGTTTTTGTAAGGACATTTTTGTACATGCTCAGTAAGCACGACACCTGAGCTGTACCACCAAGCAAAATGAACTTCTTTTGAAAGACACGTAGTGATCGTGCCGTGCCGCGTGATGGGCAGGCTGGGTCAATGGCGCATGTCCCGTGCTTTCTCAGCACTTATGTGACCGGTCTTTTGAGACAGACCGTTGCTTGTCTCCACCTGTACATCTAGGAGTCTGTTATAGGTACAGACCTTTGTCCTCCTGCACACTTGAGGAGTCTGTTATAATTACAGACCTTTGCATTAAGTGACGTTTTTTGCACTTCGTTGTTTACTTACATTATCAGATGTTTTTATGTCGTTTTGCTAATTTATTGGAGTTCGAGTGAATTTAGAATAAAGTCCACAAAGGAAAGTTCCATCAAAACCTGTAGGCTACAGGAAGTGTTAGGCTGGCCTGGGTCTTTTAGATTTCTGTATTTTTGTTTTATATGTATGAGTGCTTTCCTGCATGTGTTCCTGGTACCCACAGAGACCAAAAGAGGGTGTCAGATCCCCTGGAACTGGAGTTAAATGTCATTGTGGGTGCTGGGAACTGAACCCTAGTCTTCAGTAAGAGCAGCAAGTGCTCTTAACCACCTCTGTCCCCTGGTCAGAGTTTTAGAAGGTGGAGAAATCACAGGTCAGTGCACTGTCTTCTGGAGGTTGCTGCGGCTCTCCTCAGCTTAGGCTGGATCAGCTGCATCACTGCTCTTGGACTTTAGGAACAAGCTCGCAGTCTCTAGATTTCATGCCATCCCTGGGTCTCCTGCTACATGGCTTTGGGTACGTGGCTCTGCTTTTAGCTCTTGGTTTTGGACAGTATACAGTCTGCTCCCTTGTCTTGTTGTTATTAATGAGGAAAAGCATGATACTGTATTTTCAGTTGAAACCGAACTGTGGCTTCTTAGGGTCACGCAGCTTTTCTATTTTGAATTTGGAATCTCTTAAGAAAGAAAGTGTTTGTGAGAGTCTCAGTGCCCCCAGACTTATGTTCTAAGGCTTTTCTCATAGCAGAATAACATGAACCCCTTTCTCCTCTCTCCAGGAATATCTGTAATGACTTCCTCGTAACCACTACTGAATCGTTCCTCTACTAAATGCTTGACAAACCAATACCTTTAAAATTGTACCCAAACCAGGAAATTACAGATGTACTGCAATCAAACCTAAGCCGTTGTCACTTACTGCTAACGAAACTCACTGTTTGAGCCAACTTCCAGCATTTGTCAGCAGTGAAGGTACTGGGAGGACATAGACTGTGCTGGGCGAGAACGTGCCGTGTAAAGTCCCAGCTCCGTGGGCAGTGTCAGGGAGAACGGTAGTTGTCCCATCGCTTCTTTGCTTCAGTTCATAGCACTTCCCACTCCTGTGTCTTCTGCTCTCAGGCCTCAGCAAAGCTCTCCAGGTCACCTCGGCCCAGGCTTGCCAGCTGTCTGGAGAGGTCTTCCCAGCTCGTGTTAGGGGTTGAGGTCCTAAACTGGGGAAGTGGGTATGTCCACCTCATCCACTGTGCAGAGAACCTTCAGGAACTGGCTCTCCATTTAAACGTCCTTTCTTGTTCGTTGCTCATCACCTAAAGTGTGTGTGTTTGTGACAGTCTGTCGTGACTGTCCACAGTGCCTTTATGATGACATGGGCTACACCGAGCCTCTTGTCAGGAAGAAGTGCTTTCTTTGTGAATGCCAGTGAGAACATCTTGTAGTCACAGCTGTTCCAGAGGCCAAGGTTAGAAGATCCCTGAGCCCAGGAGTTTGGGACCAGCCTAGGCTACATAGGCTTCATTATCCATAAAGACCCTTCGAGATCCTAAAGTTGAATGTCACATAGATCTTCAAGGACAAATTTTTCTTGTTTTCATAGCACAATGAAGGAAACTTCACTTTTTAAATTTTAGAGGGATCCCTTTCTGAATAAACTTAGCCTACAGATCTTAAAGTGTGGTCCAGCTCCTGTCCTGAAAGGGGGATGTTAGGATTCGAGGCTTCGGAAGGCATGGGACAGAGACTGTGGGAGAATGCTGTGAGCTAGTGGGACACACTGAAGGGATGGGACGATAAGAAGAGCTCCCGTGCACGTGGGGCATTGTTCTCAGTCAGATCCCGATGTGGCCAAGCAGGGAAGTGGCAAGAGAGATCAGTGTGGAGCTCAGCTCTCTGCTCAGGCCTGGCTGCACCCCAACCCCAAGCTGCAGGGCTCCCGCTGCCTTCCTGGGATCTAGATTAAGACTTGATCCCACTCGATGAGAATGTAGCTTGCTTTATTGACTGTACAGCCATCTTTGCTGAATAACCTGCTCCATCACTGAAGCTGTCTGAAGGGTGTCGTCTCTACAAAAGGATGAGGCATCAAAACAAAAAACATTGTCCTATTTAGCAAGTAGTTGCTTACGTGACAATTGTCATAGACTAATCAGAAAATATTTTGCACAAAATTCCAATGTAGAATTTGCTCTTACTATTATGTTAAATTATAAATCATAACTTCTAGTTAGACTAGAATACTTACATACTATACTAATCTTCAAAATAAATGTTTTTCATAAATTATTGTGAGTGTTATTTTCAACCTCAGCTATGGAGATAAAATTCCTTGATTACAAAGTTTCCCTACGAATCCATTTTTCACTGTAGCCCCACAGATGGTAGTGCTAACTGTGGGCATCATGGTTCTCAGACTCTGCAATCTGTTCCCTGAGTGCGGATGAAGGCCGCCGTGCCATGTCTCACCATTGCGCCTGGAGCTGCTCACCAATCACAGGCCCACAGCAACCAAGAATTTGAATCCCTGTCATGTGCCATCCGTGGCAGTGTGTGTGACCGGACAAGCTGGGCTTTGCTGCTCTGGTTCACACCATTTCACTGCTGAAAGGCAGAGCAAATGCTTCTCAGTCTGAGCCCAGTGAGATGAGGAGGGAAGAAGGGCCTGTGGCCAGCAGGGTCCCCAGTGCCACCTAGCTAGGGCTTGCTGGCCCTTCTCACAGCTCCACGAAGATCGGCACGCTGTGCCCAGAAAAACACGAATGTTACCAGTGCTTTGAAATTCTATTTTACTTAAAATCTTTTCTGCTCTTGAGGAAGACTAGCCGTTCCTGGATTCTCACTCTTCTGATAGGCTGATATTCCAAAGCGCAGTCTGAGTCAGAGAAGGAAAAGCCAGTTTGACCACAGCATAATCGTCACTGTGCAGTTGAGATCTCTGAAAGCGGCACTAGCCGATGCCACATAAAGTATCCAGGGTCCACCTGCGCTTGAGCTCATGTGAGTGGAACGCACGTGTCTGTTGGGGATGGATTTGTTTCCCATCTCCCGTAGTGTCTAGAGGACTCTGTTGACAGTCACCCACCCTGTGGGCTGATGCTCCCCCTAGGGCACTCCTGTCCCCCAGCATCCCCGTTACACCTGCTGCCACAGGAGTTAATTCTGGAGGAGCTGTTCTAGACACTGCAGAAGCAAACAGTAAACCCCACAGTGCAGGGAGCAGGGAAAAGCTTCAGACCAGACAGCGTGGAGTCCAGGTATGGTCAGCTGCTCTGGCTGGGCTGTGTGTCTGCTCTCTGTCCTCAGCCCCTCACTGGAGAAAGCGCCTGGCGGAACAGCATCTTCAGACACAACAGGACTGACGCATATATGAACTCAGAGCTGACAGCATGTACAAGACCTGCACAGGTTCAAAGCAGACACAGTCCCAGCACTGAGGAGAGGTGGGCAGAGTCCCACCCCTGACCAAGAAACTATTTGCAGTTGGTATCTGCTGGGAAAGGGAAAGCTCATTTTCTCCAAAAGAGTGTCATTGGGTATATCAGCCGCACTCCAGGGCAAGCCCTGTGCCCAAAAGCAGCTGGCTGCCACAAAGTGAACTCCATGGTTTTTGGTGTACTTTTTATTTGGTATTTTTTTTGTCTTACTGTTTGGGCGAGGGTCTGTTTATTTTCTAGGATTTTTTTATTGTTTTTATTGGTTTCTTGTTTTTATTTTTGTTTTAGAGAGAAAGAAAAAAAGGTGAAGTTAGGTGGGTAGTGAAGTGGGAGGACTTGCGAAAGGGAAAGAATATGATCAAAATATATAACAGTTTTTATATAAAATTTAATGGATGGTGGTGGTACACACCTTTAATCCTAGCACTCAGGAGGCAGAAGCAGGCAGATCCCTGAGTTTGAGGCCAGCTAGGTCTACAGAGTGAGTTCTAAGACAGCCCGGGCTACACAGAGAAACCCTGTCTTGAAAAAATAAAGAAATTGATAGATGATAGATAGATAGATAGATAGATAGATAGATAGATAGATAGATAGATAGATAGATAGATGGCTCTGTCTTGGGCAAGCTAAGCTTCCATTTCTGCATAGGTACTGGGAATAACTGGGAATATATATATACCTTACTGTAGAAAACACATGTCGAACTTTTATATTATAAAATGTTTTCAAAACAGTTGGGCACATTTTAGCATTCCCTGTGTCCAGCACTGTGTGAGTACTATTCACTGACATTGCTAGTGGCAGTCAGATTTCGCATTGGTTTATACAGAAAGACCTTGCTTTGCTTGTTGCATAAGATACTACAGTGATTGTAATAGGGTGTTTCCGAGTCCCAGCTCCCAATGTCCTATTTGAGAAGACCCTATTAGCTTAGTCTGAAGGGAACATGTATTGGGAGAGAGCAGTCCACTCTAGTGGTTTCCATGAAATAGACAAAACCATTGTTGCCTAGGCCCCAAAGAGAGCAATAACACTGGCCTTTTGTCTGGGTGGTATGGATGGGGTGTAGACTACCAAGCTTGGGCAGGCTCAGGACATTTTGCAGTCTCTTTTCTGCCAGCTTCCTGCTAGAGAACTCCAGATGGGAGGTTGAAGGGCATGCGGTTAAGGTCTCCGTAAGACAGTGTCACCATGGAGTTACAGGTGTCGGTGAGCTCGGAGTCTAATTGTACAGCACTGGGTCCCAGAGTAGACCTGCCTCTGCTGGATCAGCCAGAAACCCCAGAATACGGACTGTACTCGTTAACTTTGCAGATACCAAATTAACGGCAAAAGAAGAGACTATTAATGACTTATATTTGGAAAAATTTTAGACTAAGGTGGAGCTGACTGTACAGGTCAGCTCTTGGTGGTTAACGTTGCTGGAGAAGGGAGGACATTTTCCTCATTGGTGCAGTCATGGGAAGTGCTCCAGTAAATTACCCCCACCCTGAGCACGCAGGCAACGCTGATCCAACTCAGGGGTCACAGACAGAAAGTCAGCCAGAAAGTAGGAAAATAGGGGGTAGGCTTGTTGGGAAGGGGGGGGCTCAACAGGAGTAGGAGGGATGAGAGAAGATAATGGGGAGGAAATGGCCAAAGCACATTATTTACACTCATGAAATGGTTAAATAATATAAATAAAAATCTTAAGATAGTCAAAACTTGATAGAAACTATCATGAATGCTACCAACACATTGACCACCCCTAGCCTGCCGACCATCCCAGTTCAGCCTTGCAGTCACATCCATGGTTGCGTACACCGGTCTTTGGCTGGACGGAATACCCCACGCAAAGCTACCGTGTGATGCAGTGTGGAAACCTTGTGGAGCCTCTGACACCCTGGGCTGAGAGTGAAGAACCCAGTGGGTACATGGCTACACTTATGTGCATACTCAAGTTGAGAAAAGAATCGTCTGTAGAGCCATCATGGTTGAAATCTGGCCCGTGTAAATCCAGAAGCTGGCATTTACCAACTTCTACAGCCCCCGCTCCACGCCAGAGTCCAGGAGCCCTGGAAAGCCAGTGGCGTGGCTCTGTGAGCTAGGAGAACAATGAATGTCTTCCAAGACCACCAAGCAGGAGGAAGCTTCTCTCACCTTGCAAAGGGGAAGGTGTGAACCATCCTTTCCCTCTTAGTCCTTCAACTGCCTGGACGAGGCCATCTACCCTGGGGAGGGCCACCAAACACTGGAGGTCTCTACAAACACCAGGGTAGGAGGGTAAAGTAGAGGGCCATTCGTGTGAATGAAGAAGAAAGTCTAGTTCATCTTGACTCAGCAGACAGTGTCGCTTCAAACATCCAGAGCGACACTGGGCAGTTTATTTTAGTTCATATGTAAGTGCAGTACAACTTGGATAAAAGTTTCCTGGTGTAACACAATCCCCTATGCACTAGGAGGCATAATCGCCTCCAAACTCTTCTCAAGGCACATGTCACTTCTTCCCTGAAGACTGGTCCTATAGATAGACTACATGTGTTATCCTAAGCCGGGAGGGTCTGTGTGGTCTCAGTCAGGCAGATAGTGTAGAGGTCACCTGGGCTATTAACCATTCCCAGTCTCTTGGGAAACAGGTTCTATATCTCCCCTTTGAAGAGACAACCCCACATGTTAACACTACTGGTTTACGTAGCGTTGTCTGTGAGCGCAAGGACCTCCATGGCCCAACAAATCACAGACTCTACCCAGGACACAGCACGGAAACACACATTGTAATGTTCACCTGAATACCTGTGACCCATATCATCAGCTCCACAGGACCGCCATGAGCACCCCGAGTGGCCTTGGTAGTGATGGAGGGACATCTCCTTGAGGGTCCTGCCAGTCTGCTTCCCCACCGTTCCCACCCACAGCCGTGAGGTTGTGCACTTTGTTGGTGTGAGTAGAAGGAGAGGCATGAGCCCAGACAAAACAAAGATCCCTTTGATGTGTCAAAAGATCAGAAGGGAACTAGCAAACCAGAAATTGTCTTCAATGTATGTGGTAAAGAATTATATTGTTAAATGAGAATTATAATGAGGGGGGCAAGTTCAAGATACCCAAGATAGTGAAGGACACAGACCACTCTCAAAAGGAAATTTCCATCAACACATAAAAACAATTTTAATTTTGTAAGCAATAAGAGAAATACACGTCAGAGCAACTTATTCACAACTGGGAGCATTGTAGTAAGAGTAAACAAAACATTAGTAAATGACACATGCTAGTGAGGTTTTGCTGGTGGAGAAGAATCAGTACAGCAATCAAGAGACTGCCCCCAGTAGTGCAGATGATTTCTTAAGGAAATTATCACAAAAGATCAGGAAGGTGTTCCGTAAGAATGTTACTGCATAGCTTGTGGGCACCTGGGGCCTTTTGCATGCTAGGCAAGTCGTCCGCCACCCAGCTACACCCCACCCCACACCTCACATACTTCATTTTCAGTCCTGGATATTCTGGATATATCTAAGATGCTAGGTAAGTCCTGGAGTTATCCTTATGGGAGGCTTTTTAATCATATGAAGAGACTAGGCTCATATTTTAAAGACACTCTTGCAGAGGACCCAAGTTCAGTTCCCTGCGCCCGCACTCTAGCAACACACAACTGCTTGGGACTCCAGTTCCAGAGGGTCTGGTGTCCTCCTCGCCTCTGTGGGCACACACACGCACATGCACAGACATATACATACTTAAGAATAAAATGAATCTTAAAAAGCAGACTTTTGTTTGTGAGGTCCTTGGCCCAGCAAGAGGTCCTGCTCCTGTACTGAGGAGATCCACCCAGAGTGGTGAGTGTGCTAAACCACCTCGACCTGTGAGCTATATCCTCAGCCCTGCGCGTGTTTTCAAAGCTCCAGTTTGTACAGGTGAGAACCAGAACTTCATTTCTGGCCCGAGCAGCCACCCTCACACTACAGAAATTCACTGCAGGCCAGTGGCTTCTGCCAGCAGCAGATAGGGAACAAAAAGCAGAGCCAGAATTCAGGGGAATCATGAAGTTCCCAGAAAACAGGAAGTGAAGATGCTCTGGAGCTGGCCATGCCTCAGGCTGGAGCTGGGCGGGAGGGAGTCTAGGTCCTCCTGGCCCCTCTTTTGAAGAGGAGCTTTGCCAGACCCTGTGGATCTCTGACATTAAAACGCAGAGTTGTGGTTTCCAGATGCAGGGGCCAGAAGGCAGGGCCCAGGGGCAGACCTCCCCAGCCTTATGACTAGGAAGCTGGAATATAGAGTGTTGTGTAGTTTGTAAAACAAAATAAAACACTCATAGGACCCCATAGCTTATATATACTTTAAAAACAGCCAAATGACATGTACATAATCTATGAACAAGGCAACCTAGGGAGAGGATGTTTCTGTAAGCTTTTGGACATGAAGTCAGCTGCCGGTTTCCCGCTGGAGGTCATTTCTTCAAAATCATCTACGAAGCGGGACTATGTGTCTGAACACAGACCCATAGAGATGCTCATTTTTCCCGTTAAAAATTGACTGGCTGCCTGCCCCCTGCTGGTCATAGCTGGAGCAGCATATGGCGTGGTGTTTCTCTCCCCACCCCGACTCCCACCCCTTTAGGTCCCTCAGCCAGATTCCTGTTGGCTTTCACCTGGAGATTTACAGGATGCAGACAAAATGGGCAAAAGCTACAGGTCTCTTGTACCTGGCTGTGATCACTACTACAGTAACTCCCATTTCTCAAAGAGCTGGGTAGCCTGCGCGCAGGCCCAGAACAAACAGGAGCAGAGCGTGGGTCCATGCAAAACCCTACGTTGGTGCTGGAAGAACTGCTGCCCTGTGGTGCTAACTGCTCCCTGCTGGAACTCCACTGTCCACTGTTCCTTTGTAGCATCCCCGTGAACAGAAGTGACCCCTCTTGGGAAAGCAACCCCCTTGCCTTCTTGTTTTGTCCAGCAAGGTCCTCTCTTGCCCCACAGCCATCTCTGCTCTTCCACACACAGGTAGCCTGTGACCCCTGATGACAGGCAAGGCAATCGGACACCATGGAATGCTCATAACAACGAAACAACTCGTTGCTTAGCCAGTTTCAGTCTGGAAGAAAGAAGACTAAGTAAGAGGGGATAAGAGAGGGAGCGAGCTGGACAGGAGGGGATGGGTCTGGATTCACTCCAGTAGTGAAGGGGTGGGCAGCAGAACCCAGTGACACAGTTTGAGAGAAGAAGATGAAGCGATAAAACATGAATATGTGTGCACACTACACCCATCGTGCCACGCCCACTGTGCAGCTGCTTTGCACAAGCACCCCCTCCTGGTTTTGCATGAGACTCCAAGATGCTCCAGCAGTGCTTGCACACAGGAGGTCTGGATGGTGCCCATTCTTCCCCTTGACTGGAGATGGCCTACCACCTGTGCACTAAGTAATAAATCTCATCCTGTGGCTGTAGCTCAGTGGAGTGCTTACACGGGTTCAACCCCAGCCTTGTATAAAAAGGCCTGGCGGCACATCCCCATGACTCTAGCATTTGGGAGACAGAGACAGGAGGATCTAAGGCCATCCTTGCCTACAGAGCAACTTTGAGGTCAGCCTGGGATACAGAAGGCCTTGTCTCGAAGGCAAACAAAATAACCACAACATAGTCAATCTAACAACGGCCACCCTCCAAAAGGAAAAGGGAACAGGTGTTATTGTCATTGTGATGATTGCCACAAAACATGGTCTTCTGGCTCCCAGGCCAGCATTTATGATTTCATCTGTTAATCCCATCAGGTGAGCGTAAGACCGCTACCACAATTTTTAAGGCAAATTTGAAGCAAGCTTTATTAAATGCTGGTGAAGATGATAGACACTGGTCAGGTCCATATCAGGGACTTCCAGAGTATGACACCAAACTACATTCGTTGGAGGCTTATAAAGGCAAACCCCACAAGACTACGCACTTCCCAACTTTGCCCAGTCAGGGCAAACATACATCCTGATGGATGCCTGTGGTCCGTGCTGCCACCTGAAGCCGTGTTGATTCCCACAGTTCTGCTGGGAACTGTGTTAGTGTGGCCTGTATTGCCATCAGTGACCATGCTGAGGTCCATGGCACATGCTGACACCAGATACCATGTGGAAGTCCATGGTCTTTGCTTCTGCTGACTGTAGCATTGATGACTGCAGAATCGCAGTTGAGAAAGAGAGACATAGAAGGCTTCTGTGACAACCTTCCCCGGCCCCCATCGTAAAAGCATGCACAGGAAGCCATTGAAGACAACTCTTAAAAATTGCAGTAAGGATGCTGAAGTGTAGCTCTCCACAATAGATGGCTACTGGAGGGGGGGCTCTCACTTTTCCTTAAGGGGCTGGCCAGCGGGAGTTTGACCAGCTCCAGTGGCTATATAGACAGCACAAATTGGACTGTATAAAAATCTTTTTTGGGGGGAGGCCACCAGGGAGGGGGCAGACCTAAGAGGATTGGGAAGTAAGGGTGATCAGGGTTCATTATGTGAAATTCCCAAATAATCAATAAAATAGTATGTTAATAAAAGGAATAGTAGGGCGATGAATAAAGAGGCAAGACAACTTTATATTTTGTGTGATTTTGTGTAAACCTAAAGCCACTCTTATAGAAAGTCTATTTAGGGGCTGCGGATGTAGCTCAGTTGGCAGAGTGCCTTCCTAGCATGCATGAAGAAAATCCTTAGCTCAGTCCAGCACTGTAGAAACCAGGACTGGTGACCCATTCCTGCAATCCCATCACCTGGGAAGTGAAGACAGGAGCATCCATAATTCAAGGTTCGTCTTGGCTAGTTAGTGAGTTAAAGGCCAGTCTGAATTATAATAAAGTTTATTTAAATATTTGATAAATATGGTAAATATTTGAGAAGGTTCTAAGTATAGAGGCTTGAAAGAAAGTGGCCCCCATAGGGAGTGGTAATACTAGGAGGTATAGCCTTATTGGAAAAAGCGTGTCCCTGCGGGGGTGGGCTTTGCAGTCTCACATACTCAAGTTATTCCCAGTGACAATTCACTTCCTGTCACCTATGGATCAAGTTGTGAGCTTAGCTTCTTCCTCAGTACCATGTCTGCCTGCATGCTGCCATGCCTCACTATGATGATAATGGACTAAACCTCTGAAACTGTAAGCCACCCCAATTAAATGTTTTCCTTTTAAGAGCTGCCATGGTCATGGTGTCTCTTCACAGCAATGGAAACCCTAACTAAGACACTAAGAAAAACCCCATTCATTCCTCCTGCATATATGTCTCTTTGGCTCAAGAATATAATAGCTTGCTTAAAAACATCAGAAGTGGAGACGACCCAAATGTCAATCAACTCATGAAAGAATAAACAAAGTGTTGCCTCTTCACAGTGGCAGCTCTGCTCAATCAACTGCTGATGCCCTCTATAGCATAGAATTTGGAAAACATCCCACAAAGAAAAGACACAAAATGTTACATCCCCCATGACCCCACACATAAAAATATCCAGCCTAGGCAAGGCCCTAGACACAGAAGGATATGAGTGATTCCAGGGACCGCAGTGGCAGCTGTGAGGGTGACAGCCAAGGAGATAGGGTTCCTTTGTGAGAAAAGTTGTTCTCCATGGACTGTGCTGTGTATTTGTCAGGTTCTCTACAGGAACAGAACAGATAATGGGTGTGTAGTAAAAGCAGACTGACTTACACAATACAGTCTGTGTAGTCCAACAGTGGCCATGTTTATAATGGGGAGGCTGAGAATGCAGGAGTTGCTGGATTCCAGAGACTGGATGCCTTGGCATCTGGTGCAGAAGGCCTAGAAGATTGCTAGAAAACCATTGGTCTTTGAGATACTTTAGAAGGCGGAAGAAGATGGGTTCTGATGCCCAAGAATGATGGCCATATCAGGATGGATGCGCTCACCAGCAGGGGGAAAGCACGTAGATCAAAAAGCTTCCCTCTTAGCCGGGCAGTGGTGGCGCATGCCTTTAATCCCAGCACTCAGTAGGCAGAGGCAGGTGGATCTCTGTGAGTTCGAGGCCAGCCTCTACAAGAGCTAGTTCCAGGACAGGAACCAAAAAGCTACGGAGAAACCCTATCTTGAAAAATCAAAAAAAAAAAAAGCTTCCCTCTTGAGCTTCCTTATGTCCAGGGCACCTCTGGAAAGTAAGACCCACATTTAGGGAAGACCCTCCCAACTCAATGAACCTAATCAAGGAAGCCCCTCACAGGCATGACCAGAGGCTAGCCTAGGTTGATGATTTCTGAAAGTGTGTGCATAAGCTTGTCTCATAGGTGGCTCTATCAAATGCCAGTCAGTATTAACCACCATGGCTCTATGACTACACTAAAAGCCATCCACTGTATGCCTGGAAAAGGTCATTGTAGTGTATGAAGTCTATCCCAATAGCACTCTAAGAAATGGGGGTGGGGCTTACTTCCCAGGTTGTGTGCACAACCACAAAGGACAGCGTTGGGACAATTCCAGGCCCAGCAGGTTCAGTGGGTAAGCTGAGGCAGCCTTACTCATTGTGGGGTCAGGGCAGTCATCCTTCTGCCCTTGCTGAGCCAGATTCAGAGTCACAGGGACCAGCAAGTGTGTGGGGAAACCACAGAAGATGGCGGGGAAGGACCTTCCAGACCCACCAACCAGGAGGATTCAAGAACCAGCCAGCAGGGGGTTGTGGGTGGCAGGAAGATTGATTTACTTAGGGGCCACAGGAGGCACTCTACCTGCAGGGGTCCTAGAGGCTAGACCCAAGCCTTGGAATGTTCTAGGGCCCAGAAGCCCAGAGAGGTCCTCTCAGGCCAATACTGCAGCTTGGCCTTAGGCCAGTTGCCTTTAGGAGAAAGAGGGGACAGGAAGAAGGGAAATTTCTGTAGAGATTAGGTTAGATGTAATGAAAAATTGGTCTTCTCACAGTTAGGAAAGTTGGGGGGTCCAAGAGTGAGGGTCTGGTGGCCAGCGGAGGATCCTCTGGCTTGTCATACCATCATGGATAGTCAGAGGGGGAGAGGAAGAGAGTGAAAGGGACAGGGCAAGTTCCCCTTTCCTAAGGAGCCCACTTCTGTGATAACAAGCCCAGCGCCCTGAAGGTCACACCGGTCCATTCATGAGAAGAGTTCTCACGACCTAATTGCCCTATAAAATTCCCCCTCTTTGCACTGCTGATTGTAGCACCCTAACCAGTCAGATGGTAGATGGGGTTTCTCCAGCCCAGCCAGCCCTATCTAGTTGGCCACAGTGGTCAGCAATACGATATAGCCTTACATAGACCTCAGACAACTCAGCAGAAAAGTATACGGAGAGCAACTAGGGATGCCTGCTATGGAAGTGGGGTACGGGGTGTGGGTGTGTATACATAGTAGGGCTGCTCTACCTGCCTTAGAGAGCTTAGTTAGGAGCAAAAAAGAAAATGTTTGTTCTGCCTTCCTAGAAGCTGTTGGCCTGAAAAAGAACTCAGTGTCAAGACTCTATAAAGCCCAACTCTTCTGCAGAAACTGCTAGCTGAGGCCAGAACTTCCCCGGTCTACACCCTTGGCCTTCCCATGATAGGTGACTGGAATGTCCCCCAGCTTCCAGCCAGTTAAGTCTCCAACAGGCACATGAGCCTTTGGAAGCGGAGCTGTGTTTCTCAAGCCAAACAGTTACCAGCACCGACATTCACTTCCTAGAAGGTAACATGAGGACGTGTTAGATCACATCTGGCACCTGCTCCCAGAACGACACTCTGTGCCGATAGTGACCGGGATGGGACCTGACAGCATTCCCAGGACAAGAGCACTGACTCTGGGGAATTTTGATGCTCAATCCAGCCATGTCAATATGAGGGACAAAGAAGCTGCAAGCATCCTCCTCCTCTACTTAGAAGCTCAAGTCAGAGTAGAGGCAGTCACCTCCCCGCCCACCCCATCCTCTCTCAGCTCCAGGTGCCTCTACTCTTATTCTTCTAGGGGAGCAGAGGTAGAACCCCTCGGCCTAGAGTGGGTATGTGTGGATGCTGCCCATCAGCTCAGCCACGCCAGAGCATGGATCTTGGAGAGAAAGTGGCCGAGTGAGAGACTGCCAGCAACCATCCATCCTGCCGGCCTGGCTACGGGCCTGGGCAGATGCTTTGCATGTGGCTGCCTGGCTTGCCCAGACAATCCTGCTGCCTTGAGGATTTAAGCAGCTTAGGCCAAGCCCAGTTGATGTTTTCAGAACTTCCTGTAAACAAAGGGAAAGATGCAGCTTATGTAACACTCTTGCTGGATGGCTCCCTTGGCACAGGACAGCAGCCTGTCCAGGTATTGCAAGCAGACATGGCGGGGATGGGGGGTGTCTCTCAGCTGTCCCCAGCCTGCCACTGAAACACCCTCTCAGGGCCATTCTTTCTAAGTCTTCTGCAAGCTTTCCACCAACCAAGCGACCTTGGATCCCATTCCAGAACAAGGGAAGCTTCAGGCATATCCACAGTAATTGCTAACAAATTGCCCCTTGCTGAGGCAGGAATCAGCAATGAGCTCATCTGATCCACAGGGCAGCACTAGGAGGCAGGCATGAGCACTGTAAGCAGTTGTGGAAGACAGAGTTGAGCAACACCCCCTGCTCCCCCAGTGCTGGACATGGCCCAAACAACCCCCCCAGCCCCCCCTGCTCCCCCAGTGCTGGACATGGCCCAAACAGCCCCCCAGCCCCCCTGCTCCCCCAGTGCTGGACATGGCCCAAACAGCCCCCCAGTCCTCCCCCCCCCCAGCTATTCTCACTTCTGCTTACAGCTTTCGCAGCATCATTGGCCAGAAATACTAACATCCCCCTTCTCCCTTGGAGCCAGTGCTTTATGTAAGGATTAAGGTCTGCTCTTTAGAGACATGCGAAACCTGGCGGCTTTGATTGATGGGGAATGGAGGTGAGCCAGTAAACCTGTGTCCAGTCGCCTCTTTGTTAGGAGTCAAGGGCAACTGAACCAGTTCCCCAGCCCATGGTCTGATCCTCTGGATGAGACCAGGGCAGTGAGCTCTTGCATACCACAGTTCCTGTGATGCCTCCCTGAGACTCCTCCCAGAAGCCTGTGCAAGGGCTTGCCCCACCAGCTGAAAATTCAGACGGGTTTACTTCAGGTGCTGTCCTGGCTGATACAGTTCCAGAACAAACAGTTCTGCCTCCAAACCTTTCCTGCCACCTCTCCACTTAGATCTTCGAAGAGAAGACACACCCAATCACACCTAGGGAAAGCTAGCTCATCTTCCCTGTCTTATTTGTGAGACAGGGTTTCTAGCCCAGGTTGGCTTTAACTCTCCCTGTGGCTGTGGACGATCCTGAACATCCCATCTTCCTGCCTCCATCTCTCTAGTGCTGGGATTATTGGTGCGCACCATCGTGAGGGTTTTACACAGTGCTGGGGATCTAACTCAGAGCTTCATGCTAAGCAGATGCTCTGTCAATTGAGCTGAGCTTCCCAGTCGTTTCTTCTTACACGCCTGTTTTCCCGGACGCTGTCATTTCATTCTCTTCACAGACCCGCTGTCTTGGGTTTTCTTCCCTGCTAATTTGTGCTTGTCCTTCTCTGTCTGTATGGTAGACACCCTTGATGCTCACCAGTAACTGTTGCTTCCCCATGCTTCCAGTATCGTGTCTACTCCAGGGACCCTGGCTCTGGCCAGTTGAGCGTGAGCGAGGCTGGTCTAGGGGCATTTCCCTGCTTCCTCCTCCCTCTGCTGGGGTGAAAGTGGAGCTCCCATTTCCCCACCTCCTCACCCCACCCCTGCCAACTTAACCACCCAAGGATTTTGGGGTAAGCTTTCTTTGGTAGCAAAAATTAGTCTCTTCAGAACACATACACCATGACTCCCTTAAAAGCACAGACCCGCTTCTTCCACCGTGATCTCTGGCGCCTGGGACATTCCACCCAATAAATACGAGTGAGCAAGCAAACAGGGAATGAACTCTTCCTTTCTGTCCTGTCATAAGACAGCAAATGAGACAAAGACAGAAGCTGCCAATGGAGCCAAGCTGTGCAGCACAGACAGTAACTTGGGAGTGACCCCCGATTGTGGGGTCATCACAGCCAGCAGGGAAATGATCCACATGAGGTTAAGAATGAAACTGGGTCAGCACGACATTACCTAGTGCTGGGCCCAAAGCTCCTAGAGTCTGACCAAGCAGTTTATTTTCCTTACACATTTAAATACAGTAAAACGTTGGGAAAGCTTTCCATGTGGCCAGGAGCACAACAAAGCGTTGGGCATGGCTATGTAGAGACTCCCTCGCAAAGTACAGGTCTCTAGAGAAGCACCTGTGTACGTGAATGGGTTCTTATTCACAGAGAGACAGTGTTCAGGGCGAGGACCTAAGGAGGGGAGATTTATAATAAGCATAAGGATAGTTTCTGTTCATCAAGAACGCAAAGCACCCGGAACCTCTTTCATAGGAATGGGTTCTATTCACAGAGACAAAGTCCAGGATTAAGGCCTGAACAATGCTCAGGATTTGGGGGGAGCCAGGTGAAGGCTGGCTCTATGGATAGCAAGATCACCAGTCTTCTGGCTGAATAAGCATCGTTCATTCCCTTCTCTTGAAGGAAAAAAAGCCTGCGAATTTGACAGTTCTGGGTTTCTAATACATCTGTGAGCTGTGCCTTCTACACACAATTACAAAGACAAAACAAAATAGAAGGAATGTAATCTGAGCGTCCAGACACCAATGGGCTGAGGGAGATGTACTAAGACTGTGGCTCCCAGCCAAGGGCTTGCGTGTCATGGTGGACCGCTTTGGAGAGCCCAGGGATGTAGCTTGCGCTCCCTGGTAACGCATGAGTTTTGGCTGTTTATGTGCTGGATAAGACAATAGTTGGAAACATTGACTCATGATTGTGTAACTGTTTTTAGATTAGTACTTAACCCATGTAATGGAAAAACTAGATTGAATTAAGATGTTGGACCTAGACTGGGGTGTGTGTGTGTGTTTTGTTCTTCAGTTGGTTTGCATTTAGATATACTCTAAAAATACTTTTAGTCAAGACCTGGTCAGCTTTGGGGCTTTATAACAAAACAAATTACATTACAAAATTCCTTAAACTTCTGGGTATGTCACAAAAGAAATCTAGGTCAGCATCTCACAGAGGCGTTAGCAAATATAGCATGTCACAGAGATACCAGAATATATAGCATGTCACAGAGACCCAGCATATATAGCATAATAGCCAAGATAAGGAACCAGCCTAGCTGCCCGTCAACATATTAACGGGCTTACATATACACAGTGGAATTCTATTCAACCATGAAGAAGAAAAGAATTTATGCCATTTGCAGGAAAACAGATAAACTGGAGATCACCATGTTGAGAGAAAGAGGGCAGACTCTCATATGCAAAATCTAGATTCATTTTTATTGTCTTAATTGTAGATTTAATGAGAATAGGGTGTATACACGCATGCTTAATTAAGTACATGTGCGTGAGTGCATAAATGCAGGTCAGGGGGCATCTTGCAGAGGTCGGCTTTCTTCTTCTATCACGCGGGATCTGGAGATGGAAATCAGGTCATCGACTTCTGAGGCATGTGTCTTTACCTGCTGAGTTGAGCATCTCACTAGCCCAAGAAGCTAGGTTAAAAAATATATATAGTGAAAGAAAGCAGGCAGGGGCTCTGTATGTGGAGGAACAGGTTTAAAGGAGGGCGATTAATGGCGGGGGAAGACAAACACAGCAAGTTTTCTCTCCTATGTGGAACCTAGGCTACTGTATATCCTGTTTTCTCAATGAAAGCCCAAGGGAAAAAGGCACCCAGTGAGTGGGAGGGACACAGGACGAGGAATAGAGATGCATATGAACAAAATATAAGTATGGAGTTGCCATAGTGAAACATTTTGTATGCTAAACTTTTTAAAATTTTATTAAAATAATAGCAGTAAACAGGAAAAGGAGAGAAGGCAATTACGATCACCAACTGTTTGCTCTCATACATCCCTCCAGAACACACGGGTGATGCCTCTGGGGTCCCCACACCTCCAGAACACACGGGTGATGCCTCTGGGGTCCCCACACCTCCAGAACACAGGGGTGATGCCTCTGGGGTCCCCACACCTCCAGAACACACGGGTGACACCTCTGGGATCCCCACACCTCCAGAACACATGGGTTACACCTCTGGGGTCCCCACACCTCCTTTTCTCGGCCATGTGTTTCCACCTCTGTTAATAGCTGGTCATGTACAGGGCTGAGGATCCAACAAGAGGCAGAAGCCCTGTAGCTGGCACAGTTACAAGTGACATTTCTTGCCCAGCCTCCCTCTGTTTCTTCATGGAGAGATGGCTTCATGCCCATACTGCATATGCATGAAGCCATCTGCTAAGAGTGTACGAAGACGACAAGAAATTTCATCTCTTAGAGCCACCTGATATAACCTGACACATTTCCCGATGAGAGCTAACTTTCATCAGGGGAGAGGACCCCGAAACATCATCGTCAGAGCTCACTCTGACTGGCGTCTGTCCACCAAAAAGTAATGAAGTCTTTAACTGCCAGCAAATCAGAATGTTCCTGGTCTTGGAATCTTCTGTGACTAGTAAGGTAAAATGAGGTCATATGATCCCAGGTGGTGGTGGTGGCACATGCCTTAATCTCAGCACTCAGGAGGCAGAGGCAGGCAGATCTCTATGTGTTCAAGGCCAGTTTGGCACACGGAGCAAGTTCCAGAACAGCCAGGGCTATACAGAGAAACTCTCTCAAAGAACAAACAACAATAAAAAAGAGGCCATATGGGTGGCCTTAACCTAGTCTAATGGGTGTCCTTAAAATAGAGGGTTTTGCTCTGATGACATCCGCGCCGCTATTGCACCAGTGGGCGTGTCTAGCCAGGCTGGTTGTCACTGCAGCATGCAGGGTGCAGGGCTGGGCAGGACTGACGATCGCTTTTCTCGTGTAGTGGTTATCTTGCTTTCCCGCACGATGAAAGCTAGCGATAGGCATGAAGCCCCAGGTCAGTACCAGCTCGGTTTCCCCACGTTCTGTGACTCAAGCATGTGGTGTTTTCAACAACGGGCTCTTACCATGAAGTTCTGGAGGGAAACCAACAGCAGTGACAATGAATAGCCTGTAATGGCTGCCGTCTCTGGAGCCAACACTCACAGAGAGGTAACCCGTTCCTGGCCTTGGGCTTTTTATTAGATAGCCTGTGGTGTGTAGCAGGGCATTGTCAGCCCATTATAGAATAACTTCACCTTGATTCATTCTTGTTCCATTAATCCTCTTTTTAAAAGAGAGAATGGATTTTTTTTTCAGTTTTTCGAGACAGGGTTTCTCTATGGTTTTGGAGCCTGTCCTGGAACTAGCTCTTGTAGACCAGGCTGGTCTCGAACTCACAGAGATCCGCCTGCCTCTGCCTCCCGAGTGCTGGGATTAAAGGCGTGCGCCACAACCGCCCGGCAAGAGAATGGATTTTGAAATGCGTTTAATGACCTCTAATTACACCCTAATTAGTTCAATATCAGAACACATGATATGCTGAGTCGTTTCGGTAGTCCTGTACTTGAATAATACAACTTGCTTCGTCCGTGCTTGACAAAACAAGAAGTACAATATCCATTGCCACACAAGTTCAAACCAGTTTAACTTCTAGGAAAGTCTTTAGATCTTGATTCAAGTGCAAAGGAATATCCCATATTCTAAAATCCATTAACTGTACAGGTAGAGAGCTTCCACCTAGCTATCACTTGGAATTGATTAATGTACAATGTAATGAAGTGCTAGATTGCAATTAGCATAGAATAATTTGCTATAATTCTATAACAGCCTTCCAGTTGTTACATATCACTTAATACCATCTGCTCTTGACTGACATCAGTTTTTGGTAGTTCCTGTTTAAAAGAAAATTTCAAAGAGTAAATATGTAAATCTCACTCCAGATCAGCTTTAACTGATGTACCTTTAAATTATTTTTAATAATAGACAGTACTAACATTGTACCTCCTATTTAAACAAGATGTTATCGCTATAATTTTTCTGTTATTGATAGGCTTCCATTTATAAAAATGCATTAAATTATTTTAATATGCTTTGAATTTCATCAACGAAGAGTTGCAGAATATTGTGTCTGTTTCATTATGTCCTTCCCTAAGTTTCACTTGTTTCTAAGAAAAGAAACCTTTCAGAACTCCTGCTGTGAATTGGTTTATTTTATGTTCCCTCTCAGCATAGGCTCTCCTTGGTAGCTACATACTGAAGTGAACACAATATGAAGGACTAGAAATGTAGCTCAGTGCTATAGAGCTTGCTTAGCATGCACAGGGCACTAGGTTCTTCCCCAGTACTGCATAACCCAATTGGGGCTGTTCCTGCCTGCAATCCCAGCACTAGCGAGGACCAAAAGTACAAGTTCATCCTCAACTACAAAAGGACTTCTAGACCATCCTTATCTGCAAGTGTTCATTGCAATGAGTCATTGGTCTGGTTCAAGGCCTCTGGCCTCTGTTACACCATCAATACTGGGCCCTCGCTGGGACTCCTCTTGGATGTCCTGTTGTTGCCCTGTGTCTTGGAGATCGTGTAGCTTTGTGTCTGCAGGACCAGCCCCTTCACGTGTTCCAGCAGTTATTAAATGAAATGGATATTAGGGTGCGGCTATTCATAGCCCTGGTTCTGGGCCTGGGTGGTAACTGGCTTGTTCAGCCTGACAGCTTTCCTCATCATCACCACCAAGTCAAGCTCTCCAGCACGGCCCTGGCCAGCTCACCCAATGCCTTAGGCAGCAAGGGTGGGGCCCATTCTCCTGCTCTCATACCCTCGAGGCTGGCTGACCAGCACCCACACCACCCGGGCCAGCTCCACTGTGCTGCCCCAGTGAGGTGCAGGGCCCTCTCTTCTGAGTGCTGCAGCTGGGTAGGGGCAAGACCTGCTCTCCTGCTCTGGTGCAGGAGACTAGCTCTCCCTTCTGCCACAGGTGCCGAGGGGCAAGCGGGGTTGGGGTTGGTGGAGAGCGCACCTTTCCCTCAACCACACCAACACATGGCATTAATCCTCTTTAAGCCTTGAAACCACGGTATTCTGTCTTTCTGCTCTTGAAAATCTCCTCCCCATGACCTCTTGGGTCTCTCTTGAAAGCTTCCCTGACCTCTATGGGTATTTCAAATGAGGTATGCTTGTCTGCAGATTAAAGCTACATCCACAAATGAGAGGAAACATGTGATGCTTGTCTTCCTGGATCTGTGTTACCTCACTCAGAACAAGTGTTTCTAGATCCATTCATTTACCTATGAATCTCATAATTTCATTTTTTATTATCTTATAAATGTTATCATTTTAAAACCTTGCAAGTAAATGAAAACATCACACAGAGAAACAGACCAGACCCAAAGTCTCTATACTCAATGAACTTCTGTACAATTAGAACAGGCATTTCAAATGTGTGAGCATCACCTTAAATTTCACACTTCCAGTATCGAGTATATTTTCTGCATCTACCCACCACCAAAACAATCAACAAGACACCCACGAGAGAACTGGAACTGAAAAAACAGTTTGCTTAATATCTTCTTTCATAACCTGTGTTCATCACCTGCACCCGCCAGCATCCAGCCTCTCTTCTCTTTTCTTCATGTTACACTGCACCCACATGAACATCTGTTTACATGTGCACATATGTTATTGGCTAGAATCCATCTTTCTGAAACCATGTGGCCTTGCTTAATAAATATTCTAAGTCCACCCATTTTTGTGAAAATATTTTACCTTAATTTTTTTTAGAGCTGAGTAGTATTCTATTTTGTATATACATCAGATTTCCATTATCAATTCATCTCTTCATGGGAAACTAGATTGATTCCAATTCTTCGCTACAGTAAATTAAGCAGCAATTAATATGGGGTGCAAATATCTCTATGGTAAGATATGGAGTTCTCTGGGCAGATGCCCGGGAGTTAAATAGCTGGGTCATATGGAAGTTCTATTTTTAATTTTTTGAGAAATCTCCGAATTAATTTCCATAATGCCTGTGTTAATGTGTACCCATATCAACATTCAAAAGCAGATATCTCTCCACATCCTCTCCAACATCTGTTGGCAGACTTATTGATGATAGACAGTCTGACTGGGGTGAGGTGGAGCTCAAACTCATTTAAAATTGCATTTCCCTAGCAAAGAATAGAATAGCTAGGAATATTGGACACTTTTAAAAATAGTTATTAGCTATTTCTGGTTTGCTTGTTTGGTTTTTTTTATTTATTTAGTTAGTTCATTTACTTGTCTGTTGATTGGCTGGTTTATTCCCTTGGTATTTAATTTCTGCAGTTCTTTGTGAGTTCTGTACATTAGCCCCTGTCTGAAGTGTAACTGGTTAAGATTCCCGCCCCCTCTCTGGGCTGTCTGTCAACTCTGCTGATCATTTCCTTTGCTGTACGGGAGCATTTTCTTTCTGTGCTGTTGGTGGTCTGTTTAAAAAGTTCCTTGTTCCACTTGTTTACTGATTTGGCCCTGAGGACATGAACTTCCGAACCCTGTGTTTTTCCACAGTGCTGCAAGCCCGTGTATATATAGACCATGTTCTCCCTTCAATAAATGGCATTCTCTTAGCACGAATGACTTGCTGTGTGGTGTTCCTCTCAATCCTCAGCTCCTCGCTCACAACTCAGTACTGTGTTAGCGGTAGTGCTGGCACTACAAGTGGAGTTCCACCAAGATAGAGAAAGAAAAAAGGTCGTTGAAGGATCGCCCCGGGGAATAGCTGGCAAGTTAAGCTCCACAGAGAGGTAAGAAATAGGGGTGAACTGGAAATGGGTGCTGGAAGTTCCACGAGTGTTCTTACGGACCAATTGATGAGACTCTTAAAAGAAAATGGCCCCAGAGTTAAGTCATGAACAACCAACGAATTCGTGAAAATGCTTGAACAGGCCAGTCCCTGGTTTCTCATTTCAGGGGGGTGCTAAATATTCCTGATTGGGAACAGGTGAAGACAGATTTACAAATCTACATGATAAGAGACCTGATCAAATCCCCATTGCTGCCTTCTCCTTGTGGAGATTGGTTAAGGATGCATTGTTAAGCAGAAGGTGAACATGAAAGAGCAATGTGCTGAGAGAGGTCCAGGAGGAGGAATCCTCAAATCACTAAAGGTTTCAGAAGCCTCTAGTTCAGACACCCCTCAGGATACAGATAGCGAGGAAAAAAACTAACTCAAGAGATTAAAGTCCTCTGGAAGAAAATAAAAGGATGTTCTATAAAGAACCATCCTCCTTTAAGAAATCCTGACTTTCAGGGTCACTTCTTGAGCCTTCAGTGCCCCTAGGCAGGTTTGCCCTGCCCATAGTCGAAACGTCTGATCCAAACAATCCATATCAGGTTATATGAGTACACAATCCTCTACAATATAAGGACATTCAGCAATTGAAGGAGGTTGTCACTGCTTATGGGCTCCATGCCCCTTTTACTCTTCCTATTTTTGAGTCTTTTGGTGCCCTCAATCTTATGCTCCAGGACTGGTGCAGCAAGTGTCAGGAACATTGCACACAGATGTCAGGCAGTTCACAACGCCATGGCTGGGTTCCCGGGGAGAAATGTTGACATGCTTACTGGGGCCAGAGTGTATGCAGGAAATGCTGGTCGAACTTCCAGGGATGTGCTGTAAGGTATGGGGGCAGTGCTCACCATTCAGCCAGTGAGACAGATGCTAAAAGATCAGAGATTTTGCCCCAGCAAAGGCCTAGGGAGGAGATTGCAAGAGGCTCCTCAACCTGTGGCTGAAAAGACTCATATTACATGCCAGCATGGAAATCATGTGGGACTGGGGCATTTTTAGCAGGGGCATTGCTGAACAGCCTTTGATCATTCCACCCATTCCTATCTCTTGGCAGAGTGAGTAACCCATCTGGGTTGAGCAATGGCCCCTTAATAAGGAAAAAAATAGAGGTTGCCCAGATGATAGTACTAGAGCAATTGGCCACAGGGCATATAGTACCCTCAACATCTCCTTGGAACACTCCTATATTTGTTAAAAAGAAGAAATCTGGCAAATGGCACTTTTTGCAGGGCTTAAGAGCTGTTAAAACTATGATTGCTATGGGAGCTACTTAGCCGGGATTGCTCACACCCATAGCAATAATCAAATGATTGGCATTTAATTGTTATTGGTTTAAATGATTGCTTTTTTACTATCTCTCTGCATCCCACTGACTGCCATCACTTTGCTTTTAGTGTTCCATCTACTAACCTAAAAGAACCTTATAAGAGATATCATTGGGTGATCTTGCCACAAGGGATGGCAAATAGCCCCACTATTTGAGTTAGTGCTTAAGCACCCTCAGCTGTATATCATTACATGAATAATATTCTACTGGCAGGACCCACCAAAGCCTCTGTGCTAGATGCCTTTAGTGACTTGCAAAATCAGTTGAGCCTAGCAAATTTACAGATTGCTCCTGAGAAGGTTCAGACCCAATTTCCTTATCAATATCTCAGGCATCAGTTATTACAAAATGGTGTGAAGCCCCAAAATATCACCTTGTGATTTGACCATTTTCAAATACTTAATGATTTCTGAAAGCTCCTGGGAGACATTAACTGGGTAAGGCCCAGTTTAGGGCTTTCTACAGATCAATTGCAACCGCTTTTTAACATCCAGATTCATTGTCATGCAGGAGATGGACTGATGAAGGGTGCCAATGTATTACACTAATTGAAAAGACGCTGCAGTAAGCTCATGTACATTATATAGATTACTCTAAACCTTACAATTGCTCATTTTCAGCTCTGATTATGGACCTACCGGAGTCTTCTGGCAGGAGGGTCCCATATTATGGCTCTGTTTTCAAGCTTCACCCTCCAAGGTAGTTGTGGCTTATCACCAATCCCTTGTCTCCTTATAATTCAAGACAGTCAAGACTAGTGTCTTGACCTTTGATAAAGAGCCAGATAAAATCATTACCCCCCTATTCAGCCAGTAACTCCTATGGCTTCAACAGCATAGTGATGACTGGGCTATATTTTGTAGCACTGTATTGAGTCAATTTGATAATCACTTTTTTCAAGATGCACCTGGTTATTTTTTCCAGAATTGTGAATCTTCAACCCACTCCAGGAGGTCGTGTGGTATTTACAGATGGCTCCTCCTCAGGCATCACTGTAGTCATCTCTCAGACTGTTGTTAAGCAACTTTTCATTGAAACACAATCAGCACAGGTTGCTGAAACCTGCAGCCTTAGTTCTTGCCCTACAATTATTCCCCTCTGAAGTGCTTAGTATTTACACAGACAGTCAATATGTTACCCAAATATTTCCCCTGCTGGAATCAGCCACTTATATTGCCCCTATGTCCAGGGTCCAAGATTCCCTGCTTCAGCTACAAGGACTTTTGTGGCAATGGTCTTGCCCACTGTTTATAGGACATCTGAGAGCTCATACCCAGTTGTCCAGCAATCTTAGCAAGGGCAATGAGTTGGCTGACTCTTGCACACATGCATTCCTAGCTATGTCCACATTTGATAAAGCACAGTTATTACACTGATGCTTCCATCTCAGCTCTGGGACCCTGCACCACCACACTGGAGTCACCAAAGAACAGGCCACCCAGACAGTTAAGGACTGCCCTTCCTGTATCGAATTTCTGCCCATGCTCACCACAGGAGTGAACCCTAAAGGGCTCATGCCTAATCATATTTGGCAAATGGATGTTACCCATGTACCAAAATTTGGTAAATCACAATATGTTCATGTTTCTGTTGATACATTTTCTCATCTCATATTTGCTTCTGCTCATTCTTTTTCATATATGGGAATGCCCAAGCAGCTCAAAACAGATAATGGACCTGCTTACATGAGCTCAGAGTTTAAGCAATTTTGTGAGGCATATGGTATCACCCTGAAGACGGGCATACCATACAATTCGCAGGGACGGGCTGTGGTGGAATGCTCCCATCATACCCTCAAAAGTTACCTGGATAAAGTAAAAACGGGGGACTCAGGGGCTTTCATTCTGTCTCCACACGTTTCTGTAGCTTATATCTTATATATTTTAATTTTTTTAACTGTGGACTCTCTAGGATTGTCCGCAGCCGATCGCCATTGACAACCACCCATGGAGTCTGAAAGAATGGTTCGCTGGAAAGACCTCTCCTCGGGACAGTGGTGTGGCCCAGATCCCGTTCTGGTGTGGGGCCGAGGGTCTGTTTGTGTCTTCCCACAGGACGGCGAGCACACAATTTGGGCTCCTGAGCGTTGTGTGGGCCCTGTTGTTCCTGAGCCAGACCAGCCACACAGAGCCACTTTGGGCCTTTCTAAAGAACACCCCCATTCTTGATGCCTGTGGGCATCCAAAGCACAGGATGGCCAGCTGTGGTGGGAAATAATATTAGTCTGGGAAAAGTTTCTATCCCAGAGGATTTGGAAGAAGGAAATCTTACTGACATGACTTTCACATTAGAGGATAGCTTATGTTTTACTCAAATTTGGAATAGTAGTCTTTTGGGTGGAGCTGAATCCTCCTTTCTTAATCATTGTCTCATGCTAAGTAACTGGTCGATTGCTGATTTTGTACCCAATGCCATGAATGCCTCAGTCCTGGGCTTGCAGAACATTATGGGGCAGGTAAATTTTGATCGTAACACGTCAGGCAGTGCCTTGCCCCCTTGCCTGGGACCCCGCTGCTGGCCAGGTCCATTAACCTATAATTTAGAGTTACCACTCCTTTGGGGAGACTGTGTAGTTAGTACCCCCTACCTTCTCCATGGCCGTAGGGACGTTTGGCAATATGGACCTAGGCCTCCCATAAAAAAAAAAAATAAAACCATGGATTCACCTACATTTCATTATCGTAAAGCCCTGCAAACTGGAGTGGTCCCAGCCCTTGGTGGTATGTTTCTGAGTGGACCCTTCGCTTGTCTGGATGCAGTAAGACAGGTGGCCTGCAAAATATTTGCATTTAATACCACTGCAGCTGAAATACATCAGACTATTTTGAGCATAGTTTAAAATCACAACACACTTGATATAGGAGGAATATGTGTATGTATTGCCACTGGACTTTGTGTGCTCTCGCCATTCTTTTTGTGGTCACTAATGATTCCCTTTTGAGAGATGTTTTAGATTGTTCTTACAGTGACTGCCGCCTGCGGGGGGGGGGGTTGTGTGCTGGGGTGCAGAGACCACGGCATAGGTGGTGCGCGTTCCAGGCATCGTCCCCATGCCGGTAAATGCTGGGGCTGCAGAAGACGGTGCTTGGACGGCACAAAAGAGACTTTGGCACCACTGTAGCCGTTGCTGCTGCCGTTGCCCTCGGTGTGACTTCTGCAGCTGTTTCTTGCATTGTCCTTTCCCAGTCGGTGGTCACGGCAAGCGCGGTGGATAAATTATCGGGTGAGGGTGCTACTGCACTCAGCACTCAAACAATGTAAATGCTATGATACAATTGGGTCTTCTCAATTTAAATCATCAGATCGTCCAAATTAATGAAACCAGAGTGCCCCCATTGGCTGGGGACCAGATTTTGCGGGGCCTTCAAATTGCCAGTCGGCTTATCAAGGAAGGGAGCGGCACCTTAGCCCTGGGTCTTTTGGCCCTGGGAATTGTAGGATTTACTTTATTCCACCTATGCCGGTTTCGCAGGCAGCAGGCCCCGGACCGATTTCATATGTGACAAGTTATGCTGTCTCTAGCTACAGGCAATCCCACAGCACAGTCATGGTTAAGCATGCAAAGTAAATGAATATTCAATGACAGGTTCTACATGGGGGGGGGGTGCTTATCAACCTAAGACAGAGGGCTCACAAGGCCTGGATGGGCTTCTCTGAGACAGGTAAAGCAAGTACCAAAATCCTATGTTATCTAAGACAGAACTTCATTTATATACAAAAGGGGGGACCTGTTGGGCCCTTCTGCCAGGGATGTCTGTTTATTGCTTGCTGACATTTGCTAGCAAGTACATCTTGCACCTCCTGGCCTAACCCCAAGTTCCTTGTTCCACTTAGTTGTTTACTGATTCGGCACTGAGTACATAAACTTCCGAACCCTGGGTTTTTCCACAGTGCTGCAAGTCCATATATATAGACCACGTTCTCCCTTCAATAAACGACATTCTCTAAGCATGAATGGCGGGGTTTCTCTAGATCCTCAGCTTCTCGTTTGCAACTCGATACTGCAGTTGTGCTGGCGCTATAATACACCACTATATGGTGGATGTACCCCTTCAATCCCAGCACTCAGGAGGCAGAGGCAGGTAGATCTCTGTGAGTTTGACATCAGCCTGGTCTGCAGAATGAGTTCCAGGACAGTTAGGACTGTTACGCAGAGAATTCCTGCCTTGAAAAACAAAACAAAACAAGAATGTGAGAGCCAGAGACTGCGGATGATGACAAGGAAATGGTGTCCTCCAGACATAACAGGGCATCAGCACGTGTGAACTCACGGAGATTGTGACAGCAAGCTCAAGGCAAACCAAACCCCAGCATGGAGAAGGGAAGTGGGCATAATGTCTCCCTAGCTGAGGAATTATTGGCAGTGGATAGGTGCTGGGAGAGCGAGTCCATTTTCTTTAAGAGTTTTCCCTAGTGAGTCAACTATGGTCCAGAGGGAGGTCACACATCTAGGAATATACGAGCAGAACAGTTGGACTTGTGAATCATAGACCTTTTGGAGCAAGACTCTACCATCATCTGCAAATAACTATTCTCCCTTTGAAAGACACCGATTGGCCTACTATTGGGCCCTGGTGGAGACTGAACATTTGGCGATGAACCAAGAAGGTACCATACAATCTGAGTCACCCATCCTGAGTATTATCTGACCCACCAAGTCATAATATAGTAGATACATAGCAGCAATCCATTGTTGAAAGGAAATGGTGCATATATGATTGGGTTTGTGCAGGTCCTGAGGTTACAGGCAAGTTACATGAAGAAGATGCCCAAATGCCTATGGTGTCTACGCCCATTACAAGGCTGTCTGCTGCTACATGTGCACCGATAGCTTCATGGGATGTGTCTTATCATCAGTTGACTGAGGAAGAGAAGACCAGGGCCTGGCACTGATGGTTCTGCATGATATCCAGGCACCACACAGAAGTGGACGGCAGCAGCATTACAGCTTCTTTCTGGGACAACCCTGAAGGATACCAGAGAAGTCTTCCCAGTGGGCAGAACTTTGGGCAGGGCACATGGTCATACATTTTACTTGAAAGGAGAAATGGCCAGATGTGCAATTGTTCACTGATTCATGGTCTGTAGTCAGTGGATTGGCTGGATGGTCAGGGGTTAGGAAAAAGCAGGATTGGAAAATCAAGGAGAAAGACCTTTGTGGAAGAAGTATGTGGAGAGATCTCTCAAAAGGGGCAAAGGCTGTGAAGGTGTTTGTGTCCCACGTAAATGTTATCAAAAGGTTGTGGGGAGCAAAGAAAGTCTTGAGAGTGTGTGTAAGGCGCAGATGAAGGGAATGTGTATTGTTGGCGTGCCCAGGTCACAATCCCAAAGCCTCAGACTCGGATTGAAGGCCAGCCCTCTCTAGGAATCTTTGGACTCCACAGCAGATTGGAACTGGAAATTAGTGACTGGAGGACTGGGTGGTGGGTAGGACAAGCCTGGTTCTGTGACAGTGGGGGCTGTTGGCACTGACCACTGTGCTGTCTCACAGAGAGAACCCTTTCATAGATCAATTCTCAGATCAAATGTGATTTGAGAAGAGTATTGCTAGTTCCAGAGGCACTTTGTCAACAAGGCTCAGTCTCCTTTATTTCTTTTCACACAGACACCAGGATGGAGCCGGCATCCCAAACATGACATGGGGAAGCTAACCGTCATCCCCAGCCCATGGCCTCCTACCTCCCATGAGTTAATGTCGGGGGAGAGAGCTTTCTCTGTAGGCTTCTCAGAGCGATTAACCCTTGAAGTACTTGGGGTCTGGGTATAAAAAGAAGCACTGCACACATGACTTTCCTTCAGAAGACTTTATTGATCTCTGCATCCAGCAAACAGCAGAATGTGCAGGGGTGAGGTGAGCCATCTGGGAGTTGAGCACATGCGGGTAGCAGGTGGGTGAGAAGCCAAGATGAGGCTCCAAGAGCAATTTTCCAAGGACAGGACAGCCAGCAAAAATGAGTCGGGTATAACAGTCGTCTCAATGCCGGGGCATCTGTGAGGACAGGAAGCCCACATGAGACCCAAGGTCCTGTGCCCTGGTCCTTTGTAGTCCTCCATATTCTTTCATGCCCCAGGGCCTTGCCTCTCACCTTGACTGGGCTTGGGGGGTATCTGCCCTTGTGGGCTTCTTCGTTCATTAGAGACCTCAGCAGGCAGGAGCGGCGGTGGGAGAAGGTCTCGAAGCTTTTCTTGCCATGGTAGGCTCCCATGCCACTGTTCCCTAAATGAGAGGCCTATTCAGGGCCAGGATCCCAGCCCATCTTGTCCTCACGACCCTCATGAACTCCCTTGTCTGACTGAGCCTCACGGGAAGTAGTCAAACCTTAGAGTGCCCCCTAGGCACCTAGGCCAGGCAGAAGAGTGCTCAGAAAGAGTCTCATTCCAGGCATGCCACTAAACAGTGGTGTGACCCCAGGCTTGGGGTCCCTACGGAAGACCAGAGTGATCAGGACTAAGATCCCAGCACCAGACTTACCCACACCCCCGAAGGGCAAAGTGGGCACAGTGATGTGAACAATGACGTCATTGGCTGTCACACCGCCACTTGATGTCTCTGCAATCATTTTCTTGATCACCTGTGTGAAGACCCAAGCAGCCACCTTGCAGTCTTGCATCCTCACCACCCTTTCTTTCTGAACATGTCTTGGAGCCTCAAAAATAGGGACTAATGGAAGCAGAGCCCCAGCCACCAGCTCCGCCATCCTTAGCCCCTGCAGCATCTCCAGCCCTCTGTAAATATCACACAGTCCTCAGCGCTGTATGGGGAAACAACAGCAGTTCCACAAGCCTGTAGCAATGACTACAATCCACAGCTCTAGGAAGGTGGAACGGTCCTAACCTTAGAGCTAAGGCCAACGAGGTCCAGCTAGGCTAACTGATTTGCCCACGGCTGCATGTCTAATGAAAGAGGAAGCTGCAAACTTGAACCCAGGCCTGTGGATCTCTGAGTCCCCTTGCATGTGAATGCCATGCCTAAGAGGCTGGGAAACCGGGAAGAGGACCCTAGGCCTACCTTGTTGTTGTTGGAGAACACATAGAGTGCCAGGGGTTTCTCACGCTGGTTGATGAATTTAATGGCCTCCTCCAAGCTTCGAACACACACAATGGGCATCACTGGCCCAAAGATCTCCTCCTGCATCACCTTGGCCTGGGGGTCCACGTCCACGAGAATGGTGGGAGCTGAGGCAGGATGTGAGCTAGAGTCTGTTTTTGCTGATTCACCCCCATCCCCAACACACACATGTACGTACAATACACACACGCCAGTGCCAACATCTAGTTCCTGCTTCCATTCTCTTGCAAACGAAGCTGCCAAACTTATGTGACTTAAAGTGCTCCCCGCATGCCCACTTCCTCCTTACCCCCAGTCCCACACTCCACGATGGCAGACCATGGGGAAATCTATAGACTAACCTACATGGCGGAGCAAGATCTAAACACTGAAGGGACAGTCATTACATCTGCTGGCCCCATGTATCCATCCCAGAACTCTCCAGCCTCCTTAATAACTGGGGACCAAAGGGACACAAATTGATGTTGCCCCCAGCCAGGACACTGGGAGCTCCTCCCAGCCTGGCCTGCCTTGAACTCTTGGGGGCCTCTGCTGTCTGCATTCCTGCTCCCTTGTACAGACTGGAGATGAAGATGGAGCCCTTGTCTCTGCCTTGTGGGAGAGGTCTCTGGGGCTCCAGAGAAGGCAGATTCTGAGCACCACTCTTCTGAGGCCCCCAGAGCTTTCTGCAGGCCCACTTGGGGAATACTTCTTGCTGAGTATCTCTGCCCACTTTCTGTAAACTTGCCGTAGACGCTGGTAGTCCCAACAAGCAGGCAGAACACACACCTATGTATCGTGAAGCCGCATCCCAGGTGCCTCCATGGGCTACTTTCTGGCCCTCAATCAGGCCTATGACCCTCTGGAAGTGACGGTCATTGATGATTCTCCCATAATCACGGGCCTGCTTAGCATCTTCCCCATAGAAATCCTGAGAAGAGATGAGGCGTCAAGGAAGTCTTGGTCCTGACATGACCCTGACCTCCCAGCCTCTGGGCAGTGACTGTCTGTGGGTGGTGGAATCTGAGTTGCACCCCTCCCCCACCCCGTTATGTTCTGCACCCTTCCCAGTTGTCTGCGGTATGTGAGCACATTTCTTCCGTGAGTAGAAGATAAGTACCTAGTATTTCTCAAAGTCCTGGAAGCTGATTGAGGCAAAATACATCCCCTATGGCTACAGCTCCCGACTCGCATCTGCGGGTCATGCTCACCTTCAGCGACTTTTTGAGCTTCTCCACGATTTGGTTCTGAATGGAGGGGTCGCAGAGGATGTAGTCTGGGGCCACACAGGTCTGGCCACTGTTCATAAATTTCCCCCAGGCAATCCGCCTGTGGACATGCAGTCTGTTAATCATGGGCGCTCCCTTGAGACTAGCCACAGGCTCAGGGCCAAGGCACTGAAGGGCAAGCGATGGAGGATAGCCCATGGGCTGCGTGCTACCACGGTGGTTTCCCCTAAGCAACCACTCACTTGCAGAGGCACTGATAAGGCCCTCCACATACACCACAGGGGTTCCTGCAGCCAGAGTGTTTAATGTCACGGGTGTCAGGAAGGAAATTCTGAGGCTATCCTGGGGTGAGAGCTCTGTTCCTTTAACCACATTCTTAGAGTCTTGCACAGCCTCTTCCCTTCTAATGGGGTACAGAGATGGCCAGAGGCCTATCTAGTACAGACATGAGTCCCATCCTGGACTCTGAGGTGTGAGTCCCATCCTGGACTCTGAGGTGTGAGTCCCATCCTGGACTCTGAGCAAGTGGCCCTGTGCTCCTGGGCCTGCTTTCCAGATCTCAGTTGGGGATCTCCTGCTGAGGGGCAACGGGGCTTGGTAAAGGTCTCCAAACCCTGAAGATCCCACATCTGCTTTCCTTGAAGCTTCTCCTTGGAGTACCACCCTTAGTGATGCCCACAGAGTCAGTGCTCTCTCTGGAGGCCCCCCTCTAGGAAGATTTCTATGAATGGTGTCCCCCCATTCAACTTCTCCCATCCCCAAACCATAGGCTCCTTGGGGACAGGGACCATTTTTATTACTCGGTGCAGAGACTTAGATCTTTGGCACCATCATGTGTTGAAAGGTGGATAGGAGCCCAAGCCTCTGCAGCCAGCCAAGCCCAAGCCTCCTCACCGGCAGGCCACATCTAGATCACAGTCCTTGTCCACGTAGCAAGGGCTCTTTCCTCCAAGCTCCAGGGTGACAGGGGTCAGGTGCTTGGCCGCGGCGGCCATAACGATCTTCCCCACAGCTGTGCTCCCAGTGTACATGATGTGGTCAAACTTCTGTGTAAGCACCTCCGTGGTCTCGGGGACACCCCCATTGATCACTGGATACAGATCCTTCCAGCAAAGAGACAGGAGGCTTAGCAAAAATCAAGCCTCTCCTCACTCCGCGCACAGAGTGGGCACTAAGAGATTGGCCCTTCGGCTCTGAGCTTATTTGGGTACCCAAGCAGGTAAGTCATTCTCCTAGCTCAAGGGCTCCATTTTCCCTGCTGTTAGAAGCTGGGCTCCTCCCACCTGCTCTAATCACCTCCTGTCTCCCAAGCTTTAAACAACTGACCCCCATCACAGTCATCCTTGAACTCTAGAGGGCACCTCACCTTATCCAGGTACTGAGGGATAAGGGTGGCTAGCAGGTCTGCTGTATTCTCACTCACTTCTGAGGGCTTGAGGACTACTGCATTTCCTGCAGAATACAAGGTCAGGGTCATCCTGGGGAGACCGCCTCCGAGACTCTTCCTACCCAAGGACCAGGCCTTGAGATTCCGTTACATCATCTGTACTCTTGGAAGGCAGTGGGAGAGGCTAGACATGGGGGCATGCCGTGAGAACACACAGGCACACGCTGAGAAACACAGGTACACACGAAGGAACACAATGCAGGGAGCACACACAGGTGACACAGGAGCATCTGCTACAGGTACACACACTGGCACACTCTTTCAGGGGCGGTACCACCTGTCCCTCAGCAGTGCTGGGAGACTAGGAAAGAAGAAAGGACACTCAGAGAGATGCCCACACTAGAGAGCGAGCAGCTTTGGCCTCTCCTGTCACACACTAACTAATCCTTACCCCCACGCCCACCCTGACCCCACAGGTATATGGAGAGGTCATCCTGGAGGCCTGGCTACATGGTTTAGCCACCACAACCTCCTGTAGCAGTCACTCTTACCTGCAGCAATGGCACCCACCATGGGCTGGATGGTGAGGTTGAAGGGGTAGTTCCAAGCACCTATGACAAGGACCGTGCCCAAGGGCTCCGAGTGGATGTAGGACTCATCCTGCTGGGTATGGGGAGTCTTTGCCACAGGCTCATCCTCAGCCCACTCTGGGAGTTTCTTAATCGTGGTGTCAATCTCCTCCAGCACATGCGCGATCTCCTCATTGTAGGCGGTCCACTCATTCTAGGGAGAGGCACCACGGGAACGTGAGCTGCAGAGCCAAGGCTCTGCTGCCCTGGTAAGTTGGCTGTTCAACATGGGGTCTGTATCAGGGTAGTGGGATACAGAGCTGAAGAGTGGCCATTGAGCTATTAGGTCTGAAAGGTCCCTTCTTCCCAAGGTTTGTAGGATGGGGGTGCCCCAGGACCCAGAGCTGGTAAAGGAATGAATGAAACTAGGTCTGGCCTGAGGAATGGGTTTGAGGGTCATTGGTGAGGGAGAAAATGTATTGTCTGGAAGACTTACAGACCACACTGAGACCTGAACCTGAGAAAGAGCTTGGGAGATCACAGTGTTGAGTAGACACGGGTACAAATCCCACCCAGGAAAGAAGTGCCCGAGAGTGGCAGGCTAGAAGCCAGAACTACAGAATGGGGAGACAGGAGCTGGAGACAACAGAGCCTCCTGGCATGGTAGGAGTACAAGAAAGAGGGAGCACGGGGGCCAAATACACATCTCTTTCCTGAATTTTGGGAAGCCAAGAGTGAGTTTTCTCCTTCCTGTCTTTTATGGTGGGAAGCCTTAAGGTGAGTGAGCCCTGACGGGGCAGAGGGTGGGCACCGCAGGGAAGGTGGAAGCAGTCGCAACTGAGTCCTGACCTCAAAGTAAAAGGCTTGTGGTTCCTAGCTTGCTCAACCCAAGGGAATACGGAAGAAGCCATGTGAAGTCCGATCCCTCTGGAGAGCACGGCCTTGCTGGTCCTTGGTGTGCCAAACCAGGTAGAACAGGGAGGGACCAAGGACAGAGGGAAAAGGCAGGTGGCTGTGGCGGTGGGATAGGATGGGGATGGGGATAGGATAGGAGTGGAGAGGTACTTGAAACGGGTTGATGAAGAAGCCAGACCATAGTGGAAAAGCAACAGGTGGAGGGAAGAAGACCCTGTCTAGAGGTGGTGGAAGGAGAGGGCGACCCTGCAATCTTTGCCAATCCTTTCCGAGCCTCCTTCTCCCCTCTATAACATCGCTTCTACACGTGCAGCGTTTGGGAATCAGTGCAGTCCTCAGTGAAGTGCTGGGCGGCGTACAACTGACGCCCTACACTGTCCCCGTGCCTGTTACATCTGTTTGTCTCTTTTTGTGGCCGCCTCCCACACCCCCATAACCCCCCCCCCCCGCCCACGCCGCACCTTGTGTAGGTCAGCAGCCAGTGCAGCAATGATGTCCGCTTGGTGCTCAGTGATCATGCGCCGCAGCGCCTCCAGTTGCTGGATTCGGAACTGCAGCGGGCGAGTCTTGCCTGAGTTAAAGGCATCCCGCGCCCGGTTCACAGTGTCACTGATCTTGCTCATAGCACCTGGAGATACAGAGAGAGCATTTTGCAGAATAAGGCCACATCCACGGCTCTGGGTTGTGCTTTGGCACCAGCTCCCTGGCACTGGCTCGACCCTCAGTGCTCCGCCACTATGTTAATTTTATTTGGATAAAGACCTCTCCTAGAGACTGGAAAATGCATTCCTGCTGGAAGGTCCCTTTTTCTGACTCAGATGGCTAGGCCTTTCTGATGTCTTTAGACATCCTAGGTTAGATGACAATAATCCGCAGTGAGCTATACCCATCCGAAGCAGAACCTGTCATAGGGTGGAAGGGGGCACCCTCCTTGGCATCTCTCCAGTCCGACCACTTGCAACTTGGGACAGCTTCCTTCCCTGTAAACACTCGAGGAGGAGCCTTGCAACCAACTCCTTAGATTAGGTTTAATGCATACAGACCACGATTCCACCTCTTACCCATTTCAAGGAAAACTAACACCAAAAAAACTAACACATATCCTTCCTGGCTACATCATGGTGCTTGAATGTGCTGGTTGCCTGGCTAAGCTGAGCCAGGCTTAGCTTTTAGATCATCACATGACATAGGTCAGTGCCAACAAAGGTCTTTCAGTATCTCAGGTTCTTGTGCAAAATTGCCGAGGTGATTCTTGCTTCCAGTACAATAAAGAAACTGGCAAATTGGTGTGGCTCTTGGGGGGGGGGCACATCATATCCAGCAAAGGCCTCTTGAAAATATTTGTAGGGGTTGGGGAAATGGCTCAGCAGTTAAGAACATGCAGTGCTCACCCAAAAGACTCAAATTTGATTCCCAGCCCCTCCCTCACCTGTAACTCCAGTTCCAGGGGGTTCTAATGCCTTTGTAAGCATTTACACACACACACACACACACACACACACACACACACAGAGAGAGAGAGAGAGAGAGAGAGAGAGAGAGAGAGAGAGAGAGAGAGAGAGAGACCCATACACATAATAAAAAATAATAAAAATAAATCTTTACGGAGCAAAAGAGATAATTAAAGATTTTAAAAAGTATTTGTAACACTGAAGATCTGTGCAGGAGATTCTAGTAACCGCAGCTCCCTAAGCAACAAGAAAGTACCTACTGTTTGCATGTGTCAAACATACTGGGAATAGCCTAGCACTGGTGGCATCACGTGGTGGATTATTTAGACATAAGATAGAAAACTACCAAGCACATTCACCAAGGCTCTGCCTGTCACACATGTGCCATGGGGAAGAAAGAAACATGTTTCCCAAACAACAGGTGTAGTATGTATGCATGCATGAGAGAAAGAAAAGTGAGGGGAGGGGAGCTACTGAGGGAGTGAAATAATTGGTCATCCCCCCCCCTCCTTCCCTCTGTCTTTCCCTGTCCGGGGAACCTGTGCTTCTACCACTGAACCGCACCCCAGCTGCAGCGATGTGGCTTTTCATTTTTATGGCACTTGACATTTTGCAGTGAGCTTGTTTTCCTGAATGTTTGTCGATCTTTGAGTGGAGAATACATGGTCATGGTGCAAAACTGAACAAAAGAGGACACAGATTAAAGCACTTTGCCTTCTCCTCCCAAGAAGCTGTCATTTCTGCCAATCCCTCACCCTCCTTCCAGAGATATTTGGCCCAGCACTGTATAACATTTAACACTGGGGTGTGGAGGAAGTTATTCTCATTGTACAGAAATACAGCAAGTTCCCCTGCTAAGCCCTTCCCCCATATACTATTACATAAATACAGTATTTAATGATGTTGGATATGGGTGCATGAACCTGCCTGATTTTGCATTCAGATTCCTCCCACCACCCTCACCCATAGGTGTCGACCCTTATACTTCTTCCCTAGGGAGAGGCACCCTGTTGGCATCCAGGCTTCAGATCTGGACATGCCATGCTCTGTTCCTTCTCCACCAGGAGGCCGGGTAACTCCTTCATTGGGACCCCTGGGTAGGGATCTGTAGACCCAGCCTGTAGACCAGTTCATCCTGCTGGCCACAGCTTCAGCCAAGCAACCCTGCAGCAAGATAGTACTTTTCTTCTTACTCTTGTGGTCTAACCAGAGTCACATGGCCTCTGCCACAAATCACCAAGGTAAGGAACCAAGGAGGGGAAGAGCCTCATGTGAATGGGCTGGGCTGAGATCACCCCTCAATGTCATCTCCCAAAATTAAATGGTCTTTAAGAAGCTAGGTCCCTGGGTCTCCTCTGTGAGCCAGGTAATCCCGGGGCTATTCAGAGTTACTGACGGACATGTGAAAGCCATTTGATGCTGCACCTGGCACCTGAGTGGGCCACGAACTAGGTTTCCTCTCTCAGAACCACCCCACTTTGGGGGTTACACCTTCCTTCTAGACACACCCCACTCTCAGCAATCCTTCGCTCGCCCCTCAGTTCTCATAAAACCTCCATAGTAGAGCTGCTGAGATGGCTCAGTGGGTAAAGGACTTGCTTTGATGGCATCGGGACCTGAGTTTGGATGCCAAGAACCAATAGAAAGCCAGATGTCGTAGCACATTTCTGAAATATCACAATCCCTGCTGAAAGATGGGAGACAGACAGGAGAATCCCTGGAATCTCATAGACCGGCTATCTGGTATACCTGGATAACAGTCAACAACAAAGAGTAGAGACCCTGCCTTGAACAAGGTGGGGACCAAGCAATCAGAGCTGTCTACTGGCCCACACATACGCCATGGCGCCCGCGCCCGCACACACACACACACACACACACACACACACACACACACACACAAGGAAAAGGGAGAAAAAGAGACATGAAGGCGTAAGTCACAAACAATGCCAATTTGGGATTATGATTAATAGGGTGATATTTATTTAAAGGGGAAAAAACTTACAGATCACTTTCAGCCCTCTGCGTAACCAGGAAGGAAGTCAAGTCACCGGCGGAGCAGGAAGTGAAGAGAGAGAGGAGAGGGAAGTGGCTGCTTTTTTAAAGGGAGAGAGACCACGCCCCAAGGGGCTGGTATCTCAGCGACGATAGGCTGGAGGAGTGGGAGGACCTCCCGCAACACCTCCCCCTTCTGTTTAAATAAGAGAGTTCTAAACCTACTATGAAATTATATACAATAAGTACAAATATGCTATTCTAACTAGCTTAGGTCTTGTATAATAAATAACTTGGCCAAGTCATGAGAGAAAGTAACTACATTTATATAGTCTTCAACCCCATCAAAGATCTGAGAAGGGAAATAATGTTACCTGGGTAATTAGGAAGTTCAGTAAAACAACTTCCAAAACATGCAACAAATCACAGAGACAACTAGCTACCTAGGCAATCACCCAAAGTCACATTAGCAGCGTTGAAGCAACCAACTTTGGCTAAGGCCTAACATAACTGACACACCATTTTCAAAGGCAAGCAACTTTCAAAACTATCTTACCCTGTCTTGGCAGGATAAGACAGCCCTGTTTTATCCATTGATGCATGCTCTGTATCTTTGTCAGTGGTTGAGGTATGGGCATTTCTTTGCCCCAAGGCCAGTTCTGCCAAAAAGAAATGCTCCAGGTGGAGTGTCTTTGGTGCTCAACATTCTCTCGGGAATAGAGTGGTGTTGCCAGGAGCAATTGTGTCTCACTACCACAAAACTCTGAGTTAGATTAAAGGCCATTTTCTACAGCTCTTTGAAGAAGTTGAAGATTATCTATCTATACTGAGTATAATCTCTATATATCTAAAGAACCTGATTAGTCTAATTATAAATGACAAACTTAGATGACTATTAGTCTATATAATTCTCAATATCTATCTAACTTAAAGACTAAGACAATAAACGACTGTGAAACAAATGAGGACAATGACCTCCAAATATAAACAATGTACAAATATACATTGCAGTGGGTAAATATATACCAATACACGAACATTATATAAGTATCTTAATCAGAGGTAGAAATGTACACTGCAATATGATAAATATATACAATATATATATGTCAATACATAAAAAATGTTTTAAACAGAGGTAGAAACATGAATGCATACAATAGTCAATACAATTTAACTTTGTATCAATATACAAGAATCTATATCAATATATTTGTCTAACAACAGTAACTCACAATTACAAATCTATTATCCCATCATCCCTCTTTTTTTTTTTTTGTTTTTCAAAATGATCCCTGAGCTTATAAAATTCCTCCCCCAACCCTCAATCGTATACTAATTATAATCAACCCCTAAATGATGTCCCTAAACCCAAGGGCAAACTTTACTGGGAGAGGGGACGTCGTCCTCTAAAATTACTTCCAGCTGTCATAGGGGCGACGTTCTTTCTGGGGGATCCTGTGAAAGTAAAATGATGGTTAAATTTCAAGATCAATGTCTTTTAAAATTGCAAATAGTCTCTGAGTATTTTGTGGAGGTCTGGCCAGAATGTTGTACAAGATGTGCACCATTTCAGCTAACCAAGTTGGAACTGTCTTGTGCAGCTGGTACCCAAAGCAGGTCTTGTTGTAGCGCTATCAGTATCTGACGTCATATCAACCAGGTGGAGTTGTTGTTATGGGGCCCCATCTTCTGCCTGGAAACTTCAAATGTCACTTCAGGAAAAACTCATTGTTCATTATGAAAAACTTAAGCATTAATCATATAGACATATATAGACATATATATATTCAATGAAAGACATGATAGATATATTCAATGAAAAGTATGATAGATATGAAGAAAAGCAAAGATGTTTTCTAAACTCATATTTCTTTCTGTCCCACATCATGGCTCTTGACATGAGACAGAAACTCCAGAAACTCTGGGTTTTTCTCTTACTAACAGGCTTGGAATTGGAGAGGGACTGAGCCAGAGTCCAACTTCAAAACCAGCTTTATAAATTTAGAAATATGGTTTAATATTACTTACACAACCCATTCAGTTTTCTTGATATTTCCTATCGGGCAGGTATTTTTCCATCTGTCAGTATCCAAACATCCAGGGTCCCTTGAATTTCTCAAAGATGAGTGTTTTCCTGTGGAGATAAGAACAGAACCCTGCCCCCATTCTATATGTTTTTCTTACCACCTGTATGAATATCATCATTGTGGATAAGTTGTCATTTCTCCTTTCCAAGAGGTTTCTCCTCTTCAAATCGAAACTTTATTAATTTTGATGGTATCCACAATTTTTCTTCTCCTGTGGAAACAAGAGCAAAACCCCTTCCCCAACGTAGCACATCTCCTGGCTTCCACTGAGAGGTCAGCACATCTTTGAAATAAATCGGTTGATTTAGTTCAGCAGACTTTTCCATTATCCAATGTCTTTCTGCTGCTGTCGTTCCTTTCTCATTAGCGTTAAGAAAATTCAAGGTTAATAAAGCATTATGTAATCTATTTCTGGGGGTATTTTCGGTCCCTTTCTGTTTGTTCAGCATATCCTTTATAGTACGATTTGATCTTTCTATAACTGCCTGACCTGTAGGATTATTTGGTATACCTGTAATGTGTTTTATATTATAATAATCAAAAAAGCGTTTCATTTTCTTAGATACATATGCTGGACCATTGTCTGTCTTTATTTGTGCAGGTATACCCATGATGGCCATAACTTCCAATAAATGTGTGATTACTGAATCAGCCTTTTCTGAGCTCAGGGCAGTAGCCCATTGAAAACCTGAATACGTGTCTATGGTGTGGTGTACATATTTTAATTTACCAAATTCCATAAAGTGGAACACATCCATCTGCCAGATTTCATTTCTCTTAGTGCCCTTTGGGTTACTCCCTGCAGGCAACGGTGTTTGATTATAGAAAGAACAAGTAGGACATCTCTTTATAATGTCCTTAGCTTGTTGCCAAGTAATGGAAAATTCTTTCTTTAGGCCTTTACTATTGACATGATGCTTCTTATGAAATTCTGAGGCCTGCAACACACTTCCAATCAATAATTGATCAATCTCAGCATTGCCTTGGGCTAGAGGACCAGGCAGACCTGTATGGGAACGGATGTGTGTTATGTACATCGGACAAAGCCTGTTCCTGATTATGTCTTGTACCTGGATAAACAATGAAGTCAACTCTGTGTCATCTGGTATAAATTCAGCGGTTTCAATATGCAAGATAACTCTTTCTGCATATTGTGAATCTGTAACTATATTAAGAGGTTCTTTAAAATCCCTTAGCACCATAAGAATGGCATATAATTCTGCCTTCTGGACAGAATTATAAGGGCTTTGTTCCACCTTACTCAATTCATCTGACTTGTAACCTGCTTTCCCTGATTTATTTGCATCAGTATAGAACGTACGGGCTCCAGTTATTGGAGCATCACGTACAATTCTAGGAAGAATCCAAGAAGTTCTTTTTATGAGGTTAAGTCTACCACTTTTGGGATAGTTGCTATTAATTTCTCCCAAAAAATTAGCACAAGCTCTTTGCCACGGTTCATTGTCTTCCCATAACTTTTTTATTTCTTCAGTAGTAAAAGGCACTATAATTTCTGCTGGGTCTATACCTGCTAGTTGACGAAGTCTCAGCTTACCTTTTATAATTAATTCAGAGACTTTTTCCACATAAGTTTTTAATTTTTTACTTGGTTTATTAGGTATAAATATCCACTCTAAAATAATATCTTCCCTCTGCATTAGAATCCCTGTAGGAGAAATTCTGGAAGGCAATATGACTAGGATGCAGCTAAGATTTGGGTTCACCCTATCCACATGTGCCTCCTGTAATTTTTCCTCAATCATTGTCAGTTCCTTTTCTGCTTCAGCTGTCAGTTCTCTTGGACTATTCAAATCTTTATCACCATCTAAGGTTTTGTTTAAATGAACTATTAGATCAGGTGTTATCCCAACAGCTGGTCGTAGACTGGAAATGTCTCCTAACAATCTTTGGAAGTCATTAAGAGTCTTTAAGCGGTCTCTCCTAATTTGTGCCTTTTGCGTTTTAATTTTCTCTAACCCTATTCTGTAACCTAGGTAATTAATAGAGTTTCCTCTTTGAATCTTTTCAGGGGCAATTTGTAATCCCCACCTAGGCAAGACTTTCTTTACTTCTTCAAACATCCTTTCTAAAGTATCTTTATTTGAATCAGATAACAAGATGTCATCCATGTAATGATAAATAATGGACTTGGGGAATTGTTTACGAATTATTTCCAATGGCTTACTTACAAAATATTGGCACAGTGTAGGACTATTGAGCATACCCTGTGGGAGGACAGTCCATTGATATCTCCTATTGGGCTGAGAATTATTATAAGTAGGCACTGTAAAGGCAAATTTTTCTCTATCCTTTTCTTGTAACGGTATAGTGAAAAAACAATCTTTCAAATCAATAACTATAAGAGGCCATCCTTTTGGTAACAGAGAAGGCAAAGGAATTCCAGATTGTAGTGAGCCCATAGGTTGAATTACTTTGTTGACAGCTCTTAGATCTGTCACCATTCTCCATTTACCAGATTTCTTTTTTACAACAAACACAGGAGAATTCCAAGGGCTGGTTGATTCTTCAATGTGGTGAGCATTTAGTTGCTCCTGCACCAGCTGTTCCAATGCCTGTAGTTTATCTTCAGCTAGAGGCCACTGTTTGATCCATATTGGCTTCTCAGTTAGCCATTTTAAAGGTAGGGCTGTTGGTACCTCTAAAGGTTTGGTATTTGCTGTATGTTCTTGTACAGCCTGAATGGCTAGTGACCTTTTTCCATAATACCTCATCATATCTTTCCCAGAATTATGAGTTCCTGGAACTACAGGAATGTTAATCTGGGTATTCCATTGCTGTAGCAGGTCACGGCCCCATAAATTTATGGCAATATTGGCTATATATGGCCTTAGTCTTCCTATTTGCCCTTCGGGCCCTATGCATTCAACCCATCTTGTGCTTTGTTTTACACGAGATAGGGTTCCAATTCCCAGGAACTGAACATCTACCTCTTGAAGAGGCCAATTCGGATGCCAAGATTCTGGGGTAATGATACTTACATCCGCACCTGTGTCTAATAAGCCTTCAATAAAAGTGCCATTTATACAGACTCTTAGCTTTGGTCTTTGATCATTAATAGAAGTCTGCCAAAATATACGTTTACTCTGTCCAACTGGGTTTTTTGACTCATCCTCCACATGGATTTCATCATTTAGACCAGTATTACTTTTTGCAGCAGAAATTGGAGCTTTTAATTTTCTTGGTGAGGCACGTTCTCCACTGTGACTGGGAATGACTGGGCCACTGTTGGCTTGGGGGCCTGCGAGAGGCCCCTCAAGGAGTTTCCCGACGGTATCGGGTTGCCTTGTTTGTCTGTTGTTGACCTGCATTCATTGGACCAATGTCGGCCTTTACCGCATCTCCTACATATACCTGAAGGCCTAGGTCTCCTATCTTTGTCATTCCCAGAGGAGATAATATTCCTAGAAATTCTGTGCCTGCAATCCCTTTTCAGATGTCCTAATTTACCACAATTAAAACACCTGGCAGTTTGATGTCTCCTCATTGCTGTGGAAATCGCTTCTCCTACCCAAGATTCATCGTTATAGCTAAACGTCTCAACATTCATCGTATGCTGAATCCATTCATCCATAGGTGCTGATCTAGACTTTAAAGGCCCAATTATCTTTTTGCATTCTATGTTTGCATTCTCAAAAGCTAGAGATTCAAGAAGTATTCGTCTAGCTTCTGGGTCTGTTACCCCTATGTCCAGAGCCTTAATTAATCTTTGCAAAAAGTCAATAAAGGGTTCTCTCTGTCCCTGCCTAATTCTGGTATATGATTCAACCCTTTTTGCTGGATCTTGTATCCTATTCCAAGCATTTAAAGCTGCTTGGTGACATAGACACAGTACTTCATCATCATAAAGAGCTTGGACCTGTGGATCAGCATATTCTCCTGCACCAAGAATTTGATCTTGGGAAACCTCAATACCTTTTGCTCTTCCTTGCTGTTCCATATGTTTGGATTCTTCTCTGAAATAAATTCCAAACATCAAGGAAGGTCCATTATCTAAAACTGCAGACACTAACTGATGGAAATCATGGGGGGTAGCTCTAGCATTAGAAGCCCAAGTCCTTATCATTTCCTTTACGTATGCAGAGTGCAAGCCAAAATTAACAATAGCTTGCTTAATTTCTTTTAGATCATTCATTGCTATTGGCGTCCATCTAGCTTCTCTGACTCCCTTTGAGCCTTTAGAAGTTGACGCTTTGTCAGAATTAAGTATAGGGTATGCTGCTAAAACCTTTGGTAAGCCAGTTCTAATAGCTGGTGTTGGCATTGTATTCTGTCCTTGTGCCTTATTACTCTGTTCACCAGCTCCAATCATTTCTTCAATCATTTCAAGTCTTTTTATTATTGTCTCTTTTGAATCCTTAATCTCCTGACCTGCATGAGTTTCTAGTAAAGATTGTATGGTTCTTAGGAGTGCCATGATCTTCCTAAATGATAGAATATGCAAAAAAATACTGAAACCTAGTAACCAGTAAATTAAGTTATCCCCATAGTCATATAAACCTTGCATGATATAACCCATTGTATTGGTAACCAGAACAGTAAAATTCGCGTTGGAAACGGGAACTGCCATATTACCTATTATCCAGCAGGTGGCGCTGTTGCCAAGTCTCGACGAAAACACGGTCCTGTTTCAAAGTCCGCCTAGTATTTGTTAAAAACTGGAAAATGTAAGTTGCTCAACAAAGTAAATGTAATTAAATCAATTCCAGAGATGGAACCAGAAACCAGAATCCAGGGGTAGGGAAGAGCAACCTGGAAGCCGCTTATGCCTCCACGTGACAGAGTCACCCTGAGGGGTTGCAGCTTTCAGCAACCACGTGCTCTGGTTCGCGCCACTTAAGAGCTGTGCTTGCAAGGGAGATTTGAAAACGACTCAGAAAAGAGCAAATCACGCGGGCAGAGACTTCGCGGGCCTGTGGAGTTTAAATCCACAGGCAGCGGCTGAGGAAGCAACTGCTCCCGCCAAGCTGAACAAGCGCCCGCCAAGCCGAACTTGCGGCCGCCAAGCCGAACTTCCGGCCGCCAAGCCGAACTTCCGGCCGCCAAGCCGAACTCGCGGCTGCGAGCCGGGAGAGGTTCTAAAACCAAACGTTGGGCGCCAAATGAAGGCGTAAGTCACAAACAATGCCAATTTGGGATTATGATTAATAGGGTGATATTTATTTAAAGGGGAAAAAACTTACAGATCACTTTCAGCCCTCTGCGTAACCAGGAAGGAAGTCAAGTCACCGGCGGAGCAGGAAGTGAAGAGAGAGAGGAGAGGGAAGTGGCTGCTTTTTTAAAGGGAGAGAGACCACGCCCCAAGGGGCTGGTATCTCAGCGACGATAGGCTGGAGGAGTGGGAGGACCTCCCGCAACAGAGACACAGGGAGAGACAAAGAAAGGGAGAGATTAATTTTTAAATGCACCATAATAGTGCTCACAAAGAAAGGTCAGTTAGGCATTTGTTCCACAGATGAGGACAGTAAGACCGAAGACATTTCAACATGCCATCTCTGTCCTCACAGGTAGCAGGCACTGAAGTCAGCCCTTGACCTCACAAGCATCTCTCTCCAAGACACATACTCAGCTATGCAGCCCTGCCACCTTTCTAGGGGGCAGAGAAGCTTGACTGTGCGCACCAAGATCTCTCACCCAAAGGCCACCTCTCTTTCTGTGTTTTGTGGGTCTCTGGGACTTTCTTGGCCCAGTGTTGCAGATGATAGAGCTCCAGGAATCTGATGCTGGACATTCAATGCACCCAACCAGGAAATGTTGGCCTGGCAGGGTCTGGACCCCATTGTCCTTAAAATAGATGAAAGCCTTGGATTCTCAAGGCCCATGCTCCCACCTAGAGATGAAGTAAGGAGGATGGGGAAGATTACCTTCTACACAGCCTCCTCCAGCAGCTGGGATTCCTGGAGTGAGCAAGAGCCAAGAGAGGACACATTTAAGTACCCTCCTTCCTTCCCACTTGGTCCCGCTAGTCCTTGCCCAGGAAGTTCGCGTGATGAGCTAAAACAATATTCAAACGTGGGTGCAGCATAATCCGGATCTCTCCTCCACACAGGTTTTGAAGATTAGGTCTCAGGCTGTTTGTTTTGTTCTGCTCTGAACTGCAAGATGGGCCTGTGAAAGCTTGTGTGGGCTTTTAGCCAACCCTCAAAAGAGCCTGTTTGCCCTGGGCGTGGGGGCCACTGAGTGATTCAGCCTGGCATAAAGCTCATGCTTTTGCCAGATGCTGTTCCATGAGTCCCCTGTTATGTAAGGTCTACAGCGGGTGAGCTACAATCTCGCAGTGTGTGCTCAGCACCAGAGAATACATGTCAAAAACACATTCCTCTGTCACTGCCATATACAAGGGACGAGGGTTCCACTGAGGCACAGACTCACAACAGGCTGGTTGGAGATTTCTACAGGGGTCCGTACTAGTATGTGGATCTGTTCTCTCAAACATTAGAGGAGAATGTTGCCAGGGCCTGTCAGAACTACCAGGAATTTTCTCTCTGTGGTTCCCCAGGGAGGATAGAAGCTGAAAGTCCCTCTCTCTGTGTTTAAGCAGTGTTCTCTGAGCCCCTGGCCTGCACCACACTGTGAGGGTATAGGTTCACACAGACCACCACAGTCAGTCACATCCCACTCCTTCACTGTGACCAGGGCTTCCCAGTGCCCCTCGCTACCAGGCTACCTTGCCCCCTTATGCACCTGGTGTTCGTTCGGAGGAAAACAGGTCCCCACCATGGCTGTGAGACACAAAGGCTGTGCTCTTGGTCTCTCCTGAATCTGCACACTCCATGACTCTGCTACAATGTCGTATCAAATAGCACCACTTTGTCCTCTGATGTGGTATTCCCCTCTGTATGCTGTAATTACCATTAATGAACAAAGAACTGCTTTGAGCATATAGCAGAGCAGGGAAGAACAGAGCTAGGTGGGGAAAATATAAAATAATGGAGATGGGTTAAATTAATATAAGAGTTAGCCAATAAGAAGCTAGAGCTGATGGGCCAAGCAGTGACCTAAATAATATAGTTTCTGTGTGAATATTTCAGGGGTGAGCAGCCAGGAACTAGCTAGTGGCCTCCTTATTACAAATAGGCACCCACGTGGCCAACTAAAATCCACTTAAAACCTGAGAGGCCTTGCAAAGGAATTCTAGACACTGAAAAACAAAGTTTAGCTACATTTTTTTCCCCTAATGGGCTTTGCCTGCTGGCAGCACCCTGCAGCTCTTTTAAGAAAGGTTTTCCTGATTCAGCAGTAGCAGAAAAAAAGCGGCACTGTTTTGAAATGCTGGCTTCCTGGGCCATGCTGCCAATGCAACCTCTGGCTCCTTCAGAAGACCGAGAATTTGAATGGGGTTTATAAGCAATGTGCTATGGCTGCTTGGTGGCAACATGAACTGGCTGTGTGCCTAGAGATGGGGCACTGTGCATGGCTCTTGGGGGTGGTGAGCAGCTCTGCCATGCTGGACTGGGCGGGGCAAGCAGGCAGGGCAAGCATTGCTATTTCCCCTAGCAATGGCACCATTAAGTTCATAAGAAGGGTTTAGCATTTTAAAAAGCACTTCTGGTCAGATATGCAATAAAGACAAATCCAGATGTAAAAGACCTCTAAATGGGTCACAGTGTTGGATAAATGTATGTAGGCTTGGGAGAGAAAAATGGTTTAAAAAAAAGGTAAACTCTTTATTGAGACAGAGTATAGACAGTCATAGTTTAAAAGAGTAAAGTAAACATTAAAAAGTAATAGAGTAAAAACAAGCCACTTAAAGATGAAAAATACACAGAGTCTGGATTATGTGTTTTCTTTGAATTTTTTGACTGTGAAAGAGCTAAATACAGAGAGACATTTCATTGTATGGGCTGCTAAGCTAAGCTAACATATATATTTAAGGTATCTTAATTTCAAAATATGGGTCTAAGGATATGCTGCTTTGGAAAAGGGGTTCTTCTTTTGTTCCCAGAGAGGATGAGAACCTGTGGATTGCTTCTAGATTAATGTGGTTTGATGGACCAAGACTGCCTGGAAGATCACTGTGAACACCCCCAAAATATTTTGCTCAATAAACAGCAGGAAGCAGTTTGAAGAACTACTCTCATATTTCCAAATATTGTTTAAAAATGTTTCTTTACACTTAAAGGGGGTTATGCTATAGAGATTTGCATTGGTATGGATCTTGCTCCATTGATACAAATTTTAGGTCAATTTTGTTATATGTATATTTCTACTCTTAATTAAGATACTGTATTTTTATAGCTCATCTAAAAATGTAATGTATAATTAAGAAATAAAGGTAAACAGAGAGTCGCCTATAATAGTCAAGCTTGTAGTCATGTTAGTTAGATTTTCTAGATGTATAGAGATGTATTCCAGATGGATTGGGATTCCTCAAATCTTTCAAAGACTACAGAATATGGCATTTAAAAAAATTTTAGGAACTTAGGACTTTTCATGACAATGAGACACATGTGCTCTTGGCAGCACCAAGCTACTTCAAGAGGAAGATGGGCATTGAAGAGGCTCCTTATGGAGTTGGTTAGCCATTTGGGCAAGAAACTGCTCTTGCCTGTACTGCTTGATGAACTGGACATGCAGGACCCACAGAGAAATAACTGCTGAACTTGCCTAAAGGTGAGCCCGTCTTTCAGGGTTCCTGCTTCATGAAAGAGTCTACTGGACATTCTGCAGGACACAGAAGATAGTGACTGACAAATTGCCAATATAGGCAGAACTGTCTTTGAAATTTCCTGCTTCATGGAAATGTCTGCTGGATACTATGGGACTGTAGGCTAAAGTTGGATGCCCCAATGGTACAGAAAAACTTTGGGTGACTGTCCAGGCAACAAGATGTCTCTGTCAATTCTAGAGATTAGGAAGTTGCTTACAATGTACCTCCTGTTTTCTTAGGTAATATTATATCTTTCTGGAAGTCTCTGATGGTGTTTAGGAATATATAGTTTTCCTTAGTCATTATAAAAGATAAAATAGATATAAATATTCTAACTGTAATTCTTGCTTAACAACTGCTTTGTTATATGTAATCTTACTATGCTAAAGTTAAAACCTTTTTTATTTAAACAGAAACAGGGAGGTGATGTGAGAGTCCCCTCTGTATACTGTGATTACCATTAATGAATAAAGAATTGCTTTGAGTCTATAGTAAAGCAGGGAAGCACAGAGCTAGGTGGGAAAAACTAAACTGAATGCTGGGAAAAAGAATGGCAAGGTCAGAGAGAAGCCGTGTAGCCCCACCAGAGACAGATGCTGGGACCTTACCGGTAGGCCACGAGCCTCATGGTAAAATATAAAATAATGGAGATGGGTTAAATTAATATGTAAGAGTTAGTCAATAAGAAGCTAGAGCTAGTGGGCCAAGCAGTAACTTAAATAATACAGTTTTTATGTGAATATTTCGGGGGTGAGCAGTTGGGAACTAACTAGCGGCCTCTCCACAACCATCCTCTTCAGTCTTTTCCTCCAGAAATGCTGTGTCTACAGTTATGGGTAATAAAATTATAATGGAGTTGAAATTTTCTATTGTCTGGCGGCCTTGTGCCATAGCAGCAGCTGTAGCAAATCATAACACAGGCATTACGGTCCCTAAGACCTGATGCTCACCAATGACTGTTAATGGCTATTGCACTTTCTATACACTCTATCATTATTTCAAAGTGCTTTCCTTTGAAATAACAAGAAAAGAAAAGGGAGACGTAAAACTGTGTGCCACGTGAGGCCAGCAGCTGCCCCATGCACACCACGGTTCCTACATCACTTCCTCTTCTTGACCTTGCTTGTGTTGTTTTGTTTGTGGTGGCCCTGGGAGCAGTGGCTAAGTCGCGTAGTAGGTCTGCACCAGCTATGTCTGTTTGAGTGTGTTTTAAGATGTTCACACAAAGGCAAAACTGCCTGCTGAAAACACACACTCATTGTTAATTGACACACAGCAGTACTTGCACTAACTACTACCTGTCTCCCTCTCTGTCCCACCCCCACCAAACAGAGCTGGAGCCACTAGCTATTGGAAATCCATGAACTGGATGCTTGGTAAACATCTGTTGAATGGTGAAATAAATAAAATATTTCAAAATAATATGAAATAGTGATGGGGTGTGCCTATGAATCTGAGATGACAGACTCCCCAGGTGGAGAGGGGCTTTCAGGCAGAACAGCAGGCCAAGGCAAGATACAGGAGGCAGAGTAGTGAGTGTGTCTTCTGAAGATTGCCACTGATATAGGGTGATGTGTCTATGGCCTTGAGGAGGTGAGGAGGGGGACCACACTCCAAACCCCAGAGCCCTGTGGACTGGGCGAGGTCATAATATAGGGACCAGCAAGTGTCTTGTCAGGCAGACACATCTGGCCATGGTTTTTGCTTCTGTTGTGAGTAAATGGCAGTGATACCTTGCTACTCTTTGGCACAGGTCAGGTTGTCTCGGAGGCCTTTAAATCAGTGAAGAACAAGGTCTCCAAGGCTGTTTCATATTCTTTTTGGTTAAGACTTTTGTCTTAGGGCTGGAGTGTGGCTCGACAGTAGAGCACTTTCCTAGTCTCTAGCATTATACAGAAGGACGCTTCGGTTCTGTGATAACTTGGGGTGTAACCCCTGCTCTTCAGTGTTAGCATTTGCAAGCCCTGATAATCCATTCTCAATACCTGGTTCCAGCTTGGCCTGTCCTGCTCTGGCTCCTGGGCTACCACTTGCCTGATCTTCCTGATCACTCTCACTTCCCATGACACCTCTTCCAACCACACTAGATGGACTTTTGTTGGCGAAGGCTTGAGTATGCCTCTCCTCCCACTTGACATTAATTGCTGTCCTTTTGTTGCTCTCTGGAAGAAAATCCAATCTGTGAGCTCTTGAAGGCTTGACCCCTGGCTACCTCTCATGGCAAACACCAATCCCTAGGCTACACTCCCCAGACCTGACTTATAATATTTTAAACTCATGTTGGTTTGTTAGCCTGTTATATCCAGAGGACCATCTGTATATATGGGCATCAGCCATGAGTTAGAAAAACCCTGGAATCCGAAAACGTCAGCAAAATCTGTGACAAAATCCCAAGGCATCCCGCAGACATTTGATGCTTCAAGGCAGACAGGAAAGCATCTCTGATGCACCAGGAGAGGCAGAGAGTATCTGTGAATAGTGGGGCTAATGCTAATTCTAGCCACCCATATATAGTGGGGCAAACACAGTGGCTTGGCAGGTACCCAGCTAAGTGAAAACTCAGCTACTGCTTGTTTGAGGGAAAACCACAAGTACATCAGGAGCTGCCAGCCAGACAAGCCACTGCAGAGGCCAGTGTTGGCAAGGCCCCACACCAAGCCGTGGCTGAGCGGGCAGTCACTTTGGCATTGCTCCTCCCCTGGCTTCATGGGTAAAGGACCCATGGTTTTCAAAATTAGTGGGATGCAGTAGCCCCCATTCTGGGTCTGCTGTTATGGTTTGAGTGCAAAAGCCCTCCACAGGTTCATGTGTTTGAATATTTGGCCTTCCTCACACTTTGGGGAGATTATGGGCATTTTAGGACCTGCGGCCTATCTGGGAGATGTAAGCCATGAGGGACCACCGTTTGAAGGTTGTACTCACCTCCGGTCCTGTCTAGTTCTCTTCTTCCAGGTCTAACCACATGTGACTATACCACCTTCCCTGACCACAGACGATGTCATTCCCGCCACCCCACCTTCTCTTCAAGGATGAGGCAAAATCCCTCTATCAATGAGGCAAAATTCATCCTTCTCCCTTGAGTTTCTTAGGAACTTTGCACCAGCAATGAGAAAGGCTGTCCCTCCACAGGCAAGCAGGGTGAGAGGCGCTGGTACCAAAGACTCAACAGCCAGAGTGCAGAAGGGTAGAGTGGGAAGCGTGGGTGAGAATGTGGGCAGATGGGAGCCCCTTGCATTGTGACGGGGAATGTAAGGTGGTACAGCCCCTTCAGAAAACGGTGTGGCTGTTCCTCTGAGCACAGCATAGGCAGTTCTCTGACGACCCACCCGTCCCATTTCTGAGATACACACCAGAGAAATGAGAACACGTGTCCACAGACAACCTACACAGGAAAGTTCACAGGGCAGCTTCTCCTGATGCCCAAAGTGGGAACCACCCAAATGCCTGACAGTCAGTAAGCCAACAGCTTTGACACAGCCCTGAAATGAACACACAGCCACAAAAGGGAATGAAGGATGGGCACAAGCCCGCCACAAACGAACTTTAAGATGCAGCATCGAGTGAAAGAATCCACACGCTTCCTGGTTCCCTTCCAGGAAATGCTCAGAAAAACAAATTCACAGAGACAGAAAAGAGAGAAGTGATTGACAGACCCTGCAGAGGCATAGAGACAAAGAGGGTGACCGCTAATGGGCATGTGTTTAAACATATATCCTGATGCAACCCCAGAATTTGGGGGCAGAAGCAGGAGGGTCCCTGCAAGTTAGAGGCCAGCCTTGCCTTTTCATAGAAAGTTCCAGGCCAGCCAAGTACTATATAGAGAACTAAAGTCTGTCTTAATGAGGGTTTCTATTGCTGTGATGAAGCACCATGACCAACAAGCAACTTGGGGAGGAAAGGGTTCATTCTGCTCACACTCCCATATAACAGTTCATCATCAAAAGCAGTGAGGGTAGGGCCGGGCGGTGGTGGCGCACGCCTTTAATCCCAGCACTCGGGAGGCAGAGGCAGGCGGATCTCTGTGAGTTCGAGACCAGCCTGGTCTACAAGAGCTAGTTCCAGGACAGGCTCCAAAGCCACAGAGAAACCCTGTCTCCAAAAAGTAAAAAAAAAAAAAAAAAAAAAAAAAAAAAAAGCAGTGAGGGTAGGAACTCAAGCAGGGCAGGAACCTGGAGGCAGGAGCTGATGCAGAGGCCATGGAGGGGAGCTGCTTACTGGCTTGCTCCCCATGGATTGCTCAGCCTGTCTTCTTAAGGAACCCAGGACCACCACCTCAGGGATGGTCCTACCTACAAGGGCTGAACTCTCCCTAATAAATCACTAATTAAAAAAAATGCTGCAAGGCTTACCTAAAGCCTGATCTTCTGGAAGCATTTTCTTAGTTGAAGCTCCTCTTATCAAATTACTTTAGCTTGTGTCAAATTAACATAAAACTCTCCTATACAGAGTCATTGTCTTAAAACATCAGAGAGAGGGGAGAGAGAGAGTTGATGGGTGGATTGTGGTATTATCTTTCAAACTGAAAAAATACATTACATACTATAAACAAGTAAATTGGGGATGTCTTAGTCAGTGTTCTATTGCTGTTAAAGACACCATGACCAAGGTAACTCTTATCAAAGAAAGCATTTAATTGGGGCTGGCTTACAGTTTCAGAGGTATAGTCCATTATCATCATGGTGGGAAGCATGGTGGTACACAGGCAGACATGGTGTACCTTCATGGCTGAAGAAGTAGCTGAAGTTCTTGATCCAGAGAGCAGGAAGAAACAGACCTGGCTTGGGCTTTTACAACCTCAGAACCCAACCCCAATGTCATACCTCCTCCAACAAGGCCACACCTACTCCTACAAGGTCATGCCCAATTCTTCTCAAGTAGTGCCTCTCCTTGATGACTAAAGATTTAAATATGTGGGCCTATGGGCAGCATTCCTATTCCAACCATCATGGTGTGCGAATTATATTCTCATGACTTTAATTCTTTTCTTTGAAGTTTTTATTTACTTTTTTTTTCAGAGCCGGAGATGGAAGCTAAGGCCTTCCCTGCTCAAACCCAGTTTATGATTTTATGATTTGTGGAGTTGTCCCACACTTGGGCATCAGTGTTGTCCTTAAATGAGGGCTGCACACTGCACCATCTTTGCAGAGAGGCCACGATGGAGAGCACAGGGAGAATAACAGTGTAGCAGGAGCCTGACGGTGTGACCTCACTCAGGGTGTGACCTGATGGTGTGACCTCACTCAGGGTGTGACCTGACGGTGTGACCTGACGGTGTGACCTCATTCAGGGTGTGACCTGACGGTGTGACCTCACTCAGCGTGTGACCTCACTCAGGGTGTGACCTGATGGTGTGACCTCACTCAGGGTGTGACCTCACTCAGGGTGTGACCTGACATTGTGACCTCACTCAGGGGTCCCGATCAGTGTGAACAGTGAAGTGCAGTCCTCATGTGTGTGTATCCTCGATGTGTGGGACGAGAAGGACAGTTTCCCCTGGGGTCTTCCTCCACCCCAACATTGCTAGGAGCACCTTCCAGCCGGGTGGGGGTCCTTCCCGTAGAAGCTTCCAGCTGAGGCACCCGTAGTAGAACTTGCTGAACTAGGAGACTGATGGTTGGGACTGGAAAGAAGGTGATGAGGGTGGCAGAGATGGGCTTCATTCAGCCCCATGGGACTTCCAGTCTGGGCTGAACTCTTCTAAGTCCCCTGCAGTCAGCAGGTGGAATCCCAGTTAACAACTAAGGCCCATGACCCTGTATGTTTGCTTGTGTGTGTGTGTGTGTGTGTGTGTGCGTGTGTGTGTGCATGTATGAATGCTCAACAACTTTTAATGTCTAGGGTTGAGCTGTGAGGAAACATTGATTTTAATCATTCAGTTAATGCAGTCATCCCATAGGTACCCCCAGAGGACTGGTTCCAGGACCCTACTTGATAACCAAATCCACACACATTCATCTCCTTTATAAAGAGCACAGTGCTATAGGCAACCTACAAAAAGCCTCCTGCACACTTTAAATTAGCCCTAGATTATTTGTTAGGTGAAACATTTATCTAAATTGTTCTATTATCAATAAAAATTTGGGAGTCAAATATTGTGGTAAAATCCTGATAGATCCAAGAAGCAGCGGAGGAGCGACCAGCTGTCCTTCTCAGATCAAAGAGCTCGAAATCTCCAATTTTCTGTTTCCTGTGTATCTTCTCTATCCATAGTCCTGACTTTGCTAGGGCTAATTTTGGTTACCTAGTCACTGACTTCACCCCCCGATACAATGTTAACTTTATTAACAGTCTCAGGGTGTCACAGTGCCATCAAATGTCCCGCAACAGTATTGCCTAATGCCAAGGCTGTGTAACAGTTGCTATGCTATATGGCTTAGGGAACAACAATAAGAATAAAGTCCTGTGAGGCGTGGTTGTCGCACGCCTTTGATGCTAGTACTTGGGAGGCAAGGACAAGTGGATATCTGTGAGTTCCATACCAGCTTGGTCTTCATAGTGAGTTCTACAACAGCCAGGGCTACATAGAAAGACCCTGTTTGGAAAAAAAAATACATAAATAAACAATAAAGACAGTACATGTTTGGTACAATTTTTTTCAATTATCTTTGCATCTGAGTTTGATTGACTCTGTGAATGAAGAACTGGAACCCATAGGTGGCCAACCCACGTCAGTCAGCCCTGCACAAATCATCAGAACTGGCTGTATGAGGCAGAACTTTCCTGCCTGGATCCACACTGCCTGTGGAAACAAGAGAAGACCCAGAGGCCTCCTCTCTTTCCACTGTCTACTGCCAGGCTGCTTTGGTCTGGAGAAATTGTGGGTTTGCAGGATGAGGGGAGAGGGGGATAGGATGGCTGCTCCAAGTATGCTACAGAGTTTCCCAAGCCACACAATCCCTTGGAGTTCCCATTAGCAGTAAGTCATGGCTCCCCAAGAAAGTCAAAGCCTAGCCCAATGGGGCAGAAAACACAGTAGAAGACTGGAAAGGGCAGTGCCAGGACTTCCTGGGTTAAGCTAGCCTTCTGGGCAGGGTGCAGCAAAATGCAAGTCACTGTGTGTTAGGCACCTGCCACCTAGCAGCAGGAATGCCCGCCCAGCCCAGGCAGAGCCTGCCTGAGTCACAGCCTGACACAGGAAGCCATGCCAGGGCACACTTGAATTGGTAGCACTAATGATCTCTCCGGGTTTATCTTTCCTTCAGATCATAACCATCACAACGAGCACACTCTCATCACTGCAAGCCAACCTGCTCCAGCAGGAAGATGCGTCAAGCTTTATTTCTCCCCAGCTACACAGATGAGATTTCATAGAGACACACACCCGTGATAAGATGTTTTGGCTCAGCCTTGCTTTCACACTTACTTGGCTCAACATCTCATAAATACACTCCTGTCCATCCCCACCCTCCACTCCCAATGCTTATATAATACACTAAAAATGAAAACACGTGACAAAAGGAGAGTTGTAAGGCCTCTGGGGGACTGGAGAAACGGCCCGGGAGCTGGAGAGATGGCTCAGTGGTTAGAAGTATTGGCTGCTGTTGCAGGGGACCAAGGTTCAATTCCCAGCGCCCATATGGTGGCTCACAACTGTATCTAATTCCAGTTCCATGGGATCTGATACGCTCCTCTGACCTCCACAGGTACCAGGGACACTTGTGGCAAACAGATATACATGTAGGCAAAACATCCATACACATACCATAAACAAACAAACAAAAAGTAAGGAGACTGGAAGGGGATGTCTTGTTTACGATGGTCTGGGGAAAGCCTCTGTGGTGGTATGATTGTGTGATTTAAGAAAGAGTTTCCCTGGCATTCGTATGCCCTTCAAGGAGCTATTATAAGCCCACCCCTCCTTCCTTCCTCTTCTGTTTTCTGGCCACCATGATCTGAGCAGCTGCTTCTACCACATGCTCCCTGCATACTCTGCAGCCACCGACCCAAAGTAACAGGGCCAGCTAACCAAGGACCGAAACCTCAGAGGTAGGGCACGAGCCAAAGTCAAGTCTCTTCACAAGCTGAGTTACCCCAGGCACCTTGTGAGAGTAACAAACCTGGCCAGCACAGCTGGTAACACTGTGGTAACCTGATGGGCACAGCTGGTAGTGCCATGGCTCAGCAGATACACAGAGAAAACAATGAGGTGCTCTCATACACACTTTTCTATACTCTGGAGTGTGGGGACAATTGTTCCAGAAACATCAGATGACATGAATGCACTGCTCCTATGAGTATTAACCACGTGTAATGTATATTGTGTCTCCAATTCATGGAAGACCAGTTTGCAAAGGCAAAGGTTCTACCAAAGGCCTTGAACTTACTGGAGATTTTACGCTTATGTAAGGGTTTCCTGGGAGTGTTTTCATTTTTAATTCTCCGTGGTGTTGCCGGATGTTGTTCCGCTACGGCTGACCCCGGGAGTCTGAGGCTTGGATCCGGGGTGTATTGTCCTGTGTGGCTGTCCGGATAGGACTTTCCCACGCACGCTGTCAGTTTGCATCTGTCAGTAGTGTTCCCGCCTCCACAGCCCCTGCTGGCCTCACGCTCTCGTGTGTGAGGGGCTTTGTGGTGTCTTCTGAGGTGAATATTTATATACTCAAACACACTATTTTTGTTGTTCCAGCTTAGGTTAGGAGGGTCCTCTCTGCCCCTAAATTGTTCCTCCAATTCTCTGGTTTTCCTGAAAGATTTTGGCTGCTCCACTTTCTAATTTGAATTCATCAAGAGTTCACCTCACATGTGAGGTGACTGGTAATCCGGGTTCCTTTCTTGTAAACAGACAGTTTGCTGTACTCAGAGAATCTAATTACACCACCTCCCCTTACTGCGGCTTTGCTGCATGGCACGGACTGTTCCGAGCACATTGCAGGTTTTAATGTACTCAGTCTTCACAGCCACCAATGATATGAACATTATACACACAGGAGGCCTGGCACAGGGAAGCTGTAATTGGCCCGAGGTTACACACCCAAGGAACGCCACCTCAGTGTCCCCCTTTAAGAGACTCTGCTGAACTCATTTCCTCCATGTCTTCAAACTGGTTGCCAGAGTGTCGAGTGTATGTCCCTAACAGTTCTGTTACTATCTGATCTGTACTTATGTCTCATTCTCATGCCTTAGAGTGTGTGTTAGCTTCATCTCTTTGCCATTGCCATGGAAACCATTTGGCATCAAGGGCTCAGGCTTCAGGCAGAGGGTGGCTGCTGTTCTCCTTAGCAGTGTGAGTATAAATGTAGACTGACTTTCTGGTTCATTAGTTTTTGCTTTGATCCTTGTTGGTTCCCTTCTCCCCTCCATTGGTACATAAACTACATCAGCCCTTTCATCTTTCCCTTCTTATTCCAACATATAAGGAATCTAACTCAATTTTTTTTCACAGAATATAGCCCTGCTATGTCCTAGAACAAAGAATTTTTATTCTAATTGTTTTCCCAGTATTTTTCAAATTTTTAACGTGTGTGTGTGTGTGTGTGTGTGTGTGTGTGTGTGTGTGTGTAGGAGGAAGGTTTGAGGGGGGGCTATACATGTGCCATGATATGTGTGCAGATATCAAAAGACAACTTGTGGGAGTTAAGGCAGTTTATTAAAAGATACAACTTTAAAAATAACATAGAGATTGCTTTTCTCTAGCTGAAACCGGGTGGACTCCTTCACTGGACCTTTTGATATGAGGGGCCCAAAACTCCACTTTCCAACCATGCTCACCCCCACAAAGCTCTATGTCTGCTCTACTCATGCCATCTAAGTCTCCTTCTCAGGCTGTGGCTTTTAGCATGTTAGCGGGGCAAGAATAGCTGCACCCTGTGTTAGTGACTGTTTTACACACGCATTCTTCCCTCACCACCTGGAACGCGTTCCTCATCATCAGAGACAGCTCCAAACTGGCCAAAAAACAGGCAGATCACTCTCCTGTCTCCTGGGTTTGAGTTCATTGATGAGTTTCTCTTGGCAGTGGCTTCTTGGCAATGCCACTGCGCCCACAGAGTATCTGAAGGCCGGGCTGGCTTGCTGGCCATTCGTCTACACATGTGTTGTCTTCATTTCACAGGCCTAAGGAAGTCCACATGACTGAACTTCTTAGTATGTGTGCAAACCCCATGAGATTGATGGGGAGCTAGGACGCCTCAGGTGTTGACCAGGGTCAGTGTGGGAGGCTGCCTCCATGTGTGTCTGGTTAGTTTATTTTGTTATTGTTGCTTTAAATTTAATAATTTTATTGTGTATTTAATCTAAACCAGCAGATCATTCTTCAGTGACAAGGTCCCTAGAGAGAGGACCGGGAGATCAGAAGATAGGGAGACCGATAAGTTTGGGATCAGGAGGCCTTGCACAGGCTATATCTATGCCAAGCAAGCTTAAGGAGTACAGCGTCTTACATACTATTCAAGGGAGAAATGGACAGAGTCATCAGGAGGCTAATCAGGCAATGATGAACAAAGGGGATGTAGGGTAAACGGGCTAGCCACAGAAACGCACCCTGGCCCTGAACCAAAGCCGCTAAGAAACACACTTTGGCCCTGACCAACTTAGCAGGAAAACCAACCATTCCTGATCACGAAATCCAGCCAATCTCTGAATTTGTCCAAGCTCAAGGATTGAAATCTGACCAATTCTCACCCTGAAAATCTTCACCCCGGAAAAATGCCACCCCTAAGAAGCCCTATATAAGCCCAGTACCTGTTCAGTTGGGAGCTGCCTTTTTCCACCATGGCAGAAGCCACCACCCTCCTGGATTCTTCCTTCCCAATAAATCTCTTGAATGAAGTTTGGGTGAAGACCCTCCTTCTCCAGAGTGGACCACGCCAGAGCAGAGCAGAAAAGTAACATTTTCGCTGGGGAAACCTTCCCCTAGCCTAGCAGAGTTGTTAGATGGGGGAAACCTTCCTCTGGAGCAGGGCTGGAAGCTGATAAGTTTACAGTGACTTTGTGATACTCCTTGGCTCCCCACTGCCATCATCCCTTTCCATTCGAACTTCAATACTTACAGGGAAGTCAAAGAATCTCAGTGTATCTGAGCATGCAGAACAAGCACACAGCAGCCTTGGTACTGATAATCCCAGTCTCTTTGTACAGAAGCCAAATTCTTAGGAATTGAAACCTTAACTCCTTCAAGGCCCAGATCCCCAACTCTAGATTGGCCTTGCCATGTCTGCTCCCGAACAAGGACACAGAACTAGGTTCCCTTTGTCCTTTGATCGGGGTCTCTGAGAAAGTCTTGGATTGGTCTGGCTCTCAACATATGTTCATAATACTTTGACCTCATTTATGTGTGTGAACCATGTGTATGCCTCCAGATAGTTGTGAACCACTGCGTGCCGGAAGAGTCTTCTGCAAGGACAGTAGGTACTCTTAACTTCTGAGTCATATTCCAATCCTGTTTGTTATATATATTGTCTTGTGAAGTAGACCAGTCTTGTCTTGAATTGCAATTCTCCTGCCTCAGCCTTCTGTTGATATTGCATTACAGCGTATATCACCATTTCTGGCCCCTCCAGAGTTCTTTTACACAAGCAAGAACAATTCTCTTTGTTCCCTATGTTCGCTCCTATTTTTCTGGGTGTTTTCTTGTGTAGCAAAAAAAAAAAAAAATCTAATCCCAAGAGAGAGAAGTTCATGCTTATCCTTGAATCACAGTGTGAATTCAGCAGGTTCTTCCCTCCTCTGGGACATAAGTGTTCCTGTGTCCCTAAGAGGCAGGGCTGAGGAGGACATGTGTGATGTTGACAATCCAGGCTTTCACATCTACCATGGGACCACCCATGGTAAGGACTATCCCAGGGCACAGGGCATGGGCGGAGTCCAAAGAAGTTAGAGACTGCCTTACTAGGCCAGTACTATGTCATCTTAAATGTAGATTGCCTTTAAAATAGAGTCCATAGATCTTGGGGACCCTCGGCAATTCTTCCCACATGAGACATTTTCCTCTCAGCAACACTGCAGATGAATACACACACACACACACTTACGCTCTCACACACATGTACACTGACACCCCAGCTATGTGCTGATGTTGACTCAGAGGAACACGGAACTCTGGAAGATAAGGAAAAAGGAGAGTGGCTGGAAGCATCCCCTCAGTCTCCAGGAACCATGATCAAGGGCCAAGAATGAATGAGTCAGAGATGTCAGAATTTCAAGTCTGAGGGGTCTTTAGGGCACTCAGTGTTCCTCCTGGTATAGTCCATCTCCATGGTAGCCAGAAGGGGACAGATCCTAGCATCCAGTGTTCACCAGTCTGGCCACCTTCAGCTAAGACAAGTCTAGAGGGGACACAGAGAAGGTCTCCATTTTCTCCCCACATATTGTGAGGTCACCACCTGTTACTTCTCTAGTTGGTGGTGTGAACCTGGGAGAGCTGAGCAGACAAAAGTCTCATGCAATAGCCAGCTTTATTCAGAACATCAGATAGCTTATATTCTGAGGGTTTTCTGGGGGTTAGCATGGTCTTGAGCAAAGTTCACATACGTTTAGGCTGTATACAGTCACAATGACAGTCGGTGCTTGGAGACACCTTTCAACAGCGGAAGTAAGATGGCGTGTAATCTGCAGCAAGCCCACTCCTATTCACTACACCTGGGAGGGGCACAAAAGCTCATTCCAAGAACAACGCATGTTCTGAAGGAGCAGAGGTCACAAGACTCTTGTCACAAGCTCTCGGAAGTCACTCGTGGACCATGTTCCAACAACACCTGTGGCCGTACCTAGCTACAGCCACACTGATGAGCCGAGAAAGGGGGCAGGGTTTTGGGCTTTGGTCCCATCTTATTGTAAAGAGCATTCTGGCAGTTTGGTTTTATGACTCAGGAAGTTTGCTGGTAAACTGTTTCTCGTAGTCGACTTTGGTTTCTTCTGTGCCCTTGGTGCCAATTTGTGAAGAAATCTTGAAAAGAGGCCAAATAGAATTCACAGAGATTAGAGAGACTCCACTGTGTGGCACTGTGGATCAAAGGCAGATTCGGGGCTGGAATGGGACCGCCCGTCTAAAAGGACCTCTCAGGGTGGAGAAGGAATCTGAACAGTCTGGAAGAGTCCCAACAATCAAGCCAAGCAGTTCTGCTCTCAATCTTGGTCTGTTGTTTTTAACTATGTTATGCTATTTACTAATAAAGACTCTGGAGTGAGATAATCGGGGTGAAAACCTCCTAGATTAGAGAAGCTGAGAAGCAGCCTTCCTTTTTTGGTCAGAGACACAGCAAAGAACATCTCTCCTCCATCCCAAACCCAAAAGGACCACAAATCTCTAAGTCCCTCTGTATCCTTCCTGTGAGTCTCTCTATCCATATCCCTGCCCTCCATATTCTCTATGGCTAATTCCTGTCAACTAGATGTTGGCTCCATCTCCTGATCCAAGATTCATTTTATTTACAGTCTTAGAGTTTCCCAGTGTGACCAAATATCCCACCACATCAGTCAAAGAAGCTTCGGCTTGCAGTGGGGCAGCAGTTGGCAGTCAGACTCCCAACTGGCGAGAGTGCTGAGAATAAGGGACTGCTGAGTATTTTCCTCCAGGGCTCAGCAGACTTCAGGGGAAAGGCATGGAAAGGACGTGAGGGGCGGAGGATGGGGAGCAGCATATGCTGTGCAATGTTGGTACGATGTGATGGATGCAGTCCTGAACTCAGTGCAGTGGCCTCCTGCACGGGACCTGCACAAGCCTGGGCCATCAATGTTCCACGACAGAATGGAAGGATATGAATGAGGCCCCCACCCCTGGAAGGGCTACAGGCAATTGGTGCTTGCTGGGAGACAGGGAATCATATTCTTCAGTGGTGTAGCCATTGGTAAGTCGCCCTTGCTCAACTAAATAATCCCACCCTTATGCTCATGAAGGCAACCTTAAGTAAATGTAGTGAGATACATACATATGCACACCCACAAGTGTGAAAGGAGGAGGGGCCTTTTTGGAAGATGAAAGGGTTCAGAAGACAAGAGATAAGAGAAAATGGGGGTATGTGATCAAAGTACTATATATAGGTGTGTGTTAATACATATATATATTCCATATAGTCTACATAATGGAGATTGAATTGAATCTGCATCTTACTTTTGATAATATATCCATGTTCACAATAGTAATTCTGCCAATCCAGAAGCATAGAAAGGCTTTCTATCATGGTATCTTCTTTAATTTCTTTCTTTTTTAATTAAAATGGATTCGTGTGTGTTTGTGTGTATGTGTGTATCTGTGTGTATGTGTGTGTGATGTTTGTGTGTGTGCCATGTCCTACATGTAGGAGGCAAAGGTTACCTTTGTAGAATTGGGTCTTTCCTTCCCCCTTTATCCACAAAGATCCAATGTCTTAAAAGTCTCATTGTAGGGGTCTTTCACTTTTGTAGTTAGGATAAGTCCTAAGTATTTTCTTTAACTTTTTCTTCAGCAAATTTATTTCTATTATATATTGTAGGTGTTGACTAATTAGAAAGCCATTTCCAGATACTTAAAATATTCATCTTTACACTTCTGTTGCTCTAAAGCCACTTCTGGTACCAAAATCTGTAGTAGTCCAGGTTTTCTAGAGGAACAGAATTTGTAGAATTAATCTTATATATAGAGAGGGGGTTTATTAGAATGGTTTATAGCCATATAAAGAATGGCTGCCAATGAAGGTCCAAGAATCCAGAAGTTGTCAGTCCGTGAGGCTGGTGTCTCAGATGGTATTGAGTATGAGCTGGAATTCTGAACAAGTAAGCTCTAATCAGAGAGAAGGACTGGACTTGCCAGCAAGAATGAGAACACACAGGCAAGGAGCAGGTTCCCTTCTTCCATGTCCCTTACACAGGCTGCCAGCAGGTGCGGCCCAGATTAAAGGTGGATCTTCCCACCTCTAAAGATCTGGATTAAAGGTTTACCCTCCCACCTCAAAGATCTGAAATAGAAGTGAGTGTTCCCACTACAAATGATTTAATTAAGGAAAAGAGAATCCCTTCCCTCACAGGTGTGCCCAATCATTTGGGTTTTAGGTAATGCTAGACATAGTCAGGTGGCCAACCAAGAACAGCCATCAAATATATGAAAGCTACTGAATTTAGTAGGTTGATTTCTGTAAACTGCAACTTTACTGAAGGCATTCATTAAGTTTAAGAACCTTCTGGTCGAGTCTGTAAGATGGTCTAACTACAGGTGTGTGTGGGGGGTGTCTCTATTAAGGACAGTTTAGCTGCTTGTGACTCCCGTTTCCTTCACAGGTCTCTTTGGCTTCAGTGTTCTGAGACTTTAGGCACTGAATAGAGCAGGTGCCCTTGTCTCGATCCAGGTCTTAGAGAAAATGCCATCGGATTTTCTCCGTTTCATATGTGGGATATAAATTTGTCATATCTAACCTTTGTTATTTTGAGGTGTGTTCCATCAATTCCTAATTTCTCCAGAAATGTCATCATTGAAGAAATGCTGGGCTTGGTCAAATTCTTTTTCTACATCTACCGATCATTTTCATAGTGTGTCATCTTTGACTCAACCTCACATCGCTGGGATGAAGCCCTCTTGGCCATGATGTGTGAGCTTAAGGCGAAGCAAGTATTTTGTTGAGAATTTTCCCATCTGTGTTTACCGGAGAAATTGGTCTGTAGTTTTCCTTTTTTGTTGTCTTTGTCTAGTTTCAGTTTCAGGACAGCACTGAACAGATCTGGTCGTGCTACTTCCCTCGTGGCGCCATTTGAGAAGGATTGTTACTAAATCTTCCTTTAAAGTTTGATAAAAATTTACTGTTGGATCCATATGATCCTTTGTGGGGGGACCTTTAATTACAGCTTCAATTTCATTGCCTGTAATGGGTCTATTTAAGTGTTTTATATTTTCTGACTTTAAATTTGGTAGGTCATATTTGTTTAGAAATTTGTTTTAGGTTTTCCAGCTTTTTAGAATACAAGTTTTCAGAATGATCCCTGATGATGCTCTGGATCTCGCTGGAGTCTGTTGTAACTACTCCTCTTTCTGCTGCAACTTTATTATTATTGTTTCCTCTTTCTTCCTGTAAGCAAGGGTGCAGTGAAACTTCCAAATGGACCATTCCGTAGTTAGAAAGCAAATTTAACTGGAGAAATGAATTGCCAGACTGCCTCTGGGAATAGAGGACAGCAGCTTGGCGGGAAAACCAAGTGGGTCTTATATGACAGTCAGCAGGATGGTGTCGGGGGTCAGGGTTGAACTGTGGGAGGTAGGGTGCTGGATGCTTAGAGTCACACAAAACTCCCACCGAGCCAGTGGCCTCTGGGTTTTTCCCTTGAAATGAGAGGAATGAAATTCATGGACCAGAAAGGTTGAGCTTTGGAAAAGCTTTATCACAGATTCATAAGTGGAAGCTTAAGCAAAAGAGAAAACACAGCTCTTGTACAGAAGGGTGGGTCAGCTGAAGTGGGGTACCATTCGGGGTCCTCAGACTGGCATTTATAAGGCTTTGCTGGACGGAAGCACAGAGTAGGAGGAACTGGTCAGTCCAGCTGGTCTGTTCTCAAGGTGTCCAGGTGCCTCTCAGTTCTCGTCACACCCTCAGATACAGCTCCCAGGAAGGGCAATCTCTGGGGGAAGCCAGAATTCTTGCCTAGCACCCCTAGCTCCTGGGGCTCAACGCTTCTGGCATCTCTGGCCTTCAGCAAGGACAGAGCTGCTGAGAGGAACAAGGACACCCTGCCTTTTAATCAGGGAAAACCTTTCAGGGACCTCTACCCTTCAGACAAGCACCTGGCCAGTTTCTATATCCTGTTCTCATTAATAGCAAACAAATATTTGAACCAATAGAGTTTTCTTTGAACGTTACTCATGATAACGTTTACAAACACTGAATGGCTGTATTTTATCAAAATGACTACTTGGAAGCTACTGACACACTGGGATTTTTAAAAAACTGTTTGGGTCTTTTGTCTGATATTTATCTGAGTATCACACAAAGTTATTGATTTTTGTAAATATCTATCTTTTCTTGATAATATTTATAATAAATATGCTTATGTTTTTCTCATTGGGTAGCTATTACCATAACAGTGAGAAGAATTGTACTTAAACAATTATTCCTAAGTGGTACATTCTTGTCTAAATTATATAATAATTATAAAATTTGTATTTCTAGTCATAAAGTTATCTTAATGGACAAATTCTAAAAGCAGTTTTCCAGAGTGGTGATCCTTCTATATTGAAGAAACATTTAAATTTTTGCTTGATAAAAATTGACCTAACTGGTAAAAATGATGCTTTTTTTTAAACCTATACTGCAAGTAAAAATGATACTGTTTTTACTTTTTTTAAACAAAAATAACATATTTTATGGATTTATATAACTGAGAGTTTGCCTGAAAGTTTGTGTACCACCTATGCCTGGTGCCCATGGAAGCCAGAAGAGGGCATTGGATCCCCTAGAACTAGAGTTATGGGTAACTGTGAGCCACTATGTGGGTGCTGAGAACCAAACCTGGGTCCTCTGCAAGAGCAGCCAGTGCTCTTAACCACTGAGTCATCTCTCCAGTCCTTGTGGGTTGGTACATTTTGATACAATTGCTTCCTTTCCCAGTCTGACCTGAGTAACTGCACAGGTTGGATCCAGAGTGAGACTAGAGACCCCTGCACAGGTGGAGAGGTCCACTCTTGGGGGACCACCCTTGCTTAGGGCATATAGCTGACTGGGTACAGTGAGACAGTCGAGGGGACAATAGGGACGAATGTTGTCTCCATGAGATGCTAACTATTCAAAACAGCAAAGAAATCAATCTTGTGGAACATACACATAAAACAATCAAATTATGCAATTTGCAGGTGAATGGAACTGGAAAATATTTGAGTAAACAAGGTGATCCCAGCTAAGTATGTTGTCTCTCACATGTAGACCTTAGCTTCTAATTTCCTATGTGTGATACCTATCTGAGCCTGATGAGCTTAGAATCTAGAGAGAGGCCCATGAGAAAAAGGATTACTTTCATCAGAAAACTGATGTATAATTAAATCTCAGCAAATATTATCTATGCTACATTTAAAACCTAAAACGTCATAATGGTTGGATTAGCATTTTGACCGCTCTGAAGATCTTAATTTTCTGAACACGCTCTGTGAGGAGCTGCTGTTACAGTTGACTGCCTCTCCTGGTGTGTTCTCTCTCTCTCTCTCTCTCTCTCTCTCTCTCTCTCTCTCTCTCTCTCTCTGTAGAGTTCTGAACATTTAGCCATCTATTCTGAAGTTCATTTTTTTACTTTGATCTTGATGCCTTTCAACTCCCATTGGTTTTCATTATGTTAATTAAAATCTGCAAATAAATTTAAAAACTTTCTAGGTGAAAATTGCACTTCTGGTAGGACCCACACGATGGGTCTTGTACCCTCTATTCCCTATGACTCAGCCCTGCGGGGTCAAAATGTTTAAATCTGACCCTCAGACTCTCAAAAAGAACTTTTCCTTTCTAACAAAAATTCCCCTTTGCTCCCACCTTGAGATGCCGTCTCATGGCGCATTAGGCTGTAACCAAGCCCTCCTCTTTTGGCATAATTTAGAAAATGGCTCTGCGATCCCCTGCATCCAAGGCACTGTGACCTCCCTCTCAGCTGTCAGAGAATGTCACATCTGCCCCACTAGGCTCCGACACTAACCTGTCTCTGTCAACTTAGCCCCAGAGGGCATTCTCGACACACAAGCCCCCTGCTCACCCTTGAGCTTCTCCACACTATTCACACCTCCACCTGCTAAACTTCGGCTCCTGCTTCCTCCTGTTTGACTCCTCCATCTCCCCTCCTCCCATGCGCTCCTGCGCATACTCACTTTAAAATTTCATATATGGAACCCAGGGGACAATTCTCCTCAGAGAAAATCCTTCCCCTTCATAAGACGACTAAAAATGAAGATTTGGTACCATCTGGTTACATGTCCCCTTCTCCATGTCTGACCAGTCCCAGATATGACCAAGTATGGTCATTTAGCCAGGATCCCTACACTCTCCTTCAGGAATTCAAAGCCCGCTGTGGCTTTTGGTCTAACGAAATAAGATATCACTGTCATCACAACCACCCACTGCACACATAAGAAATCCTGCACCGACTGCACACATAAGGATTCCTGCGTCTGATCTTTAGCACAGATGGGTTAATGGGTTCACCTGGAACCTAGTTACAGCCAAGCTAAGCACCTCTGGGGTGCCAGGTTTGGAATCTCATTGATCATGTCAAACCACGGACATAGGAAGTGATGGGGAAGGGCCTGCCAAGTCCATCATAAAACCCACCACCCTAGCAGGTTGCAGGGATAACACATGGAACTCCTCTCCTTTGTTGTCGAAGTCAGCTGAAGCCTGGACCCCCAGACTCGGGACGGCCAAGCCAGCCTGGACACACATTTCATAAACCGACCCTCTTCAGATTTGAAGCAAAAGCTTCAAACACCACACCAGGCGCCCCTAGACCCTCTTTCCCACTTTTTTAGGCGTGGTCTTCATGTCTTTAAGAGATCTCGAGGGTGAGAACTGGAGGCTTCGCAACTGCCGCGCCCCTTGCGGCTAAGGGGGCCCTAGAGCTCCATCTAGTGACTGCCTGCTGCAGTCTGCGGAGCGGAGCCGGCCAAGGACAGTTTCCTGTTACCGTGGAGTGTCCAAAATCCCAGGGTTTCCGTGAGGGCACATCTAATCTGCAAAATGAGGAACCACTGGAAGCGAGACTCTCCCTTTCCCCCTTGGGAGGGAAGAGCAGCCTCCATTCAAGGACCTCACACTCAGGTCAAATGTAGCTCAGCAATAAGGCCCTTGCCTAGCACTTGTAAGATTCTAGATTTGATCCACAGGAATGAAAGGCGGTGAGGAGGAGGAAGGGGAGGAGAAGACTGGTGTCTAACCTGGCTGATGCCTGTTTACTTAATAAATGATCATATATTTTTTTCTACCTTTGCAGTGCCGAAGATAGAACCCAGGGCCTCACTCATGTCAAACAAATACTTTACCACTAAACCATACCTCTGGTGCCCTAGAAAAGATACTTAAAATGCTATTTCATCTGGAAAGAGATTTAAATATGCACGTCTTAAGATTGATTTGGTTTTAATTATAATTATGTATGTGTGTCTGTCTGTGCAGCCATCCCTGGAGGGCAGAGGTGGCAGATACTCTTGGACTGGAGTCAACAGCTGAGCCATCTCTGTCTCAAGTTTATATTTTGATAAAAAGATGTCCTCAGCATCACTTTGAAAGGACAATTGTCGTGATGGTTGCTCAAGGAAGCAAGGCATCACGGATTTTTATGTTTGTTTTTAAAAAGGTTTTTCAAATTATTATTGTGCCTTTGGGTGCATGTGGGTGTGCATGCCACCACACACATGTGGAAGTCAGAGGACTTGGGAATTGGTTCTTTCCTGCCACCAAGTGGTTCCCAGGGACCAAACTCGGGTCGTCAGGTTTGGTGGCAAGCACCTTCACCCTCTGAGTCATCCCCTTGACCTCGTGTTTCTGTTTTAAAGTACATAGGGTTCTGTGATAATCTTTCTATACTTCTTTCTATGGCTCCAAAACTTCTTTCATATTTGTCAGACTATCAACACAATGTTCCCAGGTCTAACAAGCCATCAGAGCCAAGCCTGTCCACACACATACAACCAGTGTTTCAACTTCCCTGCAGCAATTAAGACACCTTAACAAAAGAACCTGGGCTTCCAAACACAGGCAAAGACCTGGGGATCAGCTCAGTAGCAGTGGAACCTAACACTACAACAACCAAGCAACAAACAAAACAATAATCAGCACAGAGAGAGGCAGGAGGTTCACAGCACCAAGGAATACAGAGGGTAGGTAGGAAAAGTGAAATGAAGCAGCCTTTTGATAGACTTAGTCAAATAGGATTTATGCTCAGGAAGTTAACATGGCCCTGAGCTGGAAAATGGACCCTGGTCCTGTTTCCTCAGAAACTACAAAGTAAAAGCAAACCTGGGGTGATGATCTGTCTGAGAACCCTTTATCTGAAGCACTGAGTGTGCTCTGTTCTCAGCTTCAAGGACTTTTCCACATCCTCGTCCATAGGTCAGGCAGCGCGTTTTCTGTGAACCTAGGGATTTGAAGATCAGTGTGTCTCAATACCAAGACCTGGGTCAAAGCAGTCCTGTAAGTTCCCTGTAGAATAAGCACAGCCTTCAGGAATGGTTTCCAAGGCAAAGGCAGTTCTGAAGCCAGCAGGCCATGCAACATGCCAAAGTGGATAGAAGCAGATCCATTCACAGTCCGAGGGCCATTCGGTGCACCTCTTCGCATTGTATCCTCCTTCCTTCAGACTCAGGTGCCACCAGGCTGCCCTGTTTTCCCTCGAGAAAACAGATAACACCAAGATGCAGGCATTCTTATCAGACCCAGACAAAATTAGAGCTGGAAGTTATGAGGGGTGGCAGGCCATCTGTCAAGAGCTTCGTAACAACTCCAAAGAGGCTTTTTTCTTGTTCCATGTGTATCTCACAAATTATTAGAGCTTTGTAACAACTCCAAAGAGGCTTTTTTTCTTGTTCCATGTGTATCTCACAAATTATTAGCCTCAGGAATGTGCACAGATTTCTGTAGCAATGTTTACCTCTAACATCCTTTAAGGCTGCAACAATTGAAAGGCTCTGAAGAGAATACCTGCCCCAAAATAGAATTTCCACTTGATGCTAGCCCTGCCTTTGGTCTCTGTCTTAGGATTTCTATTGCTGGGAAGAGACACCATGACCATCACAACTCTTATAACAGAGAGCATTTAATTGGGGCTGGCTTACAGTTTCAGAGGGCTAGTCCATTGTCATCATGGGGGGAGGGGAAGCATGGTGACGTGCAGACAGACGTGGTAGCTGAGAGTTCTATATCCAGATTAGCAGAGAGCAGGAGGAGAGTGCCGTACAGGGCCTGACTTGAGCATCTGAGACCTTGAAACCTACCCTAGGTGACACACTTCCTCTAACATGGCCACACCTCCTAATAGTGCCACTCCCTGTAAGCCTGGGGGCAGTTCTTACAAACCACCACAGTCTCCGAGATCAACAAACTCTGCATCAAAGTAGCTGTGGGTCCATTTTTGTCCTTTTTCCTCTTCAGTGCTGGGGCTCAAACTTAGGACCTTATAACATGTGAGACAGGGGCATGGCCACTATGATACACCCCATCACCCTCCTGGCCTTTAGCTCCTCTCCATGTTTCAACTTCCTTGAGCACGCCCATCATTTCTCTAGCTGCAGGAGCCTCTTAGGTCAGAGCATCCCCCGGAAGAGGACCGTTACCCATGCTCTGGTACCTCTGAGCAGAAGTGAGCATCTTGTAGGAAGCGGATTGGTCCTGACAGGCAAGGACAATAATGAGCAGACAGATAACGTATTGGCCACCTTGGTAGACCAGAGCTGAGACAGTGCCTTGGTCCTGGGACTTGGTCAGGACTGCTTAACTATCTCTCTCCCTCTGCCCCAGCTCTTGTACTTAAACCGGAAGCTCAGGTCACATCCTGAAGACGAGTTAAGGGATCCCTTTTCATTCCTCTTTCCAGCGCACATTGATTACATCTCCAGCTTCACACTGTACAGTTTCTCCAATTGGCCTTGGTGGGACACGGAGTGATGCCTAGCCTCTGCCCCAAGCCTCCAGGTAGTGTCCATGGCAGACAAACCAATCAGGCTCGCCATGTGGTGTCAGCTTCAGTGTGTCCCTTTTCGAGAGCTAACTGAAACACCAAGGCCCAGTGAGTTTGCCCTGCACACTGAAGAGAAGTCACAGGCCATTCGTAGCTGACCGTTCTGGGTCCATGTCCAAATGTCCATGTCATGTCCTGCAGATGTCCAATGAAGAGGATGTGTTGGTAGGGTTGGTGTAGCGGCTACTTACAATATGAGAACAGTCTAGTCTAGCGAGTTCTTTCTCATCCATAAAGCATATTTATTAGTATCAGGTTCAAGTTTTTAACAATGATGTTTTATGTGTTTTCTCCTTTAAGACACCACCCTGTCTTGCTGATGGACACCAGTTAATAGGATCTAATATTAAGCCATCCATTTAAAATGTTACCATTGCTGTGTGCTGTTGACTAAGTGTTTAAGATTCTGGATCTGTGTTTACTCGGGACGGCATTAATCAACATGTAGGGGCACACAGGCAGAAGAAGCTGGAAGGCTGTTTTATTTAGAGTGTGTCCTAAGAATCTGCTGTATTTCTAGTTTGATAGTCCTGGCTCTCTCCTTATAAATAATTTTTTTTTTAAGTTTTCCTCTCCCCGTTTGTATTCTCCATCTGGTCAGGGTTCTGTTTCTCACATAGAAAACTGGAAATTTTTCATTTTCTGAACATTTATATATTCTGCAATATGTTTGAATGAACAGTTAGCATGCAGATGTGCATAATATCTATTTTTTAAACATGCTGGTAATTTCCTCTTTGGGGAGGATGGCAGATCTAGTCTTCCTTGTTTTTTGACATGGAGTTCGTAAGTACTGATCTTGAACCTGTGAGCCCCAGTGACCCTCACTTAGTCCCAGGTGAGCTCGAACTCCTTGTCATTCTACCCACCATTTTGTTTTTCTTGATTTTTTTTCCTCTTTTCCCAAACTACTTCCATTCTCTCATTGTTCATACTTATTCCACTGTCTGATTTTGGCACTTTAATTACATTTTTTTTCCTGCTTTGTTAGTTGAGTAATAATTTTCTTCAGATTTTGAAAGGGGGCATTTTAATGTTAGGCATCTGATTACTTCTTTGACTTGATCTTATTGTTTAAATTTATTGTGTTTTCATCTGTTATTTTCTAAAACACTGGCAAGATGCCCTGTATTCCTGTTTCTCGTTTGTCTTATATATTCATATGTACTATATTATTTGGCACATAAATGTTCATGGTATTTATTTACATTTTAACATGAAATCTAGTTTAGTATGCTACAATTCCTGATCTTCTGTTTAGCTTGTGCTGTCTGCCAGGTTGTTTTGAGACTAAGGTAGGAATGGTCTTAGACTCGGTGACCTTCCTCTTTCGGCCTCTTATGTGCTGGGATTATTTGTGTGTGCCTTCAGGCCTTGCCACTCCACCTTTTTGTTTGATGATTATGATTGTTGCTTTAAAATGTATCTTATTTTTAAATTCTGTGTATCTGTGTGTGAGTATGTGCGTGTGAATGCAGTGTATCAAAAAGGACATAAGGCTCCCCTGGGGCTGGAACCAGGGTGTTGACATCAAAACTAAGATCCCCATAAGAGCTCAGAATTGCTGAGCTGTCTCTCTACCCCCTTTTGTTTTAATCTTTTCTGAGATTTTTTTTTAAATTGTGTTTTTGTACCTTCTGTTGATTTCTAACTTAAAATTTTAACAGACGTTTCTAACCACATACTTTCCTTTTTGAGATGTGTTTTTGTTGGTGCTTGGCCTCGTGAATGCTAATGAGGGTCTGTCACTGAGCTAAGTTCTCCACCGACATCCCTCTCTTGAGTGATCGACATAAGGGTTTCTAAAAATTGCCCGATATGATTCTAAGTGAAAAATAAACTGTATCCATTTTCATTTTACTTTAAAATAAATACATAGATGTTAATTTAGCCATTGACTTATTAAAAGGTTTATGTGTACATGTCTGTGTAAGCATGTGTCATATGCATGTAGATAACCTTTGGAACCCAGAAGAAGGCATCCGATTCACTGAAGTAGGAGCCAATTGTGAGGCATCTGATTTGCTAAGACTGAACCCAGGTCCCCTAGAGGAGCAGCAAGGTATTCCTCCAAAGAGAATGGGCTCCAAAAAGCCAGTTCAAGGAGTAGGGATAAATTCTGGCCCCACTGCCAGTGCCCCACAGAATGACCTAGTCATATAACTGTCCCCCCATTCAGAGGGCCTAGTGTGGTCCTATGCTGGTTCCCCTGCTGTCAGTCCAGAGTCAAGTGAGTTCCCATAATTCAGGTAAGCTGTTTCAGTGGGTATCTCCATCATGGTCTTGACCCTTTGCTCATATTATTGCTTCACCCTTTCTTCTGTAAGTCATTTTCGTATTTGTGATTGATAGGGGAAGGTCCAACTCATTGTGGATTGGTGGTTCTGGGTTCTATAAAGAAGCAGGCTGAGCAAGTCATAGAGAGTAAGCCACTAAGCAGCACCCCACCATGGCCTCTGCATCAGCTCCTGCCTCTAGGTTCCTGCCTTACTTGAGTTCCTACCCTCACTGCTTTTAATGATGAACTGCTATATGGAACTGTGAGTGAAATAACCCTTTCTTCCCCAAGTTGCCTTTGGTCTTAGTGTTTCATCATGGCAATAGTAACCATAACTAAGATACAAGTAATAAACCAGCAGGTAATTTTGAATACTCAAATATTTTTGTAGGTATTGGAGAGTAGGAAATAAAACACAAAAATTGCATCCTCATCAATTTTTCATGGGGAGTAAAAAAACAAAAACAAAACAAAAAACTAGGGACTGGGAATGTGGCTCAAGTGTTAGAGTATTTGTCTAGCATGCATGAAACCCTGGGTTTGGTCCTTAGAACCTTAGACACTGGGCGGGATAGTGTTTAACTATAATCTCAGTATTCAGAGGATAGGTACAGGAGCTGGGGCATCCTCAGCTACATAGTGAGTTTGAGGTCAACATAGGCAATATGAGACCATGGCTTAGCTGTGTGTATACACACACACACAGAGACACACACATACACAGTTGGATTTTCTTTTACTCTAGCCCTCTTTTTAAAACTCTTTTTACTCTTAGTTCTTTTGGGGGCTTGCCACCCAGCTCCCAAATAAATACACATGGAGGCCTATTCTTTTCTTATGAATTTCCAGTCTTAGCTTGGCTTGTTTCTTGACAGCTTTTCTTAAATTATTTCAATTACCTTTTGCCTGTAGGCTTTTTCCTTTTCTTCTGCATATCTTACTTTCACTGTTACTCCCTGGCTGGCTGGGTGGCTGGGTGACTGGCCCCTGATGTCCTTCTCTCCTTGCTCCTTTATGCTTCTTTCCTCATCCAGATTTCTCCTACTATTTATACTCTCTGCCTGTGGTCCCACCTATCCTTGCTCCTGCCTCATGATTGGCTGTTCAGTTCTTTATTAGACCATCAGGTGTTTTAGACAGGCAAAGTAACACAGTTTCACAGTTAAATAAATGCAACATAAACAAAAACCACATCTTTACATCATTAAATAAATGTTCCACAGCATAAACCAAATAAAAGAGAAAGTCAACTAAACAAGTAACTGTGTACACTGTGGGATAAAAGTGATACATTCTTTCAAGTAAAATAAAGCAGGAAGTGGGGGTGGGGTGGGAAGGTGACTGTCATTTGTAATAGTGTGGCAGTGGAAGACCAAACTGTAAATGAAGCTTCTGATGAAGCCTAGAAGCTTGGGGTACATATTTTGTGGGATGCTTGATGTAGTCAGAAGCATTTTAGGCAGAGGCTCTGGGTGCCTGCTAATTTGTCTTCAACATGGAGTTTTTTTGTTTTTGTTTTTGACAGGGGTTCTCTGTATAGCTCTGGCTATCCCAGAACTTGCTCTGTAGACCAGGCTGGCCTCAAACTCACAGAGATCCAGTGCCTCTGTCTCCTTAGTGCTGGAATTAAAGGTGTGCACCATCATGGTCCAGCTCAACACGGATTCTTTATTCTAGTTTTCCATCCATTAAACCCCACAGCTTTAAGAACTTCGGGATCAAGACAATCTGGATGGCAGTTGCTGTTTTGTCCCACCTGTGTTGGAATGCTGTAAAACAGAGAGCAGTGGGACATCAACACACCAATAGAGCATCATACCTAAGCTGAGGGGCTTCCCTGGCCTCTTTTTCAGTGTCCCCGCCCCCCCCAAATCTGCCCTGAGCAACTCGTTTACACATAGAATTCCCTTAGTACACCAAAACCCTCAGATGTTCAAGAGTTAACTATAAAATGGTGTAATAGCCAGGCGGTGGTGGCACACGCCTTTAATCCCAGCACTTGGGAGGCAGAGGCAGGCGGATCTCTGTGAGTTCGAGGCCAGCCTGGTCTACAAGAGCTAGTTCCAGGACAGGAACCAAAAGCTACAGAGAAACCCTGTCTCGAAAAATCTAAAAAAAATAAAAAAATAAAAAATGGTGTAATATTTGCCTCTAACCTATATGGCCTGCATGCACACTAATGGGTTGTATGTCTCCCCACCCCCACCTTCTTTCTCTTTTTAATATGAGTCTCACTACTTGTTTAGGCTGGCCACAAACTCCTGGGCTCAAGTGATCCTCCTGCCTCAACCTGAATTGCTCCTGAATAGTGGTGTACACAGACACACTGACATTCCCTGCTCTTCTGTATGCTTTAACTCATCTCTGGGTGATATTCAATTCATCAGAGATTCTAAATGCCAAACAGGACAGCATGCTTAACTGTGTCTAAGTCTGGGTAAGGCCATCATTGCTTCAAGGCCAGGCTGCTGCTAGCTAACAAGACAAGCCTTAACTGCAGTTGCTCCTGGGACTTGTGACATCGAAAAGCTGTCTATTTCCATAGGAAGCTCCCCGGCCCCGCCCACAAGAGCAGTTCTCAGAATGCCTGTCGGCATTCTCTAGGCTGCTAGCTGCTTTCACTGCAGTGCGTTTGGTGAACTCTCTACTACGCCATTTTCTGTCTTGGTGAATTATTCCACTGCTCCACATCACAGGTACCTGTCACCAGAGTTTGACTCCTAGCTGCTGTACTGTTTAAGGAATAAAGGTGGGGGAGGGGCTAATTATTCAGAAGATATCAATTTGTAGGGAAGGTAGACAGAGTTGGCGGACAGCTCATTTGTGGAACCCCCAGATAGGAGAGCTGAATGCATTATAGGTCTGTACTGTCCCCACATAATATGACCTAGAGTGTGTAATGTGATTAGTACAAACTGAATATGCTGTGCCGAATGTGTAAAATACGAGGTTCCAAAGCCTTCACTAACAAATACTTCACTAACAATTTTACAGTATCACACGTTGACATGATATTGTCTTTATTGGATTACTTTTACCTGCTTCTTGTTGCTTTGTAGCCAGCCACTAAAAAATATTCGTATGGCGTTCTAGTTCAACAGGAAAGGATTAGGTTAGACCCTAGGGAAGGAATCTCAGTCTGTGTTCTTGCCGCGCCCACCCAGCTCCTGGGTACCCAACACAGCTGCCAAGATGGCAGTCTGCAGAAACGCCCACACAAGAAAACTCCAGCAACCAACAACCACAACCTCGAAAACCTGCCCCGAAGAGAAAGCACAGACGCAGACCCCGCCCCACCCCGTTCGGCGCCCCGCCTCTTTGCGGCAGAGCTCAGGCCGGTGCAAACCGGTTCAGTGGCCTGACTGACACTCGGTTTTACCCAATCCTTAGCAAGCCCCGCCTTCCAAGTGGAGACTCGAAGCGTCGCGTCGCCAGCGTCTCGGAAGGCGGCTCCAAAGCAAACCGGACCAGCCCTCCAGCCTATGATAACCGCCGACCGTGCCGCAGACAGGCAGACAACCAATGGCGTGACGCGAGAGCGGGATTCCGTTGGCCCCACCTCCTCGGGCCCGGCGTCTCGCGGGAGCTAGCGGACTAGAGTGGGGCTGTGGGGCGGGGCCTAGAGCGACGGAGCCTGCGCATTGCGGCCGCCGGCCTGGGTGACGTTATCCTCTCCCGCGAAGAGCCCCGCCCCGCCCCGCCCCGCCCTCCTCGAAGCTCGAGAGTGCTGCGTGAGCCATCGGGGCTGCAGTCCCCTGCCTCGGTTCTCCGCGCGGTCTTTGTCCGCCGCTTTGTTCTCGCCGCGCTGGCGTCGTCCTCGCCCCCTTCTCCGCCCGCCCCGCGCGCCCGGGCCTTGCCCGCCATGGTCACCCGGCCCGAGCCTGAGGTCGAGGCCATGGATGCTGAGCTGGCCGTGGCGCCGTCGGGCTGCTCGCATCTGGGCAGCTTCAAGGTGGACAACTGGAAGCAAAACCTGCGGGCCATCTACCAGTGCTTCGTGTGGAGCGGGACGGCCGAGGCCCGCAAGCGTAAGGTGCGTCCGAGGCCTGCCCGGCTCTCCTGCTTGGGACCCAGGGAGGGGGGGGGGGTGTAGGAGAGAAGCCTGGCAATGCGGGGAGGGGGTGAGGGGAAGCCTCGCGGTGCAGGGAGGGAGCGGGGAGGGGCAGAGGAAGGGGCGAGGCAAAGCCTCCGGGTGCAGGGAGGAGGTAAGGGGTGGGCGAAAGGAAGCCTCTAGGTGCGGGGAGGGGCGTGTCTGAAGAGGAAGACTCGGCCTTGGCGATTGGCCTAGACCGTCGCGGCCAGTAGCCCTGGTCCGTGAAGGTCGCGGTGCAGGGTCGGGGTCAGCGAGGTGGTTCTGCGGGTGGTGCCGGGACTGAGACCCGCAGCACACACAGGAGGCTGGCAGGGCCTCTGCGCACTCGAGCTGGGGAAGCGAGGTTTTAGATCGTAGGAGGTGATTGATGTCCGCAGCCATCGAGGTAGTAGTGGCTGTTTTGTTGTTTACTGGTCCTGTAATCCCAGCAGCTATGACTATATTGTTAGTGATTTGCAAGTCGGAAAACGTTCTTTAATCTTAGACTTCATTATTACAGTTTGATTTTGAGGTAAAAACTGCAATGGGGAATTTTTTTGTTCCGGTTCTAAGTCATGTTAAGTATTAAATTCTCTCTCTTTAGTTTTTAAGACAGGGTTTCTCTGTGTAGCCCAGGCTGTCCTGGAACTCACAGAGACCCACCTGCTTCTGCCTCCTGAGTGCTAGGATTAAAGGCGAGCATCACCACACCCGACCTAATTCTCTTTTTTATCAATCATGGTGGAAGACACCGCAATAACATCTTTTAATGTGACTAAAAGTTTATATTCTGTAACAGCCTGTTAGGGTCAGAAATTTATTGTATTTTCAGACAATAGTCTTCCTATGAAGAAAGTCTGGCCTTAAACACCTAAACCTCAATAGTTTTCCTATGAAGAAAGTCTGTCCTTAAACACCTAAACCTCCTGTCAAAGTTTCGTGAGGACTGAGATTGCACAGGTGAACCATCATGGCACAAAAGTGCCAGATTGACATCAGTGTTCCACGGTCATAATTTTGTCACCGATCCTGGATTGAGATGTGTTGTAAAACTCATTTTTACATGGGAGGAATTGGGGGATCCTCCCCTTTCTCTTTCTGTCTTTTGCTTTCCCCTCCATCTTCCCGACTCTAGTTCCGTGTAGCATCACACAAGGAAATGAAAAATTTCCTTTTTAATTAGAACTGCTCAGCTGAATATTTAAATTTCCACTGTGCTAGAAGTTCTTTATTAAGTGATGTTCACAGCCCAGAATTCAGACACTCATGCAACACCCACAAACCGTGTTTTGTTGAACTACAGTGAAGTAGGAAATGAAGGCAGCTAGTTGTGCTCTTGAAGATGCCTGGACTTTAGCTTGTGTGCGGAACTCCACTTCTCTGAAGTTCCCTCCGCTTCAGAATGTTCTCATTTCACAAGCCAGTTATTCTTCTAAAAAATACTTGACCAGGCATAAGAGGGAATACAAATAAATATCTGGAAAAGTATTGATCTTCAGCCATCAGAGCAGTGTCTAACCCAAGAAGAATGACAGCAAACAGGATATGGGAGACAGGGGAGCCCTTATATACACTGTTGGTGGGGGTGTAACCTACAGCCTTTTGTAAACCAGTGGAGACCCCGCAAAGAGCTGGAACTAGACTACATGTCACTGAGCCATTCCAGTCCTTTGTATAGACCCAGAGGACTAAACACAGGACAGCGATGCAGGGGGACTTCTTAGTGGGAAGAAATCCAGAAATTTGGGAGGGGGGGGATAGTGTTGGCGGTGAGTTTAAATATGTATTAGGATGTCATAATGAACTACTATATGATAATTAAAAAAATGAAGGAAGAAGCATCGTTAGGTGTCTGTCAGGTTTGTTTGCAGCCTGTGGGTTATGACTTAGGAGAGAGTACCGTAATGTGAATGTTGTGGAGAAGGCTCCTTGCAAAGCCCAGTCCAAGTTAACGTCCAGTTTCCACCATCCACAGAGCTAGCTTTGGGTACTGGCTGATGGGCAGGCTGAAACCTTCCTCTGAAGAGTCACCACAACAGCCACTCTTTGTAGGTGGGAAGCAGCCCTGCTACCAGTGGTTCTAGAAGCCAGCTGTGCTGCTCCCCAGATAACCCCTCAGCACCCTGTGCGCCCCGTTATGCCTCTCCCTGGCAACTTCATTGCTGATGCATAAATTGGGTCTTTAAAACCTGAGCCTTGAGGATGGCTGGAAATTCATCTTCACAGTTAGTGGTATTGGTAGGGTGGACGCTAGGGTAATAGCGGATAGGAGGACCGCTGTAACAAGTGCCACTGTAACACTCCCCACGATAGGGGTGAAGTGTCTGGAGGGCCTCCCTGCCAGGACTCTAAAGAGTTCACCCTGGTCTCCCTCTTCCGAGACCCAGGCCACGGTCTCCAGTGTCCATTTTGTCATTCACATGAGCTTAGCTTCTGGTCCTGTCATTGTTTTTTAGGAGGGGAGGGTGCTTGTGCCAGCATTTAGTGATCACCCAGACTATCACACCTTTTCTAAATAGGATAGCCTCACAGTTTGTGGGGTTAATACTTGGCCTTTGTTTAAGCATCGTGATTTTAAACTGAATGTGTTTAATGAACTACTCTAGGGTTTTTTTCAGTTCTACAAATTAAAGCCTTACCTAAATTAAACCCTTCACTTGTAGGATAAATGAAGCCAGAAGGCATAGCTCAAATAAACTCTGTGGGTAAATAGCACCCACTTTAGGGTCTTAAGCTGCCACACCATCCAGTGGCCACTGACCATACATGCCATTTTAAATAAAGGTTAAATTCTGATTGTGCTAGGCATACCGTAGCCTGAGCTCAGCGTGTTGCTGTGATCTACCACAATGAACAGTGCTAACAAATAATATAAAATATGTAAGGGGAGGTTATTATTAATATTTGTTTGTTTTTTAAGGAGGTATTTCCCTATGTAGTCCATACTGGCCTCAAACTCAGCAATTGTTCTGCCTCAGCTTTCAAAGTGCTGGGACTACAGGCGTGTGCCACTGTGTTTTGTTAAAAGTGAGGGGTTTATGACTGTATCAAAGACCACTCGCTGTTTTCTGTATTCATTGCAAATTCTAGTTTTTTGACTAGCTGATAACATTCAGAAGAGAATCTGCCCTGTTTTTTTAATCTAGTGTCTTCCACAGCAAGTGGCAAATCTGTAGTTCCGCCTTAATTTTACTGTGCTCCCCTGTGTAGTTACCAGGTGAAAAGAGGAAGCAGGTCTTCCCTGAGAACTTTCTCTTGCTCTCATACTCACCCAGAGATGCTGCTTATTTCATGTGTTGGAATCCTACCCCTTATAAGACACATGTGTATTCCACAGTTTAAACTTTTTACTCTCTTCTGATCCCCTTCCCCCATGCTCTTCCAGTGAGCTTTGGTGACCCTTTAAATTATTGCAACATCTCACCTATTAATTTACCTATGTAGGTCCTTTTTGTGTTATTTATTTTGTATTCTATTTTTCAAACCATTTGTAGAAGATGTGTACATTTTAATGGTTATTTACTTATTTATTTATTTGATTTTTCAAGAAAAGGGCCAGAAGAGGGCATCAGGTCCTCTAGAAATGGAGTTCTAGAAAGGTGTGAGTTACCACATGGGTATTGGGACTTGAACTCAGGTACTCTCCAAGAGCAACCAGTGCTTCTAACTATCAAGCCATTTCTAGCTCCATTTTTGCCATTGTTTTCTTCAAATTGTCTGGAAGTCAGTTGATGACATCTGGGTAATATTGCCATCAACCTCCATGAGATTGAAGATGTAGTCTTATGACATAATAATGAACACTGTCAGGAATAACATGAGAATATAACTATCTCATCTCATGCATAGTCCATACTTAAATACTAACTTGCATTGCCTTCAGTTAGCACAACTCCAGTGAGAAATGACTGGGACCACATGTTCAACAGGTAGATCTTCTGTGCACTCTGGATCCAAACCTATGCACAAGTTTGGCAAAACCAGAAACTCAGTTAGTCCAAGCCCAGCACTTACAGAGCAGTTGAACAACTCTGTACAACCACGCCACCCAGAGTGTGCCAGCTTCCGTCACTGAAGGAACAGTGGAGTATGAGTTGGAGTATTCAGTACTATGCAGTCTGCCCACCTCACCAGATTTCGGCACATTGTATCTACTCCCTGTCTCCCCAGCCGAAGTCTGCACAGTTGACTTGTACTATGACATAGCCTGTGGTCATGCCACGCCCATGTCGGCATGTCTTTGGTACAGGGTGGTAGCACTATTTATCTGTTCGTTGACTTGGTAGGTAATTGGTCTATTTTTGCAATTTTGAGTGATAGTTTTATCTGGTGATCCTAGTGTCCATGAATGATTCTATTTAAGTCAGTTGTTACTGTGATGATTATAGAAAATGGGCTTTGTTTCGTCTTTCCCACTACAGTTATATGGGACTCTACTAGGAAGAAGACTTCGGGAGAGGTAGTATGTGGGCTTGTATAGTAGTAATTTTAGTATGGATTTGGATGCCTTTTGTTCTTTATCAGGTTTAAGTAGTTCATTCTCACTGTTCATATATATGTCAGATCGTGCCTTGGTTGCCCAGTGAGCATATTAACTCTGACCCTTCCTCCTCCCATCCTGCCCGCAGTGCTGCAGACTGGCACATTCTTGGGTGGTGTGAGTATGTAGACTTGTCTACCGCTACATCCATACTTGCTGTGATTGCGTTGCTGGGTTTCTGTGGTCTGATTCTTAGCAGTGGGTTTTTCTTTTTTTTCCTTTGTGTATTGCTTTGATTTGTGTCTGTTTTCTGTAGTTCTTCTTTTAAACTCATTGTACATTGTTTTTAGGACCTTGATTCTTAAGCTTCAAAATGATAACCTGGGCTAAGGATGGCTGGGTATGAGCTTCTGCCTGGAGCACAGGTGAACTCGCCTGGGGCACTATTCAGTGCTGGGTGTGAGAAAATGATGTCATCACCGTAGCTGTTCTCTTGTTGATTTGTTTTTGAGCTAAACTAAGTGCTTTGGGAAAACAGAAAGAATGGAATGCTGTGTTAAAGTCTAAAGACTCAGAAGAAAGCTCCTGTACTCCCTCCCACCAGTGCCCAAAGCGTGATCCTCTGACGTGGACTCCACGTTTCCTCTTGAACTCCTGTTGCATTCATACTGCTCATAACGCCTTCTCTGAATTTCAGGCAAAGTCCTGCGTCTGCCATGTCTGCGGCATCCACCTGAACCGGCTGCACTCCTGCCTCTACTGTGTCTTCTTTGGCTGTTTCACCAAGAAACACATCCATGACCATGCAAAGTCTAAGCGGCACAACCTGGGTAAGGCACCCTCCTGCAGTGGGAGCTAGAGCAGGCATCGGCTCTGGTAGCATGTTATCTTTCCAAAAAGCCCAATGGGATGAAAGAGTCCTTGTGAAACTGAGCTCTCAAGTGGGCATTGGCATTTGTTTGAGACCTTCTAAACTGGTGTTATAGTTTGACAATGAGTTTTCTTGTTTCCGGTAGTGCAGGTTCATGAAAGGCTAGCTGAGCATTATATGACATCAAGTATATGAAGTAATTATGCATGTATATGTGAAGTAGTTGTACATGCGTGTGTGCTTGTGTATGTGTTAGTGTGTGTTATTGCTGGCTGTCTCATGCTGTGAAGTTGCCATGTGGCCAAAGATAACCTTAAACTGAACTTCTGATTCTCTTGCTTCCACCTCCCCGAGGCTGGCATTATAGGTTATGTCTACCATGTCCAGCATTTGCTTTGTTCTTTTAAACAGTCTTGTTACATAGTCCAAGATGGCCTCAGACATGGGATCCTCTTTTGTTAGTCTTCAACGTACTAGGATTCTAGGCATGCATCATCACACCTGGCTTGGTGGTGGGTGATGTAAGCACGTACAGCCACCAGTTTCCATCTTAGCCCTGTGTCTTCCTCCCTCCCCAAGTCCCTAAGTTTTAGTGTGATTGGTTTTTTTTTCTTCTTGAGACAGGATTTCTGGCTGTCGTGGAACTTGATTTTAGACCAGGATGGCCTCTAACTCAAAGAGATCCACCTACCTCTGCCTCCTGAGTGCCAGGACTAAAGGTGTGCACCGCCACACTGGATGGGCTTTTATTTTCATTTCTCTTGAAATAGTTTCTAGGGCTGGAGAGGTGGCTCAGGGTTTAAAATCATTGACTGCTCTTCCAGAGGACCCGGGTTCAATTCCCAGCACCCACATGATAGTTCATAACTGTCTGAAAGTCCAGCTCCAGAGGACCCGACACCCTTAGCAAAACACCAATGCACGTAAAATAAAAATTTTAAAAAAAGAAAAGAAATAGTTTCTAGTTTAAAGTAGCAGTTGGGACAGATACCTTGATAAGTTTGGTGTCTGTGCTATGAAGTCAAGGATTTTTGAGTGGAACCTGTTATACCTGTCCCTGGAGAAAAAGGACTCAGTCAAGGGACAACAGCAAATAGCTCTTAGTGTCCCTTACAAGATTGCCAGCCATTGAGGATGTAGCAAAGTCTCATTCCCTAGCCAGACAGGTCACTGAGAATCCTTGTGGGCCTAAAATAAATTCTCTGAACTTTTGCCCTAGTTTTGAATTTTGTGCTTGCACAGCTGAAGCAAAGCATCCTGATCCTTGAATCAGTACTTTACGAGGCACAGGTATGTGCCTCCCGTTCTCGCTTGGCCCTGGGGTTAGCAGACATACTTCATCCACCCTGGATGAACCCTTGCAGTTGGAACTCCTGCAGCTCACAAAGAAAGATGCTCTGGGCAGCTAGTGTTCAGCTGCCTGCAGCACTACCTTGACATACTGGATTTAATTTTGTTCTCTTCCCTCCTTTCTTTCTGCAGCTATTGACCTGATGTATGGAGGTATATACTGCTTCTTGTGTCAGGACTACATCTATGACAAGGACATAGAAATCATTGCCAAAGAGGAGCAACGCAAGGCTTGGAAGATGCAAGGTGCGTTCATGGTGCTTAGAGAAGGTTAGGTGACCAAAAAATGGTCAAGGGAGCTGGCTTGGGCTGGGTAGGAGAGAAAAAACAAGTCCTACTTTTCCTTTGGCAGTCACATAGCTCACAGAAGTGATGAAGGTAATGCAGAAACCATGAGATGGGTTATTGGTCCTTAGGAGAGGATGGATGAGCTGAGATGGGTTATTGGTCCTTAGGAGAGGATGGATGAGCTGAGATGGGTTATTCGTCCTTAGGAGAGGATGGATGAGCTGAGATGGGTTATTGGTCCTTAGGAGAGGATGGATGAGCTGAGATGGGTTATTGGTCCTTAGGAGAGGATGGATGAGCTGAGATGGGTTATTGGTCCTTAGGAGAGGATGGATGAGCTGGGATGGGTTATTGGTCCTTAGGAGAGGATGGATGAGCTGAGATGGGTTATTGGTCCTTAGGAGAGGATGGATGAGCTGAGATGGGTTATTCGTCCTAGGGATAGAATGGATGAGCTGGGATGGGTTATTGGTCCTAGGGATAGAATGAATGAGCTGAGATGGGTTATTGGTCCTAGGGATAGAATGAATGAGCTGAGATGGGTTATTGGTCCTAGGGATAGAATGAATGAGCTGAGATGGGTTATTGGTCCTTTGGAGAGGATGGATGGGTCTTCCACCACAATACCCTAGGCTGTGTCCATCCTTCCCACAGAAGGTCTGTTAGACATTACAATCCCTCCCTTTTCTTACTCTGTTCTCAACCCTGGCAAGTTGGGATGTTGTATTGCCTCTTGCTGGACTGGTGTGGGAATTCCTTAACTATTGGGCCAGGTGTCTGGCTCAGTAGTGGAGCCATTTCCTAACATATACAAGGCCTAGGGTTTGAACCCCAGCATTACATATATATGAGGAAGCAAAAACTGTTGAAATTTGTCTTTCTTAGTTAGGGTTTCTATTGCTGAGAAGAGGAGGAAAACATTTAACTGTAGTGACTTGCTTACACAAGTTCAGTCCATTATCATGGCAGGACATGGCTGTGTCAGGCAGATGTACTGGAGAGGTAACTGAGAATTCTACTTTTTGCATGGGCAGCAGGAAGTAATCTGTCTGTCTGGGCGTGGCTTGAGTGTATATGGACCCTCAAAGCCCACATCCACAGTAACACGCTTCCTCCAACAAGACCACACCTCCTAATAGTACTATTCTGTTTGAGGACCGTTTTCTTTCAAAATGATATAATGATAAGAGTTTCTTTTACAGTGGAGTTAGATGCATCTTAGAGACAATACCGTTAGAAATTTTGTTCTCTATTTAACAAATAACACACACATATTTTATGTGTGTGTGTGTCAAAAGCAGCCTGTCTCGGCATTCACAAAATGTGTGTATTCCAGGTAAGTAAAGCCCAGAAACCATGCAGAAGTCCCCTAACACAATGTCAGTCTTGTAGCTTTTATGTCCTAAATTTACATTTTATGCATTGAAACTTAAGTGCTCAACGAAAACGTATGGTAATAGTTACTCCTTAAATGTAAGATGTTATGTCTCTTCTTGGTAAAGTTTAGTATAGTAAGACATATAGTAAGATAATCCATGGGTTTGTTACCTATAGGGAAGCTGCCCAGTTCCTAAATGTTTCTATTTGTAGAGGTTGGTGTCTTCTATTAGCCCATCATGAAAAAGAAGTTTTATATTATAATAAGTATTACACAAAGATCTTTAGCAAATACTGTCTCCATGAACCCCCACCCCCACCCCTTGGTTTTTTGAGACAAGATTTTTTTGTATAGCAGCCCTGGCTGTCCCAGAACTTGATTTGTAGACGAACTCACAAAGATTCACCTGCCTCTTCCTCCCGAGTGCTGGGATTAAAGGTGTGTGCCACTACCGTCCGGCTACCTTCATGATTTTTATACGCACTGCAGCCTTAATAAAATCGCATAGTTAACAACTATGAACACAGTACTCCTGTAAAAGAAACCCCTAGTGAAAATGTATAAGGAAAGGAGTTTAAATTGTGTTTGTGTTGGTGCCAGTGTGTAGTGGTCTGCATGCCCTCGTGTCAACATCGGGTGTTCTGTTGATCTCCATCTTATGTTTAGAGTCAGGGTCTCTTACTGAACCGGGAACTCATCGTTTCAAAGAGACCATTTTATCAGTAAGCCCCCAAGATTGGACAGACCCACCCCCCAGCCCCCAGCACTGGTGTTACAGGTGCATGCTGTTCTTCTGGCTTTTACATGGGTGCCAGGAATCCTAATTTGGGATGTCGTGCTTACATAACAATCACTTTAGCCACTAAGTGAAATGAGTTTAATACATATGATTAGAGGCCTTGCACATTTTCTCTCTATAACACAGGAGGTCAGTCACAGTGAGGGTAGAAGTTGGTGGGACAGTGAGACACAAGGAGCAAAGGCAAGCCCGGCAGTGCTGCATTTGTCCAAATAGACATCTGGCCTCCAGCAGCTCTGTCCTTCATTCTCAGTGGCATCAGTCTGGCCACGTACCCCAGTGCCCCTGTGGTTGTGACTCCTAAGGGGCGCTGCCTGGGTCAGAAAGAAGTAAGGAGAACTCAAGAACAATGACAATGGGTTTTTGATCCTACAGCACGTACTGGCTTTGGGGGAGCCTAGGCAGTTTGGATGCTCACCTTACTAGACCTGGATAGAGGTGGGTGGTCCTTGGACTTCCCACAGGGCAGGGAACCCTAATTGCTCTTTGGGCTGACGAGGGAGGGGGACTTGATTGGGGGAGGGAAATGGGAGGCGGTGGTGGGGAAGAGACAGAAATCTTAAATAAATAAATATACCACCAAAAAAAAAAAAAGGAGGCAAAACTCACTCTGAGAGCACATTTGAGAACCTGGCTTAGTCTAACCTTTACCAAATCAGTATCTCCGCCTACCTAATCCAGACCGAATGATTCTGCCTGCAGAGATCCCTGACCAATGATATACTCTCAGCCCTAAAGTATTCTGGAAGATGTTCTGTCTGAAATAATATCAGAAGTAACATACCAACCAGTTCCTTGTAGGAAAGGCGCCATTTCCCTGATTGAGGGTGGAGAATGGGGCGGTGGCTCTGGTGTACCAGTTTCAGGTTTCTGTCTGTCCTTACATGTGTTTCGTGTCACCCCTCAGTCACAGGTGCAGCAGTGCTGTGCAGCTTTGTTCTTTATTATTTCTGGGTTTACCTGGTGTCTTCTGTGACAAGACACCATGACCAAAAAGCAAATTGGGGAGAAAAGGTTGCTCATCTACAAAGGAAGTCAGGACAGGAACTCATGGGAGGATCCTGGAGGCAGGAGCTGTGCAGGCCATGGAAGGAGTGCTTCTTACTGGCTTGCTCTACATGGTTTGCTTAGCCTGCTTTCTTACAGAACCCTGGACCACCAGCCTAGGGATGGCACCAATCACTAATTAAGAAAATGCCTTACAGCCAAATCTTATGGAGGCCTTTTCTAAATAGAGTCTTCCTCCTCTCAGCTAACTCCAGTTTGTGTGTCCAGTTGACATAAGACTATCAGCACACCTGATTTCCCCCAGTTTCCAGAGAAGCTCACATTTGTCTGCATTAACAATGCTGGGTCTGCGTCCCTCTTGACCAGTAAACAACATGTCTCTAATGTGTCAGCATCATTGTTGTGTGCTGGGGAAGTAGACCACAACCCTGACATGACTGGTTTTTTTGTTTGTTTGTTTTTAAACTTCCCCGTTTGCCTTCTATTGCTGTCAATAAAACACTGACCCAGAACATTTTACCCTTCCAAGTCACAGTCCTTCACTGAGGGAAGTCAGGGCAGAAACTGAAGCAGAGACCATGGAGGAAAGCTGTGTACTGCTTTGGTTCTCATGGTTCATACAGCTATCTTCCTTTTGTACCCTAGGACCACCTGCCCAGGGGTAGCGCTCCCTGCAGGCCAGTTTGATGGAAGCAGCTCTTCAGTTGAGGCCCTCCCCTCCCAGATGATCCTAGCTGTGTCAGGTTGACAAAGAGTTTCCGGAAGGTAGAAACAGGTGCTCTCAGGAGTCCAGGGTTTTGTGGTTTTTTAGCCAGTTGTTTCTGTTCCCACAAAACAATTCATATCACCATTATGTGGGGATATAGTATTTCTTTGTGCAGAACACTTGAACCATTAGTTGACATTCATGTGCTAGGGCCATCTGGGCAAGCGATGGTTACTGAGTTAGAAATTGAAAGTTGTTTAGGACAGGTCCTTCTGAGTGGGGTGTGCGCCAAGTGTGCTCTGCGTTACCTTTCGGGTACCATTGTCGTGGGTTCCAGTCTTCAGTACTGTCACCAGCAAGTAGGTCAGAGTGCATTTTCAGCAGGCTGTGGGTGTGATTTCTGGCACTTGGGAGATGAGCAGACTGATCTTTGAGTTTGAGGCCAGCCAGTCTACATAGTAAGTTCCCGGCCAACCAAGGCAACATAACTCAGCCGACAAAACAAAAAAAAAAGCATTTTCTTTTTCTAAGGCAATTCTGGGGATCAAATATGGGCCACACATTGGTAGGTAAATGCTCTCCCACTAAGCTGCACCTCAGACTTAAAGTACTTATTGTCTGTTAGTTTCATTTCCGGAAAGATCCTTTGTGAGTTACTAGGTTGCCCTATTGTAGCTGATGTACTATCTCTGGATCCAAGGCATTTGAGAAACATTAGTGTCTGGCAGTTTGATGGGTCGTGTTTCTTTCCTTAACTCAATAAACATGGCGTATTAATAGACACTCGCTGAGGGAGACTCGAGGTAATCTGGCACCTCTCAGCACAGCGGGTGTTAGAAGAAGGGTCCCTTCTCCGAAATGCAGCCTTACAACTGTTATTTACAAGAGAACTTAAATACCATTGCCTGAGACTGTTTTCCATCTGCTTAGGTGTTGGAGAGAAGTTTTCAACTTGGGAACCAACCAAGCGGGAACTGGAACTGCTGAAGCACAACCCAAAGAGGCGGAAGATCACCTCCAACTGTACCATAGGTGGGTGAGGGGCAGGCAGGGTGTCAGATAGGTAGAAAGCCTTGCCTTTCTGTTAGTACAGCATTCTTCCCAGGCCATGCCTTAGTGGCCTTCCTGGATTTGTTCAGCACTCAGCTCTTAAGCGCCTAGTCTTCAGGGGTCTTGTAGACGTGGGATGCAGAGGAATGAGTGGAGATGACCCCTCCCAGTTCCTTGGCATCTGCATGGCTGAAGGCACTTGCATGTGTTCTGGTCAAAGCTGCTCCTCATGGAGAGTTGATAATGCAAGTAAGTGAGGTTGTTCTGTTTTTGGTTTTTTTGAGACAGGGTTTCTCTGTGTAGACCAGGTTAGCCTCAAACTCAGAGATCCAACTGCTTCTGCCTCCCTAGTGCTGGGATTAAAGGTGTGCATCACCACCCCTGCTGATAGCCACTTCTTCTAAAAAGGAGGAACTATATTTTAGAGCTTGTTTGAAAAGCATTTTGACTTGTTACAAGGGCTCTTTTCTGACTGATGTGCCTGTTTTCATAGTAAATATATTTGGGTAATACTTTGGAAACATAAAGAAGAAAGTGGAGGACAGTGGTGAAGAGCGTTGTGCTGTCCATACAGAAATTAGAGAGCACTGCACGCTCACTTTCCCGCTCTTGTCACGTGATGAGTGAAGAAAGTGACTGGTCGTGGGGTGTAGAGGAAGCTTCGGCTGGGGCCTGGCGTCCTGGGTCTGCACTCAGCGCACGGATAACACTGCTCTCAATGGCTCCCATCCAGGTCTGCGTGGACTGATCAACCTGGGGAACACATGCTTCATGAATTGCATCGTGCAGGCGCTGACCCACACACCACTTCTGAGAGATTTCTTCCTGTCAGACAGGCACCGCTGTGAGATGCAGAGCCCCAGCTCCTGCCTGGTCTGTGAGATGTCCTCTCTCTTCCAGGAGGTGAGTGCAGGCACAGCTGTACAGCTGGCTCTTTCCCTGCTTCTAAGGAAGTGAAGCAGTTGAGGATAACCATACCTAAATATTTTTCAATATGTGACTGTACTGTGGAAGGCATAGCTTTTTACAAAGGGATTGCTAGAGATAGGTTGTTGGTTTGGCTTTTTGGAGACACATTGTTCACCAAAGAGAAGGGCCGTCAAAGTAGGCAGTCAGCTTAAGGATGGCATTCATCTCCAGGAATCCTGGAAGTTTCATATGTAAATGCTGTTGTCTGGGACAGTTAGCTCAATGATTAAGAGTACTGGCTGCTCTTCCAGAGGACCCAGTTCAATTCCCAGCACCCATATTGCAGCTAACAACTGTTTGTAACTCTGGTTCCAGGGAATCTGATGCCTTCATACATATACATGAGGCAAAACACCAATGCACATAAAATATAAATAAATAAATAAATAAATCATTTTTAAAAAATTTTAAAGCTGTTGTTTGATCCCTGCATTCAAGACATGCTGAAAGGGGCTGGAGAGATGGCTCAGTGGTTAAGAGCATTGCCTGCTCTTCCAAAGGTCCTGAGTTCAATTCCCGGCAACCACATGGTGGCTCACAACCATCTATAATGAGGTCTGGTGCCCTCTTCTGGCCTGCAGACATACACACAGACAGAATATTGTATGCATAATAAATAAATAAATATTAAAAAAAAAAGACATGCTGAAGATGTGTGCCGGCCCCTTTTTCTGCTTCATTCTCGGTGGCAGTGGATAACCCTTCCCAAGTATGCTCAGAGGCCTCTGCTCTGCAGACTGGCAGCACAGAGAGCCAGTGCTTACTAAGGCTGTCCTTGATCTCATGATAAAACTTGTGATGTGCCTATCAATGTCTATCCCTAAGCAAAGTCATGTCCCCTTGTTCAGGCTTGATCTTAGCACTTACTGACTTAGTGGAAGAAGTCCTGGGATGAGTTTGGGAAGTGCGCTCTGGTTGAGGGGGTGGTGGGTGCTTTGTGAGGAACATTGTATAGACTGAATCGCTTGATTTTGCTCTTCATTGTGTAGGCTTACCAGCAGAAGTAAAGTGGAAAAAAGTGAGATTCGAATCTAGTGAGTCCAAATAAAATTACAATTGGTGGGGCTGGAGGAATGGCTCATCAGTAAGAGCACTGGCTGCTCTTCCAGAGGTCCTGAATTCAATTCTTAGCATCCATACAGTGGCTCACGACCATTTGTAACTGTAGTCTCATGGGTTCAGATACCCACTTCTGGTGTGCAAATATACTTACAGGTAAAACACCCTCATACATAAAGTATATAAACAAATAATTTAAAATCTTTTTTTTTTTAAAAAATATAATTGTGAAAAGAAAAACAAGCAATTGTCTGGTGGTAGTAGCACACGCTTTTAATCCCAGCACTTGGGAGGTAGAGGCAGGAAGATCTCTGTGAGTTCAAGGCCAGCCTGGTCTACAGAGCAAGTTCCAGGACAGCCAGGGCTATTATACAAAGAAACCCTGTCTTGGACGAAAGAAAGAAAAGCAAGTCTATCTGAGCAGGCCACCTACCCAGTCTACAGCCATGGATTTTTTGCCAGATGAAGACTGGCAGGTGTTCTAGTTGTCCTTTTTCCTTCTCTAAACAGTTTTACTCGGGGCACCGCTCCCCACACATTCCGTACAAGCTGCTGCACCTGGTGTGGACGCACGCCCGGCACCTGGCGGGTTATGAACAGCAGGACGCACATGAATTCCTCATTGCAGCCCTGGACGTCCTCCACCGGCACTGTAAAGGTGGGCCTGCCACCATCTCCCTGCTGGGCAGGGCAGGTGGGGACTTTCCTTAAAAATGGAGCAGAGCAAGGCTGGTGCTCCCCCAGCAACTGTAGATAATGCTTGATCTGTCTTACAGACAGTGTAGTTAGGTTCTGTTTCCACTAAGAAAGATCGCATGGCCGCTTCTAAGGAGTTCTTCACAGTTTGTTTTGTTATTATCAATTGAATTTGGATATTTTTCGGAGGCAGCATCTCACTGTGTAGCTCAAACTGGCCCTAAAGCACAGGTCCTCTTGCCTCAGCCTCCTGAGTGTTGGGATTACAGGTGTGAACAAGAATAGTGGTCCCAGGTGAGCATGCTGGCACATCTGTAATTCTAACACCCAGGTGGCAGAGGCAGGCAGATCTCTGCAAGTTCAAGGCCAGCCAGAGCTACCTTCCCCTGACTCGGGAAAGAAAGAAAGGAAGAATGACATACCCCACCCCACCCCTGTCATCAGATCTCTTGTTGAAATAAATACCTTCACATACCTCATAGAGTGTTGGTCCTCCTGGTGTCCTCCTGTTTGCTGGGTGGATGTGGACTTACTGACTGCTTTGTGCTGTCTTGGTGACATTGCTAATGGTAGTCACACATCTCTGTCCTCAGGTGATGACAATGGGAAGAAAGCCAACAACCCTAACCACTGCAATTGCATCATCGACCAAATCTTTACGGGTGGGCTCCAGTCTGATGTCACGTGTCAAGTCTGCCAGTAAGTGTTCCCATCAGCTGGACAGTCACCATGAGTGTTTTAATCTGCCGTAGCTATGCCATATTGCATTTCCCCATCTGCAAGGGAGTCTTCTCTGGACTTCAACCCTAAAGCTCAGTACCTTAGAGAAGGCTCCCTGAGCTCTGGTGTTCATAGTGGAGCACCTGCACTAGTGTCGGGTGAGGGATAGTTACTTAAACAGCTATGCTTGGTCATTTGACGAAAAATGCCTCCAGTAGAGAAGACACGAGGAATCAATAGATTGCCTCAATCTGTAGGCCGAGAGCTCTTCCCTTGGGGGCCTGTAGAGTTTTGCTGAACTCGCAATTAGCAGGGTGTCCTTGGCAGCTTCATACATATCTCTCTGCTTTTCTTAAAGTCTTCGAAACTAAGATCCAAAGCAAGTAGCCCCTTCAGATGGCAGATCATTCGTGTCCTTGCTCCTAATGTGAATTGGCTTCTTTGCATTAGCTCACATAAAGCCAGGGTTCTTTCCAGGTGCAGCAGTTGCCGAGTGCTTTCCTCTCCAGAAGCAGAAAGGATCCTTTGACTGGGCTGGAGAAGTGCCCCAGGCACACCCCACACCATCCCCCAGTGCCCACCTGTACTCTTCTCAGGGTTCAAGACCAGGGTGCAGGAATCTGGGGGTGCTCCTGTGGTTTCCTAGGAGCAGAGCTCCTTTGAGCCTTGTCTTTAATCAATGTAAAATCCCTCTATCCCTGACCTATAATGACTATTCTGTTAGCAAGAGGTAGCCTCAGATTTTGGTCCATAGCTGAACCCATTTTCTTATTCTGAGTTTCCCCTTTTTAATATTGTAATATAAGTCTTCTAACAGGAGTTAGCCTTGTTAGATGCAGTATTGTTTATGGGGCTGCCAAGTGTGGCCTGTGCACTCTGTGGATGGGGGTTTCTCAGTGTCTTTGTCCGTGCAGAGCACCTGGTTTCTGAGCAGTGTGGCTGCAGTTCCTAAGTGTTGTGAGCTGGATCCCAGCAACCAGGGTTCTGCCTATAGCTCAGGACTTTATACTCTGCCAGACTTCCCAAATGAAGTCATTACTGTGGACATTCCTGTTATATCCTGAGGCTTCTGATGGACAGGTGGGCAGAGAAGGCAGCGTGTTTAGCCTATCTAGGGGCTGCCTCAGGCCACAGTTCTCACCAGTCCTCATGTGCCCTCATGTGTTTTCATCTTTTCTTGCAGCGGGGTCTCCACCACCATAGACCCCTTCTGGGACATCAGTTTAGACCTGCCCGGTTCTTCCACCCCATTCTGGCCCTTGAGCCCAGGGAGTGAGGGCAGTGTGGTTAACGGGGAGAGCCATGCATCAGGCACCACCACTCTCACAGACTGCCTGCGAAGGTGAGACACATTCTGCAGTATTGGTTCAGAATGCTACTTCTTCCTTCCACTTACTGCTTGATTCAGTCTTTAAAAAGTAACAGAAAGGTCTGGAGAAATGGCTCAGAGGTTAAGAGCACTGGCTGATCTTCTGGAGGTCCTGAGTTCAATTCCCAGCAACCACATGGTACCTCACAACCATCTGTAATGAGATCTGGTGCCCTCTTCTGGCCTGCAGGCATACAAGGAGGCTGAACACTGTGTACACAATAAATAAATAAAATCTTTAAAAAAGAAAAAAAAAGTAACAGAAAAAAATGACCAGAGAGAGAGAGAGAGAATATTAGCACATTGAAGATTATCCTGCTGCTATAAAGTGACATGGTGATCTCGGTACCCAGTGCTGCATCATAACCCCACCACCACCACCACCCACACACAGAAGATTGCTGAAGCTTGTGTGGGCAAGAGCATCACAATCCGTCCCACCCACAGCCCTCTTGGGCCTCCCCTAAGCAGTTCAGGTCTGGCTTTCTCTAGAATTCTCAGAGGTTTGTGAGTGGAACCTCATAACACATCACCTGTGAGGTGACTCTTCCACTTTGTCTTGATCTCTGGCAGCCAGAGAATTGTGTATGGGGTAGATCTTGCCATTCCACTACTAGCTGGTGGGCCATGGGTGATGACACCATTTGTTTATTGAGCCCTTTGGGTCTTCTGAACTGCTGCTGTCCTCATTTGTAGCTTTGTGTGGATGTATGCTCCATTGTTCTGAGACAGGTTGAGTTGCTGGAATGTATAATAACAAGAATATTAACCACCATTTCCCCAGACCTCTCACGAAAATATGTTTGTGTGTATAGGTAAGAGAGAGAGAATAGATAGATAGATAGATAGATAGATAGATAGATAGATAGATAGATTGATTGATTGATTGATTGATTATATGTATGTGTATAGGTAGAGATAGGTGGGTAGGTAGATAGAATAAGCTTAAGAGAAGCAGGGAAAGTTCTTTGTGCTGTGAAATACAACACCTTTAACTGTTGCTCTGCATCTTGGGTGGTAAAGTAACCTGTTCCCCCCTTTCTCCCTGTCTTCTACCTTCCTCCTATTTTCTAAATGCCTTTTAGATTTACCAGACCGGAGCACTTAGGAAGCAGTGCCAAGATCAAGTGTAGTGGTTGCCATAGCTACCAAGAGTCCACAAAGCAGCTCACCATGAAGAAGCTGCCCATTGTGGCCTGCTTCCATCTCAAAGTGAGTTTCCCAGAAAACTAGCCTACAGCACAGCCTCAAACTTATCAGCTCAGCTTAGAGCCCCTCAGTGTGTCCAGTCCCAAGAAACAGGAAGTAAGACTGCCTCCTGCACCTTTCTGTGTCTTGCTGACAGAGTATGCGCCTCCTTGTGAAGACAGGAAGGAACTCCTGTAGGAAGTGGGATTAGATTTTACTACTTCTGTCTCTGTGTGCGTAGGCCAGAGGGGGTGTCAGAGGTCCTGCTCTGTCATACTCCACCTCACTGCGTGGAGACAGGGTCTCTCACTGAACCTGGATATAGGCTTGAGGTTGGCAGCCCAGTGGTCCTCCTGTCTGTGCCTCCCACAGTGTTGGGGTTACAGGTGCATATGTCCAACCGCTGGCATTTTAGGTGGGTGTGGGGATTTGAACTCAGGTCCTCAAGGTCTCATAACTGCTGAGCCCTCTTTAACTTTGTTTCACTAAAAGACCCAGGCTAGGGGTGTGAGTCAGTGGTAGAACTCTTACCTAAAATGAACAAGGTTCTGAGTTCCACCCCAGAACTGCGGGAAGAAAAGATCAAAAAAACAAGGACCTGAGCATTGTGGTCTGGGCCAGAGGCCAGCAGGCTCTTGGAGAAAAGCCAAGTAGTAGGAAATTGAGTCTTTTTGTTGTTGTTACATGTATGGCTGTTTTGCCTACATGTCTATCTGTGTACCATGTGCATTCCTGGTGCCCACAGAAACCAGAAGAGGGTGTGGATCCTCTAGAACTGGAGTTACAGACTGCTGTGAGCTGCTATGTGGGTGCTGAGACTCAAACTGAAGTCCTTTGGTAGAGCAGTCAGTGCTAGTATTTGAGTCTTTAAAGGCTACGAATGATTTATGCTTCCTGTCTTTATTTTAATACCCCTTTAAAATGTAAAAGATCAGTCTGATCTTGGTAGTATGCAGCTGTAATCCCAGTATTCGGGAGGCTGAGTCAGGAGGGTCCTGATTCTGTGTCTGCCCGAGCAATACTATTTCAGGAAATGAGTGAGTCAAGTAGAAGCTGGCCAAGGGCCCTTTGCTGGAGCCTCCAGTCTGGACAGCCCAGCTGTTACTTTCTCTGCTCATTTGTTCCCTTCTCCCTTCATCTCTTCAGCGATTTGAACACTCAGCCAAACTTCGGCGGAAGATCACCACATACGTGTCTTTTCCCCTGGAACTGGACATGACTCCCTTTATGGCCTCCAGGTAGAAAAGTCTGGTGCCCCTGTGTGCGTCCTGGTGAGGAGGCGAGTTGTCTGATGGGTGATCAGTGCCAGGTCTTAGACCAGCTGTGTTACGGCTGTGTAGGCCTTGCCTCTCTCCCCGGCCTCAGTACTTACCCTGCTCACTTGGTTGCCTCCTCCTGTGAATCCTTCATTGATCGCTTGTCAACTCTCAGAATTGGCAGAAGATAAAGTCACAGGCAGACCACATGACATGTTTTGGTTGATGGAGACAGATTTTGAAATACAGATAGACAGGGTTCAATTACACCAGTGGATCCTCTTTGAGATCAAATTCTGTGTATCATAGACCACATAAAATTTAACCCTCAAAAAACTACAGTGCTTGCTAATGTGTTTGCTGTCTCTGGCTGGCATCTCTAAATGTGGTAGCTTAAAACAGTAGAAATTTATTCTCAGAGTAATAGAAGCCAGAAATAGGAAACTTGTGAGAAGGGTCCTGACGGGGTTCCCTGGTGTCATCCGCTCCTGGAGCTTCCGGGTCCTTCTCTGGCTGTTACTGCCCCGGGCCCAAGGCCCTTCCGGAGTCTGTCTCAGCCGTTGGCGTGGGTATTGGTGGTTAGGGGTAGAGCTTGACTAGAAAGCCTCGTTTCAACATCTGTCGTCACATCTGCACAGGTTTTATAAATAGGTCACACTCACAGTTTCGGGGGTCAGGGCGCAGGTATTTTCAGAAGCCACACCTCAGCCCACTGTACTGTCTTCAGCAGGCTTCCCGTTATTAGTCATTGATGTCCTTCCTTTTGGGCTGTGTTCCTGGGTTCACAGGTCACTGACTGAAGTGATGTCAGAGACCATGAGAATTCTCTTGGGAAAATGAGGTGCTGACATGTCCAGGGATGGGGTGACATTGTTGCCGATCCCAAGGTCTCACGGGTCTTGCTGTCTTCTGCTAACTTTGGGATTAGATAAATAAAGTAGTTTGGAACCTAGCACTCCGTGCACAGTCCCTCCTCCCATTCTGTCGAACAAGCTGCTAGTGAGACACTTCTTGATGTCCCTTGCGCTCTTCAAGAACATAGTGTGGGGCTAACTTACAGCCTTGGGAAGGAATTCTTTCTTTATTTGGTGTACTACAAGCAAAACATCACAAAGCCAGGATCAGAACCCCTAGAGGCAGAAAGTGGCTTCGGGGTCCACGGGATGTGAGGGGTTGCTGCACAGAAGCAGTAGGACCAGCCCAAGCTGGATTCCTCACCACTGTGGGGCAGTCTGCCTAGGAAAACTCGCGTGTGTGAAGTATACGTCTCAGCGTCAGTTAATCCTGTTGTTGGAGCCTGTCCCTCTGGTGGATTAGTAATTAAGTCTTATTGCTGCCTTACAGCAAAGAGAGCCGGATGAATGGGCAGTACCAGCAGCCCCTGGACAGTCTCAACAATGACAACAAGTACGTGGGGTTGCAGGGCCTGGGGGCTGAGAGGGCATTTCTCAGATAGCTGACCCTTCCTTCCCTACTTACAGTCTCTCATCTGGACAGACTCCTTTCTTGTAGCAACTCCCCCCCCCCCCTTTTTTTTTAAAGAGACTTCTGGTGCGAGGGTTTGCCTTGGAGCGCAGCACAATGAACTTGCTCCTTCTGGTACCATTCCTCTTGCTGTTGGTAGCACAGACGGATGGCACAAGGAAAGCAGTTACTGCCACTGTGGCTTCAGTGCAGTTCTCTTTGCTGGGCCAGAGCTGGGTGGTGCAGAACTGGCTCTCCCAGCTGTGCAGCCGGCAAGCTCTGCTGTAGGCTGTTCAACAGACCATGATAGAGATGCTCTCTCCTTCCACACCAGGTACTCCCTGTTTGCTGTTGTTAACCATCAAGGGACCTTGGAGAGCGGCCACTACACCAGCTTCATACGGCAGCACAAAGACCAGTGGTTCAAGTGTGATGATGCCATCATCACCAAGGCCAGCATCAAGGATGTGCTGGACAGTGAAGGGTACGTGTGGGGTGGGGTGGAGGACCTGTGCTGCTGCTTGTCCGTCCCTTGTGTCTGAACAGAGCCACAGGCTGGACTGAATCTGCCACAGTGGACAGTGGCTCCTTGGATCAGACGTCACTTTGGGTCATGTTTACAGGGTGGGAGTGTTGTGGAACAGAGTTACTGTCTGTGTGTCGCCTAGATCAGAGAACATTGTGGTCAGCATTTGTCCTGCCCATTCTGTGCAGTGGTTCTGAGCACCTTCTCTGCTGCCTTTGTTGTCCATGGTGTATCATCATTCACCCTGAACTTCCTTGAGTCCTTAGAATTCCCAGCCCCTAGGGTCAAGACAGACTGCCTGCCACAGATGGAGATGGTGGGTGTGAAACTCTGGGTCCTGGGAGCCTCCAGAAAGATCTCCTGGAGAAAGTGTACTACTTACTGGGCAGGGGTTGGGTTTGAAGGAGATGTGGACTCTGTGTGAGGGTAGCCCCGCTGGGAACAGGAGAGGTAATGACTGTAGGAGGTCGCCAATTCAGGCTGGGTAATGGGAGGCCCGTAGTGTCTCTCTGTCTTGAAGACTTGAGGTGCTGTAGTGTTCAGAAGTCAGGCTGGTGAACCGTTCTTGACTGGCGTAGCTACTTTGGAAGTTAGGATTAAGCCCACGTTCTCCTTTGCCTCCTCAGGTACCTACTCTTCTACCACAAGCAGTTCCTGGAATATGAGTAGCCTCCTACCCTGCTGGCCAGGAAAAGAGAAAGAGAGAACAAGTTGGCAATCTTCCCGACATGATCCCTGGTCTCCTCACATCAGAACACCGTGGTATCCCTCCTGTGCAGATGTGCCTCACACATGGCCCCTCTGCACCAGGAGATGTTAGGGTGGGCATGAGCTATAAGACTTGAGTGGAGTGTGCTCTTGGTGGACAGGAGCCAAGGGGCCACCTCTTCTCAACCTTGTGCTATGCTGAGGGCAGATGTCCTCAGAGCAGACCAGCCTCTGCCTGGTGCTTCACCCTGTCACCCCACACGGGTTTAAAAAGCACTGCGCTGTTGAAAATGAGCCCATGAAAGCTGTAGAGTAGCAGAGGTGATGCCGGAGGGCAGAGTGCTTGCTGTGTTGTGTGGCATGAAGGGCAGGGATGTGTCCTTTCTAAAGTTGTAAAATAGCCCTGGGCCCAGGTTGAGGCCACCCACAGGCTTAAAACATCTGGTCTACAGATAACTTTGTATCAACTAACTGCATGTGGAAACACCAGCCCAGATGTTCCCTTTGTTTTCTAGAAATAGGCGTCTTACCTCTACCCCTTGCTCTTCTTCCATGCTAGTGAATTTCATAAACGTGATAGCAGTGAAGTGAATGATTATCAAGTTTATATGGAAAGCTAGGTGACCTTTCCTTTCCTGAGAGCGGAATGTCTTGCTTTTTGATCAGTGTTGTTTCCTCACCCCGTACCCCTCCTTCCTCCCCGCTCAGTTAGCTGGTGGCCAGGCATGGGGAACAGGGTCTCTGTTATCTTGGTCTTTGGTCCTTTTGCCTGTCCAGATGGTTTAGTGGAGGAGTGAGATTTGAAGCTGAGTGCTCCAGGTGGGGACCGCATTGCTTTGTGTCGCCTGCCCGCTTCCCTCTGCTCTGTTCGCTATAGTTTCAGTAAAGGCCAGAATGAAAAGGCTTGGTGGTGACCAGTTCTGCTGACAGAGTCAATCATGAAATTTCTTGTAAGATATTTTGCATGTGTCTTTGGACAAGGCTTAGGTTGAATATTTCTAAGAAGTTAAAATCTAGGGTCTTAGTGTTTCTCTTTATAGCACTGCCTTTTCAGTGGTGCTTGCCCAGGGGCCTGCGGCACGTCACTGCAGGGGTCTCAGGGCCGCCGGCTCTGAGCTGTAGTCTACAGCAGGTATCTTATGCATCACTCGTGCATAGCAAGTACAGCTCTATTCCGATTGTCCTTTATTTACACACCTTAAATTTGAATTCCATATACTTATCATGTGTATAGAATTTTTTTTTTAACTATTTGAAAATAAGACATTTATTTACTGACAGGCTACAAAAAAGCAGGGCAGGTTCCAGCCCAGCTCCTTAGCTAGTTGTGACAGGATGAGGTAGCTGTGGCAGAACTAAGTGGCCGCTGTCCAGTTAGTGTAAAGATCACCAGAAGTCAGGGGCAGCTAAAGCCTCCTGTGCAGTGTACCCGTGTTCCTATTTCTGCATTTAAAGCAAAGAACAAACTTGAAGCATGTTTTTGAAGAAGCTCTTTTTGAGAAATATGGGTGAACCCAGATTCTCAGACATGGACCCGTGTTTGTGGGACTCAGCTGTGGAGGTACCCTTGGGGAATCTATTCTGTTTGTGAACCCCCATAGGAAAGACTTCACTGTGGTTGGCCTAGAGGAACCAGAGCCCAGACCTCTTCCTGAAGGTCTGCCTCTTTGACACTGGTGGATGGGGCATCCAGAGACAGAGGAAATGAGCAGGTGTGCTGGCCAGGCCTGCTTCCTCTGTCCCCACAGCACACAGCCCGTCTCTACCTGAGGAGGACAAAACCTGTTTTCTGCCAGAGTGACTCTAACCTTTTATATCCAAATATATTCCCCTTCTTTACCGCGGGCTTAACATTTTAAGCACTTTGCTTTGTGCCTGCAGTAAGGAGGCCAACCAACTCCTTGACTGCCGCACGTCTGTCTCGGGCATGTGTGGACGGCTGAGGAGCAGATTGGAGCAGTGGGCTTGGGAAGTTCTTTCAGTTACCCCTTTGGATAGCAGGGCAGGAAAAGGGTTTCCCATCCAAGGACCATCCAGTATAGGTGCCCAGATGGTTGGAAAGTGTGTGCGACCACAGGACTGCGTTACCCAGCCCCAGTCTAGAGCGTGAGCAGACCTCTTCTATGACCGCTGGTACCAGCCTCACAGGAGACCAAACTAGCTCTCTTCAGATGTCTTCAATTCAGGAGGAGGGGCGGGATCTGCAATTCCTCTCTTCATCCCAGGAGTCCCCCCTCAAGCTGGGCTCTGGCCTGAGCGACCTACACCATGTGAACCTGAGTGCTCTTGTGTTTGGCTTGGTATGTATGCTTTTCCTTGTGTAAAATCATTGTTCTTTTTGACCAGTGGCTTGTTTCATTTATTATAGCTTTGAAATAAAATGTGAGGGGAAAAAAATCCAATGATTGTATTGTGGTTAGAAATTTTATTACCAAGACATTTGTCACTTTCTCCCCTGTCTTTTTGAGGGGCTTGACTGTCTCCTCCCTGGTGACTTTAGTCTTTCCTATACCCTAATAAAGCTGCATTTTCTTCTGAAACTGACTGCTGACCCTGTTCCTAACACAGGCAGCCACAGGGTGGGTAGCAGCCATGGGTTTCCTGTGGGTAGAGATATCATGCGCTCCACCTGTTCTGTGATGAATCACCTGCTTAACCCTCCTACCTGCCAGGCACACGGCCACACTTTAATCCCTGCTCTTGAGAGGCAGAGGCAGACAGATCTCTGCCTGGTCTGCATAGTGAGTTCCAGGTTAGCCAGCGAGACCCTGGCTCAAAACACAAAACAAACACTGCTTCCTTCTGTGGGCAGGAGGATTAGTGAGGAACACTCCCCAGCAGAGGTGTGTGGTGGGTGCTGATGCCTCTTCCCCATCCCAGCCTCAGGTGGTCAGAGCTCACCTGGTTGGATCAGACCTTTGTCTCAGAAACCAGTGAGATCTGAAATTCTGGCCCTCCTTGTTTGGATGCTCTTTTTATCAAAATGGTCCAGAGAAATGTGCCACTTAGAGTCCTTGGCCTCACTGTGTAGCAGTTTCGACAGATTAAATGGGACAGCTGCTAGGTACCACAGGTGGAAAATTTCCCTACCCTCAAGGTCTAAGACTCAGATTAGCACTCAAAGTAGTAGAGCAAGTGCATTAGTATGCATAACATTGTGGGGTCAATCCCCAGTCCTAACCTCCCAAAAAGGAGGGGGCCTGGAGAGATGGCTTAGCGGTTAAGAGTACTAGCTGCCATTCCAGAGGACCTGGGTTCAGTTCCCAGCATATGGTGACTCACATCTGACTCCCAATTTCAGGACTTCTGACACCCTCACACAGACATACATGCAGGCAAAACACCAATGAACATAAAAATACTTGTTTAAAGGGCAGATACAAAGGGACGGAGAGATGCATGGGATCGAGATGTGTGATGTAAAAGCCACAAAAAGCAAATGTTTTTTTAAAAGCCCATTTAAACAAAACAGTCATTTTTTTAAGAGAAATAAGAACAAGTTTGAGTTAGTTTCTAATTCTAATATTGATCAGGTTTCATAATCACCTGAGTTCTCGACCCGATGCTGCACTGGCTTGTGAGGCACCAGCATTACGTAATGGTCGTAGACATCCCATCACTTCGCTTACCAGTTCTCCCTGAGTCAGCTAGCAGGTGAGGCGATGGGAACAGAAGCCATTGCACTGCCCTCTGGCAGGCTGGTGCAGAGTTGGCAGAGTGGTGGTGTGTGAGGGTGCAGCTTCTATGGCAGAGTGTTACAGCTCTGGTAGACAGGTACCCGGGCTGTAGGAAGCCAGGGAAACCTAGAGCCCTGAAGGGAAACGTAGCCCATGGCAAGTGGTACAGCTCTCTTCCAGCAGGGACTGCGCCCAGCAGAGTATCACAGGCCCTTGCTCCAGGAAAGGTTTCCCTAATGCAAATGTAAGGACTCTGCTCCAGCAGGGGAGGCTTTTCCCAGTGAGGTTGTTGAAGCATCTCTGATGGAATTGGGAGCCAGGGAATAGCACAGCCACAGGGCATAACAAACCTCACTGGGAGGGAGGAATTCAGGAGGGTGGCTGCTTCTGCCAGGGTGAAAAAAGGCAGCTCCCAACTGAACAGGCACTGGGTGGGGATTGGTAGGACCTCAAGTCCTGAACTTGGGAAAAGCACATAGATTGATTGGACTTCGTTCTCAGGGATTGGTTGGATTACAAGTCCTGAGTTGGTTAGGGGCAGGGTGTGCTTCCTTGGCTCTGTTCTCAGGGCCAGGATGTTCTTTCTCTGACCCTTTCTGCCCTATGGTGCAGCCACACGAAGACCGCATGGTGCACACCCCTGTCTGGCACACGTGGTCCTTTGCAGGAACCCTCATCCACGATGGGGAGAAAGGTATCATCAAAGAGGCTGAGGGAGGCTGGTCCAGAAATCCAGATAAGAAAATCGAGAAATGAAGCCGGGCAGGGGTGGTACACACCTTTAATCCCAGCACTCGGGAGACAGGCGGATCTCTGTGAGTTCGAGGCCAGCCTAGTCTGCAAAGTAAGTTCCAGGACAAGTTCCAAAAAAATCGAGAAATGAAGAGGTTGTAAATTAAGAATAAAATTTTATCACCTTTTATATAAAACTTTATCATCTTCAAGAAAATGGCTGCAATGAGAAATAGTGTTGAAGAGAATACGGTTAAGAAAAACACCAGGTTTTCTCATATTTACAGCATCTAGACATTTTTTTAAAGACATGAAATGAAGTGGGTACTGATTTATGTAGAGAAAAGACCAGTAGAAGGAGATGAGAAGATTATGGGGTTGGGAAGACTACCAAAGCACATGGTATACAGGCTTGTAAAAGCTGCAGCAAAACCAGTTTTATTCAGTTAATATATACTAATAAAAAAGTTTGTAAGGGGACCATGCAAGTGGAATCAGGCTATATTCTTCAGGCTGACCCAACAAAACAGATAAAGTTGGCAAAAGAGCCCTTTCTTTACAAAGAGAAGGAACAAAATTACACACAGGATCCACTGAAAAGTGGGCCAAACACTCTCAAGATTGTCTTCAACTGAGGCCGAGACTGGGCTCTCAGCACCCTGTGTCCTGGCACCTCTCGCCCTCAGTCCCAGAAACATTTTGCACTCACAGCCCCTTGGGTTTGGATGAGCAGAATTTTAAAACCACAGATCTTAAAGACTAGAAATAGGTTCATCTCCCAGACAAGCTGAGTACTGGCGTCTGTCTCTGAGCATGTGCTGTGTGTTCCTCAGCGCACAGTCAGCACATGACTGTCTGTAGCAGGGACCAGGGGCTTCCCAGCAACCCAGTTGTAGGAAGTTGATCATGGTGGTGTGCTATTGATGCCAGGCTGGCTCAGTACTTGGTGAGACACGCCTCAGACAAAAACTTGTTAGATGCCAATTTGTCAACAAAGATAAAGCAGTGGTGGTCTCACAGGGTCTCCGTCGTGGGTTGAATTTGTCCCCCAAAACTCATTATGTTGAAATCCCAACCCTTAGTGCTTTGAATGTGGCCTTATTTGGAGTTTTGACAGAGAAGTCAAAATGAAGCCATTAGGTGGATCATAACATGAGATCTAAAAGGGAGAATAAACAGAGTAGAGAGAGAGAGAAAGAGAGAGAGAGAGAGAGAGAGAGAGAGAGAGAGAGAGAGAGAGAGAGAAGGCAGAGTGTAGAATGGCAAGGAGAAACCAAAGACAAACCTTGCATGTGCACCTTCAGACATGTGCAGCCTCAGGTGTGTGCAGCCTCAGGAAGAGCCAATTCTGCAGACCTCTTGACTGCAGGCTTCCAAACTCTGTGGCAGCCACCTTGTGTTACCAGAGTATATCAGTGTTATACTGTGAAGGGCGCCCTTCTCCTGTACAGCCTGTGGGCTGTGGATGGTGAGGGCAGGGGTGCCCTTGCGGGTAGGTCTGCCAAGTACCAGGGTAGGGAGGATGAAATTTCACTGTGTACAGTTTCACACTTAAGCTTGCTGGGAAAATGCTTTATGCACCTGGAGGTTTAAATGCAGCTAAAAGGATAAGTGTATAGGTGTTCATTAAAAAAGGGTGTAATTGAACATACTCGTGGTGAGGTCCAGGAAACACCCATCATCCTTTTAGACGTCTGACGTTCACCTGGAGTCTCTCACCTTCCTGGGTACATCACATTGGTCACATGCACATGTGGACACACTACCTGCATACACCAAATTCACACACATGCATGTGCATGCACATATACTTGCCACTCATACAGACAAACATTCACATACACATGCACACAACACGGTCCAGCATCTGCACACACACATACAAATTCTTTTATTCACAAACCTACACACTGCACTCAGTTATCTGCCTAAGGCCCTAGGGAAGGGCACTTCTTTGTAAGAACTGTGAGGGCGATGCTCCAGGTGCCTGCCGCTCTCCATCGTTCTCCACTAAAGAGGAGCGTACAGGTTCACTGCTCTGCCTAAAGTCTGGGAAACCGTGGCACAGGTGGTACTGGGGATGTGGGCGCTACGGGTGGTTGCTTCATTGTGGGTGGGTGCAGCCAGGCTGCCTATCTCCTGTCTTCTTCCTCCTGTCTCTTTTCCATCCCTCCCCTCCTCTTGCACTCCATCCACTTCATTGTCTTCTTCTTCACTGGCTGTCAAGCTCCTGGACCAGCATCTCCGAGGGGCACGCGCACGACGCCAACCGATGCACGCGCACAGGGCTGCGGGGCAGCGGTTCCTGCTAAGCCGAGAGTCCCGAGCGTGCGAGTGCTCTCCTGTGTAGGCGACCTGCGCTCCGGGAAGCAGAAGCTACATGTCTCGACAGGCTGGGGTGGCAAGGCCACCTCACTGCAAGCCTCTGTCGCGGGGCCTGAGGGGACAGAGAGGGTGTCGTGGTCACCGAGGGCTGTGCCACACTGCCTGGTCCAGCAGCCCAGCGTTTCTACAGCCACCCCAGGACTTCTTGTCCTGCGTGCCCCAAGCAGGCTGTCAAGGCTGGGCTCACTTCTCCTTGAACCCAGAAACCATCTAGCCCCCACCCCTGGATGCCCCCCATTTCTGGATCACCTGTCAAAGCTGAAGCTAGCAAGCTGACACCCACCCTTTCTCCTGGCCCTGCTGCTTGAACCTGACTTCGCTGAGATGCTTCAGGATGCCCAGTTCTCTCCTGTGGGCTCAGAACCAGTCCACTCGGAAGGAGGGGTAGTGGTGGGTAGGGAAGGGGAGAGGTATGCTGGGGCTTGCCCGGGAAGGAGGCCTGGCTTTCTGTACTTACAGTGGGGAGACTTTGCCTGGGACACAAGCGGTCCTGAACACTGCTTAGGAAGCGGCTCTCTACGCCGGAGGAAGCAGGCCAATGCCACCAAGAAACAGCAGAAGATGGCACAGAGGCAGAGCCCCAGTGTGCAGTAGACAAGGGCCAACTGGTCGCTGCTCACCCTCAGTCCTGTGGATGCTTCAAGAGAGAACATGAGTTCAAGGGGTGCACCCGCTCCCCAGTTTCCCCTTCTCACAAAAGTGTTATATTCAGGCCTGTAGCTACTGATACCCTCCCTCATCCCAGGACTAAGTGTTCTCCCTACCATGGGCTTTCTTTTTACCTCATTAGGCCCAAGCAATACACATGGCCATCCCCAGGCCTTCATCACTGGTGAGGACATAGGATTCCTTTCCTGGCCCCAAGATATCACTGCTATGCTGAGTATTGAGAGAACTGGCCCCTCCCACCCCAAACAGATGGCACATTTTTCCAAGGCCTTAAAGCTGGACCTCTCTGGAGCTGGCCCATTCTGTTTTCTCCACGTGCTTTGGAAGTAGACAGACCCAGGGATGGATGCACACATTCTTGTTTGCAAGGATGGCAGTCCAAGGAGGATGAGTTCTCCTAGCATCACAGGGAGCGTGGACTTGAAATCAGGACCAGGGGAGATGACCAAGGAGTCCCGGGCACAGATGTGGCGGGGGTGGGGGGCATGGGACACTTTACAGCTCAAGACTTGAACCTCGGGCTTTGAATGAGGGACTAAGACCTTGTCCCAGGGCAAAGCTATCTCTGCTCCTGACATTCATTGCTCCTCTCAAACTATCCCCTGGGTTCCGCAATGCAGTCACTAGGGCATACATACTCTGTGCCAAGGAAAGGGGGTGGGGAGCCACTCCCTTGAAGGAAGAAGTGGAAGTAATAAACTTATAAAGGGGTTATCAATAAACTTGCTCAGAAAACATTAAGTCCACAAAAGTAAAGTTTAACAACGGAACACTGCATCTTCCGGGCAGTTTAGAAGGCGGGGGGGGGGGGGCAATGCTAATTCATCCCTGTGCCTCTAATCAGGCCCAGCAGAATTCTGCCTGCAGGCAGGAGGACCCCAGCTGCCTAGGAAAAGCAGGCTGATCTGTCTCAAATAACTATGACAATACTTTACACTGTAAATCTCCCCATCTGACCAAACAACCAAACCTTGGAATTCTGTCTCTGTAGAACAATGGATAACTGCTCAAAGTGTGACTTGGGGCCCTGAGTCCATATAAGCTGGGGGGGATTTCTGTTCAGGGCCGGCTCCCTTCTGTACATTAGCCAGAATCAGTCACACACTACTACTCAGTTTTCCCTTTATTGATCCCTTAAGTGCCTGGAGTGTTTTCTGTTTTCTCTCTGAGAAAGCATAGCAACACCGCGATAACTCAGCCCATTCTGGGTGCCAGGTGCTTTTTGTATTGGACTTTCCTTAATTCTCCTGTTCCTTGATGGGGGGGGGGGCTAGAAGATAAAGGGGAGTCAGTACCTTTGTACCGGGAAGTAATCTGTAAGTCATCACATTCACCACTAAGAGAATTGTGTACATTTCCTTTTTAACCACGTTCACAACCATGTTGCACAACCAACCATCTCCACCCCCTAATTTGAGACTGTTTCTGTCTCCAATGAAAAACTTCCTGTCCCTCTCCCATTAATGTTCCCTCCCCATCTTCCCTCACCCGGCCCCCAGGGACATTCATCTGTGCCCTATCTCGATGGACTGACCAGTCTGTGCTGGACATTCTGTACCTCCCACCAACAGGTTTGCGGAAATGACTCAGGATACTCATGTAGTAGTGTTCATGAGACATTGTGGACAATCTGGACTCTATTTCTTCTTCTTCTTTTTTTTTAAAGTTTTTTCAAGACAGGGTTTCCCTGTGTAACAGTCCTAGCTGTTCTAGAACTGGCTCTTGTAGACCAGGCTGGCCTCGAACTCACAAGGATTCACCTGCTTCTGCCTCCTGAGTGCTGGGATTTAAAGGCATGCACCACCCCTGCCCGGCTCTATTTCTTCTTTAAGTTGTCAGTTAGATGCTGACTTTAACCCAGTTCTCCTAGTTTCCAGGCATTCACTCCTTATACAAACTGGAGTCTGATCTAACAAGCAGCATATTGTACAGATACTGTATCCTTTGGCATATGTTTTGTTTAGTAATGAAACTGTCTCACGACCTTGAGACATTTTTCCTCATTAACTTTGCCTCTTAACATTCCTCAAGTAGTTGTACTAGAGGAGACCCAATGGCCGACCTCTGAACTTAAATGTGGTCCCCTCCATGTATGTACACCACACAGTGGACGATGATAACAGGAAATCATCAATCTCACTGACCCTTACGACAGAGCCTACCAAGTGATCTTTGGCCTCTCCACTTCCCCTAATGAGGGCAAATCTACCCAACTATTTTAGTTAGATTCTCAGTGAGAATTATGATACACTAGCTGTCTCACTCTTGGTATGCTGCGGATGCTCTGTGCACACATAGCTCGCTCCAAGGACACACACTCTCACCACTCTGATGTTCCGGAGCCTTGCCAGATGTTAAACACTGTGGTCCCTTGGATGGACCCTCCTCTGAGGGGCTCTAAATGCCTTCCATTCTACATCACTCCTTTGCCAGCCCATAAGCCATTAAACAGTCTGAGCCTCCAAGTCCCTAAGCAGTTGGGGGACCTCTGAGAGTGGAGGGATGAGGGACTAGAGTTAGCCAGACCCCCTGGTAGGCAGACAGAGAGAGGGGCTGAGACGAGGTAGTGAAGATGGTGAACTTCCAAGATGCCCAGTGTCTTCCTTACCTGAGGCAAAAGCCTAGCAACTTAAAACAAAGGCCTAATGGTTTTTCTCAGTGGGGCCCCCTGCTGATGGACTGGCCCTATGACATGGATTCAAAGCCAGATTGAGAGGCCACAGTTATGAGCCAATCAGCTACCCTGTCCTTGTTCAAATCTGTCCTAATCAATCCTTATTGATCATGGTGGCACACACCTTCAATCCCAACACTTGGGAAGCAGAGGCAGGTGGATCTCTGTGAGTTTGATGTGTGCCTAGCTATACAGTAAGTTCTAGGAAGCCAGGACTAGATAGAAATACACTGCTTAAAAACAAAACAAACACACAAAACAAAACAAAACAAAAACAAAACAAAAACAAAATTGACCGACCCTACCTTAGGAGAAAAAGACCCTCCAAAAACTTAAAAACCAAAACCTAGCTCATGAGGAGAGACTGGAGTTGGGGGCTCCAAAGTCTCCCCTTTATCTTGTAGAGGTTTTCTCCTCTGTCCCTCTTTTGGATGTGTCTTCATTAGTCTCTAACTGCTAATCAAGCTTGCCCTGCCCCACCCTCAGGCTTCCGCTTCACCCAGAAAGATACTGGGGGACCCTTGGAACAGTAGGGAGGGATTTCCTAAAGGGCTTGTACTCTCATCTTCTAGCGAGATGTTAGAAAACTCGCTCCTCCCCAACATCTGCTCAAGGCATCTTACCAGTCAGAAACAAGCTGACGTCACAGCCCGCCCCCATATGTGCTGGCAGACCCCACCTCCCTGCCACCACTCCTGTCAGTTCCTTCGAACCTCCAGGGCAGCCCCCACCACCACCACCTTTGCTCCACAGGCTATCTGAAGCACTTCCTCACAGACAGCCCTCCTGGCGCTATCCTCCACTACCTATCTGTCTGAATCCTCTTCTTGTTCCTAATACTGCTGGGGACAGGAGGACAACCTGTCTTCCTTACTCTAGGAAAATCCTATCAAATCCTTAATGATCTGTCCCCATTCAAACCTGACCCTTCTGCGGCCTGGTGGTTCCTAGAACCTGCCTCACTTTACCAGTGTCCCCTCAACACCAGAACTTTTGCCTAGCTCAAAATGAACCAATTAATTAAAATAAACTTTGTTTTCCTAGTCAGCTTGCAGCCGTTCACTGCCATGTCCCTGGGACGCTCTTCCAAAGTGCCCTGCGGAGGGAATGCTACACCGAGTAACCATTCTTGACTCCATTCCCTGTTTTTCCTATAAAGCATGGCTCTTTGGGGGCTGCAGGACAAATGTCTCTGTGTGCTTGTCCAGTAGCTGAACAGGTACCTCTCCTCTTAGCCTTTCCACCTCACCGTTCCCCTTCTGCCCATGAAACTCTAATCCTGTCTCGACACCTACATAAACAAGAGCAGAGAGGGCCTTCCAACTCATCCCTCTTCTTGTCACTCGGCATTCTTCCAGGGACTATAAGGAGGACAGCAGAAACAGGGGGTTCTTTCCATCAGCCAACCCCCGCCCCGTCTCTGCAGCTCGCAGACAGCCTACATCCAGATCCTCTCCACACCCTTCAGCTCCTCCAGGGACAATGCTGTTTCTTCACCAACAGATCAAAACTGCTTCAAGACCCCACACAGAAAACTCAGGAACAAGCCTCCTCTGGGTGAGTTCCTGGCTCCTGCCCATCCTGGCCCCTCTCGGCTCACCCCTTCTTCCTTAACATCCTCATACTTAGAGTTTATCCTGTCTTTTCAACTTTTTCCCCAGTTTCTCCTAGACAGCATTATTGCCTTCCTCTGCTCCACCACACAAGATGAAGTAAAGACAATGCTTCTTTTAGGGTCACTCCAGACTTGAGAGCCCCCAGATGATGCTCCCCCCAACTAGATAGTAGCCAGATAGAAAACAGCACCTACATCCCTCACATGTAAAGGGTCTGGGATTAAAGGAAATTTCCCCCCTTGCCACTCACGCAGAAGCCACACCCTAAAAGAAGCCCAAGGTCCCAGACCTGCCACCATGGAATTTCCATAAAGCAGCTAATCCCCTGGAGGGTCAGAGAAAAACAACTGACCTATCTTTCACTCAGCCATTCCAAGAAACAGATCATGTCGAAAAGCAGTTCACTTCCTCGTTCTGCCCCTGACAATACCCTCCGCTCTTCCTTCTGTACCCTTAGCTATGCCAGCCCCCAAACCACGCAATTTGCATTCCTCTGCAGGTTCAGAAGCTGTGCCTCTGGGTCTTGGGGCACCACCTCTCAGACCAATGAATGTCAACAACTTTCATCATGAAGGTTGATCTGAGTTTTCATCATTTCCCTCTGATTAATTCTTTCATTTACCAAAAAAAAAAAGTCTGCCTCCTACACCAGGCCCTACGGAATCATTCTCTTCAACTCTGCCCTGGGCTGGGCCCTGTTTGATCCCATGAAATGAGAAGCTCAGAGCGGCTAGGTAGAAAGGGACAATCCTGGGAGGCTGGTTAGGCCACACCAATGTATTGGGTGTCTCAGACGCTAGAGGGATGTGTGCCTGGCTCAGCAGCTGGCCGCTTGACCATAGCACCATGAGGCTCAGGGTCCAGCCCCAGCACTGCACAGAATCAAGGGGAAAATCTGAAGAGATTTGGAATATTTTCATTACAAAGACTTGGTTCAGTGCCTGGTGTGTCAGATTTGAGCAGTATACATCATGTATGTGCGTCAAAACGTCCCGGAGACTTCTGAAATTTTCGTCTCAATAATTTTCCTACCCTGGAGTGATCTCCCTGGCTTCTGGCTATTCGCCAGCCTGGGCCTCTTGAACCCAAGACACTCATTATTGCAGCCTGCTGCCTGGCCTCCTCCCCATCCTGATCCTTGGATACCATAGGCGCTGACCTCTGGCTGCTTACCTGATCCTGTCTGCAAGCCTCCGTGTTCTGCTCCTTGGTGCCTTCCTGAGCTGCCTAGCCTGGCTTCCACTTCCCCGGCCTGTGGTCTCCTGAACTCGGGCTGGAAGTTCATCTGGCTTCTGGCCTTTTTCTCACAGAAGTGTGCGCACTGCAGAGGGTGCTGCGTGCAGGTGGAGTTGCAGCTCATGCAGACCCCCAGGAGATGGTCGTAGTACTTGCCATGCTCTCTGCGGCAACTGAGGAACTCTGGGAGATGCAAAGAACAATGCTACTGGGTGTTAGAGACTTCCAGGAGCTTGGGGTCTGACGAAGAACTATGCCAAAGCGACGGAACGAAGCAAACCGACCCTATATGGTTCAGTGTGAAAACAGCAGTTCCAGGTCAGCTGGGCCCTCTGGGTGCTCTCTAGCCGGATGATTCGCATTTGGATATTTATATCTATATTTATATGTATCTCCTTGTACCTAGCTGAAGATGCATCCGGTTTCTTATTGTTGTTGTTTCTTCTATGACCCATAAGTTTCTCATGCTTCTTAGTTTCCAAATGTGGTGGAAATACATTCTTAGTTTCCATATATTTAAAATCTTTTAGATTCATTTATTTTATGTGCCTGGTGATTTGCCTGCATGTATGCATTGCATCACACGAGTGCCCTGTGCCTGTGGAGTTCAGAAGTGGGTGTGAGACTCCTAGGGATGGTTGTGAGCCACCGTGTGGGTGCTAGGAACAGGACTGGGTCCTCTGCAAATTAGCAAATGCTCTGAACTGCTGTGCCATCTCTCTCGTCCCCTCTACGTATCTTTTAAAATAAATATCTATATTATTACATGGTCATATAAATTGTTTATTTGCATTTTCAGATCTCCTGAAGGGGAAACACACTTCGGGTTAGTGGAAGGAATAGAAGAGAAAATGCCAGAACCCTCCTTGGAGAGCTGGGGAGGGGAGCTGGGAAAGTCCGTGGTGATATATTGGCAACATGTGGGAACCACAGCAGCCTCCACAGGTAATGATGCTGGGCAGAACAGATGAAGGGAAGCTAATCTCCTGGGTGAGTGGATCCAGTCACAGCTGCACAGCCAGAAAGGCAGGACATAGCCTACTTGGAGGAGGTTCACTCGGGAAGGGGAGATACTACCCACTTGCTTCTCAATAAACTGCCTTCACCACATACCCAGAAATAAAGAGCCAAGGGACATTGATTGAGACCCTCCCCCCAAATCACGAGCTTTCTCCCTTTAAGACTAACGGAGTTATCGATTTCTTTAAATATTTTAAATATTTATATATCTTGCCCACCAGTGCAGACAAGATTGTTCAGTGGATAAAGGTAAGACTAATTATCTAGTTTGGTCCCCAGAACCCACATGGTGGAAGGAGAGAACTAACTACCAAAAATATCTTCACACACACACACACACACACACACACACACACAGAGAGAGAGAGAGAGAGAGAGAGAGAGAGAGAGAGAGAGAGAGAGAGAGTCTAAGTTTTAAGACCGAGTGATAATCAGTAAATATTTGAAAAATACTTGAGTGGAAAAAAATGAGATTGGAAGGAAAAGGCAGAGTTTAACAATTTCTGAAGATGTACAGGTGGATGTGCTGTGCTCGCCTATCCCCATATTTATGTGTTTGATAATTTCCACAATAAAATGTTTCAAAGCAACAATAGAGCTGGGGAGGGGCTACGTGCCTGTAATCCCAGTACTCAGGAGGCTGGTGCAGGAAGATCTCAAGTTCAAGACTAGCCTGAGACCCACAGTAGAGCTGTCAGAAAAGGAGGAGGCAGGGGGAGAGACATTGTATTTACTGACTGAATGACCAAAGAATAAACCTGAAGACAAATTTTAAGGAGATAGAGATGAAGGGTTACGTGATGAGGACTAATTCCTCCTTTGTGTCAGAGAAATCCTCCAGGAACGCTAAGAGACACTGAAGGCTGAGTGAAGAGAAGCGAAGGGAAGAATGGGAAATGCTTTCAGGCAGGGGAGTAGGCAGTTTCCCAGGGCACGAGGCAGGGAAGAACGGACGTGTACAAACAGTTGAAAGGCTGAATGGAAAGAGACCACACGGCACATCTCATCCCTCCATCCCTGTCCTCCACCTGGCTGCAGATGGGCCAGAGGGGTTCTGGGGCAGGCGAGGGAATGGCTCAGAACTCACTGCACAAGTCTGTACAGCTGCGCTGGCTCCTCTGGCTGCAGGAGACGCAGGAGATACAGGTTTTGGTCAAGGAGTCCCAGTACTGCTCTTTGGGGCAGTTTGCCATAGCCGCCCCTGGCCGCCTGTCCTGTGGAAGGAGAGAGGGAACATTAGGAGAGAGAGCAGATGGCCAAACAGAACCCAGGTGGCCTCTCCTGCCACACTCTGAGGTGTTCTCCGTCTCAGCAGGCAGAGGGCAGACAAAGCTGGCTTCCACCCTCAGCTGTGATCTGGGCTGGGTTCTCCCCCCCCCCCCCGTTTCCCATTTGTAAAATGGTTTCTCCGAGGGTCCCTCACTAATAGAGTTGCACCTTGTCTGTTCACGCATCGTTCTTCATGTGTCCTAGGCCTCCTCCCCAGAATCTCTGCTTATGTCCCCACCCTCCGTGACATCTGACTAAACAGAGGGCTCTAAGGACCAGGTTATGTGTCGACAACCTGGCACTGATCTAGATACCCAGCCCAGGCTGAGGTGGCTAATGTTAGACATCGGGGTCTAGGAGTCAGTACAAAATGACTGACATAGGATGCCTGGGGAACCCAGAAGCAAACAATGATGTCATCTCTTCTCTAACTGTCCTGGACAGAATGTCATTTTTGTGTGACTTTTTATAAATATGCTCTGAGGTCAGAGGTAAAGGCCCTTTCCAGCTTGTCTATGAATGTCTGCCTGTAGGCCTGTATGCCTGTGAGACTTGTGTGCTGGACTGCATGTGTGTAGGTGTGTGCCTAGGTACCAACCATCATCTGCCTAGTGGTCTATGGGGAGGCCTTCATGCAGAGTAAGTATCTTTTAAAAATAGATTTATGTATTTTAATTATATATATGTGTGTGTGTGTGTGTGTGTGTGTGTGTGTGTGTGTGTGTGTGTATTACATGTATGCCTGGTGTCTGTGGAGGTGAGGAGAAAGCATTGCATCTCCTATAACTGATGATATAGGTGATTATGGGCTGCTTTTTATTGGTACTTGAAACCAAACCTGGGTCCTCTGCAAAAGCAGCAGGCGCTCTTAACCACTGAGCCCTAGTACAGGATGCCTCACCGCCCAAGGCCCCTTCATCTCTGCAATCCACTTGCCTCGTGTGACCCTCCTCCGTTCTTGACCTCAGAGCACGACCTCAAAAGGACCCTACTGTCTCCCACTATCATGCACCCCCTTCTTGCTCCTCTCTGTGGCCTTGACATTCATGGGTGTGGCTGCTTCCCACCATTGTTTAGGTTCACCACGGGCATACCCAACCACAGTGGGCACCAGTCACACTGGAGCCTGGCTATACTGGAGCCAGATGACCCTAGTCACAGTGCTGGTATCACTGAGGCAGGCAAACACAGGGATAATTTAGTCCTAGGGTACTTGGTTTGGGTTAGGCAAGTCTGTCTCCTGGCTGCCCAACTCCCACTACACACCCACCCCTCTTCAAACAAGGCACCTTCCAACCTCAGACCCCCACCTGTGTGGAGCAACACCTCTCTCTGAATTACTTAGGTTGCTCTGCCCCAACAACCATCAAACTCACTTCCTATTCAAACACATTCCTAATGTACCAATAGGAAGAACAGCAAGGCCAATTCAACTTTTAGGGAGCAACCCCTTATTTACCAGTTTGTGCATATGCATAATTGGGCACACATATGATTAAAATCAGTTGCATTATGGGAAGAGACATATGCAATAGAAAAAATGCCTATATCACTTAATCTATCCATCAAAACAGAGACGTGCCCGTATTACACCCTTAGAAACCAAGCTCCCCCTTCTCTTGACCTGGGGCTCTCGAGTGCCTTCTTCCCTCCGTGGCTGCTGCTCCTTTGCAGTGTGTTCAGATCATTTCGATTGCTTTTGCATAGAGTTTTCTTGCTACGTTGCAATCTGTGTGAGCTTTTGTTTCATTCTTGAATAAAATACCAAGAATCTGCACACAGTCAGTGCAGACAGCCATCCCAACCACGGGCTACAAAACAGGAGCAGGAGGATGTCTGCTCACCTGGAGCCCAACAAGGACCAATAAGAGCCAGCATCCAGACTGCAGTGAACTCAGGTGGCTCAGTATTCAACAAAGAACCCTCGGTCTTACCGAAGGTTTACAAAAGATGCTAGCAGACACTTCTCTAAAGAAGACAGAATCGCCCACAGGCACCAGAGAAGATACTCAGCCTCATAGCTCATCAGGCTTACTGCAGGCCTATCCAGCCATTGGGGAGGCTGGGACAGGCTCCCCAACTTAGCAAGACTACCTCAAAACTAAAAGTGGTAAATAAAATAAATAACAATTTTAAAGGCCGGAATACAGCTCAGTGCTTGAGCACTTGCCCAGTATACATAAACGCAAGGGAGGAAGGAAAGAGGAGGGAGAGATGAGAGGGAAGGAAAGGAGTGAAGGAGGGGATGGAGGGAGGGAGGAAGGAAAGAAAAAACTTCAAACCTGGGCCATGAAACATTACAATAAAATTACAGAATCTGAGGATAAAGAGAACTGTGAAAGTAATGAGACAAACATAAGCTGCGTGCCAGGAGACGGACCAGCAGGTAGATGCCTATGCTGCCCAAGCCTGGAAACCTCAGTCTGACCTCTGGCACCTCTGTAGGGGTTAAAGAAGATAACTGACCCTGCCAAGTCGTCCTCCGACCTCCACATGCCTGCGATGGCACCTGGGCCCTCACACGTACATACATTCTCTCTCTCTCCCCACCCCCATACACATCAACAACATCATCATCATTATGAAGAAATAGAAAGGCAGCTTGTTATGTACAAGGAACCTTCTGGAAAATTGATGGAGATGAGAAGGAATGGGACAAGATCTAAAGGCCTGGAAGAAAAGAGCTGTCAGCCCCAAGTTGTGTCCTGACCAAAACTGCCTTTTAATAATGAAGGGGAAATGAAGACAAATGAGAAAACAAAATCTGAGGAAACACATTGCTGGTACCAAAGGCTACTAAGAGTCCTTAATCCATCTGCCTCTGTCTACCCAGTGCTGGGATAAAGGGTGTGCCACCACCAGCCAGAGATCTTGACTGTAATGGAAGTGACTGGACAGTGTTGTGGAACCCAAGAAAGGATGGGAACACTGCTAAGGGTCCCTGCACAGAAAACACTAGCTTTATTTTGCTTTCTTTTTATGTATATGGGCATTTTGCCTGATGCCTGCAGAGCCCCTGCAACTGAAGTTAGCAAAAGCTGTGGCCATGTGGTCCTGAAGCCCAGTCTTCTTGCAGAGTAACTAATGCTCTTAACTGCTGAGCTGTATCTCCAACCTCTGTTTTATTTTTTGAGACAAGGTCTCCTTATGTAGGTCTAGCTGGCCTGGAACTCTCTATGTAGGCCAGACTGACCTCAAACTCACTGTCTCTGCCTCCTGCATGCTGGAAAGGAATGTACCAGCCACCATGCCTGGATTGTAAATTAATGTGTGTGTGTGTATGTGTGTGTGTTTGTCCATCTGTCTGCCTATATGTCTGTCTGTATGTCTCGGTGTGTATGTATGTATGTATGCATGTATGTATGTGTGCTTGTGTGTGCCCACAAGTGCATGTGGTACTAAGGACTGAACCTAGGCTTTCCTAGGTGCCAAGCACACACTCTTCCAGTGAGCAACATCTCCAGCTCTTTTGTTTTACTTTGAGACAAGGCCTTGTTAAATTGTCCCAGGTAGTCCTTGAATCCCATCTCTAGCCAAGAGAGGGCTTTAAACTTGCAATCTTGCTGCCTCAGCTTCTTGGTACCTGGAATCATGGGCTTGCCCCACAAGGTCAGCCAAGATAAACTTTTATAAAGGCAAGAATTATTGCATGCTTGTTATGAGTTGAAATTCCTGTTTCCCTACATAATTTAATAGACAATACATAAAACAATTATTAAAAACCTATGTTAATAGTCATTCAGTGTTCAAAGAGAAAATATGTAACAATAGCAACATAAAAGGAAAAGGGCAGAGAGTTTTAGGAACAGAGTTTTGCATATTAATGAAACTAAGAAGATACTCAAATTAAGGTATCACAAGATCAATTTGTTAATTTTACTCTTTAAGATAATCGCTAAGAAAATAAATCAAAAATCTACATAAAGGAGGGTGGGCAGTGCCATGACTCAGTGGGTATAGGTGCCTACTATCAATCCTGATGACCTGAGCTCAATCACCTGATCCCATACAGTAGGAGACAATCAGCTCCCACAAAAAGTCTTCCGATCTCCACCCACTGTTCGTGGCACAGAAGTTCCCACACATACACACATCCATGCACAAAATAAATAAAGTGGAAGCAATATATAAACCGTAGAAATAAATCTTTATCAGAAAAAGTATTACATATAAATGATCTGAACTCTCTTATTTAAAGGCGGAAATGGGCAGTCAGATTTTCACAAACCCACAAGATTCATCTACATGCTATTTATAGAGGATTTGTTTTTGTTTGTGGTGGTGTTTCCGATGAGCCCAGGGACTAGAGCATCAGATGGTCTCCTCCTTAGCCATGCCCCAATCCCAGCACTCAGATCAAAGGACACAGAAGATCTAAAGTAAAAGCACAGAGCAAGACACTTTATACACATAGTGCTCCAAGAGCAGATGCAAACTCACGATTATTATCAGACAGAATACGTCTGGGAAGCCCCAAAGAGACATTGAAAGAAAAAGCCCAGACGGATAGGTCCGTGACTACAGGTACAAGTTCCTCAACATGTCAGCACACCCAACAGCCTCGCATTAGTTACCATCATCAAAGGGGATTGTTCCTAGACAGCTGCAGGCATTCAATCTACAAAAACCATCAGTTCCGTGTACAGCATTGAAAGAATTAAGAAGGAAACCATACAGTCATTTCAAAGGTTGCAGAAAAGGCCTCTGACAAAATTCACCACCTTTTCTGATTAAACAAAACAAAAACAAGAAAATACCAGGTGTGACAAACTAGGGTTAAAAACAAAACTTTTGCATAAGAAAGGCCATAGACAAAAAATTTTGCAGACAATAACGTGCTTATGGGGAAAAACTGAAAAGTTTTTATGTAAGATCAGGAAGGAGACAAAACTGGACCCCTTGCCCTCTTCTGCTCAGCATGGTACTGGGTCAACTACACATTCGGCCTCATTCCCAACTCCCAGTCCCAAGTCCTGTGGTATTTTCTTTTGGGTCAAGATGGCCTTTGGCCAAAGCCTCATCTAAGTCTCTGAGAAACTTTATGTACTGGCATCCTTGGTGAACATGTATCTGTGGACTTGGTTGCTGGATACAGATGAAATTAGAGTAACAGGCTACCCTAACTCTGGCACTTAGGCAAAATAATAATGATAATACTAAATGGAGGTATCCAAATTGAAATGAGAAAAGGTAAGTCCACCTCTGTCCACAGATGATGTGATCTTATAGTAAAAAGGACCACAAAACTGTTAGAACTGATAAAAACATAATTAGAAGATTTTTAAAAACTCAACAATCAAAAGCCATTGAATTTTCATAGACTTGCAAAGAACAATCTTAAAGGAAATTAAGGAACAATAACTTATAATAACACAAAAAGAAATAAAATACTTAGGAAATTTAACCAATGAAGTGAAAGAAGTGTATGCCAAAATCTATAGAATACCATGGAAAGACATTACATAAATAAGTCAAAAGACACCTGTGTCCACAGACTGGAAGACTTAAGAAGGCAATATGGCCCAAAACAATTCACTAATCATATAGTCGACAACAGAATCCTAACAACTTTTAAAAAACATAAAAGGTTAACCTAAAAATTCAAATGGAATTTCAAGAAACTGAGCAGTCAAAATAATCTTAAAAGGAAGGGAGAAGCTAGAGGACTCATACTTCCTGGCTATAAACAGCACAGAGCTGCCACCGCCAGCCGTGTAGTACCTGTGTGGACAGGGGTGACAGGGGTCCAGCCAGTGCAGCCGGATGGGGAACACAAACAAACCTTTGTAGGTACGAGCAGATGGCTTCTTCACAGGCCTATCATGAGCATTAAATGGGGCAAAACCCAGTCTTGCAATAAACAGTGGCTATGGTTCAAATTAGAATGTCATACATTTTAGATGTTTTGCAATCAGTCTTGAAGAGAATGCTGGATAGACACATGCAAAAAAAAATGAAGTTAAGTCCTTAACCAATGCCACTAAAAAAAAAACAAAACTGATCAAAGACCAAGGGTTATGTCTTTGAAACTTAAAGAAAATGGGTTAAAGAGTTAAATAGACATTTCCCCAAAAATACACACGAGGAGCAACAAACTCAGGGAAAGATGCCCAGCTCAGCACTGGAGAAAAGCAAACTGAAGCAGCGAGATCTCCTTCTGCGGCGGCTACAGTGAGGAGACAGGGGACAAGGACAGGCAGTGAGGACCCTGGGCATTAAATGGGATTTGACAGTGTTACCGTGTTGTGCCTTGGCAAGCTAAGGCATTCACCCGAGTCACCGTGCCAGCCAGCGATTCCTCATCTAGACAACTGACTATCCTAAAGAATGAATCCGCCCAATATCTAAACACACTTTCACAAAAGCATTGTCCTCTGTCTGCAGAGAGTAGCAACCACCCAAATGAGGTCATCCGATGGATGGGTAAGAAACACAGTCTATCCCTAAAATGCGATATTCCACGGGTGACCTGTGAAAACACACGAACTAGAGGGAATTGAAGTCACAGCATGCACTGAGCGACAATGCTGATACAAAATAGCCCAGATACACAGAGCTCCAGAGATGGGGGATGGATTAGTTGTCGTCTGAGGCTGGAGGTGGGAGAAGGGAAGATTGACAGGGTTTCTTTTGGGGGCATTGTGGTGGCTACACAACTGTGACACAAAAATCACAAAATCATTTGCTTTAAGTGGAGCTACTGGTCTCCCCGTGGAGCGGGTTAGATGCCCAGGCCACCTTGAGAGACTCCATGACCCACTAAAGGTCTGGAGCCACCACAGCCACTGGGTCTGGCAGGGAGACGCAGGTTGACAGAGGGCAAATGCCGGCTGTTAGGAAAGAGCTGTGTCCACCCTTCTTTCTCACCCACCACCCACATCTATGTAAAGTCCAGAAGCACCACCCAGCCCCTAGGATGGGCAGAAGACCCCCAAGGATGACGGTAGTCCAGGCAGCAAGGAGGTTGGAGAAGACAGCTCTGCTGGTGAATAGCAGGGAAGGGGAAATTGCTCTCAGAAACCAGACCTGTACACTGGGCTCAGACCAACACAGAAGCTCTCCTGCGCCCTGAAGCCCAAGAATCAGCAGGACTTCCAGTTCCTAAAGGCTTCCCGACATGATGACCAGTGCTGCTCCTTGGAAGACCGCCGTGACAGATGAGTTTGAAACCTAAGACAGCAGCTTGTATCACACAGAAAGACCTAGTGTATCTAGTGTGGTACTGCGGGCACCTTTCCCGAGGAACGTGAGCTCACTCACTAAGATGGGCAAAGCGGGGTCGCAGCTACAGGTGCTTCTGTCCCATGCTCCAAACTGATGGATTTCTTCACCCCTCACTCCAGGCGTCAAGGAAGGCAACTTTGAACCCTCGCATCCGTCAGTTCCCACCTTTTGAAAACCGGACACACATGTTTGGCTGCTATTGTGAATACCTTGAAAGAGGAAGGGAAGACTCTAGTCTTTCAATGCCAGTCAGAGGCTACCGTGAGCAAGCAGCCCATGCGGCCATTAGGATGAAGCACCTGGGCAGTTTTAAGAACACGGTGAGGGCCAAGCTACAACTTTTTGTATTAAACCAAGTACTTGTGGTTTATTTCGTTTTCATGCAAAACATGTTTCTATTTGAGCAAAACAATTTTTTAAAAAAAAATAAGGTGGCTACTTTCATTTTAATGGCTTTCTGTTATTATTATTAACATTGTCATTGTTTTGGTTTTTTTTTTAAGCTAGGGTCTTACTATGTATGTAACCCTGGCTATCCTAAAACTCATTATGTAGACCAAGCTGGCCTCAAACTCACAGAGATCCACTTACTTCTGTCTCCTGAGTGCTGGGATTAAAGAAGTGCACCACTACACCTGGCCAGTGGTTTTCTATTTTTAATTTCATGTGAAATGGTCTTAGCTTTTGATATAGAGGAACTAAGAGCAGAAAGAATAGATACCTATTTCATGGTGGTACAAATATAAGAAATATTAAAATATTTTTAAGTTGGAAAATTTTTTGTTGCTGTTATTTTTAACTTCCGAGAGCCTTTGTTTGTGACTCTTCAAGAGGCTCTGAAAGGTGGAAAACAGGTTTGTGGTTTTGAGAACCATTTTGTAGTTGAAGAGAAGTGGCTTATCAGAGGCCAAGGCAAGTGTATGACCAGCGGTAACTTGAACTCTTCACCTGTCTTAACCTTCACTGCAGCACCGAAGTTGCTGTGGGTTCTAGCACATTCTAGCTGATCCCTAACTCCTGGTCCCAGTAGGTTCCAGCACATTCTAGCTGATCCTTAACTCCTGGTCCCAGGTCCGTTTGCATTTCCTCTTTGGTCAAGGTGGCCCTGGTCACTGCCCCATGGGATTCTCTGAGAAACTTATGTCTTGGCGTCCTTGGTGGACATGGCTGCTGGACAGAGACAAAATTTCTAGCAAGGGCCAAGTCTGGGTGTGCGGACAGGTAGAGCCGCCGTGAGCAGCGAGTTCTTCCTGATGAGGAGTCTTAGAGGAAACCACTTAAGACTCCAGCAGCGCAACATGTAAACAGGCCTGCTCTGTCAACAATCGTCAAAGAAAAGAAGGAGAAGGCAGAATGAGGACAGGGAGAGGTTGAAACACAGAACCCAATCTCTCTCGTGGGGCCCGGAAGGACCTGGGCTGAACTTAGTCACCGAGGACACCATAGGCACTTCTTGCTCAACACCTGTGCTGTTTAAGAGTTCTTAGAAATCCGCGACAGCTAAGTGGGGACAGAGATGTGAGCGCCAATTCCTGGGGCGTCTCATATCTACCAGATTAGAAGTCATCCAGCCGCCCTAGGAGAAAACCTGGAGCACGCGGGTGCAAAAAGAAGGCCCCTACATGTCTGGCTGACCCATAACCCTTGGCACGCAAGACCTGAACCTGCAGACCACTCCTGTGTACAGGACCGGGGCTGTCCCAAAGTTGGGTAGCTCTGGCTTGTACCTGGGGTGACACTGCTGGATCCTCAGCCCCGAGAACACCTTCTTGGCCCTCACCCACAGCTGGGTACTCACCACGCTCCTGTGCCACTGCTCCAGCCTCCTGCCTGTCCTGGCCCACGCTACTCATTACTCAGGCCGTTTATTATTAGCCTGAGATTTTGTTAGGCCTAGGCCACACTTCCTGGGTTTTCCCCTCGACCTGGGCATGTAAATAAGCCACCCTGCTGACCTGCGCCTGCGCCTCAGTCTACGGAGTTCAGGTGGGTGACCTGATCCTCTTGGCTTAGCACTGGGGGCTTAGCTTGACCTGGCTGTGAAACGACAGGACTTGGGCACTTCTGGATTGTCCCTGGCCCACCTCTCAGGGGCCTGGTTCCTGTTCACTGCCCACTCTCCAGGTTAGACCGCCCAAACAGCTCTTGTCGCCCAGGACTAACTTGAACTCAAAATTCTCCCGTCTCAGGTTCGAGACTGTTGGGATTGTAGGTGTGCTCCACCACGTCTGGACCAGAAAGCCATCTGCGACTGTCCAGGCCCTTAGGTGCCTATTCCGACAGCAAGTTCTCAGCACACCATGACTCCACCAACAAGCTACATGGGAAAATAAATGCCACAGCCCTGATGATCCTGTGTTGTGACTTCATTTCTATGCATTCCCAGGTCTTCAGGATCCTGCAGGGAAAGAAAGCCCAACAATTGCTCTCCCAAGTCCATGGCAGTACTGTTCATAGGAGCCTAGATATGGATTCAATCTGCACATCATCAGTGGATGAGTGGATAAAAACCGGAGTGTGTGTAAACAGCAGGATTCTATCCATCCTCAAAAGAGAAGGAAATCCTGCCATTTGTGTCACCCAACATGAATGGAACTGGAGATCCTCGTGTTTAAAAATAGAAGTCAGGCTGGATGTGGTGACTCACACCTTTAACCCCAGCACTTGAGAGGCAGAGGCAGACAGATCTCCAAGTTCCAGGCTAACCTGGTCTACAGAGTGAGTTCCAGGACAGCCTGGGTCATGCAGACAAACAGTGCTTCGAAAAAAAAAAAGAAAAATGAAAAAAGAAAAGAAAAAAAGAAAGAAAGAAAACACAAGAGGAGGAAGAAGCCATGGCCTAGAGTGAAGGCCCTCTGGTTAAGAGCTCCTTTGAAGAGCCAGGTTCAACTCCCAGCACCCACATGGTAGCTCACAAATATCTGTGACTCCAGTTATAGGGGATCTAATACCCTCTTATGGGCTCCATGGACCCCAGATACACATGGGATGCACAGATACATATGCAGACAAGACACCTATACATGTAAAAATTTAAAAATTGAAAGTATTTAAATAGAAAGAAAAAGAAGTCAATCCTGGAGAGACAAAGCCATATGTTCTCACTCCTGTATGGAATACAGAGCACAGGAATCTTACAGCTCCAGAGAAAATCAAGTCATCAGAGGCTGTGGAGGGTGAAGGGCAGGAGGACAGGACAGCTTGGTCAGAAGGTCCCCGTTTCAGCTGGGTAGTTCTGTGGTTCTGTTGTGTAGCAGGCTAAATAAGGTCCACAGTCATACATTATGGCTCGGCGGTCAAGCACAGATAGGGCTCTGGGGTTCATCCTCAGCTCTGAGAAACAAAATGGCACACACTGTGATCCCGGTGCATAAGAGGCTAAAGTAAGAGGCCATGACCCCTAGCCAGCCTGGGCTGTATAGTGAGACCCTGGAGAACATGGGGGGCGGGGAAATACAGTCTGGAAACTGGGGTGGGGGTAAGGGTGGTGGCGCTTGGCATTCACAAGGCCCTGGGCTCAATATCCAGGACAGAAGGGTGAAAGAAGACACAGAAAGAGGGAGACAGAGAAGGAGGGAAGAAGGGAGAAAGGAGGGAGGGAGGAACGGAGGGAGGGAGGGAGGGAGGGAGGGAGGGAGGGAGGGAGGAAGGAAGGAAGGAAGGAAGGAAGGAAGGAAGGAAGGAAGGAAGGAAAGAAAGAAACTGAACAATGTCAACCAATGTCACCCATCAGGGTCAAATCTCTGAGCATGACCCCGAGACAGGCTGCAGGTGATCTAGGAGATAAGAGCATCCTGCTGGAGCTTGTGGCTGCCCAGAGCCATTTTGGGGGACAATCTACCCAATACTGACCCTTGAGACCAGGAAAGTCCGTCACTGGAAGCTCATGAATGGCAACAGGAGGCTGGCAGCAATGCACTGCCCATCCAGTGGGGGATGGCTGCATAGCCAGGGTGCAGAGGTCAAAGGAGAAGCACCAGCAGCTGTGAAAGTGTGGGAGAAGCTGGACTCGATAGGGCAGGCCACTGAGGAAAAGTGGTGGAGCAGGATGCTCACACACACACACATACACATACACACACACACACACATACACGCACAAGCACACATCCACACACACATATATATACACATACATTCATACATACACTCATAACATATACACAATCACACATACATGTACACATTCACGTACATACACAATATACATGGGCACATGAATACACATGCACATACATGCATGTACATACACACACATGTACACATACTCTGATGCTGTTTTCCCAGAATGATGTGCCTAGGAATGTGATATATGACAGATGGGACAAAGGGTGGTTTTGAGGGAACCCCAGTCCTACATGGCAGGTTTTCATAGCTAGTGTTAATGAACAGTAGTAAAACCACAGCTGGGCCAAAGGAGTGACAGGTGGAACCCATTGCCAGGAACATTCTGCCTCCATATGGGAACAGGGCAAGCTTGGGGTTCATGAAATTTCTGGACCATTTCCCCTCCTCACTGATCGGAGCCTGTTGGAGCTGGACTCTCCTGCCTCACTGAGGGTTGTCTGGGGCCTGGGCCCGTGTGGAAAACTGTCTGGGGTTGCTGGGCCTTCCGCCACTGGAGCTGGGATATGTAAACTGAACAGCTGTCCTGAGTCTCGCATGCCATCTTGGCCAACACTTACAATGCTGTGTATAAGCGCCAGCCAAACAAAGCCCAGGTTCTCTGGGAGACAGCAGGGAAGAAGGGGAGGGTCCCTTCAGTCACGTCCAGCCACCACTGGCTGATGCTCCAGTGCACATGTGCTCTCTCAGAATAGTGCTGGCAGTTTCCAAACCTCATTCTGAAACCAGACTTTTCTGTGCTGTCTCCAGGGGCACCACCGGCTTCTCACTGTGAGTCACATGGCCAAAGTTTTAGAACTCGGAGCAAAGACACTTTGCACACTGCAAGGATTGAGAGCTAGTTCGTTTACGCTAGCGGGGTCCAACAATTAAAAGGCGTAGGCAGTTGGGACTGGTCCAGAGAGCAAACCCCAGACCATCTAAACACCTCAGCGTGCCATTTCCAACATTTTTAGCTGAGCCCAGCCCCGTAGCAGTGCCTCTGGGGGCTGTGACCATCACATGGTACCCTTTGCTTACATCATGCTGGCTGGGACAGCTCAGATGCGGTGTTTCCCGTGTGACTCAGTCTCTGAGCGCTCAGAGGGACGGTGGGGCTTGCTGCGGCTCCAGCTCTGCTCCATTTCTTCAGTCTGTTGGGCTGTACACCATCTCACTGAAGGCCTTGATTGCCTCTGTGGAATTGCCTCATCAAAGGCAATGCTGCCCAACTTTGCTTTGTGCACGTGGTGGGGTTTGAACCCACAGACTCAAGGTGGCAGCTAGCTCTGACCTACCTCCCCTCTCCTCCCTGTATTGAGGCATGCTACTTGATAATATCCTCTGAGTAGGTTCTGAGATAAGCAAGTGTCCCGAAAGGGATTTTTTTTTTTTTTGAAAGGGACATTTTCAAAGCTAGATCTGAAGCCCTCATCAAGACTGCAATTTATAGCTGGGCGGTGGTGGCGCACGCCTTTAATCCCAGCACTCGGGAGGCAGAGGCAGGCGGATCTCTGTGAGTTCGAGGCCAGCCTGGTCTACAAGAGCTAGTTCCAGCACAGGAACCAAAAAGCTACGGAGAAACCCTGTCTCGAAAATCCAAAAAAAAAAAAAAAGACTGCAATTTATACACAAACCATCCATGACCACTTTCCAATAGGGCTAGACATCCCACCTGGGCAAATCCCAACTTGAAGAAGCAGACAGTAGGCTCTTTATTATCACTGTTTATTATTATATTAAGTCCCCAGCTTCTTATGGGAGGAGCTGGACACTCTTTACTTTAACATTTTTTTTCCTGATTACATTTTATTGTGAAAATTTCAGAAGGCAGAGCATAGCGGAGAAGGGAGCCCAGTCAACCACGGAGGCCTCCACCTGCTCATGGAGTCTCTTCCGCTGTATCCATCTGTGCCCTCCTGCTGAATGTCACCTCTGTCTAAAGCAGTGATCTTCAACCTGTGGGTCCTGATGCCCCTTGGAAGGGATTGAATGACCCTTTTACAGGGGTCACATCAGATATCCTGCATATCACATGTTTACAATTCATAACAGTAGCAAAGTTACAGTTATGAAGTAGCAACAAAATAATTTTACAATTGGGGGTCACCACAACATGAGGCACCGTATTGAAGGAAGGTTGAGAAAGTGTTTTCTGTTATTTTCAAGTTTCCATCTCTTCTTTGATCTGTACTGTAGTTTATCTTGATACCCCTGAAAGGTCCAGGTGCTGAAAACATGGTCTGGGGCCTGAGAAGCTGCTGGGAGGTGGTGGACCCCATAGGAGATGGGGCCTATGGAAGGAAGCTGGGCCGTTGGGAGCCTGGCCCTCCCTGTCTCTCTCTTCTCCCCACTCCGCCCACCCTACCACAGGCTGTGAAGTAGCAGAACCCTCACCAGGAGTTAAACTTAGGAAACCAACAACTAAATAAATCCTGTCTCCTATAAGTTGCTTCCATCTGGTTCTTCACAATGATGAGAAATGAAACCAACATACTAGGCGTCTCCATGGGAGGCATCAGCCCCTTCGAAAGCAGGGACACCTGGGCTTGTGCTTTGGCTCTTTCTCCCACGCCCACCCTTGCTTGCCCAGCACTGGCTTATCCAGCTCAAACCCAGTGTAACAAGGGTGACAACTTAAACTAATGGTCCTTGGCCAAAACAGATGGCACCCTTGCAAGCTGGTGGCTTTCTAAACCTGCCATCATTTCTGTATTTTAGTGCCTGTGAGGAAGGGCTCTCTTTTTGCTGTTGTACTGATGAATGTCCTGAAATCGTGTTAAAGATTTGCCTTTGGCCTGTGGTGTTAACAGAGGCTAGCGATGCATGTAGGGGTCAGAGCAGACGCTGTAGGAACCAGTTCTTTCCTTCCGCCATGTGGGTCCTGGGGACAGACTTAAGTCAGGCTCGGTGGCCACTCCCTCATGGGGCCTCTAGAAACCTTTAGATCTTTTTTTTTTCCTTTTTTTTAAAACTAAGGTCTTTGAGTCCTTTATTTATTATTTTATTTTATTTTTTTGAATTTTCGAAACAGGGTTTCTCCGTAGCTTTTTGGTTCCTGTCCTGGAACTAGCTCTTGTAGACCAGGCTGGCCTTGAACTCACAGAGATCCACCTGCCTCTGCCTCCCAAGTGCTGGGATTAAAGGTGTGCACCACCACAGCCCGGCTTGAGTCCTTTTTTAAAAAAAAATATTTATTTATTATGTATACAATATTCTGTCTGTGTGTATGCCTGCAGGCCAGAAGAGGGCATCAGACCCCATTACAGATGGTTGTGAGCTAGGAATTGAACTCAGGACCTTTGGAAGAGCAGACAATGCTCTTAACCTCTGAGCCATCTCTCCAGCCCCACCTTTAGATCTTAAGATAGGAAAAATCCATTTCCCTCCCCAATGGTCCCTTGTTTCTCTAGTTGAAGTCCTCTACTGTACAAATGGGATTGGGAAAGCTGCCTCCTCCAGGATCCTCGGGGCTCTAGAAGGGAAGGGACCTACAAGTTGATGGCCCTTCAGGGGATCATGTATTTTACAGATGGGGACAGTGGTCATGAACCGTGTGGGCTCTGGGCCATGTGAACATCAGGCTTGTCCTCAGAACCCAACACAGGACTTGGCACACACTGCCCATTCAGTTTAGTCTTTGAATGAGCAAATGAATGGAAATTAAAAGCAAGTTCACAAAGCCCCAAGTTCTGCTTCCTAGAAGAGATGACCAATTTGTGGGATGAGAATCAGTGAACCAGGTCCTTTGTGAAGAGAAAAGGTCACACCCTGAGGGAAGGTAGGGGGCAGTGACTCAGAGAAATCTCTGTACACCGCCTATGACTCACGGATCAGCAAGGTGGGAGCACACAAGCCAAGAGTAACCTGGATCCATCGCCTGCTATTCTCTCCCACACCTCCCGTGTCTTTTCCACCACAGACATCCCTGGGGTGGGCCAGGGACATCCCTGGGAACACCCATAGCCTCTGTCCTGCTTCCCTGCCCTGGCAACACTTTGCCTCCTGTGCTATGAACCACAAAGTCTTGGCTCCAGCATCTTCTTTAAGAGTCCATTCTACTACTGACCAGAGTCGCAGTCCATCTTAGTGAGGGTTTCTATTGCTGTGATGAAACCCACGGTAAATATGACAATCTTACCAAAAGAAATCTACAGATTCAATGCAGTGCCCTTCAAAATCCCAGAAAAATTCTTCACAGACCTCAAAAGAACAGTTGTCCATATCATATGGAAAAGTGAAAAACCCAGGATAGCCAAAACAATCCTGTACAATAAAGGAACTTCTGGAGACATCACAATCCCTGACTTCAAACTCTACTACAGAGCTACAGTACTGAAAACAGCCTGGTATTAGCATAAAAACAGACAGGAGGACCAATGGAACTGAATAGAAGACCCGCATATCAATCCACACACTTACGAACACCTGAGTTTTGACAAAGAAGCAAAAAAATATAAAATGGAAACAAGAATATTCAACAAATGGTGCTGGCATAACTGGATATCAACATGTAGAAGAATAAAAATAGATCCATATTTATCACCATTCACAAAACTCAAATCCAAATGGATCAAAGACCTCAACATAAAGCCAGCCACACAGAACCTCATAGAAGAGAAAGTGGGAAGTACATTTGAACGCATTGGCACAGGAGACCACTTCCTAAATATAACCCCCTAAATATAACAGACACTGAGAGAAACAATTGATAAATGGAACCTCCTGAAACTGAAAAGTTTCTGTAAAGCAAAGAACACAGTCAACAAGACAAAACAAGACAGAATGGGAAAAGATCTTCACTAACCCCACATCGAACAGAGGGCTGATCTCCAATATATACAAAGAACGCAAGAAATTGGTAATAAAAGGAACAAATAATCCAATAAAAAATGGGTATAGACCTTAACAGAGAACTCTCAACAGAGGAATCTAAAATGGCTGAAAGACACTTAAGGAAATGTTCAACTTCCTTAGTCATCAGAGAAATGCAAATAAAAACAACTCTGAGATTCCATCTTACACCTGTAAGAATGGCCAAGATCAAAAACACTGATGACAACTTATGCTGGAGAGGTTGTGGGGTAAAGGGAACACTTCTGCATTGCTGGTGGGAATGCAAGCTGGTACAACTCCTTTGGATGTCAGTGAGGCAATTTCTCAGAAAATTAGGAAACAACCTTCCTCAAGACCGAGCGATACCAGTTTTGGGTATGTATCCAAAGGATGCTCAATCACACCACAAAGACATGTGTTCAACTATGTTCATAGCAGCATCGTTTGTCATAGCCAGAACCTGGAAACAACCTAAATGCCTCTCAATTGGAGAATGGATAAGAAAAATGTGGTACATTTACACAATAGAGTACTACACAGCATAAGAAAATAATGACATCTTGAAATTTGAAGGCAAATGGATGGAGCTAGAAAACATCATATTAAGTGAGGTAACCCAGACCCAGAAAGACAAATATCATATGTACTCACTCATAAGTGGCTTTTAGACATAAAGCAAAGAAAACCAGCCTGCAGTTTACAATCTCAGAGACAACAATGAAGTCCCTAAGAGAGATATACATGAGTATAATCTACATGGGAAGTAGAAAAAGTCGAGATCTCCTGAGTAAATTGGGACCATGGGGACCATGGAAGAGGTTGAAAGGGATGAGAGCAGAGAAAAATGTATAGTTCAATAAAATCACTTTAAAAAAAGAAAACACACAAACATTTAATGGTGGGTTCCTGTAAAATAAAAAAAAATAAGTATTTCCTTACTCCAAGAGGGAAGAACCAGGGTACAGTCACATTCTGAACGAAGCAAAACCAAACTCCAGCATCCCAATGTCCAACGTCTGGGATTCACTCGTGATCTTCTGGGCTTCTCCCAGAGGGATTGGGTCACTTCTCCGGCTCTGCCCTCCGTTACACACACAGTTTGTTTTCTAGACCCAGTTGGCTGCACTCCACCGCTGCTGTCCTTGGTGGTCCTCCCACAGTACTGGCATCTCCAAAACTGATGGGGTTTCTTGCTGCAACTGGACAGAATTTGCACCAATAGCCTCTCCTGGGTCTTCTTTTGGGATTCTTGTCTTTTCACACACTGCTAAGCCTCAGCTGTTTTCCATGGCCCCTCATGCCTTCAAAACCAGTACCACCTGAGTGAATCTTAAACTACGAAGTTTGGCTGCCTACACGAGGTACAACCTTGGTCACTCCTACCACACAGCTTCTGTGTGCTGACCCCGAGGAAACACTTTTCAGAAGACTTCACCTCAGTAATTCTGGCCTTTTGTCTGTCTGTCTGTCTCTGGCCAGTATATCTTCTTTTAAAAAAAAAAATTATTGAGCTCTACATTTTTCTCTGCTCCCCTCCCTGCCTCTCCCCTTCCCTTCAACCCTCTCCCAAGGTCCCCATGCTCCCAATTTACTCAGGAGATCTTGTCTTTTTCTAATACCCATGTAGATTAGATCTATGTATGTCTCTCTTAGGGTCTTCATTGTTGTCTAGGTTCTCTGGGATTGTGATTTGTGGGCTGGTTTTCTTTGCTTTATGTTTAAAAACCACTTATGAGTGAGTACATGTGATAATTGTCTTTCTGGGTCTGGGTTACCTCACTCAAAATGATGTTTTATAGCTCCATCCATTTTCCTGCAAAATTCAAGATGCCGTTTTTTTTCTGCTATGTAGTAAGTACTCCATTGTGTAAATGTACCACATTTTTCTTATCCGTTCTTCAATCGAAGGGCATTTAGGTTGTTTCCAGGTTCTGGCTATGACAAACGATGCTGCTATGAACATGGTTGAACACATGTCTTTGTGGTGTGATTGAGCATCCTTTGGATACATACCCAAAACTGGTATCGCTGGGTCTTGAGGAAGGTTGTTTCCTAATTTTCTGAGAAATCACCACACTGACATCCAAAGGGGTTGTACCAGCTTGCATTCCCACCAGCAATGCAGGAGTGTTCCCTTTACCCAACCTCCTCTCCAGCATAAGTTGCCATCAGTGCTTTTGATCTTGGCCACTCTTACAGGAGTGGAATCTCAGAGTTGTTTTTATTTGCATTTCTCTGATGACTAAGGATGTTGAACATTTCCTTAAGTGTCTTTCAGCCATTTTAAACTCCTCTGTTAAGAGTTCTCTGTTTAGGTCTGTACCCCATTTTTATTGGATTATTTGTTGTTTTGATTACTTGAGTTCTTTGTATATTTTGGAGATCAGACCTCTAATTGATGTGGGGTTCATGAAGATTTTTTCCCATTCTGTAGGCTATTGTTTTGTCTTGTTGACCATGTCTTTTGCTTTACAGAAGCTTTTCAGTTTCAGGAGATCCCGTTTATTAATTGTTTCTCTCAGTGTCTGTGCTACTGGGGTTATATTTTTCTTCTATAAGGTTCATTGTGGCTGGCTTTATGTTGAGGTCTTTGTTTTTTGAAGATTTATTTATTTATTATGTATACGACATTCTGCCTCCATGTATGCCCACATGCCATAAGAAGGCACCAGATCTCATTAAAGATGGTTGTGAGCCACCATGTGGTTGCTGGGAATTGAACTCATGACCTCTAGAAGAGCAGCCATTGCTCTTAACCACTGAGCCATCTCTCCAGCCCCATGTTTTGTGAATGGTGATAGATATGGATCTATTTTCATTCTTCTACATGTTGATATCCAGCTATGGCTGGCCTCTTCTTAATCATAGCTGATTCTTCATCCCCAGCTGACCATACACACCAAACTCCCAGGAGAATCTTTGCTTCCCTCTGAAGCTTCACAGCCAGGCCTCCAGCCTCTGCACTGTTCTCAACGTTCATATTTTCCAAGTTCCCACTGAACAGCTCACTAAGCTTTGAACACTCAGTAGCTTTTCTAACTCAAAACCTCCCACAATCCTCCCCAAAAACAACATGGTCAGGTTTGTTACAGCAATACCCCACTCCTGGTACCAACTTGTCTTACTTAGGGTTACTATTGCTGTCATTAAACACCATGACCAAAAGCAACTTTGGAAGAAAGGGTTTATTTCACTCATAGTCCCTTTTAACAGTTCATCATCAAAAGCACTGTGGGCAGGAACTCAAGCAGGGCAGGAATCTTGAGGCAGGAGCTGATGCAAAGGCCATGGAGGGGTGCTGCCTACTGGCTTGCTCTCCATGACTTGCTCAGTCTGCTTTTCTACAGAACCCAGAACCACCAACACAGGAGTGGCCTTACCCAAAATTGTCTGATCCCCATACCATCAATCATTAGCTTAGCAAGTACAAGGCCTTTGGTTCTGTCCCCACCACACACACATATATAATTTTTATTCAGTTACCATCCCCTGTACTATTGCCACTGCCCCATGCCTTTTACTCCTTTGGGACTCAAGTTACACACATCTTAGGTTTTTTTTTTTATTAAGTATTAGGTTTCAAATGTAATTTATGCTTTATTATTATTATCATCATTATTTTGACTTTGAGATAGGGTCTCTCTGTATAGTCCTGGCTCTCCTGGAACTCACTCTGTAGATCAGGCTGGTCTAGAACTCACAGAGATCTGCCTGTTTTTGCCTCCCAAGTGCTGGGATTAAAAGTGTACACCCCCATGCCTGGCTTATTTATGCTCTATTTAACATCATTCTTCAGTCTGGATATTTTCTTCTGTTTTATCTTTCAGTTCCTTGCAACTCTCTCCAGCTGTATCTAATCAATTATCAGACTCATCTTTTAAATTTTTTATTTGTTGCTGAATTTTTTAGCTCCACATTTTTTAATTTGTAAGTAATCCTTCAGTCTTCATTTCTTTCCAGTACTTTTCTCTCTACTTTTTTTCTAAAATAGCAAATATTTTTAGTGACAACCTAGCTTCACAAAAAAAAAATGTGGAAAATGCAGAGTTCTTGTATATCCTTAGGCAACTCCGCAACATCCTCCCCCATCCGTGTCCTGTGCAGAGGGCGTTGTGCTTTCCTCACAGCTGTGACAAGACCCACATCAAGAAGCAGCTTCAGGAAGAGTTTGTCTTGGCTTCTGGTTCAAGAGGGTCCGGCACACCATGGTATGAAAGGCGAGGCGGCAGGTTCAGGAGTCAGCTAGCCACATCCACACTGCCCCTGCAGTCGGGAAGCAAAGAGTGATGGACAATGTGGCCAGCTCGTTTTCTTCTTTTCATTCAGAGGCTAGTCTCCTAGGTGACTCTAAACCCAACCAAGTCGTCCAGCAAGATTAAGCATCGCATAGGGATGTATTTGCTGCAGTCAACAGATCCACACTGCCAAGTCACTACCCCTCCGAATTCCTGGTTTGCCTCCCTCTCTGTGCGCCCTACGTTGGCCTCTGACTCTGGGCTCAAGTGAGGAGCAGCAGTGTGGCTGCCCCGGTTCCTCCCTGCCAGGCCCCAACCGCTGGGCTGAGGACTCCCTGGCACTCTTGGGATGGTCTCACCTTGCCTGGCAGGAGACTCCCAGGAGACAAGAATCTGGACTTAGGACCCAGCACCTGACAGGAGTAGCAAGACATCTGTCTGGTCCACTTAGCTGTCCCCCAGGGATGCTTGCAGGACCGTATTTGGTGTCCCCAGCAGAGTGGAAGAGCCCAGATAGCTGCTGTCTTGTGAGTTTCAGCCCTCAATGGTGTCCGTGCTACCAGTTAAATTAAGTGGAAAGTTAACTAAACAAAGTGGTTTATTTATTTACCAAAAAAAAAATGATAAAGTCCCCACCTTGTCAGCACACACACTAAACTGGGAAGTCTAGCTATGTAGGCTCCGAGGTCAGAGTGAGAACTTCTGCGGTCTTGTGTTTGCAGACGGCTTTGGTTCACAAGCCAGCACCCAAGTGCTAAGAATAACTGGATTTACAGACAGATGTGGGGTCAAGGCAGGATCTGGTAGGTGCCATTAGGATGGGGAGCTACCATAGACGCTGAGAACACAAGGCACGGTCTTCTGTTAGAACTTGGGTCCTGGGTAGGTCACATGGCCCTCACCCTTCCTTCCTTTTGAACTCCATTTTCCCCTCTGTGGAAGTAAGCCCTGGCAACCTCCACTTCCCAGGGTGCAGGAAGCTTTGCCTTTGAGAACACACCCAGTGCCTTGCACTGATAAACACCAGGTCTTGTGGTTTCTCACTGTCATGGTATGGGGTACACTCCCTTCCCTCCTGCTGTGCAGTCTGAACCAGGGCTGGATGGAGGGGAAGCAATGGCAGCCTAGGGTCCAAGACCCTAGTGTTCTCCACATTCTCCAGTGCAAGGAGGCTGGGGTGGGGCAAGAGAGATGACCACCTCACACTGATCTCCTGTGACCCCAAATGTAGACTCCCCTGACCCATGAGTATGGTAGCTTTTTATTGCAGCAAAGACCCAGAAGAGCTGCAGACTGGCCAGGTCTTCACAGGAGACAGGGAAAGCATGCATCCACGATAGGCAGCCAGGACAGAGGGGACAGCATTGAAGTCCCATGTGGTTGATCCCTGTGGCTTCATCCTTCACCAAGACCCATTGGGACACTGGACGGTAGGGAGGCACTGTCTTTCCCTCTTCCAGCCCCAGCAGGTTTCTTTGACTAAATCCACATAACCAGGGCCCAAAGCCCAGTCTGAAGAAGGCTCACTCTCTGCCCCCTCCCCACCCAAAATAAGGGTGATTACTGCCTGTGAGGTTAACCTTGTCTAACAGTGAACTTGTGGTATCGCAGCCTGCCGCCCCCAGCATTACATGAGGATTTGTTTGCGATGTCTAGCCGTCCTTCATTATGTCTTGTTGCCAGTGTTCCATTCTATAAAGACCCACAATCCTACCCATTATCCTGTTCACGGACTGTCTGGAACTGTTGCAGACAGGGCTGGCATGAGGGTTTTTAAAAATGTGAATTATAGTGAAAATGTCCACACATCTAAGTTGAACGCATACCCAGGGGTAAGGTGGCTCCTGAGAGGAGGGGTGTATTTGGCTCACGTGATGGTTGCCACATCATTTGAATACTTTCTACACTGCCTGCGCCCTCTACCCTGTCACATCCTGAGGCCCTGTAGAAGGACCCATGTTCATGTCCCTCCGCCACTTAGGAGTTGTGATACTTGGGCAAACCATACTTTGGTGTCCCATATGTGAGTGGGGTGAGTCACGGGGTCCTGTCTGCCAAGTGGGATGACTGCAATGTCCTATCTATAAGTGAAGCAAGCCACAGTGTCCGGCCTGTGAGTGGGTGGTTTCCCTGCCTCATGGGTCTGCAGGGAGGAGTAAGAGAGGTGAGAGCTCTGGCCTTGAGTGACAACTCTTCCCTGCCTTGGAGGAAGGTACCTCCACTGCTCTACACGGAAGCCTGGAAATGTCACCGGACTCTGGCTTTTCCCTATCTGAGGAGGAAAAGGCCCTGCACTATGCTTTGAGGTGCTGTCCTACCCTGCAAAGGCTCATTGCTCGAACCATTATCCTCAGATTACATAATGAACATGAATAGTGATGGTATTTGGAAATTAGATCCTTGGGGGATGGGGCCTTAAGATTCGATGAGGTCATGAGGGTGGGGCGCTGCTAAGGCATTACTGAATGTATTTGTTTGTTTGTTTGTTTGTTGACAGAGTCTTGCTGTGTAGCTCAGCTGGCCTGCAAGTCATGATCCCCCTGGGTCAACTTCCTGAGGAGAGCCAGCACGCCTGGTGTGTCTGGCCTGACGCCCTTTGCCATGCCATGTTGCAGTAGGAAGCCCCTAACTAGGTGCTTGCCTGACTCTGATGTCATTCGCTTGGAATTCTTGGCCTCCAGAACCGAGAGCCAAACGGTATCTGTTCTTTATGTGTCCCTTAGTCTTGGGTATTTAGCAATAGCAGCAAAAAAATAGACCAGCATATCCTGGGCCATTCTAGGCCATTTCAGGAGCATACACCTGAGAGCCAAATGGCTCTTAACTCTCCAAAAGTGGTGCCCTATCAACCAGAGGGCTTTCCAGCAGTGAAGAGCCCAGCTGAGCCCCCTTTGGAGCACCGACCTTGGCCCCATAACCTGTACCCCATCCCCTGGCCATTTACAGCACCCCACCTCAGTAAAGACGTGTAACTCAGAACTTAGGGGCCCAGGACGGATGTGGCTCTCCCCTCTTCCAGCAGTGGGCACCCCACTGTAAACCACTGCAGAGACAAGTTATGCACGCTGCTATATGTGTGATGGCAGCCAGTCAGTATTTCTATATACCAGGTAGTGTCCAGTCTGTCACTACCACCCCACACCTCAGACTTCTCCACCTGCCATCCCCTCCAAGGCTTCTCCTGGTACACACAGAGCCCTCCTAACATTCTCCACAGGCCCCGCACCCACAGAGCCCTCCCATCATCCACCACAGGCCCCGCACCCACAGAGCCCTCCCATCATCCTCCACAGGGCCCGCACCCACAGAGCCCTCCCATCATCCACCACAGGCCCCGCACCCACAGAGCCCTCCCATCATCCACCACAGGCCCCGCACCCACAGAGCCCTCCCATCATCCTCCACAGGCCCCGCACCCACATCAGAACCCTCCCGTCATCCTCCACAGGCCCCGCACCCACATCAGAGCCTCCCTCTTGTCAGAAGCTTCCTTCCCTCCTCTCATTCTCCTCCTCCATCCCAGCTGGGAAGAGTCACTTCCGGAACACCTCTTCCAGCCACTGCACTAAGGACACCTCCGGTGCGTCACCATCCCCCAGACCCCGTCTGTCTCTTTTGCTGCTTACACTGGCTTCACGTTTTAGCCACTGGCTCATCTGCCTCCCGATAAAAGAGAGCTGTGAACGTGCCCCTGGCATGACCTATGGGGGGGCGGTGGTTGTGAGCACTTTTCAAGGCAGAAGATAAGTTTAGAAGTAACAGGAGACCTGCTGAGTCACACAACGGTGACTGTTGGCCTCTGAGGGACCTTTGTTGGCATTTCCCAAACCTCACAGGGTGCCAGTGCTTAGCTGACCCTGGACACAGGATGAGCGAGCCATCAGTCCTCCGCAGACGGGAACCAGAGTCTTGGCCATGACCAGGCATACAGCCAATGGCTGGCCATGCTGAAATCAGAACCCAATACTCCTGCTTCTTGAGCAGCTCTGGAGGACAATGGATACTGATCCCCCAGGCAAGTCTCCTCAACACTCCACTCTCACCCAGTCCATGTACAAATCATGTCAGAATCACCTTCCAGAAGATTCTGGAACAGTCGCTCCTTGCTCCCTGCCTGCGCTAATAGTTAGCTCCCCTCTCCCCTGAATCAGCCAGAGCTCTCCTCGGGGCCCTCCTGCTGCGGCCTGTACCCCTCCTGTTATTCCTATCCAGACACACGGGGCCTGCTAACATCAAGCAGCCTGTCCCTCCTTTGCAGGATTCTCCACTGGCTCTCCAGGGCCTCTGAAAGCCCAGCTTTGTCCCAAACTGGGGCCTGCACTCTCCGCTGCCGGTACCCTCCCCACAACTGCAGTTGCTGGACTTCCCTTCTCCACCCCAAGCACAGCTATTGCCCTTCTGCCTGGGGCCTTCAGGCGTGCTGTTCCCTGGGCCTGGATTGCTTTGCCTTGAGATCAGCCGGGGTAGGTAACCTATAACTTCCTACCGATGTTCATATCTCACACGACTGTGCGCTATTGTGTGATCCACCAACTACAGGGAGCAGGAAAGGAGGGGAGGAAGGAAGCCACACTGCCATTTTTACTCCAGGGAAAGCAGTTTCAGTGGGTCCCCGGGAGCAAGACAGATGAAAGTGGAGCTCAGGGTGGGGCACTGCTCCCCGCAGTGTCCCAGAGGCAGATGCTGAGACTACAGATGGATGAGCGTCATTTCTGGAAAAGCCTGTCCCGGTCCCTCTCTAACACACTCTTTCCACCCCAAAACCACGCCTACCCATCTGGTCTCTAGGACAAGGACCTGAGAGTAACCAGACTAAAGTAAGACACCCCTGCTGGCTATCCCCCAAGGGTCCGACCTCACCTCTGCTCTACACAGGGCTGCTGCCCTCGGGCCAGGAAGGTTCCTGACAGTGTGTCCTCAGCCTGCCTTAACCTCAGTTATGATTCCCATCCAAATCAGAGCAGTGAATGCTGTCCCCAATGGGACAGCCCTTCGTGTCTGCTGCCTCCTGTGCGTTTCATTCTGATGCTGCTCCTCTGACCACCAACCCAGGACAGTGTCACCTGGTGTCCCCTCTCTACCATCCTTCTCGAGAGTGGCTTGGGTTTCACATACCGCAGCTAGGACCCCAAAATAGCCTGCAGTCACTTGCTGGTGCCGAAAAGGAAGTGAGAGAGGTGCGCCTCTTCCCCTGGTGGAAAGGGCCTCTTCAGCGATGACGTCTGGTTGTTCCCCAGAGCCTTGCTGTCCTGGTTCCCAACTCATCCTCCTGTGGGAGACAAAGGCTTAGCTGGCCGGGGAGGCAGCTGCATAACAGGATTCTCTACCTTACATCATTCCCCGTGAGCCATCACAGGGGACACAGTATGTCAAGAAAGTCCCCTGGAACCTGAGTGACCTGTACTAGTCTACTGTTTCTGCCCTGCTTGTAACACCGTATGTCTTGGGGGGAAATTGAACCCCAGCAGAAAACTGTAGGCAGATAAGAATGTTACCTTAGCATACATTATGAGACGCTTTAAATTCCCACATAGTCCCCAGCGTTGAGCATGAGATTCCCAGGTCTCAGAGACTGATACCGCGTAGTTGATTCTATGGATCCTTTAAGGTCTCATGTGGTTTGATTAAAGTTGCAGCTTCCCCCATGGGAAGCTGAGGTCAAGGCACTCATCTCCTGAGGCTATCATAGAAAAAATAGCTGCTTTTAGCAGGATGTTCAGCCTGAAGGACCTTTTCCGTCCCCACACATATCTGGAGCATCTCAGGAGAACGCTGGCAAAACGAGAGTGGCATATTGCCGAAAGGAACAATTTATCCCCGACTGCATCTTACAAACGCCACCCGTACGGAGTCTGGAGTTGATGATCCTCTCCACTGAATCCTGTCCCCCTTGGAGACGCTGTCCTCCTCCGCGTCCTTGCACTTGGCTGATGCATCTGGGAAGAAGAAAAACAAGTTCATCTTGCTAAGTTATTCTCGAGTTCTCGCCTCTGCCTCTTGAGAAAACTGAGGACTTCAGGTCTTCTGAGTGCCAACGGATGTCCTCTGACAGAGAAGCATCACCTGCCAGACACAGGGCCAAGGCCCAACTGTGTCCTTCATTCTTGCTCTGATATAGCAGGCGTTTAGAAATTGCTTTTACTAAAAAGTATCAGCTCATCACTTGAGTATAGGAAGCAACTAAATGCAGGATGAAGGCCTGGCATTTCTGCCTTTGTTTTGGGTTCATTTCTTTTACCTTGGGCCAGATTTCTGCCTGACCCTACACGGATGCATTGGGTACAACGGTGTTTCTGCTTGCCTAACCTGTCTCAATCTCCTTCAAGGCTGGAGGCACAATGGGAACTCATTGATCTAGGCCAGTATCTCCTTGGATTCCAGTAACAACACAGACACCACATCCCCAGGGTGAAGGCAGCTATCCGCTGTGCTGAGTTGCAGCCTGGAGCAGAAGTGTCATCTCAGAGGAGCAAGCTTGCTCTCATCAAGTGACAGAGATAACAGCTGCTTCACAGCGGCCTTGTAGAACAAAAACTGGGACAAATTATCAACCAAACTGTGCCTTGACCACGACTACTTAATTATGCATAACTTTTAAATGTATATGACTATTTTCCTGCATCTATGTATGTGTACACACAAGTACACATGTACATGGTGCCCTTAGGTCCCTTGGGACTAGAGTGACAAAGAGTAGGAGCCACCTTGTGGGTGATGGGAATCAGATCCAAGTCCTCCGGAAGAGTCGCAAGTGCTCTTAACAACTGATCCATCTTGCCAGCCCCTAGTTATGAATAACTTTTAATCCTATTCCCATTCCTTCCCTGTTTAAGCCTAAATCTCATGTCAATGCTAGGAAGACAAACTTGGGGTGACTGGATCCATCTATCTGCTCCTCTTCCCACAGCACTGATTTTTTCCTCTGTTGTCCCCTCGTGCTTGTCTCTTTAGTTGATGTATCAAGACGGGTGACTAAGCTGAACCAGGTGCAGCTGCCAAAACGTGTTTCTGCCTCCAAGCTCCAGTTGCCCCAGCAGAAGCACTTCGGATAGTCACGCCGACCACAGGCAGCGTTATAAACGGTTTGACAAGTTCTAGATACAAGCAAAGCATTTTCTTCCTAGCGCCTCCAAGGAAGCACTTAGTGAACAAAACTCAGAATTACTGTGTTCCAAATGCGCCAGTCATGTGTTATTATAAAGAACATCTTCTGTCTGTGGAAAAATCAAGTATCTATTTGCATGTACAGGCAGAATCGCTGTTGGGAATGTACCACATGTAAGAACCAGGTGCTGAGACCCCGTGGGACCCAGTGATCACACCTTCCATGCGTACGGCGTTCCTGTCTTGTGTGAGCCAGGCTTACAAGCAGTCAGTGTATCGTCATGAACAGCACACATAGGACACATAAATACTGAGCACTGGAGGGACTCCAAAATAAACCATTTTCATAGGACAGGCCATTTACAGCCATTGTTCTATCTCATTCTGAGGACTGGATCCCATTTGTGGAATTTGAGGCAAGTGCCTAACCAGGTGCGTTTGAACCAAGACAGAGACACACCAGTGTAGATCAAAAGGACTCATAGAAAAAGAGGAATTCCTATACTACACTAATCCTGCCGGCAACTCCCTCTCTTTCTTACTTCTGGTAAACACATTACTGCCTGCGCAGCACGGGGCCTCGATGCCATGGTAAGGGCCTGCACAGGGGAGATTAAAGGAACCTGTCTTAAACTAAATAGACCTATAACCCATAAGGAAGTAGAAGCAGTCATTAAAACCCTCCCAACCCCTGCCCCCCCCAAAAAAAAACCTAGGGCCAGATGGTTTCAGCATAATTCTACCAGAATCTCAAAGAAGAGCTAATACCGATACTCCTCAAATTGTTCCACACAATAGAAACAGAAGGAACGTTGACAAACTCTTTTTATGAGGCTACACTTACCCTGATACCCAAACCACACAAAGACATTACTAAGAAAGAGAATTACAGACCAATCTCTCTCATGAACATTGATGCAAAATTACTCAATAAAATACTGACAAACCGAATCTAATAACACATCAAAAACATCATTCACCATGATCAAGTCGGCTTCACCCCAGAGATGCAGGGACAGTGCAGCATATAAAAATCCATCAGTGTGGGCTTGAAAGATAACTCAGTGGTTAAGAATACTGCCTTCTCTTCTAAAGGTCCTGAGTTCAATTCCTAGCAACCACATGGTGGCTCGCAAACCATCTGTAATGAGATCTGGTGTCCTCTTCTAGCCTGCAGACAGAATACTGAGAATACTGTATACATTATACATAGTAAATAAAAAATCCATCAATGTACTCGACTTTATAAATAAACTGAAAGAAAAAAGCCACATGATCATCTCATGAGATGCTGGAAAAGCCTTTGACCAAGTCCAACACCCTTTTATGATAAAGGTCTTGAAGAGACATACCTTTTGAAGGAACATACCTAAGCATAATAAAGGCAATATACAGCAAGCCAACAGCCAACATCACACTAAATAAAGAAAAACTCAAAGAAATTTCACTAAAATCAGGAACAAGATAAGGCTGTCTACTCTCTCCGTATCTATTTAATATAGTAATCGAAGTTCTAGTTAGAGCAATAAGACAACAAAATGAGATCAAAGGGATGCAAATTGGAAATGAAAAAGTCAAACTTTGGCTATTTGCTGATGATATGATAGTATATATGAGTGACCCCAAAAATCCTACCAGGGAACTCCTACAGCTGATAAACACCTTCAGTAATGTGGCAGGATACAAGATTAACTAAAAAAAAAAAAATCAATTGCCCTCCTATATACAGATGATAAGTGGACTGAGAAAGAAATCAGAGAAACATCACTTTTCATAATAGCCACAAACAACATAAAATATCTTGTGGTAACTCTAACCAAACAAATGAAAAACATGTATGACAAGAACTTTAAGTCTTCAAAGGAAAGAAATTGAAGAAGAAATCAGAAAATGGAAAGATCTCCCATGTTCATGAATAAGTAGGATTAACATAGTAAAAATGGCAATCTTACCAAAAACAATCTACAGATTCAATGCAATCCCCATCAAAATCCCAATACAATTCTTCACAGACCTTGAAAGAACAATACTAAATTTCATATGGAAAAACAAAAGATCCAGGAAAGCCAAGACAATCTTGTACAATGAAAGAACTTCTGGAGGCATCACCATTCCTGACTTCAAACTCTACTACAGAGCTACAGTACTGAAAACAGCTTGGTTTTGGCATAAAAACAGACAATGGAATCATATTGAAGACCCTAATATTAACCCACATACCTATGAACACTTCATTTTTGACAAAGAAGCTAAAAATATAAAATGGAAAAAAGAAAGCACATCCGACAAATATTTCTGGCATAACGATATCAACATGTAGAAGAATGCAAATAGATTCTATCGCCATGCACAAAACTCCAGTACAAGTGGATCAAAGATTTCAACATAAATCCAACCACACCGAATGTCATAGAAGAGAAAATGGGAAGTATCTTTGAATGCATTGGCACAGGAGACCGCTTCCTAAATATAACACCAGTAGCACAGACACTGAGAGAAACAATAAATGGAGCCTCCTGAAACTCCTGACGCTTCTGTAAAGCAAAGGACACGGTCAACAAGACAAAACGACAGCCTACAGAATGGGACAAGATCTTTACCAATCCCACATCTGACAGAGAGCTGATATACAAAGAACTCAAAAAAATAGACATCAAACTACCAAATAATCCAAATAAAAAGTGGGGTACAGACCTAAACAGAGAATTCTCAACAGAAGAATCTCAAATGGCCAAAAGACACTTATAGAAATGCTCAACATCCTTAGCTATCAGAGAAATACAAATCAAAACATCTCTGAGATACCATCTTACACCAGTCAGAAGGGCTAAGATCAAAAACACTGATAACAGTTTATGCTGGAGAAGATATGGAATAAGGGGAACACTTCTCCATTGCTGGTGGGATTGCAAACTTGTACAGTCTCTGTGGAAATCAGAATGGTGAATTCTCAGAAAATTAGCAATCAGTCTACTTCAAGACCCAGCAATACCACTTTTGGGAATATACTCACACCACAAGAACATTTGCTCATCTATGTTCATAGCATCATTATTCATAATAACCAGAATCTGGAAACAACCTAGATGCCCCTCAACTGAAGGATGGATAAAGAAAATGTGGTACATTTACACAGTGGAGTACAACTCAGCGGTAAAAATCAATGACATCTTGAAATTTGCAAGCAATGGAATGAAACAACAACAACAACAACAACAACAAAAACTAGTGAGGTAACCCAGACCCAGAAAGATAAATATAGTATGTACTCACTCATAAGTGGGTTTTTTTTTTTTTTTTTTTTTGGTTTTTTGAGACAGGGTTTCTCTGTGGCTTTGGAGCTTATCCTGGAACTAGCTCTGTAGACCAGGCTGGTCTCGAACTCCCAGAGATCTGCCTGCCTCTGCCTCCCGAGTGCTGGGATTAAAGGCGTGTGCCACCATGGCCCGGCCGCCTCACTCATAAGTGGATGTTAGATGTAAAGCAAAGGATAACCAGCCTACAGTCCATAACCCCAGAGAAGCTAGAACTCTCATCCAGAGACAGATGGAAGCAGATGCAGAGATCCACTACTAACCTCTGGGCTGAGCTTCCAGGGTACAATTGAAGTGATAATATGAACAAAAGGGTCAAGACCATGATGGGGAAACCCACGGATTCAGCTGACCCGAGCTGGTGGGAGCTCACTGACTTCGGATTGACAACTGGGGAACCTGTATAGGACCAAACAAGGCTCCCTGAATGCAGGGGTCAATGGTGTGGCTTGGGCAGTATGTGGAGACACTGGCAGCGGGACCAGGATCTAACCCTAATAATGAACTGACTTCGTGGAGTCCATTCTCTATTGCAAGATACCTCGCTCAAGGCACGGGGTGGGGGGTGGGGTGATGGGACAGACTTAATTAACTTATTAACTTCCCAGGGGAGGCCTTACCCTCTCTGATGAGCAGATGGTGGATGGAGGGAAGGTGGAGGGAGCGAGAGGAGAGGAGGGAGGGGGAACTGGGTTAGTATGTAAAAAATAAATAAATAGGTAAATAAACAAATAATAAAAAGGAGCGTGTCTTGAGCATTAGACGGGTGAAAATATTCTGCAACATACCCGGGCTCGCTCTTCAGCTGATTTGGCTTGGTTTTGTTCTAAGTCAGGGTCTCGTGTAGCCCAGGATGGACTCAAATTCACCAAGTAGCCAAGGGTGACTTTGAACTGCTGACTTCTCCTGCCCTAATTTCCAAGTGTTGGGACTACAGGTGTGTGCCTTCATGCCTGGGAATTTTGACTTTGACTTTTTCTTCTATCTCTTTTCTAGGGACTAAGCCCACAAATGCAGTTTCTCACCTGAACTGCCATGGCTGTTCTTTGGCTACTGAAGCCTGGAAGTCCCTCCCCTACTCCTCCCCACTTCGCTGCTTTGTGGCATCCCCCTCCCTCTAGCCTCTCCTACTTTGATAGCCTGGCTGTGACTAGCAGAAGTCCAACCAGGTCTAATGGGCAGCCCCAGGCCACCGAAATATGCCAGTTCAAACTGGTCCTGCTGGGAGAATCTGCAGTGGGAAAATCTAGCCTGGTGTTGGTTTCGTCAAAGGGCAGTTCCACGGGTACCAGGAAAGTACCTTTGGAGTGGCCTTCCTCACCCAATCTGTGGGTCTAGATGGCACAACAGTCAAGTTTGAAATCTGGGACACGGCAGGGCAGGAGCAATACCAAGCCTAGTCCCCATGTACTACAAGGGTGCCCAGGCTGCAGTTGTGGTTTATGATATTACTAATCAGGAAAGTTTTGCCTGGGCAAAGACATGGTCAAAGGAACTTCAGTGGCAAGCCAGTCCTAGCACTGTTATTGCCTTGGCAGGGAACAAAGCTGACCTTGCCAACAAGGAGTGTGAAGAGGCTCAGGCATACACAGGTGACAACAGCTTATTAATTATGGAAACCAGTTAAGACGGCTCTGAACGTGAATGATCTCTTCCTGGCAATGGCAAAGAAGTTGCCAAAGAGTGAACCCCAGAATCTGGGGGGTGTAGCAGGCCGGAGTTGGGGTGTGGATCTCCCTGAACACCAAAACAAGAGCCAGTGTTGTAGCAACTGAGGGGGACTGGCAGCAAACACGTGTGGAGTTAGCACGAGAGCTAAGACATAACCTCCGTCTCCACCCCTCAGCACACAGCCCCTGCAGTGACGGCCCACTGCACCCTGGCTCCCAAGGGCTGCCTCCTGACAGCTGTCATGGTACTTTTTAACACTTCAGCAACCAACACCAGGTAGCTGTTACCACTACTATGCCCTACTCTGGGGTTTGGGGTCAAGTCTCCCTAGGACCTTCCTTCCAAAACAAACTTCCTTTACTTTGTATTCTAGGTACAAACAGTGACCTCCTCACTGTTACTCCCCCACTGTGTTCTTCCCAGGGTTTCAGGGAAGACTCTATCTCCTGTCTCTCCCCTCCCCCACCTCTCACCACTCTCTGTTCTTGATCCTGTTTCCTCCTCCTCCCAAGATGATGGAAGGTAAACCCGGGGACTGAGAAGGGAGACAATGTCACTTTAGTTACATTAAGGGCCCTGCAGAGACGGTAAGGCTCAGAGAAGGAAGGGGTAGGGAAACATGTCTCTTTTGTTTTATTTATCTGGTAGGAGTTTCTTGTCTGTGAAACACTGTAGCGCCCATGAGCTGGACTTGTGGAGGATGTTCCGAGGTAGGCATGAGACCTGGGAAGCAAGCTCACAGGCACCGTGGGGGAGTTGTTTTAGTTGATTGGATAAAGGTTGAGGCACAGTGTCTTCTGTGGCTCTGGAACTCCTCCCAAAGCTGTTTTCCCTCATCCAGCCTCTTAGTTCTCCCCACTCACTCACCCCCCATTCCAGTGTGGGAGTTGGACCTCCGAGTGCTCCAAAGAATCTTCACTGGTTGCCTGCACTCTTAGCTCTGCTGTGGTCTAATTGGAGGAGGTACCAGTTTCTGATACCCATCCCCGGGTTATACACAGGCATTTCCCCTACCACTGCCTTGAGATGGCCTTAGCCTCAGACACCATGCCTCTGCAGTGTGCACTTTAATTGACAGTGTTCAGCCAGCATACATGTTTTACAGGGGTTTTGATTGATTTACCTATTCTTCAACCTTTTTAATTAAATGGAATGTACAATGTATGAGGTTTGGGGGACACTATAGAAAACAGTAACAAGCCCAGTCTCCACTGCTAACCTCCTCTGACCGATTCATGCCTCTGTTCTTGGGCATAGGTCTATCTAAGCAACTGGGGAGTGACCTCAGAACAGCATGGGCCCCAGTCGTGGAGGGAAGGAGGGTCAGGCAAAGGGAGGGTTCTCACTTCCCAAGGTTCACATTCAACTTGCTCTTTCTCACTGTGTCTTGTCTACGTCCCTGTAAACAGTCTTCATTCTCACTGTATGGGCTGTCCCGTCTCCTGTTGCCCCCTTTCTTTTCTCTTTTGTTAGTATCTTGAGTTTTGTTCCTCCCTCCTCCATCCCCACTCTTACTTAATCCATGTGCCAGTCAGGGGTCCTGCCTTAGAGGTCACTTGTCCTATGACAGGCTCAATTAGAACTGAAGGTGCCTCGGGGCTGCCTTGTGTTATCAGAGGGCTTTGGTCCTTCCTAAGTCTCTGGCCTCTACATCCTCCTTAGGTGTTTTACGGTGTCCGTGGGAAGCCATCAGGGCAAGAGGGAACTCGGTTCTTTCATGTGCTAGCCAGAATTTTGGGGAAATTTGCAGAAGAAATGAAAGACCAGAGTAACCCAGAACTAGAACCTTTCCGTCCCTTTGGCTGACAGACTGACGGCCTTTTGTTCCCGAGCAGCTGAGGAAATCACGAAGCCAAGATTCTCAGGAAACCAGCTCAGGTTCTCTCACTTAGGCCTCAATTCTCCTCCTTTTCCAGGGGCAGCCTTAGTCCTCACGGCCCTGAAACACACGTCCTTTTCCAACTCTGTTTTCCTAGAGCTGTTAGTCCGCCAAAGCACCCAGGTGCATCCTTTTGACAAGTGAAGCATCTAGGGTGGCTGAATTTTCTCTGCAACTTTCATGGGACGAAAGTGAAGATGTTTTATGGCCTAGGCTTTTCTCCTCCCTCCTGCTCGCCCTCAATCTTAGGAACAGTATTTACCTTAGCTTCTGGGTCACTTTCCCCAGCCCCTCCCACTTCCCCCAGCAGCCATCAGTGGCCAATAGCTCCTCAGACAGGAGTGGGAGATCATGAGCCTCTCCCCATCCATGCTGGGGTTTCCACTGCCTTCATCTTGTACAGATCTTCTACACGAAGCCCCAGCCTCTGTCCATCCATGTGTGCAGCTGCACCATCAAGGCAGGGAAATACTGCAGACACCCACTCCCTCTGGCTTTAGAATCTTTCTGCTCCCAGCTCTGAGATGATGCCCGGGCCTTGTAGGAAGGGATATGATATAGATCTCCCGTTTAGAGTTGAACCCCCCCTCCATAGTCTCTTAGTTTCTGCCCATTGACCAGTTGTGGATGTCTGTATTAACCACTATCTACTGCTAAGAAAAGTAAATAATAACAAAAAATAAACAAATATAAATAAAAGCTTAACAAGTTATCTTTCCAGATATGGACCCCACAAGACAAAATATTTGTTCTTAACTGTAAAGAAATTCCCATTCATTTTTAAGGAGGGGTTTGTTGAGAATTTGCCCCTACATCTCTTTCCTTGCAGCATATTTTCTTTAATGAATACACACACACACACACACACGTTGTGTGTGTGTGTGTGTGTGTGTGTATTCCCATTCTCATGCCTTTAGCTTGTCGTGTTGTTCCCAGCACATCTTGGTGCCCATGGGGAAGTCTCTCCCTGACTCCCTTGGCCTCTCCACACTGGAGATACAACCATGAGCACAGCTTCACGGTAGGGTTGTACTCCATTGAGCCCACAGACCTCTGAGCTAAGGCATGCCTTCCAGCCCTTGCAGAAGGCTTTACTTCCCATTTGCAGCTGGAGGACCCTGGCTGAGGCTAATCCTTGGTAGCTCCACAAGAGGAAGATGACCAGTTCTAAGTCCGTGTGGAACCCCCTCCCATCCTTCTGGGAGTCACCGCTTCCCAACATGTGCTGCGCTGGCAGCAGTGACTTGTCCAGGATGAAGCCCTGCAGATTAGAAGGATTTCTTCCCTCTCCCCTCTCACCCACCTTGCTGTTCCTGGCATTGGATGCCACCCTGTGGAGCAGGCCACAATGGAGCATGTGACTGTTGTGTTTATACCTTCCTTTTTCCATCCTGGCCAGAATTCCTGATCCAAAACCACATATGGCTAGTAAGCTTCCCCCTCTCCCTCGTATCTGAGTCTCAGCCAGCTCTGGTTGTGATGTTTTCCCTTTAAGTTCAGTCCTCCCTAGCCAGCCAAGGTGATTTGGCTAGGAAGTTAAACTATGAACAGAAGGTGTATTATAGTCAGGGTGGCCTGTCCTGTCCAATGCCCCGAGTCTCCTGAGAACATTGCACACGGCTTCAGCCAGCCTACATTCTAACACAAGAGAGCAGGGGCTACCCCAGCTTAGAGTACACCTCCACTGTGTCAGTGTGGTGAGACTCAGCCCTGACAAGGGAGGTCAGTTGTCTTCAAGAGACCCAAATGATAGGACTCTGACTGTCTTTCCTATGATCATCCCCTGGGACATAGTCTCAAAAATTGGTCTAAATTGAATCCCCAAACTTATAAAGGGAGAAAAAGAGGAAGCCATTTTGTTTTACTTTGTAACAAAATAGATCAAGAATGCTGGCAACTTCATGGCACATTGAGCTGTAGTCAGCCGGTAGCTAAAACTCTGTAGCTAGCTCAGGGAGGACGCTGAGATGCCTTCCTGGTCGATATACTCATGGTTTTTCCTCAAAGCTTACATTTGTGATGGGAATGCTGCCTGTGGCGCAAACTTGTCTTTAAATTCAGCCCCAGATGGCACCTTGACCACCTTCCTCTGTGTGCACCCCAGCCTCTGCTCCCCCGCTGGCTTCTCTGCCACCAGCCTTGCTCCTCCTGGCACCTCTGCTCTCAGCTCCCTCTTTGGCTTCTCCTACATGGCACCTTGATCTTCTCCGCCTGCAGAGCTTTCTACCACTGCTCTCCCTGAGAGCTGCCTTCTTCCTCATTGCTCACCCAGGAACTTCACACAGGGAACTTGGAATGATAAACAGCCATGCCCTCTTCCTCAGAGGACATTCTCCTCCTTCATGAGGTGGCTAATGGGACCTGGGCACCACCAAGTACCTGCTCCTTCTGCGTGTCTGACCTGTCTCAAATAGAACCCAAAGTAGATAGTTTAGTCAGTATTTTCCACCTTCATTAAGAATGTCAAAAGACCCACTGTGGCTTTGACCCAACATGGAAAACAGCTGTCTCGTCCTAACCACCTGCTGCACACATGAGAGGTCCCAGTCAAAACTTTAGCACACAGCTAGGCTGATGGAGCCCATACTCATACCCTAGTTAACAGGCAGGCCAGGCTCCATTGCAATGCCCATACAGAGCCCCAGTGGTCATAGCAGGCTACTAATATAGAAAACAACCAGGGGGAGTTGCACCAAGTCCGTATGATCATCTATTCAGGGGAATGAAAGGTGACGCCAAACCCGTTAACTACGACTGATTATCGGAGATAACACAGGAACCTGAGAACCCTGCCCTCTTGGCGTTACAATCTAGGGGAGCTGGAAGCTGCACAGTATGCTAATGACGCCCCTGGAAGTCAGGGAGGCCAGGCCTCCCTGCCTGTGTTACACAACTGCCGTTCCCAGCACTGACATTAGACAGAAGCCTGAAAAACTAGACCAAGGTCCCCAGGATCCTCCTCCAACTTTACAGCACACAGCCTTCGAGGTCTTTGAAAATGAGAGTCAGCTAGGTCAGATTGGAACAAAGCTGATACCAGGCAGGCTGCACGCGTGGTTGTAATGGCCCAGTCTCTGACTAGCCCAGGCAGTGCTCCAGACAATGCTCCAGAGCCATCTAGTGGCATTCTGGTTCAGTCTAACCGCACAAGCGTATTCAAATGAGCCTGCATCGTATTCAAAAACTGTTTGCAGGCGGTGAAGGGTAACCATGAATGTGGCCCAGCACAGAATCCTAAATTTACTTGAGATATTATGAGGTTAGATTTTTGTTTGTTCAGGCATCTTAGGAAGGGGGATCTCATAGCACAGCTGCACAGGTCTCAGTGTGAAGTTTGGAGACAGACAACAACCTCATATTGTAATGCCGAAAGGTCAGACAGGCTTAGAGGAAGCAAATCCAGCCTCGGGTTTGAACAGTTTTGCTGCTATTGTTGCAGTCAACCAGAAAAGCTCAGCTAGGAGTGCCCGAATCCAATGGGCTATACCACTCCTCTGGGGCAACTTCCAATCAGCAAGATGAGTTTCTTGAGGGAAGGCCAACCTTTTGTCCAGGACCTCATGTTAAAATAAACCTTGAACAAACTCTACCAGACCCCGACTAAGGCTCTATGGTGAAACTCCAGCCTTTTCTCCTATGAAAGTGAAGCTTGGGTTACATTGGAGACCCCTAGATGTTGGAGATGCCAAAGCTATAGGCTGTCTGTTAAGGGAAGCAGCATATATGGGGTAGAGCCAACCCAAGAGAGAGGAGCATGCTTCAGACAGTAAAGTTGGATAGGCAGAGCCATCTAAGTCCTTTCATGTTGAGCATGGAGCTGTAGGATTTGGGGTTTGCTCTGCTGGGTTCTGGTCTTGCTGTGGTGGAGTATCACTCACTATGCCCCCATTCCTCCCTTGTAGAATGGCAATGCATATTCTGTGCAATTGGAAGGTGGAAGCATGTGACTTGCATTCTGATTTTACAGAGGGTTACAAATAAAAGAGCTTGCCTGGAGTCTCAGATCAGGCTTTGGACTTTTAGACAGTGTTGAGGCTGTGGAAGACTATGCCGTTGAGCTAAATGCATTCTGCAGTATGACACGTTCATGACCCTATGGGATCCAGAGAATGGAGCGTGATGCTTGGGTGACATTGTTCCCCTCAGGCTCATGTATTTGAACACTTGGTCCTCAGTTGATGACACTGTCTAGGGATGTTTTGGCCATGTGGCCTTGTTGCATGAAGAGTGTCACTGGAAGCAGGCTCTGGGAGATTAAAGGCCTTTGCCATTTCCAGTGACTCCCTGCTTTGTGCTTTTGGTTCAAGATGTGTGGTCTCAACTTGCTGTTCCAGCCACTGTGTCTATCTGCTGCCATGTCTCCCCACAGTGCTGAGATGGATAGACTCTTTCTTACCCTCTGAAACTGTAAGCCCAAATAATCCCTTCCTTCTGTAAGTTGCTTTGACCATGGTGTGTAGTAAGAGGCACTTGTTTGTTCCCAGCCGCTCAGACCCGAAGTAATCACACAAAAACTGTATTATTTAAATCATTGCTTGGCCTATTAGCTCTACCTTCTTATTGGCTAGCTCTTACATCTTAATTTAACCCATTTCTATTAATCTGTGTATTGCTACATGGCTGTGGCTTACTGGCAAGGTTCCAGCTCATCTATTGCCAGCAGGGTCTATATGGCGTCTCGTTAACTCTGCCTTCTTTCTCCCAGCATTCTGTTTAGTTTTCCCTGCCTAGCTCTGTTCTGCCCTGCTATAGGTCCAAGGCAGTTTCTTTATTAATTAATGGTAATCACAGCATACAGAGGGGAATCCCACATCAATGGTGTTTTATCACAACAATATAAAAGTAATCAGGCATAGTGGTATTTGCACATGACTTTAATTCCAGCACTAAGGAGGCAGAGGCAGGCTGATTTCTGTGAATACAAGCCCAACCTGGTCTACAGAGTGGGTTCCAAGCCAGCCAGAACTGCACAGTGTGACCCTGTCTCAGAGAGGGGGAACTAATACAAGGAGGAAGTGGCTTATTTGGCTTACACATTGCAGTGCATTATTTTAAAAAAAAGAATCAGGACAGGAACTCAAGGGTGGAGCTTGGAGCAGAAACCACGGAGGGGCACTGCTCACTGTCTTATCCCCAGGCTCGCCTTCAGCCTCCTTTCTCATGTAGCCCAAGCTTGCCTACCCAAGCATGACACCACCCACCATGGGCTGCAGCCTTCCAGTCAACTATCAATTTGTAAAAAAAAAAAAAAAATCCTCACGGATATTGCCATGGGCCAAGGTGATCTAGTAAATTTCTCAATTCAGGTTCCTACTTCCCAGGTGTCTCTAGGTTTGTGTCTGATTGACAATTGAAGCTATGACGGTAGGTTAACCAGAGCTAATGGTGTATGAAAATGTCTTCTAGAAACCCACTAGTTAGTAAACCCATGTCAAAATATAACTTTGAAAAAAGTTAGAAGGGAATTGCCCTTCAAGGCAAACAGTGCTGCTCCCAGAAGACATGGTTTATTAAACAAAAATCAGAGTGCAAGGCATAGGATACCTCCCGAGGAGTCATTGACCAGGGTGGGGGCCCTCAGAGGTCTCCACAACCATACAGGCTGTCACCATCACCTTTAGTTTTCCTTCAGGCTACACCGCAAGGCCTTGTGCTGGAGATACCACAATGCTTTGGCTGCGGAACATAGAGAAGTCAATCTCCCACTCTCCAGGAAAGTTCCCCACTGGTGGCAGCTTTTGCGGTGCTGGAAAGTACTGTGTAGGCTACCAGGGATAAAAGACGTCAGTGGTCTTGCCCAGAACTGGGCAATGTGTGCTCTAATACTGACCAGCTGGGCGAGATTTCTCCACTTGTACAACAGGGCATAACTGTTATGGGGTAACTGAGCACATCCTGATTGAAGCTGAGGCCTGCCCCACAGCAGGGGCTCTCCTGCCTGGTACTGTACACCTGATCAAAAGTCCGTGTCTGGGGAGGTCACAGGCCCTACGGTGGAACCTTGTTGTTGTGATTGTGTCGCCAGATTGTCTTCTATATGTTTGTGTTTATACCAGGGATGCTCTCATCTTTGGTAAGCGACGTTTCTGTTTTGTTGTTGTTTTTGCAGTGGGCTGCAATCAATGCAGAGTTATAACAAAGTGCTAATAATAAGTGACCGTGAGTGCTCAGCTCCAAATTGGATATCTGTACTCCCTCAACACACGCACACACAAACACATGCGTGCATGCACATGCACACACAATACACACATACACGCACGTGCACACACATGCAGACGCACGCACATACACATACACAAATGCATGCATGCACATGCACACACACGTGCACACACATGCAGACACACGCACATATACGTACACACACACACACATGCACGCACTCACACACACTCAAGGTCTCAGACATTTTTGAGGAGTTACTAGCAATCGGTAGCCGCTGGCAAAAACAGAATCCTTTTTTTTTGGCTTGGTCTTACTGTGTATTCCTGGCTGGCTTCTACTCACTCTGTAGACCAGCCAGACTGGCCTGGAACTCACAGAGGTCTGCCTGCCTCTGCCTCCCAAATGCTGGGATTAAAGGTGTCTGTCACCACACCTGACAAGGGAATCATTCTCAGGTGTGGTCACTGGTAGGCTATCCATGCTTTAGTGGGTGGCATCACACCCATGCACACAGGGGCAGCACTAATTGGACTTAGTGGGTCATCAAAAGAATAAAGGGAGGCCATGAACTTGAGAGGGGAATGTGTTGACGGGGATCTAAGAGGAGTTGGAGGAAGAAAATGGGGAATGGATATGATTTCATTGTATGCATCTATGACACTATTGAAAAATAAATCAAATAAATAATACTTTTTTAAAAGTAGTTTCATATCTCCCACCCTGCACCGCATGGAGATCAATTCATAATTGATCAAAGACTTAAATGTAAGATCTGAAATTTTGAAAAGTTAGATGGAAAATTGGGAAATCACTTCTAGATGTCCGCATTGGCCCAACCTTCCTGTAAAGTATAATAAAGTATAGAAAATAACCCTACAAACTGACAAATAGGATACGTGAATTAGAAAGCTCTCTCTGGGACCCTGGCAGGCTACAGGGTCTCTCCAGGTGCTGTAGTCAGGTGCTCTGGCTCCAGGTGCTGCAGGTCAGGTGCTCTGGGGACCTGGCAGGCTACAGGGTCTCTCCAGGTGCTGTATTCAGGTGCTCTGGCTCCAGGTGCTGCAGGTCAGGTGCTCTGGGGATCTGGCAGGCTACAGGGTCTCTCCAGGTGCTGTAGTCAGGTGCTCTGGCTCCAGGTGCTGCAGTCAGGTGCTCTGGGGACCTGGCAGGCTACAGGGTCTCTCCAGGTGCTGCAGTCAGGTGCTCTGGCTCCAGGTGCTGCAGGTCAGGTGCTCTGGGCAGCACCCCCCCCACTTGTTGCACTGTTAGTTTTTCTTTGCTTTTTGGTGGTTTTTCAAGACAGGGTTTCTCTGCAGCCCTGGAACTCACTCTGTAGACCAGGCTGGCCTGGAACTCACAGAGATCCACCTGCCCCTGCCTCCTGAGTGCTAGGATTAAAGATACAAACACTGTAAAAGATCAAGCCAGGATCTCCTCGCCGAAACCTACTGGTCCTGTAGCCATGTGTGCAATGAGAGTAACCTCGGTGAGACCAGAATAGAGGCTTCTAGAAGGACAACCATAAACTTCACCAAAAAAAAAAATTAACAGTTTAGAAATGACACAAGCAGCTCAGTGAAGTTATGGAGCAAGAATGTAAGGAGACTAAATGTCTGCCCAATGCCCAAGAACACAAAAACATAAGGCTGCTGCTGGAGACCTCTGAACTACACAGCAGGAGCCCAGCAGGAGCCCACTCTCTGCTCCTGGAGCCCACTATACCCCACCCCCACTCCAGGAAGAGAAAGAGACTTAATCACATAAAATCACAGGAGGGAAAAAAGTCTTTAAAGCTACTTGCAATCACTCTTCCAAAGCAGCCCTTGAAGGGAATGGAAGCTGCCAGCAGGTGGCAAGATACACAAAGCAGTGCTGATTTCCTGCAGCCAGAACGGAGGAGAGTCTGAATTGCATTTTAACTGCAAAAGGAAATGCTAATTTAAGTTAAATATCGAATTTCAATAAGATTTTTGTAGAGTGCTAAAAATCTCTTGGTTACTAATAGTTTTGGTTGTATTCGTCTCACAGAACTCAGCCTGGCTTCTGGCAACTTTATATTTACCAATTGAAACTACATCTAAGATGTAGCCTGTGCAATGATGAAGCCACGTGAAGCATGAAGTAGCTTCCTTTGTGTCGCTGAGCTGCTTTTCCCATCTACTCTCAGCATGTTGGTGCTCTGCGGTGGGCATGCTGGGACAGAATGCTGGCATCTGTGACTCCTTCCAGGTTTTATATTAAGGCCCTTTAAGGTGATGCAGTTTTCTTTTGTGTTCTAAAAGATGTCACCGAGTCACGTAGAATAGTGTCAGCTTGTCAGAAATGAGCATTCAGGGGGTGGGAGGTGTTGTCTGCCATGCTGCCGTCTCCCTGCAAATTCTAAGACGTGCCCAGTTTGAACTCACACGATAGGAAAAGTCTGTGAATGAAAACTCAGTGCTCCTATATTGGGCCCCAAGTTCCCAGCATGCCCAAACCACAGCCAAGGGCACCAAATACAAACGAGACAGAAGCTGGCCAAGAGCAGCAACCCCAGTAGGGGAGTCTGGCACAGCACCTCCACTCAAGGTGTTGCTAGGACACCCTGAAGTGCCCCATCTTGATGCAGAAGCTGAAACAGGTAATGCCACTTCTGCCCATCCTTGTTAGTAGCAGAGGCAGAAGCACAGATGGGCGCTGTGATGCCCCGCCCCAGGGCTAACTGTTCTGCTGTATCAGGCCCAACCGGTGGACTTGTATTGATCTAGGTCAACTTGTATTGATCTAGTCAAGCTAGAAAATCGCAATTTTCCCCCACATCATAAAAGGAAAAAAAAGCAACAAGAGGTGGAACAATACCATCTAAAGAAAAGTCGTACGACAGTGCACGTTTCATTGCTTCAGAACACTTCAGGACCCTGGGTGAGACGGAGGACTGGAGCACAAAGAGATCAAATCAGCTCTAAATTCAAGGTAATTTGCATCTGTTTTGTGCTGATGGTGACTTTGATAGCAAGAATAAATGAGCTGTCATCTCAGCTGGGTTCTGGGGAGAAGTGTGCTGAGCTGAGCGGTTGGCTCTATGATGCCCAGCGCGCCAGGAGAATTGTGCCACGCTGAGTGGTTGACTTTGCAATAAGCAAAATGGCCACACTCACCAACTCACTGCCTTTTCAAACCCTTACTTGTGTGGGTCACTAATGAGGGGTAAAGCCTGTCCTATCTGACTGGGGTGGCTTCTAAAGCCACTAGTGATCACAGAATTAACTGTCTCATCTGGCTTAATTGAGGAGTCCTGAGAAGGCTTGTCACTTGCTGCATCCTAATAAATGGGATATTTACCTACACGTCACCTGCTTCCCACGGGAATGGCACACTGAGTTATAAAATGAGAGAAAGATCCGTAAAGGAACCACAAACAAAAGCACCAAGCAAACGTAGGCCTGATAGGCAGGATCAGGAGATCCACTCACAATGGGTCTTGCCATCCCATAGCCCAGGAGAGGAGAGCAAGAGCTGGCCAGTGGGATTGCATGAGATTAAAAAACCAAGGAAGAAGCAATCAGTAGAGTGAAGAGATCCGACAGAACAAGAGGGAGTCCTTCCTTGCCAGTGCTACCTCTGGCAGGAGTTTAATATCTAACACCCATAAAAAACTAAAAAATTAAAACACCAAAAACAAACCTAATCTAATCAATGAATGGGTAAATGAATTGGACAGTTCTCAGAAGTAATAAAATTGGCCAATGGATCTATAAAAAGATGTTCATTTGATTTCTGTATCCGTTAGGAAAACACAAGTCAAAATTGCATTGCGGTTTCAGTGTCCCCCCCCCAATTGGTATGACTATCATCTGGAAAACAAACAGCAAACCCTAGTAAGGGCGTAGGGGTGAGGAGTAGGGGACGTAGGGGAGGAACAGAGCACAGTGCTGGCTCAGCCACTGTGGAAGAAACTCACGATAGAGCGCCAGAGCAGTGCCACCCCTGGCTGTACACCTGAAGAATATGAGGGTCGCTACATAGTTCTCTCCCGTGTCCTTTACTGAACTTCATATTTAATGTCAATGTTTGAGGATCAAATCAAACATGGCAATACCTATGCATCTCTCTGGAGATCAGAGTGGCTTGCCATGCCGTGGATACTTTGGGAATCCCAAGACCCTTCAAGGAAACTCTCCTGCCCTACTGGGGACACAAAGTGGCCTCTTGAGTGTGACTGGTTCACAGGACCTAGGTGCCTACACTTACGGCTTGCAAAGGCTGTGATCAGAGCCCATGTTACCTGGTAGCCTCAGGGTGGTCAGACTTCCCACAGAGCTATACCTGCCTTCCCTAAGAGTGCGCTGAGAATTTATTTGGTGGCCTACATGATATGGGTTGGGTAGTCCAACAATGACTATCTCCATGCTGGAGAGGCTGAGAGCCCAGGAGATGCTCAGTTACAAGGCTGAATGTTTCAGCCATGCCAATAAAGGCCTGGAGGATTCCAGAGAGTCACTGCTCTTCAGTCCACACAAGAAGACCAGAGCAGCTGATGGAGGCATCGATAATGGGAGAGAGGGCCTCAGGTGCAAGAAGCAAAGGTCAGTAAGCAAGCAGCATTGCTTACCCCCCACCCCCGCCTTCAGATCTGGGCCACTGCCAGAAGATGCTGCCCACTCTATGGACTGACCTCCGGCCTCCCCAAGGTAATCTTTCCTGGAAGCCCAGAGTCTTGACTCTCAGTTGATTCCAGATGGCAATTAAGATAAACTATCATGCAGGGCCTGGAGCCACGGGGGTTTGGTTGTTTTGTTTTGGTTTGATTTGGTTTGGTTTGAAACAGGGTCTCACTGTGTAGCTCTGGTTGTCCTAGAACTGGCTGTGTAGACCAGACTGGCTTCAAACTCACAGAGATCCATCTGCCTCTGCTTTCCGAGTGCTTGCCTCAACACGTCCAGAGTGACACGGATTGTATTGATCCCAGCTACTTAGGAAGTTGAGGTAAGAGACTATGGATTTGAGCTAGGCTAGCCTGAGCTACTTATTGAGTCCCTATCTCAAAATAAAAGGTGGAAAGAAACTGAGAGAGACTATAATACTGAAATAGAGGGCAATATTTTAAAATATCCTAAAACAAACAGAAAATAGGGAAAAGTGAGTACAGTGGTCATCAGAACATCTTTGAGTAGTCACAACTCTGGTGCGAGGTGGTTAGAGAGAGATGGATGTGGGGAATCCCGGTGGAATCTAGTCAGCAAGCCACAGAAGAAGCTCCTTACTGTCGGTCTTCATGACAGCTGAGTTATGAAAACAGCGAAGTCCCCACCAACAGGCAAGTGGGCAAAAGAAGATGGAGCATACATTTCTGTGGCGTTTGTTTCAACAGGAAAAGAAAACATTCAGGGAAAGAGAATAGAACTGGACAACATCATAGCGAGTGAAACAAAAGACATGTATGTTGTGTCTTCTCTGCCTGTGGGCCTAGCGAGAAAACGGGAGGGCAGCCAAGGTCACAGCACCCACTGCGCCTCAGTGAAAGCACCATCCTACAATCCATGTGTTGGACGAGGAAAGTATGCTAATTTAAAAAAAAATGAGACTAGGTCTTACTCTGACCAGCCCAGCCTGGTCTGAAACTCCAGGCTAGCCTTGAACTCAGGACAATCCTCCTGTCGCAGCCTACCAAGTGCAAAGATTATAGGCAAGAGTCAGCCCTATCCAGCTTAAAATCTTTTTTTAACACACACACACACACACACACACACACACACACACACACACACACACGCTGTCTTGAAGTACCAGAGGCCTGTCCAGAGTCTGTTGGCTGAAATCCACGTTAGAACCATGTCTCTCAGGAGAGTCCTTGCTCTCAGTTGCTGGTGGCCACTTTTCCTTGGCTTGAGGCTGTATTACTTTGTTCTCCTCTTTTTCTTCCTCTGCCTCCATCTTAGAAACACACCGTTGACTGTAGTTAGCTGACCCAAGAACGCACTCACTCACCCTCACCTGAAGACCATTAGCGTACAGTCACACCTGCAAAGTCCCTTTTCCATGGCAGGACACCCACAGGGAGGAGGATCTGCAGACTTTGGCAGCTGACCACCACACATCCTCTCTAACCTTACCTGATTGTGTTGGCCAGGCCTCTTTGCGTATCATGCATGTGTTAATGCTCAAGTGCCAATATGGCAGTCCTGAGAAAGTCACAAGCAAGAAATGGCAGCATGGTTTGTTTTCTTTGCAAATAGAGTAAACTCTCCACTCCCTTCTCTCAGGTCAGCTTCTCTGAGAACATGGAGCCTGGCAATATCAGCATATTTCACCTGTGCTGTCCCTTCCCAGCCCCCCGCCCCCAGACAGTGGCTTCCCGTCTGTCTGCAGTGCTGGGAGGGACACTCAGGTTCATACGCGGGTCATAGCTGGTAATTCATGGACACATTATGAGTAGGAAATATAAAGTGGTGTCTCTCTCAGTGGGAATATCTTTGCTTCTATCCCGGAAGTGCTATGATCATGATTAATATCCCCCTGGGGGAGTCCGGCTAGGCCTCCAGGAAATGGCATTTCCTCAGCTTACAGATGGTATCTGTGGTGTCTTCCTCCGTCTTCACCTGGTCATCCCTCTGTCTGTCATCGTCCTGATTTCATTTGATCTCACTTCACCTTAATCATCTCTTTAAACACGAGTAAACACTCTGAGATAACAGGGGGTCATGAACTTGGAGAACACAGGTCAGCCTCCATCCTGTGGCTTTGATGGGCCAGCCCAGGAGAAGCTGGGTGGAAAAGTCCTTGGTGACGGAGATGATAATTTGAATAATGAGAACAAAACCAGTTCCAGAGGTCAGGTTCAGGCACAGCTCTGCACTCTGGATGTCCTGGGAAATGTCAGTCTGGCACCCGACTCTGTGACCTTCCCTTCTGTCCTTCTTACTCAAGACATCCAAGTGGCAATCCCCCGTCTCCATCTCCTGCTCCTCACACTCTCTCCTTTTCTACCAGCACCTCTGACCTCCACATTTTCTGCTCCATGGTAGGCTTGCAGCCCACTCTTCCTCCACCAGCCCGTCCCGATGAAAGCTCCAGCTTCTGTCTGTTGAGCCTTTATTAGCAGGAGGTTGGGACTTGTTGGATAAACTCCCACAAGAATGGAGGCGGCTGCCAGGCTCAAAGTCCCTGGTCAGTACCAACATCACGTATCGATCTCATCCATGCCCTCATCAGCCCATCCATCCACCCGCCCACACATCCATCTATCCCATCCATCCATCTAGCCATTTAGCCATCGACGGGCACTCATTAATTACATATAAGTTTAGTAAGTGCCTTCCACATTAGTCAGAATGCATCAGTACACAAAACAGACGAAGCGGGCTGCCTCTCAGATCTCACATCAAAGGCTACGTAAATGTTTTCTATAAACAGTGAGATATTAAATATTTTAGGGTTTGCAGCCCATATGGTCTCTCATAAATACTCAATTCTGCCATAGCTGTGCAAAGGCAGCCATCTCTCCATGGATGAACGAGCATGATTCTATTCCAAAGGCCATTACATTGGGATTTTTGTATTGTTTTTATACATCATGATTATGTTTTATTAAAGCAGCAGAAAAAGTGACTGTTTTACCCCAAGAAATCATGTTATCTGCACACCACAAATGCTTTGATTCCATCTATTTGTCCCTGAGCTCTTTGCCTTCAATAGTGTTTCGGCACACAAAAGAGAGATATTACCTCATCTCAGTAGAAATGGGCTTTGTGTTTTTCTTGTTTAGAAAAAAAAATATGGTGGATCTGACTCCTCTGGTACCAGTCTATTCCCACTTAATTTAGATTCTTGAAAACTAAGGCTGTGTTTTCACACGCACGCGCACACACATGCACATACGCACATAGTTTGAGGTGACAGCTTCAATTCTCCATGTTGGGTACTAATGAGCTGAAACGCCAGCAGTTGGAGCAACCGTGTTGCTGGTGGCATTGCCAGTGGTTGTGACGAGTTGAGACACCTTCATCACTTACATTCCAACACGCTCTTCTCTTTGATCAGCAAATGTGCTTTTGTGAACTCTACCCCAGCAGGTAAGGCACATCAAGCAGCAAAAGGCAAACTTGAAATTGGCAATCCTGATAGAATATTCAGGGTTTTTTTTATTGGGTTCTTCTACAGAAATTAAAGCTAGTTATTTTTCCACTGTAGTCTGAGTAGCCATTCTGTGTCCTTTTCTACCTCTTTGCAGAAAAGATACTTGGGCATTGCACGCTGGCTAAGGCAGGAGACTCAGCTGTTCTCTTTAAGGACATTTGTTTATTGGCCCGTGTGCCAAGAGTCAAAGACACCAGAATGTGACTTGTCCGTAGCCCGAGCAACACATTCCAACAACTGGGGTTTCCTGCCCTCTGCTGGTTCCAAGTGGATATTTGTCTATTTAGGAGTGTGTACGTATGTCTGTATGATAGAACATGTGTGTATGTGGGGTGAGTGTGCACATACACAAGGCCAGAGGTCAACATTGGAAGTCTTCCTTGGTCTCTCCCCACCTCTTTAGAGATAGGGTCTATCAGTGAACTCAGGGCTCACAGCCAAACTGCCCGCAAGCCCGTCTCCAGCTCCCCAGCGTGGGGATTTCAGGTGTCTGCAGTCATGCCCAGATTTTATGGGAGTTCTTGGGATCCAAACTCTGGTCTTTGTTCTTGTACGACCAACGCTTTACTGACAGGGCCGTCTTTCCTGCCCAACAACTGTATCTCTGGTGGGTAGAACACATACACATTTCCCCTTAAAAACAAAATAAACAAAAGTAAAACAAGTGAGAATGTGAAGGCTGGTGTGGGCTCTTAGCCAAAGAGCCAAAATTCCGATTCCATATAAGACATCATTGAAGGTCATCAAAATTGTAATGCTTGCCCAGAATTTTAGATTCCCAGTAGAGTTAGTAATGATGACACGTGGGAAAAAATGTCTTCCATGCCATTTTCTAAACAGGGGGTCTCATCTGCTGGCCTTGCAGAGAATGCTCTGTGAAGGCCAGGAACACCAGGCAAACATAAATCAGCCCGATGACTTCAGTCCTTCAATGCTTTTTATTTGGTGTGTGATCCCAGTAGGCTCCAGGATTTTCCCTGCTGGGGCCAGGAAGCTTTCAAACTGGAAAACACAGGCAAACGAACATCCAGAGAAGGACACACAAATGCACAAGTGGAAAAGTCTCTCTCTCTCTCTCTCTCTCTCTCTCTCTCTCTCTCTCTCTCTCTCTCTCACACACACACACACACACACACACACACACAGCTTCAGGACCAGTTACCCTATACTCTTTTGCATTGGTGTCTTCTGCCATCCTTGAATGATGAAGTGCCATCAATGGCCAACTCTGACTTTTCTGGATATTTCTGCCGAGACGCTGCTCCTCTCCCTAAGTCCCACTTAGGATGAGCATGCTACAGACAGACATGCAGGTGATGCCACCACTGGCCAGGCCCACACATACTGTCTGCCCTGCTCAGGACCTAGGAGTTCTAAACTCTTCTTCTGGTAAATGGCAGGCGCTCTCTACACAGCAGCATAACAGAGAGCCATGCTATTCCAGCCGAAGGCTTTTCCACAGCTGCTGGGTAAGCGTGGTAGTCTTTCTCCATGGCAAAGTTAGAGTTAGTGTTGGGGGAAGGTATCACTTTCGTTTTTTGTTGTTTTTTTTTTTTCGAGACAGGGTTTCTCTGTAGTTTTGGAGCCTGTCCTGGAACTAGCTCTTGTAGACCAGGCTGGCCTCAAACTCGCAGAGGTCTGCCTGCCTCTGCCTCCCGAGTGCTGGGATTAAAGGCGTACGCCACCACCGCCCAGCGGGAAGGTATCACTTTCATCTTCGTGGGAATGCACTGAGCACCACTGCTGAGTCCAGAATGGCAGGTCTTCCCCTGTGAGGTGCGACACTATCACCTCCCACCACCTCCCACTCCAGACGAGTACCAACAAGCTCCAGACACTGCTGATTAGATCCGCACACACACCACGTGAGGGGTGGTGTGTCTAGGGTAGCAGATACCTGCCGGCCGCTCTCCTGGGTCCACTCTGGGACTGGGACTGGTGAAGAGAATGGTAGAGATGGGCGTTTGATCCATGAGGAACATGACGTAGCTCTGAAGAGACATCAGGTTGCATCAGATGACACAGATCCAAGGATGCTGAGGAAAACATCGGGATGTGGGTTTTACTCTTTCAGGGCCACCTGTCCACCTGTCCTTTCCAGTTGTCTCTGTATCGGTCTAACCCATAACCATCCCTACAGCCATGACACCCCCCTACCCAGCCTCCAGATGCTGAAAGGGCTATGGTTTTCAAACTTCTGATAGATGTACATAGAAGGTGGGCATGGGGTGAAGGCTCCAGACAGGTAGTGGCTATGACCCCCAAATGCTTCACTGGTCCCCCGCCACTGAGTGGCAGACCCGCACACACTGATCATTTCTCCCTCATCAGCCTCCTTCCTGAACCCCAATTTCTCCCTCATCAGCCTCCTTCCTGAACCCCACTGTGCATGTTTCTTTCCTTCTCTCTTCTATTCTTCCTTCTTTTCTTTCTTTTTAAGACAGGACCTCATTATGTGGCCCAGGTGGTCTGGAACTCACAGAAAATCCTCCTGCCTCAGCCTATGAAGTGCTGATATCACAGGCTTAAGCCACCACGCCCAGCACCTTAATGAGGTCTTTAACACCCTCGTCATTCAGCCGCACCCACACCTTTGTCTCACTAGTCTCCACCTTCACACTGCTGCACCGTCTGAAATCCACACACTGGTGTCTACGTGCCGGTTCTAATGGTTACTTCTTTTTTCTTTCCCCTTTAAAAAAAACATTAGGTGCAATTTGCTTATCCTCAGTCTCGTGAGCTTTGAAGCATAGAGGGGCGTGGCACCTTCTGCCCACCTCCACATCTCCTGCACACAAACTTGTCCTACACACCCATCCCATTCCCTATGCATGTGCCCCAAGCCTGTGACTTTGTATTCTCCAGAACATCACTTGACGGCCCTATGATGGAACACAGCAGAAAGAACACTGGGTCTGGCTTCTCTCATTCCATTTCATGGCTTCAAGAACATCCTGCTGTACCCATTTTTTTTTCTTGTTACTCAGTAAGATCCCATCTGGGGTGGGCCACGGTCTAGTTAGCCAGGAAGGAGTAAGAAAATGCCTATGTAAAATACACACATCAACCTGATAAGCTAAAACCATCAAGAAGCTGTAATGTGGAAGTTGATCCTGTGCTTTGTCTGTCCCTTTACACAGGCTGCAGAATCCTCTAACTTCGAGGAAGAGAGTACCTTCCTCACACTAGTGGAGAGAAGTAATCTTAGCCCCAAAGACTGGGAACCTGGGGCTATGATGGACCTGGAACTATGTGGACTTCGGCCTCTCTCCACACAGTTCCTATGAATGAGTGACTGTTCTGGATCCCACTGACTTGCACCTACAGTGTAATTTCTATCATTGTAGACAATTCATCATTTTCTGTCTAGTATGGGAATATCTTAGTCAGCCTGAGTTCAGCCCTAGCTTTACAAAATCGTTCAAATGAATTTAAAACTCTGATGTTTTTCTCTTGTAAATCTGCCTTTTTCATATTTGGTTTCTAGAGCAGAGATGCCCTTCAGGTCAAAGATGGGTATGGGTCATTACCAGAATGCCCTGTGCTCCCTCATCAGCTGAGGGGCTCACGGTGCCTCCTAATCTTGGCTAGTCAAATAAAGCTTCCATAAACACCTGCTCGACCTTGTTTATGGGCATAGCGTCATTTCTCTTAAGTAGCCACGGCTTGTGGAGAGGCTGACTTGATCTGAGAAGTCAGCCTATGCCTGAGTTGATTAAGAAACTGCCAGATTTTGGACATTTTTGCCACATTCATTCTCTGCTGAGCAAGCAGGAGGCTCTGTTGTGGCTGCTGTCATCTTGTGCTGAGAGCCACAGAGAGGATGCTGGGTGCCCCTGGAGCTGGAAATGGGGTCAGTATCATTTGAGGACACAGCTGTGGACGTCACCTGTCAAGAGTGGTAGGACCTCAGAGGAACCTCTGCAGGGACGTGATGCTGGACACCTACTGCAGCCTGCTGCTCTTGGAGCATCGCATGGCCAAGTCTGAAGTGGTCTGCAGGCAGGAGCATGGATTTGAGCCATGGAGAGAAGCAGAAGCTTAACCACGGAGCCTCCGAGGTTGGCAAAACTCCAGAGGTCAAGAGCTAGCCTGAGAAACTCAGCGAGCTGTCACACACACACACACACACACACACACACACACAGAGAGAGAGAGAGAGAGAGAGAGAGAGAGAGAGAGAGAGAGAGAGCGCAAAGTATTCTACTTGAAGTGTGCCTTATGTGACATCCGAATCCACATCAGTGCAAAACCCTGCAAATGAAGACAGCCACCTCCTAGCTGAGCTTGAAATGGCACCAAAACCCCGAAGAGGTCACCAGACTGAGGAGTGCGCTGTAGTAAACAGGCTGCTATGGTTCTCCTGAGTCTGTGCCAAGAGCCGCTGAGAAATCCCACAGACCCACATTAGCAGGCATCAAACAACTCACGACAGTGAGAGCTCACTTCAAATTTAAAAATAAATGGGGCTCGGTGGCGATGTGCTTTCAATATTTGCGCCGTGTGTCTAAACTTATAAATTCTTCATGTTACCTTCATCTTGAGGATATAAACCCATGGGTGAGTGTTTGTAAATATAATCAGTCATGGAGAAACTGTAGCCCATTTAAAATTCCCCTTGAGCAAGGACATTTGTTTGATCATGATGAGTTAAAAGAAAAAAAACAAAAAACAAAAAACCTTTGCTGAGAAACAAGGTACTGGATGGTAACATACAGGTCTGGCCTCAGACTGTTATTCCCGCCTCACCACTGTTGCCCCCGCCTCACGCTGTTGTCCCCCCCCCCCCATCTCACACTGTTGACCCCGCCTCACGCTGTAAGTCTGATGTTAATTTTGAAATGGAATTATTTTATTGGACATTAAACTAGTTCAAATATAGGCAAATAAACATAATAATATAGAAAGACAGGAAGGAAGGAGGGACAAGCCAGAGGTGGGTGTGGTTCAGCGGTAGGGCATGTGTTTAATATGAGCAGGCCGTGGGTTCCACCCCAGAAAGGAAGGGAAGGGAGGTGAGAAAAAAAGAAAGGGGAGAGACGGGGGAAGGGAGGGAAGGACAGAGGGCTGTCAAACTGACTTCCAAGGTGGCAGTACCATTTTTGGAAGTCTTTTTTTTTTTTTTTTGGATGTCTTAAAATGTCCAGCAGAGGCCATCATTCTGGCCAAGCCTAGGTCTCATCCACCTGTCTCTCACACCATTCAGCAGGCAGCCTGAACGCCTCAACACCCTTCAGGACCCCCCGGGTCAAGCTACTTAAAACCCCAGCCCCAGCCCTCGCCTGCTGCCTCCTAGTCTGGACTGCATGGCTGGCTTTGAGTAGTCCAGGTCAGCTGGCCTTCTCTCTGCTCCTCAAACTCACTGCACACCAGCCCGAGTCCACCCTGCCAGGGACATTGGAGCCTGTGCTTAATGCCGTCCTCTGGGTGCTGGACACAGTTACCAGCAGGGTCTCTGAGTCAGGGCAGGTCCCTCGTGAGGTCTTCACAGGCTGTGTTCTGATCATCAGCTGCACTTCACAGAGAAGAAGACAGAGGCAGAGAGAAGCTCACTCGCTGGCTTGGCTGGGGCACGAGACCGAGGCACTGACGGCCGCGGTACCTACAATTCTGTCAGCCACCAAGCAGAAGGCACACAGATGCCCTGGGCCGTCTTGGGATGCTTCAGAAGGGAGGCTGTGTTTGCCACTGAGGAAGGCCTTGCTGACCAACGGTTAGTGACAAAATGCAGTTCACTGCATGCAAACGTATTCATCAGATGCTAAAAACGTGTTCCACTAACGTGGGTTTCCCTGGAAAGCCTGCGTACTCTTTGACGTAATGTGTTTCAAAGTGTTATTCTAAAAGGATGGCACAGGGCACAGGACATTTCTAAAGCGTTCAGCAGTGAGTTCCTAAACTGGGTCTAGCGTTGACTGTGCAGCTGCTCCCCTGCGCCCCAGGGACCAGCTTCACAAGATCCTCTTGGCCCTCCCCACCCCCATCATAGGAGCTCACCTCAGCCCACCACTTCTCTCCTGTGGTTGTTTTCTGTCTCTGATAGGGCACCTTCCAGGTGAAAGGGGCCTACTTTTCTGAGTGCTGAGGCACAGCCGTGAATAGGAAGAAGTTCCTGCTCTCAAGCACAGAGGCCAAAGCAACCATCGTGTGTGTGTGGGGGTGGTGGTGTGTGTAGGGCTGAGTGGTGGGGATGAAGGCTGGGCCCAGCATGTTGCCCTCAGCATCCTGTGTTCTACATAGCATTGATGGAGGCTCATGGAGTGCCCTCATGGTACGCATGAGGCTCTGTGGGATGATGCCATGGTACAAAATCCATGAGGTCCTAATAGGGCCCTCTGGGGCCCTTGTGCCTTCCTGACAATCCGGTGTGTCCCCCTTTCCCTTTTGTGGAGACGACTCCCTTAGTCAGAATCCTCACTTCTAGGGGACTTGGACCAGGACTCTAGTGCAGCATCTGCCTCCTAGGTCCCATGAATGGAATGCTCTAGACAGCAGGAGGGTGGCAGCTTACAAACACTTGTGGGAAGGATGACCAGGGCTCTTCACTTCTTGTATAGAGAGGACGGTGCCCAGAGTGGCAGGCAGATGACAGGACTGAGCCCAGAATCTGGGCTTCTGAGTCCTCGCCAGCCTAAAGTGAGCCCCTTCTGCATTTCCTAAGGAAGATGATAGGTCAGGAGTCCATAGATGTCCTAAGTCTAAATTCCCCCAACACAAAGCCCACCCATTCCATCCCAACCCTAACCTCAGGTTCTGGCTTCAGATTTCAGCCACCTCTGGCCTTGGGCAAGACCACTCCTTCTCTGGTGACTGGTGGCCAGGCTTTGTCCTGGCTGGGCCACAAGAGGGGCTGCAGAGCCCTCTCTGTAGATGGGAAGGAAGCCTGTAGGCCTCACGATCCGTCCACTCACTTACATGTAGAGGTGCACTGTACCCTCTCCTGGCCCCAGGGACCCAGGGAGACCAGTGAACAGCCTGGGTACTATAGGGTTAACATCCTCAGAGGCCATTGAGGATGAACCCCACCTCATCATGGTCTACTTTAGGACCCATATCCCATTTCTCTGGTAACTCAGAAAGGTAAACATGGTCTTTGCCACCTTTTAGGATTTAAGTTACCATACGAAAAGGCGGACATATTTGGATTTTGTTGAGGCCCATTGAGGCAAAACTTTTATCTCCTGGTCAGAATAGAATCTAAATTCTACCTCTGGCCTAGTGTGGGGACCTGGCAATCTAAGCTTCCCCAAACACTATATAGTATAGTTTTCTCCCCTAGGAGTCAATCCAGCTGGGCTTGTTAATCACCTAAGCAGGTATCCACCCAGCCTCACCCCAAGAAATCTGGTTCACCTGAAGACACCTAAGAGGAAGAAAGAACCAATTATCCCCTTAATGAGATCACATATGTGTCTCTCCCAGGAACCCCTCCCTGAGTGGGGGTTCCTCCTCACAGAGCTTCCACCCCGTAGCGCCATGGAGCCCGCCAACATTTTAGGGTTACTCAGAAAAGCATAACTTACTTTCCCTTCTCTTCGATCTCTTTCTCTCAGATAATGGGCAAAGCCTGCGAGTGCTTTTCCTGACTCTCTAGACCTTCTCACTCATTCTAGGACGCTCTTCCCCAACCCCTTTCCCATCATGCACCTGCTTATCCACCACGTGACTGCTCCCTGCTGTCCTCCACTGAACAAGCGACCCTCATTTACACAGTGTGCCTTTTGCTCCTTCTCCCTTCTGCTGGAAGCTTTTGGCATTTACACCTTGCCTACCCTGTTGTTATCCTCTCAAATGCTCATAAACTAATCCTCAAGTCCCTTCTGAGTCCGTCTCTAGACTAAGAACCAGAAGGCAGGAACCATGGTCTTCCCAGTAACACAGGGCAAGATGGCTGAATGGAGCTGCTAGGGAGGGAGGTCCCACTGTCTAGCACACCTGCTCGGAAAAAGGGGGAGGAACTTCATTTACTTGCCAGGATGAGAGAGGGGGACCAGCCAAGACACTTCCCACCAACCCCAACAACCTGGGCTTGATCTCCTGAACCGACATGACAGAAGGAAAGAATTGACCTTTCAAGTTGACCTCCACACACACACGGTGGAAAGTGCATGCACACACACACACACATATACACACAAATACATAAAGAAATATAATTTTGAAGTGTTTTAAAAAGCAGTCTGGAAAGGAAGCAGTTCATGCAAAGGTCTAAGGAACCAAAGGGAGGTGAGAAGTCTGGGAAAGTTGGGCAGGAGATGGAGGGAGAACTGAGTGGGAGCAGGAAGTAGGAGTCATGGAGGATGGGGTAGTGGGGACCAATTGAGAGTTTACATTCAGTGTGGTAGAAAGCTGGGCGACCATGTTGGGACTGTGGTATCACAGTGGAATGGAGCGTCCTTGGGGGCTTTGTTGTTAAGGAATACATGAGAGGCTCTAGTGTGGCCCTTTGTGCTGAGGAGGCACCATGCACAGTTCCCTCGAGAGCAGGGACCTCCACCACAGTAGACAGGATGAGAAGAGCAGACTACTCACCAGGCTGTTCGTTGGCTGACAGGCACTCTGGCCTCTGCCCTTGCCACCAGCAGGCCGAGTGTGGAGTGTCTGGGTTGATTGACCCAACATGAAGACGGCTTGGGCCTTAGGCTTAGCTAGATCCCATCTCAAATCACTGACCTTCGATGATCTTGGTCAAGTCCTAATCCTCTTGACAAACTTCCTCTAACGCAGAGAAATGATGCCTCTTGGTTGGCTTGCCAGGGCATGGCTAGCATCAACAGAGACTTCCAAGCACTGCATTTGAATTTAGTAGGCACTCTGTCCCCCGTCGTGACCAAGTGCCAGCTACGGCAGTCTCACCTGTCTGAATGCAAATTCCCAGGGGATCCATTTCATCCTGGATAGGGCAGGAAAGGGAGCTGTCCCGTGACCACTCAGGCACAGCTGTCATACCTGCTCTCAAGTATACTGAGCACAGGGCCCAGAGCCCCAGCATAAATCACAAAACTTAATGTTACACAATGGTTCTTCCTACCTCCCAATGCTTTCAATATGTCTGCAAGCTGGCCATTAGCAGTACCATCTCAACTGATGGAGAGACAGCAGGCACATGAGTGCCCTGGCAATCGAGTGGCCTGAAATCTGACCTAAGCCAGGAGAGGGGGTGCCGAGAAACTGCAAACTCGGAGGACACCAAAGGCAAGTGGTATGTAGCGACCAGGACCAACTGTCAAGTGTAGCCACAGGCAGGGCCTAGACCTGCTGGTCAGTGCTGGAGGGGAGGCTTGTGTGCAAAAATGAGGTCACAACACTTGGGCCCCAGCTGGCTTAGATCCTGGTGGAAGAATCCTAGAAGAGCTGCAGGGCTATGCGCCTTACCAGACCAAGCGAGGAGCTGAAGAGCCCCCCTCTCCACTCCTGCAGACCCCACTATAGGAAAACACTGCTGGAACTCCCCTAGACCACCATACCAGGGGCTAGAGAACACAGCGCTCCTTCTTTGCTCATCTGGAACCACCTACATCTGCGGGATGAGGAGCCCCTGGGTCTGTGCTGGAGCAGAGGGTTAGAGATCTGTCCACTCGTAGAAGAAAGCTGGACAAAGGAAGGGATTCCTCCTGCACAGGCTTTGGTCATGGAGATCCCAGGGTCTGAGCCCTGGGCACAATGACATCAATCTCCAGAAAACAAACCGACACAGGTCCTACCACGAGCGTTTGTCTGCACTCTGTTCTCAGCTCCAGCCTCACCTGGCCTCAGGTGTCACCAGTTTGACTTGTGCTGGGGAAGGGCTTCTTTCAGTCCACGGTTCTCCTCTCCCTTCTGCAAAGGAAACATGGCTGCCCATCTCAGGGCCAGGCAACCTCTATCTGAAGGAGCTCTGGGAGGGCCCAGGACACACCTGTAGGGATAGACGCTTCCTGTGTGAAAGGAAGGAGGACAGGGCAGTAAGAGCCAAAGAATGGGGCAGAGAGGCACTGTGTGGAGGGGGTGGGGAGTGTCCATGGCAAAGGCTGGAATCCTAACCTGGGGTCTGAGCAGAGGCCATGCTGTCTCTTAGCAATGTTGCTGCCATGTCCTACTCTGTCCCTGAAGATGAGCTTCCGCCCCAGGGAGTGCTATGGTCCAGCCTGCAGGGGCCAGAGGACGTGCGAATGCCCGGCATGTGGCAGAGGCAGGCAGAGGACAATGAGACACACATCTCAACACAGTAGCACTCAAAGAGATCAAAATGCATTTAATGTGGTCTAGTCTCGTTGCCTACATCTTTAGATACCGCTATGTATTGAAAATAACATGAAAATTCTCCAGTTTCACCATTTAAAATAGATTTAACATTCTATGACCTCACACAGGGCAGACACCCATACAGGGGCCTCCCTGTGGTGTGTCCTTCTGCCCCCAGGCCCTCAGCTGGACAAGGACCAGGTGGCACAGCACCAGCATGGGCTCAGGGCAGCCGCGTCGTTCTATGCAGCTCTCACACGCTGCACACAGCACCCACCCCACTGACATTCACATACACGCACCCTGGGACCTTCACACACTCACACATGTTCACAAGCACAGATGCACGCATGGCCTCCATCAGGACCTGGTGCAGAAGCTTACCACCGGACTCCTGCACACTCAGACTGCTGCACACTGTGTACAGCCTGCATAACCAGGGCAGGGCAGGGACTCACGTCGGACTGTGATTGTGTCTGTGGCCAGCACCCAACCCGACCAGTTCAGGTTAGTGAGCACCAGACCCACCTTACCCGTATAAAAAAAGCAGACACACACGGACTACCTGCACATAAACCCCTGTGTATAACATAGAGCAGTATACCAAGACTCACACACAGGGAGGCAATCATGTGAGCACATCTGTACATGCAGGCACACACACCCCAGCTTCCTTCCTCATGCACTCCCCAGGGGCCAAGCTTTCCTGCTTGGCACAGGCACACGCTCCCCTCTCAGTGGCCTCCCCCATTAGGTGCACTAAAAAGAGGGGCTAGTTTGGTCTTTAGCACAAGCAATAAATAAATACAGGGAAAGAGGAAAAAAAAGAGGGCAGGAGAATTTGAAAATACAGGATCCGCCTGCCTTTGGCAGAGATGAAAGGCAGCTTGAGCTGCTCTCCAGCAGGGCCCAGGGACTGGACCATTCTGGCAGACCTGGGCCTGGGAGGAGGATGGGCCAGAGTGCTGAATGTTTCAGGCCACTGAGATGAGCTGGGAGCAGGCCTTGAAGAACCAGGAGCCCCCAGACCTTGCTCTGGATGCAGGCCCACCTACTCAGAAAGGTGCTTAGGCTCCCACAGTGGTACCCAGGGCCCAGGATCTCCCCTTCTTCCCTCCCGCAGCCTGACAACTGCACAGAGGTGGGTGAGAGCCAAGCACCCCCACACTGAATGCACCCTCAGGCCCCAGGGCCAAGGCTAGAAAACTCAGTGAGATGTGAGGGCAGAGGCCAGGCCAAGAACACAAAGGAGCTGAGGCCTCTGCAGCAGGTCCTAGACAGACTCCTAGGCTAGAACATAGCATGAACTCTTAAGCTAGATGCCTGGGAGCAAGCCCACCTCAGGTCTCCCTAACTGGGCATGATGGGAAGACTTCACGGTTTGGGACCTCGGGGAGGGAAAGCTCCATCACAGGCCCCTAAAGGCTACACAGAAATTGTTTTATGACATTTCTCTGGTCATCTCTATGGTGGCAGGGGCAGGATGGGGACTGGGAAGGGGTGCTCCTCTCCTCTCCTTTCCTGGACTCTGCCTTCCAGCAGCAGATGACTGGCTGGGGCCAGCTGGGCTACCTCATGGCGCCCCAGGAGTGTGGGAGAAAAGCAGGTAGGGATGCAGTGGCTGTGAGACAGGAGGGGTGCAGCCTGCACCCTCGGGTGGGGGGGGGCTTTCTGGGTGTCAGGAGCCGAGTTAGGGGCAGCAGGGAAGGATTGGACAAGTCTGATAAAACCAAAAAGACGGAAGCCAGACAACCAGAGTGTCTAAGGCACAACTCAAACTGTGAGTCCTACGGGGGTGGGGCTGATCCACTTTCTGGGAACGTGGGAACCAGACCCCATGCTAATTTCCTGAGTGTCCTTTCCTAAGAAGCACCCACTCTGGTGTTTCCTACAGGCCCTCACCGCAAGGGGTGGAAACCTTGGGCAGACAGGGAGTGAGGAACAGGGGCACGGAAGGGGGCCTCCCTTGGGTCCTAAACCCAGCCCTGATCCAGCTGAGGTACAAAGGCAAACACAAATGATCAAGCCAGATTCATCCTAGTGGGCCCCCACCCCCAGAGACATCCAGACACTTTATTAGAATCGTTAACATGGTCACAAGCCTGATTCACCCTTAAGCAGGACACGTGAGGGAGACACCAGACCTCCGAGAACCTTCCGGTCTCTCCATCCAGCTGCTTGCCTGGCAGCTGGGAGTAGAATTCTAACTGTCCCCACACCATGGATTTTAAAAAAAATGCAACCACATGTTAGTGTTTTCTTGTGTTTCGTGGGGTTTTGTTTTGTTTTGTTTTTTTGTTTTTGTAAACAGTCTTATCCAAGTTAAAAACCAATGAGGTGTGCACACACAACTTTCTCCATCAGGGCTGGGACCTCTCCTGAGCTGCTTCTGAGGCCTCCAGAAGAGTCCTCCACTCCTGCTGTTCCCCTTACCCCAAGAGGTCACCACCTCCTTGCCCATAAATATACATCTGAGGCCACAGGCCATTCATTCTGGTCACCCGCTCTCTCACCAACTTCCCCAGGCTATTGCGGAAAAAACATGGAAAGACTAAGATGCTACAGAGTTTGTGGCCCGAGGATTTGGCTTGCTCTGCTCAAACCCAGGTCCCCAAGGGACCTGGGACCTATTGTGGTCAGGGCGGTGCTGCACCCAAGTCAAGGGCACTCAAATCTCTGACTCCCGTCTGTAGGACCGCTGCTCAAGGGCACCACTGCCGGCCTGCAGTCGGTCAAAGTCATGCTCCGGCTGAGGGCTGCGGCCATCCCGGTCTGTTGCCACCTCATCCTCCTCATCTCGGCTCAGGAAGGCCAGCTCGTTCTCATAGCAGAAGGAGTTGGCACTGGGCAAGAGGAACTTGTTCTCCACCAGGTCCTTGGCGCTGCAGCGGGGAGTAGAGGGCACCTCATAGGTCTTGTGGAAGTGTGAGTAGTCAATCTTGTACTGGTTCTTCTCCTCAAAGAGCACTGGCTCAAAGCGGTGGCCCCACAGGATCTCATTAGCCAGGTAGGAACTGCGAGCCTGCGTGGTCATGGCCGTAGCCTCTACCATGCCTTCTAGGATGACGACAATCTCAAAGTCGTCTGTCTCGAGGTCCTGACGGCTAATGCCGAACAGAGGGCTGGCCTCATCAATCTCATGCAAGATTGTGATGGGTGATACCAGGAAGATGCGGTCCAGGCCCTTATCAAAGCCCACGTCAATGTCGATCTGGTCTAGCGGGATGTACTCACCCTCCTCTGTGACCCTGGGCTTGATGAGCTGAGCCCTCACGTGGGCCTCTACGATGTGGCTCTTGCGAAGGTTGCCCACGCGCCACATCAGGCAGAGCTTGCCGTCACGCAGAGCCACGACAGCGTTGTGGCTGAAAAGCAGAGTCTGCGCTCGCTTCTTGGGCCGGGCCATCTTAGCCATGATGGCACCAATCATGAAGGAGTCAATGATGCAGCCTACAATGGACTGTGCCACCACCATGAAGACAGCCACCGGGCACTCCTCAGTCACACAGCGGAGCCCATAGCCAATGGTGGTCTGTGTCTCAATGGAGAAGAGAAAGGCCGCCATGAAGCCATGGACCTGCAGCACACAGGGTGTACGGCCACGGCCCTCGGCTGGCTCCAGGTCTCCGTGGGCGACAGCAATGACCCAGAAGATGATGCCGAACAGCAACCAGGAAGCAAGGAAGGCCAGGGAGAAGATGAGCAGCATGTAGCGCCAGCGGATATCCACGCACGTGGTAAACATGTCAGCCAGGTAGCGCTGTGACTTCTCATCCATGTTGGCGAATTCGATGTTGCACTGGCCGTTCTTCTTGACAAAGCGGTTGCGGCACCGGCGCCGTGTGTGCACCTTGCCGTTGCCGAAACCGTTGGCGCCGGACATGGTAACCAGGTGCAGTCCGTCCTCCTCTGATGAGACGATGCTGTAGGGGTTGGCCCGGCTGGCTGCGGTCATCCCGGGGTCTGGTGGACCCTGGCCTGCCCCCAGGCTGACTGCAGGCAGGGGCACTTCTGCAAAAGAGAGGACAGTGGGTCTGTCTGGGCAGGCAGTCAGGGCCCATGACGGTAACTGGCAGACAAAGCCCCCGTTTAGTCAGCACAGAACCGTCTTCCCTCCCACTCAAAGCCTGCTCCTCAAATCCACCTTCTCAGCTTGGAAAACAGGCTCCCCTGGCTCCCAGCAGTGCCGCTCCAGCCAGAAATCTTGGGCTCTGCTTTCAAACATATTTCTATTTCTCTCACCCCCATAGCCTAAGTCCTGGTCACCTCCAGCCTGGACCAAGGCAGGGGCCCCCTCACCAGCCTCACTTACTCCCAGTCCCTGAAAGGGACCAAGTTAGATCCCACCCTTCCTCTACTCACAGCTGCAAGGCCTGTAAGGTAGTCCCATAGCTTTGTTGCCTGGTTGAACACACACGCACGCTACCCACACACACATACACACACACACATATGTGCACACGTGTGTGTGCATGCTATTCCTCCATCTGCCCCCCCTCCCCCAGACAAACACCCTCCCAGATCAGTGCTGCTGTACATCAGACTGTGCCCCCATGTTGCCAGGGCAGGCCTCCCCGTGCACCAGAAGAGATGCACTTGGCTCTGACCCACACACTGCACACCCCACCCAGCACGGATCCTCGTGTAGAGCAGCAATAGCAACAACCATAATGGCTGTGACATTGGCCTTTCTTTCCCTCACACACGCTGGTCATTTATGTCCCTCACTGTCTTACCCCAGGTCTAGAACAGGTCTGCCAAGGCCCAGGCCTCATCGTGTCTGATAGTCTATGTTCACTTTGCCTGTCTTCACGAAGTCCACAGCATCCACTGAGCACCCATAGGCTACACCCATGATTTTTCCATCATGGGGTCATATGATATAAGAGTAGACACCCAAATTGGGTCTCTTAAGGTTTCCCTAACTTCAGAACAGGCGACTCCTCCGCCTCTGCTGAGGACTACAGGTCCAGAGACCTCACACATGTCACCTGCTTCCATGACCACTTTTGGTCTCCTGTAGGGAGCACCGTATCTCCAGGCCAGCCTAGCTCACACTCTTCTCAGAGAAGGCCTGAAGAAAGGGACCATGGCCAGCAGAACAAACCCAGGCTTTGTGCAACCCCATTGATTCATGAGAACCAGTGGCAGGCTAAGCCAGGGATCGTAGCACTGCCTGCCCCTGGAGACGCTAGCCTGTCTCAGCTGGGCTGAGCAGAAAGTGGGTGTCCTCTGGTGTCGCAGAACATTGATGAGCTGGACAAGAGCCCAACAAAGCCTTGGAGCCCTCAATCACCTGATGTCACTAGGAAGACAAAGAGATCCTAGAAGAAGATCCCATGGTAGCTGGGCACCTAGGGCAGGCTAGATGCTATCAGAGCTTCCTGCCCTTGGACTCTTGAGGGTAGTAGATCTGCCCATTTTTTCAGACAAGGGGGCTGAGAACAGGAAGACACTCCCCCAGTGTGCCTGTAGGCACAGATAGCAATGCTAGAATTCAGCCCTATCTGGACAGCACAATCCCTGGCCACATCTACATCAGAGGCTCAGAGGGACACAGCCTGAAGACTCTGCTACCAACACTGTGGTATGGGTGGAGACCATTAGACCAGCCAGATCGGGAAGCACTCCCCGAGTCTGTGCTGCAAGCCACAGTGCTGCTGAGTCCCTGAAGCCTGGCAGACACAGACAGGGCCATGAAGCCTAAGAACCACAGAAAGCCTACTAAGATGGGGAGAAACACATCCAAAACCCTCGAGTCTTCCTCTAACAGTCATAGGAGGTTCAAAGAGGAAAGGAACTCCCAACCAAGATATATGGGCAGCAAGCAGGAGAGCTGAGATCCAAACCTCATGTCTAACACAGTTTCCTGCCATGTGACCTTAGGCTCTACAGGGCCATCGGTCCTCATTCTGATATCCTCCCCTATGGCTACATCAGTTGACCACCTCACCATGGGTCTGTGTAGCTGAAGCTTGTGGCTGTAATGGTGGATGCTGTTTCTGTCTAGGCCAGGAGGCAGAGGATTGGCGGGGCTGAGGACCCTGGGGATCACACTGGGAAGACAGCTCAGCCCCAGATTTCTGAGCCTTCCAGGGTAAGGTGGTCAAGGTTGGGGTACTCAGACGCCGGGGGGAGGCTGCCAGATCCCAGGAACTAGGCTTGTGTGACCTAGAGGCCTTGAGGGATGTCCAGCGGGTCATGGCGGCTCTGGCTCCCACTATGAGCAGCAGCTGACCTGCAGGAAACAGAATCACAGGCATCAAAGACTGGGGAGCTCCATCCAGAAGCCTGATCCAGGAAGGCAGCCTTCCATCTGGCCAGCCCCATGGAACTGAGAGTGTGGCAGCCACTTCTGGAATCATCTAGGCAGCATCACAGACCTGGAAACTCCCACTTCTGCTGATATTCCACCCAAACCACAGAGAAAATCAACTTCATCAAGTGTATGCCTGTTCTGTACCTTGAGCCAGAAACCGATGATGAGCAAAGTCCCTTGTCCCCAAACACCCAGAGAATGTACGCGAGCAACAGAAGCAGACAGAGCCCTAGGACGTAGAAGACCCTCATGTGGGGGATGGTGAGGACAGACCCAAAAGGAGGACCCAGAAGCAGGAATTAGTGCCACAGAAGGCCGAAGGTCAAGAGGAGACCCCCACACCAAGGCTTAGACAACAAGAATGTACTAAAGATCTCTAAGAAACGTGAGGCAGAGCCTCCGCTGGGGTCATACAAGCTGGCAGGCTCTTGCTCAATGGGCATGTCATGAGACTGGGAAAGAAAATCAATGAGATTTGTTTCACTTGAAGAGGTCTAAGCAAGAAAAGAGGACAGCACCCCACTTCAGAGGTGGGGAAACGGAAGCCAAAGGAGAAAACAATGCTCAAGCCAACACTGAGGACCACGTTAGCAAGGCCTAAGCTGGCCAGTGGCAGTTCTGAACACTGCCAGGAGGGAACGAGGAGGCTCAGTGGAATACAGTACCTGAACCAGAAGACAAGGAGAGTCGAAACTGGACAGCGCTCAAAATGAGACCAGGCACAGTGGGTAGGAGAGGCCACAGAACCCGCAGGAAGAAATGACCTGTCCTGGGCCAGATTCTTGCCCTGGCATCTGCAGGCACAACCTCTCGGCATCCAGTAAGCTTGGAGCACTGGCCAGGGAGGGCCAGGACTGGAGCTCTGAGTGAAAAGAGCTGCCACCTAGCCTAGGGTGGGGCCTGGGAGTCACTGGGAGGTACCTCCGGATGGAGCAGGACATCCCATGTCAGTCTCCAAGGCTCTGGACACCTCAGGTTTCGCTAACATCCGGGAGGAACTGGGACAAGGCTAGGGACATAGTCCCAGATGTCGCCTAGATAGTGGCCCTGGAAAAGGAGCACCAGGTGAGGCCTCTCCCTTGGGCTCCTCCAGGATGAGGAGCAAAGGTGTCAAAAGTTATCAACTGCTGCTACCTTCCAGACACTCTCCTGAAACTCTGACATGCTCACCCAGGTAATCCCTGTAATGACCATAACAACTAATCCCTTTTCCAGGGAGGAAACTAAAGCTCAGAGAGATTGAGTCACTCGTCAAGGGACACACAGTCTCTAAGGAGAGGAGTTTCTGTTCTGGAGAGCTGGGATGAAAACATTCATCATTCCGGCCTCCAAGAGCAGGCTGGGGAGGGGGGGCATCACGTTCCACTACCAGTCCTCCAGACACCATTTCTTACCCATCTGGTAATAAAACACGCACTATGAACTGTCCCCAAGTTGGTAGTCAACAGCAGACTTTTAAGGGACAGGGGACTCTTGGAGCTCCCACATCAAAAGACTCCTTGGAGGTCATCTGTGCAGGAAAGGCAAGCGTGTGACCTGCCTGAGCCTGTTCCTTTCACCTGTGCCTATAGCAGACTTCAATCATCAAGCACAGAGCCTTGTCCCCACTGTAGCCAGGAGCAGCCAATGCAGTCACTACCCAGAAGTCTTAGCATGAGAGGTTCCACGAGGGCTCCCTGCCTCAGCCACAAAGGAAATGGGAGACCAGGCAGGCATAAGGCACAAAGTTCTCCCTTATGCCAGGCCCTGCCCAGAGAGCAAACCTGTGGCAGAGAGATCGCCCGGCCAGAGCTAGGGGATACAAGACCAGAAAGGAAGCTAGTCTCCTTGCTGAGAGTTAAATTAAGTAAGGCTGTTCAGGGGATGGAAAGTTGAGAAGGCTGACATTTCTTTCTCTAAATCTGGGACGATGATTCCCAGGCCACTCTTCCAATCCAGACTCCCTGGTCAAATCCTCAGACAACCTTTGCCCTCTTCCCCGGCAAATGTTCAGGGTCGGTGAACACACCGGACTTCTGCTCCAAGCTTACGTTTCCCTATGCTAGAGAAACAATGGCCACTCCATGTTGGGGTGGGTAGGTCAGTGCTGGCCCCCACCCCCAGGCCTCACCGCTTTGCAATCTCTGCCCTGATTCTAGCAGCTACATCAACATTTCTGCCTGAAAGCTCCCTGGCCATTAAAGCACACTCTGCCCATGGGCAGGGCAGGCTGAGAACCAAAACCACCAGGAGCTCCACTCCCTGCCCCTGGCATGAGACAGCTCTGAAGTCTATGTTCCACGTGTCACCTTGGCTGGGTCCTCAGCTAGGATCCCCCAACTGGTTAGATCCCCAGCTTGTTCTAGCTCCAATCACCTGCCCCCCTCCAAGCAGTAACCCTATCAATAACATGTCTTTATCACTCCTTACCTGTTCCTCCTCTGCCTTGTCTCTCTGAATTTCCTCAGCTTGTCTCACATGAAGCTCCCTACACTGGTAGCTTTGTCCCTTGGCTCTGCTCATGGGGCCTCTAGTGTCTCACATCTGCAAAGCCTCCTTGAGTTCCAATATCCCCTTCTCCAGGATGATCTCAGTAGACGGTACAACCCCTCTTCTCCAAGACGTCCTCCGTGCTCTCTCCTCTCCTACCCACTCTATAAAGACCTCTAGTGTTCTCTCTCTCTCTCTCTCTCTCTCTCTCTCTCTCTCTGTGTGTGTGTGTGTGTGTGTGTGTGTGTGTGTGTGTGTGTGTGTGTGTGTGTTTCAAAACAGAGTTTCTCTGTGTAATAGCCCTAGCCATCCTGGAACTTGCTTTGTAAACCAGGCTGGCCTCGAACCCAGAGATCTGCCTGCCTCTGCCTCCTGAGTGCTGGGATTAAAGACAACCATGCCCAGAGACCTCTGGATTCTCTTGTCCTAGTTTCTGCCCATCGGGGCCAGAAGCTGCTTCTACACTGTTTGAAAGCTGTTCTTGTCCTAGCCCCACCTTGGATCAGCCTTGGAGGCCCAGCGGGCTGGTGCGGGCCTTGACACAGGAACTGAGAAGCGTTCCCGAAGACTGGCGGGACGGGCGAGGAGGTGGTAGTGCTGTGACTGAGGAGACAGATACAAGCACAGGCGGGTGGTCAAGCAGATGCAGGGCTAGACCGGGCTGACAGATGTGTGGGTGTCTGGGCAGGAGTGACCAGATAATGGGTGGTTTGGTGGGCGGGTGGATGGTAGAGCAGGTGAATGGGTGAAGGAAATGAGTAATGAATGGATGGGATGGGCAACTAGCACTTCAGGGCGGATGACTGATAGGTGGGTGTTTTGGTGGTCAGATGAATGGACGGATGGGTGTGTGGATGGGGCGAGGTGGGGAAAGTCGGCGGGGTGCGGAGCAGAATCAGGTGAGAGCGGGAGGTGGGGGTGAGAGGATGCGTGTCTGATAGACGGGGCGTCAGGAGCTACTGGATGGATAGCAACGGCCGACTAAGTGGGTGGAAGAGACCAATGCGGGGGAGCGGAGGCACCAGTGAGCATCCATTGCTGGATGATGAGCTACACGAGCACACATCAGGACCTCACCCCCACCAGCTTGGAGTTGTCTCTAAGTCCAATGCCAAGTGGCAGCCACTGTCTTTAGAAATACCCAAGCAGCTGCTGCTATCACTCAAAGCCAGCGGAGAGGGGTGGGGCCTCCAGTTATTGGACCCAGAACAAGACAGTCACCACTGATGACGGCAAGTGTCGTGGTGCTCTCCAGGCACAGAGTAGACACCTCACACACATCGTCTTGCAGAATCCTCATGGAGCCACAGGTCTGGAATGACTACCCTTCCCTCTTCAGAGAAGCAGCAATGTCTCCAGGGTCATGAAGAAGCTTGGGATGCTATGCCTGTGTTCTAGTTACTCCTGCCAGGTTTCCCCAGTGCCACCCCCAGATGGCGGATAGTGTGATAGGCAGTATTCCCATGGATGGTGTGTAGGTGAGCAAACAGAGGACAGGGGGCAATAGCATTTCAAAGGTGCAGACAGGAACGTGCCTGCTTGCACACACACCCGACAGGGTGCAGAATCCGTTTTCCATCTGTCAAAGGGGCCCCTTCCTCCTGACCCATCTGTCAAAGAGATTTGGAGAGAGGATGATGGGAAGGGCTCCCTGGAGGCCAGGACCTTAAGATGTTGTCACCTTCCCCACCTTTCAGGCAGAGGTCATGGGGACGCCCAAGTCAGTTCTGTCACACTGGCTTTTCTGGTTGGGATTAAAGAAATGGTCAGTGAGTCACCCCCACATTCTAAGCCTCTGGGGCAAGCGACAATGGCAGGTTCGGAGATGCAGAGTTATTTTCAAAGCGGGGCTCTTCCTCTTACAAGTTGTGTGGCCCTCGGGGAGTTACTTCCCCTTTCTGTAAGCCTCTTCATCCCTCATTGTCATCTTTAATGCCACCTGTGCCCATGTTTGCCCCTCAGCCCGTTTACTCTAACCAGGAATCGGGAGGCAGGGCCAAATGTCACACAACTGGGAACGTCTACGGCAGGGACATCCTGCCTGTGAATTGTGGATGAGTCCAGACTGGGCTTGGACCTATGTGCACTATTCATTACAACCCAGACTTGACGGATGGCTCCTCCCACTGGGCACAGCAGGAGCCTGAGACTAAGAGGTCAGTCATCCAGGTCAGAACTCTGTGCAGAGAAGCTACAGAAGGTTCCGGAGAAGAGTGAGGGCTGAGAGTTGCGAATAATTTGTTCATCCCACTTCCTGTTGGCCACCTGGCTACGGCCAGGCTCTCTCAATCTGACTCCCCACCGGGGCTTCCCCCAGACCCACAGCTCCAGTCCAAAAACTCCAACAATCGTTCCTCTTTTTTATGAGGAAACGGGCTTATTGCAGAGAAGTGACTCACCCAAGGTCACAGAGCCCGGGTGGTGGCGGCGGACTTATAGATATATGGTCCAGGGCCCCTACCTTACCCTACCCTGCAGCAGCTACAACAGTTTACCAATAAGCTGCCCCCTCGGCTCAGCAAGAGCATCTTCACAGGAGCAGACATCATCCCAGATGAGAAGGCTGAGCGTACAGGGCAAAGCCTCTCTAGATCTGAGGCTTGGGCCCCAAACAGTCGCCAGCCAGTGAGGGAACGGCTCCGCTGGCCCAGGCCTCTTCTCATGCTAAGACTGGAAGGCCAAGTTCTGGAGGAGACAGGCACTTCCTGAGGCTCAGGTGACACGCAAGGCTCTAGCCAATATCCCCATGAAACTGAGCGCGGCGCCAGGAAGTGAGAGCCAGCCACAGCTCAGGGGATGGAGCCTGGCCCAGCAAAGAGTAGAAGATAGCATGTCAGCAATGTTGCCAGTTTTTGAGGGCCCCTTCCCTGGCTTCCGACTCCACACACCTCAGCAGGTGCCATGGGATGAGCAGAATCCTAGCTCTCCTGGCGTGCAGCGGCGGCCACAAGGCAAATCAGGGTCCTCGGCTGTGTTCAAGAGTGTTGGTTCAGGATGTGACACCCCACCCGGACAGCTGAGGACAGAAAAGAGGCTCCACGTGCGTGTCTGGACACTTTTTGGTAGACATCCAGCATCTCCTCAGGGTACACTCAGTCCCCTTGCTCCCCATAACCAGGGCACCTGAGTCTCAGTGTTCAGCCAGAGGTGACTGAGGGAGTTGGGGATGAGGAGATACACTAACCCCAGTGACATGCTGTCCTAGATGGCCAGGAAGAGTGGACAGCACCCTGGGAGCCTGAAGTTGAGGCCAGGACTAGAGGCTGTGGCCCCATCAGGGTAGACAACGGGCACCAGATGCCAGAGAATGTTTCTATGATATTTTTATCTTGAGAACATCCTTTGGGAGTTGGGGGACAGAGTGTCCTTGGCTCCAGGCCCCTGGGAGTAGCAAAGAACAGGGACCACAACAGTTGCAAGGCCCCATCCCGGGGTAAGGAGCACTTGGCCAGTATTTGGGTTTCATGGGTCCCTGGGTTCTGATCCAGCTTGCTGTGTGTCCAGGGAAGTAGAACTCTGCGCCTCTCTCGTGTTCCTGCTACTTCTCCACAGGGCCTGTTCAATGCCAGCTCAGAACTAGGAACTTGAAGAAGACAGAGTGGACCTCTGACTTCATTGGATGCTTTACCAGCAAGGGATGAAGCAAGGCAGCTAGATTAGAGACACACCAGAGCCCTGGGAGGCTAGGAAGGCTCTGGCCTGTGGTGGAGAACTCAGGAGCTTCCAGAGGAGTCTCTTTAGGCCTAGGAGAAGTGCACCGTCACAGGGACCATCCATCCTGAGATGGCCAACAACAGCAAGGGTAGCAGGGAGCCAGAGGTGTGTGTAAGTCTCAGAGTCTCCCAGATCTAGAAGCAGAATCCAGCCAGCTCTGCTTCTCTCACACTGGGCCTTGGCAAGCTTTGCCACCTCTGAACTTTCCTGAGCCTGCCAGTAGGGGCCTTCCGACCCAGCCGTCCAACAGCCTACAGAACCTGGGGCTAAGAAAGTCTAATGGAGCACACTGTTGTCAACCTAATTACAGGGAAGGTGAAGCTGTATTGAGAGTTCCAAAGGAAACAGGCCCTGGTCCAAGGTTACACTAACAGATGAAAGAAATAGAGGCCAGAGAAGGCTGCATGTCATACTGACGAGCTTGGACTTATTCCCACGAGTTGCACAGATCTCGAGGGCCATGATGGAACCTGAAAATCTTAAGTTTCAGCAATATGAACTGGATTCCTGCCCCTTCCAGTGTAGCCCTGGGCAAGTTACATCGTTTCTCTGAACTCAGTTTTCGTACCTCCGGTACAGGACTAATAATAGCGCCTGCCTCATGGGGCTGGGATGGGCTCTCAGTGAGTCAGCCCATGGGGATTGCCCACAGGAAAACCTCCTGCCCAATCACCCTACCCATCACAGCCCAGGAAGCTCACGGGGCCCTGTAGGGCATGAACCAACCCCTGTCACAGGAAGAAGGATCAGATAACCGGATGGGTATGAACCCCAAGAGAGGGGCCCAGAGGACAAAAGGCCTGCCAATGTCTAGTTTCCTTGGTGTCTCTTTTCAAACTTCAACTAATCTTAAGTCTCAGACATTTCCTGAGAGCCTTCTAGGAGCTTGCACAGAGGAACAAGAACTTAAGAAGAAGAAGCAGCCAGATATAACAAGGAGAATCCTGGAGAATTTGCCAACATAAAAATGTGTATCAGAACTAGACAGATGGCTCAGCAGTTAAGATCTTCTGTTATTGCAGAGGATTCAAGTTCAAGTCCCATCACCCACGTTGGGTAGTTCACAACTGCCTGTATATCCAGCACCATGGGAGTCAACACCCTTTTCTGACTTATTTTTGGGCACCAGTACACATGTCACACACACAAAACACACACACACATAAATAAGTCTTCAAAAACTTTTATGGTGTTGCTTATCAAACCTATCACAGTAAGACAAAAAGCAAGTGATAAATAGCCATTAATTGATGAATGGATAAGGAAAATGTGATACACAATGGAATATCACTCAGCTGTAAGGAAAACGAGGGAACCACAGGAAGTTCCACATGTGGCATCTTCAAGAAATAGTGCAGGCCCAGGAGGAGACGAGAGCTGACTGAGGACAAGAGCCACAGATATGTGGGGAGCTCCTCAGCTCAGTGAAAGTTGCAGACCCAAGCAGGAAGCCTGAGCAGACACAGGACAAGACCTGAGCCCCATAGACCATTTCTAAAACTGACCACATATTAATGTACCCAAAACAAGCTCCAAATACAAGAAAATTGAAATGACGTCCTGTATTCTAGACCTGGCCACAATGGATTAAAGCTAGGAGTTAAAGCAGCAGGGGTAACTACAGAAAGCACACAAGCTTGTGGAAACGGAACAGCACACTAGCAAATGAGGTATAGGTCACTGGAGGGATGGGGGAGGAAATCCAAGACTCCTAGGATGAAATGAATATTAAAACACAGCTTATCACAATCTCTGGGACACAGTGAAGGCAGTCCTACATGTAGCATTTATAGCAACAGTGCCTACATCAAAAATTTGAAAGATCTCAAATAAATAAATTAATGATACATTTTAAGGCCTTGGAAAAACAAGAGTAAATCAAACCCTTAGCAACAGATAGGAAGAAATTAGCAAGGTCAGGGCAGAAATTCATAAAATAGAAACAAACAGAAACAATACAAAGAATTAGCAAGATGAGGGCTGTTGTTGGAGGCTGCTTGTTTGTTCCTGGCTGCTCAGCCCTGAAATAACCACACAGAATCTGTATTAATTAAGTCCTTCCTTGGCCTATTAACTTATGCATATTTCTAGCTCACTCTTATCTCTTAAAGTAACCCATTTCTATTATTCTATATTTTACCACGAGGCCATGGCCTACTGGCAAGGTTCTGGCTGGCAGCTTGTGTCTTTCTCCTCTGGTGGCTCCATGGTGGCTCCCTGACTCCACCATCTTTTCCCCAGAATTCCATTTAGTTTTCCCTGATTAGCTCTATTCTGCTAAGTCACTGGTCAAAACAGCTTCTTTATTCATTAACCAATAAAAGCAACACATAGACAGAAAAATTTCCCACACCATTGCCCCTTTTCTGTTTAAATAAAAAGAAAAGTTTTAACTTTAACATAGTAAAATTACATATAACAAAACAGTATCAAGCAAGAATTACAGTTACAATATTTATATCTACTTTATCTTTTATTATAACTAAGGAAAACTATAATTACAACTATCTATTCTTCAACTCCATCAAAGACTCCAGAAAGATATAATATTACCTAAGTTAACAGTAAATGCATTGTAAGCAACTTCCAAAACTCTAGAATTGACAGAAATATCTTGCTACCTGGACAGTCACCCAAAGTTCTTCTGTACCATTGGGGCATCCATCTTCAGCCTATAAGCCCACAGAATCTGGCAGACTTTTCCATGAAGTAGGAAATTTCAAAGACAGTTCTGCCTATATTGGCAGTTTGTCAGTCACTTTTTTCTGTGTCCTGCAGAATGTCTGGCAACTTTTTCATGAAGAAGGAACCCTGAAGAATAGTCTCAGCTTTAGGCAAGTCCAGCAGTCATTTCTCTGTGTGTCCCTGCATGTCCAGTTCACACAGCATACCTTCAAGCAATCTAGGCAAGAGCAGTTTCTTGCCCAAATGGTTATTAAACTTCATGAGGAGCCTCTTCAATGCCCATCTTCCTCTTGAAGTAGATTGGTGCTACCAGGAGCAGATGTGTCTCATGTCATGAAAAGTCCTAAGTTATTAAAACTTTTTAAATGCCACGTTTTGTAGGTCTTTAAAGGTTTGAAGATTATCTATCTAACTGAAACATATCTCTACACATCTAGAAAACCTAACATGACTACAAGCTTGACTACTATAGATGGTTAGCTTATATTTCTTAATTATATATTACATTTCTAAATGAGCTGCACAAACACAATACCTTAATCAAGAGCAGAAATATATATATATGATGTGGGAGTCCCCTCTGTATGCTGTGATTACCATTAATGAATAAAGAAACTGCTTTGGACCTATAGCAGGGCAGAACTTAGCTAGGCAGGAAAATTAGACTGAATGCTGAGAGAAAGAAAGGCAGAGTAAATGAGATGCCATGGAGCTGCCCCCAGAGACAGACACTGGGAACTTTACCCGGTAAGCCATTGCCACGTGGCAATATACAGATTAATGGAGATGAGTTAAATTAAGATGTAAGAGTTAGCCAATAGAAGTTAGAGCTATGGGCCAAGCAGTGTTTTAAATAATATAATTTCTATGTGATTATTTTGGGGCTGAGCAATCAGGAACTAACTAGCGACCTCCTTACAACACACACACACACACATATTATATATATAATATATATTATATTTTATATATATAGTATCAATAAACCAAGACCCATACCAAAGCAAATCTCTATAGTATATCCCCTTTTAAATGCAAACACACATTTATAAACAATCATTTAGGGAATTTGAGCATAGTTCTCTCCAAACTGCTTCCTGACTTTTGTTGGGCAAAGTATTTTGGGGGGAGTTCACGGTGACCTTTCAGGATATCTTGGTCCATCAAACCACATTAGTCTGGAAGATATCCACAGGTTCTAATCCTCTGTGGAAACAAAAGAAGAACCTCTTTTTCCAAAGCAACAAATCCTTAGATCCAAATTCTGAAGCATGATACCTTTAAAATATCTATGCTGGTTTAGCTTAGCAGCCCATACAATGAAATGTCTTTCTGTACTTAGCTCCTTCACAGTCAAAAAAATTCAAAGAAAACACAATAATATACATAATTCATACTCTGTGTATTTTCCATATTTACATGGCTTATTTTTCTTACTCTATTACTTTTTCTACAAGTTTAAAATTTATAATCTTTACTCCTTTAATCTATGGCTGTCTGTATTCTTTTTATATTACATTTACTATCTCTTTACTCTTTTTCTTCTCTCTCCCAAGCTTATGTACATTTTTAAACACACTGTGTCTCATTTAGAGGTCTTTCATGTCTGAATCTGTCCTATTGTATACCTGTGATTCTTTTCTCCTGGAGAGCTTCTTAAAATGCTAAGTCATGGCCTGAATAGAACTAAGCCTGCTTTGCCTTTTGGCTCCACCCAGTCCTACAGGTCGGAGGTCCCTTCATTGCCTCTGAAAGCTATTCTCTCTGCCCCAGATCCAGGGTCGGGTCACAGCTGGCCTGTGTTGCTATTAAGCAAGCACTTGGTTTACAACCCCATTTAAATGCTTCATAGCCAGACCTGCCGAAAGAGTCAGAGTTCATGCTGGCAGCATGGACCAGGAAGCCACCATTTTGAAACCACAAGGGTTTTTGCTGCTACCCCTGAGTCAGGAAAACTTCTCATAAAAGAATTGTGCTTCTGCTTGCTTCTAGCAAAAGAGCCCACCCAAGAAAATGCTTAACTTTGGGGGTTTGTGTGTGTGTGTGTCTAGAATTCCTTTTTAAGCTTTCTCAGGTTTTACGTGGATTTAGTCGACCACATTGGCATGCCAATTTGTTGTAGGAGAATGCTTGTTTGTTCCTGGCTGCTCAGCCCTGAAATAACCACACAGAATCTGTATTAATTAAATCCCTCCTTGGCCTATTAGTTTATGCATATTTCTAGCTCACTCTTATCTCTTAAATTAACCCATTTCTATTATTCTATATTTTACCACAAGGCTCATGGCAAGGTTTCAGCTGGTGACTTTTATCTTTCTCCTCTGGTGTCTCTATGGTGTCTCCCTGACTCCACCATCTTTCTCCCAGAATTCCATTTAGTTTTCCCCGCCTAGCTCTATTCTGCTAAGTCACTGCTGAAACAGCTTCTTTATTCATTAACCAATAAAAGCAACACATAGACAGTAGGACTTCCCAAACCAGAGGGCTAAAGAAATATTTTGTGTTTTGGGACACCTGCTGCTCACAATTCAAATTCCAGCCCCACATCAGATAGCTGCCAGCTGCCTCTACCTCTACTGCAGGAAGATCTGAGCCCCTCTACTGACCTGTAGTAAGGCACCCACACAGGTGTCCACAGACATGCACACAAACACATACATGTAAACAAATAAGAGTTAATGAAACAAATAGCTGGCTTTTTGAGAAGATAAACAAAATTGACAAAATTTTAGCCAAATTAACTAACAGGAGCAAAATACTCAAATTAATAACATTAGAGATTAAAAGGGAGATATTACAACAGACATCAATGAAATCCAGAGAATCATTAGGATATACTTAAAATATATACTCTGCCAAATTGGAAAACTTTTAAAAATGGGTTGATTTCTGACATACCAAAATAAAACCAAGAGGAAATAAATAACCTAAACAGATCTATAACCAGCAATGAGATTGAAGCAGTAATAAAAAGTCTCCCAACTAAAAGAAGCCTAGGAACAGATGGAGTCACTGAAGAAAGAAAGCTACCAGAACTTCAAATAAGAACCAATATCAATACTGCTCAAATTATTTCATAAAACAGAAAAGGAAAGAAAGCTTTCAGACTCTTTTTATGAAGCTAGTATTACTCTGATGCCAAACCCAGATAAAGACAAAATGAAAATTATAGAAAAATCTCCCTAGTGAACATAGATGCAAAAATCCTAAATAAAATACTTGTAAACCAATTTCAAAATCACATCAAAAAGATGGTTTAAGGGGTTGGAGAGATGGCTCTCCAGCCAAGAGCACTGGCTACTCCTCCAGAAGACTGGGGTTTGATTCCCTGCACTGATATGGCAGTTCACACCTGTAACTTCAGTCCCAGGGAATCTGATGCCCAGTTTGGGACTCTGTGGGCACTGGACACAAATATGGGTGCACAAATACATATGCAGGCAAAACATCCACATACATAAAATAATTGCTTTTACTTTTAAAGACAACAGCGTGAGCAAGTTGGCTTTACCCCAGTGATGCAAGAATGGTTCAACATTAGAAAATCAATAAATATGATTCATTGCCTAGATAGATTAAATGACAGAAATCACATGATCATCTCAATAGACATAGAAAAAACTCTTTGGCAAAATCCAAGATCCCTTTATGAAAAAAAAAAAACACACACACAGAGGCTAGAAGTGGAAGAAGCACACCTTAATATAATAAAGGACACATGCCAAACCTATGCCAACAAAGCATAAGTGGAGAAAAATGAGAAGCATCCCCACTAAGATCCCTGGGAGCAAGACAAGATGCCCACTGTTATTCAGTATAGTGCTTGACGTCTCAGCTAGAGCAACAGCAAAAGAAGGAAATAAAGTAGACATAAACAGGAAAGGAAGAAGCAAAAGTATCCCTGTTTGCAGATGTATTATATACATAAGGGACTGTAAAGGTTGTGCAAAAACAAACAAAAACCTCTAATATAGAGCTAATAAGCATGTCCGGTGAAGTAGCAGGATACAAAATAGACACAAAAGGATCCTACATGCCAATGATAGACTAAAAAAGAAATCAGAAAATCCCATTCTCAATAGTCACAAAAACAAACAATAGATAAATAAATAATCCGAGAATAAATCTAATCACGGCCATGAAAGACCTCTGTGATGAAAATACTGAAGGAAGAGATTAAGGAAAACACTCGCATACACTAGCAGATAACCTTCCATGCAGACGAGCTGGAAGACACAGTGTGGAAATGACCGCCTACCAAAAGCACTCTACAGATTCATCATGATCCAAATAAAAATCCCAGTGCCATTCTCCACATATATAAAAATCACAATTCAAAAATTTGCGTAAAAATCACAAAAGCCTAAAGACAGTCAAAGCAAAGCAAAGATTACTGTGGGAGGTGTCACAGTGTCTGATCAAATTACACTACAGAACCATAGTAATAAAAGCAGCATGGTACTGGGGCAAAAACAGGCACATGGATCAATGGAATAGAATTAAAGACCCAGATATAAGTCCACGCAACTACAGCCACCTAATTCCGTGACAAAGATACCAAAAACACACTCTGGAGAAAGGACATTCTCAACAAATGGTGCTGGGAGAGCTGGATTTCAGCATGCAAAAATGTGAACTTCATCCTCTTCTTTCACCCTGAACAAAATTCAACAGGAAATGGGTCAAAGCCCTCAGCATAAGACCTGATGGCCTGAAACTACCAGAGGGGAAGCCACCTACAGGCACAGGGAGGAACTTCTGCACAGGCTAGGAGACCAGCAGTAGCAAAGGGCGTCTCTTGAGGCTACACAGCTTCTGTAGCAAAAGAAACGGCCAGCCAAGGGAAGAGGCAGCCACAGGACGGAAGGGCATGCTTCCCGCTATACATTTGATTGCTTTGTTTTTCAGACAAGTTCCTCTAGGTAACCCTGGCTGGCCTGGAACTCCCTTTGTAGACCAGACTGATCTCAGACCTGCCTGCCTCTCCAGAAGCAGAGGATTTGTATCTAGAATAAAGAATTCAGAAAGCTAAACATTAAGAAAAGAAACAACCCAATGGAAAAATAGGCAAACCAGGTAAGTTGGTCCATGTTTTTACTCCCAGCACTGGGAGGCCGAAGCAAGAGGAGCTCTGTGAGTTCAAGGCTAGCCTGGTCTACTAGCAGTTCCAGGATAGCCCAGACTTTATAGAGAGACTCTTTCTTATAACAGGCAAAAAAAAAAAAAAAGACAAAGAACTGAACAAACAAAAAAATTAAAAATTTCAAAAGAATAAAACATTGCATCTCGCACCAACCAGAATGGCCATCATCAGGAATACAAATGACGACAAACGCTGACGCGGATGTGGTGAAGGGAGAGTTTTTTCCACTGTTAGTTTCCACCACACAACCAGTGGAAACCAGTGCCACCACGTTGGGAATCATTCTGGAGATTTCTCGGAAATCAGGAACTAAAACTGTCATGTGACCCAGCTACGTCTTCCTAGGCATATACCTGCAGGACTCTGTACCCTAGCAGAGAATCTCACATGTCCATGGCCATTGCTGCTCTGTCTACAACAGCTAGGACATGAAACCAGCCTCGATGTCCATCATCAGGTGGATGGATAAGAGAAACGTGTGACGTGGACACAATGGAATATTACCTGGCTGTAAAGAAAGACGAAACCATGAAACTCTCAGGGAAATGGATGACACTGTGAAAACGATACTAGATGGGGTAACTCTGGCCCAGAAAGACAAACTTGTGTGCTTTCGCTAACTTGTGGATCTTCAATCTTTTGTTCTGTGTTTAACTTGAAGCACAAGCCAGGCAACGAGGAAGGAGCCCTCGATGGGAGCACAATGAGAAAAGGAGATGGTAGAGCATAGGTAGATGAAAACAAAGAGGAGGAGGCTGGAGGCTGACAGACTTAAGTGAGGAGGATCATGGGAGCATAGGGAAACCAGGGGTGCGGAGGAAGACCAACCGGAGGGAAGATGCACGGATAACCACGTGGAAGCCTGCCCTCTCCCAACCCAGCTACAAAAGTAGTCAGAGGGATAGTGGAAAACGTGTGACGTGAAGAGGGGATTGCTGGGGCTTGAAGGATTAAGCCAGGATAAGGGTGAGAACGTGGAGGAGAGAGGATTAACCCTAACTAAGGATGCATGAAATAGCCTCAAGAAAATCCACTATTCTAAGCTAACTTCAAACACGACTTAAAAAAAAGAGTTCAAATGCAAAAACCCTGCATGGGTGGAAATGTGCAGGGCACAGGATACCTCCCTAGGAGTGGTTGGTCAGGGAAGCCCCACAGAGCTTCAAAACCACATAGTCTAGCTGGGCACCATGGCACACACCTTTAATCTCAACAAAGTCAGGTAGATCTCCTAGAGGCCAACATGGTCTACACAGCAAGTTCTAGGATAGCCAAGGGCTCCATAGTGGGATCCTATCTCCAAACAAGCAAACAAGCCATTGCCATGGCTCTTGGTTATCCTCCATAACTACAGAGTAAGACCCTATCGCTGAAGAAACGGCAAACTTTGGCTGCAGGGCATAGAGAAAGCAACCTTAAACTGACCAGGAGACTTCCTCCCTGCTGGTCAGCTTTCATAGGGCTGTAAGGTGCTATGCAGGTGTGGGAGGAGGAAAGACATCAGTCTTACCCTGGGCTTACCTTGTATGATGCCATACCAACCTTCCCAGCAAGACATGCCTACTGGTGCAGTAGTGGCACAAGTGTTATGGGTTAACTAATCACTTTCTGGTGGGATCCGAGACCTGCTCCACAGGAGGGGATTTCATGCCTGGAACTGAAATATGGATCCAAAGTCCCTAGCTCAGAAGGTCGCGGACCCTAGGAAAGGACCTGCTATTGCTGTTTTCCTAAATGGCCATGCTGTCTATTGCTTTCTGTTTATGCTCACACACAGACTGCAGTGCTCTCAGCCTGGGTCAGAGGTCATTATGCAGGGGCAGCAGTCACTGCAGAGATGAGTAACCGGTCAGTGTCAAGAGTAAGAGACAGTGTTCAACCCTAAGCAGGACACCTGCATCACACCCACCACCAAGGCTCAGGGACGTCACAGAAGAGGAGGCCAAAAAAGGCAAGGGCTGAAGGATGGGAAGGAGTGCCGCAAATACTGTTTTATAGCCAGGAGGGCTGTCACGGACTCACAGATACTGTGGTTATTTGCATACAGTCAAGCCAAAATTTTAGCACAGACGGAGGAAATGACCTCCAGGCCCACCCCAGACTGAGGAGCCATTGGTCATTGCTGAAGGAGAGAGAATCACTGAGGATGTGGCTACTGGTTGAACTCCCATATGCTCTATACCTGTGTACATTTGAGCAGCAATAAATGGACTTAGTAAAAAAGACAGACAGACAGACAGGTAGGTAGGTAGATAGATAGATGATAGATAGATAGATAGATAGATAGATAGATAGATAGATAGATAGATAGATAGACAGACAGTGGATAGATAGGTAGATGATTGATAGATAGGATAGATAGATGATTGATAGATAGGTAGATAGATAGGTAGATAGATAGATAGATAGATAGATGATTAATAGATAGGATAGATAGATAGATGATTGATAGGATAGATAGATAGATAGATAGATAGATAGATAGATAGATAGATAGATAGTAGATAGTAGATAGATAGGATAGATAAACAGACAGACAGATGATAGATAGATGATAGACAGACAGACAGAAATATCAAAAAAACCCATGAAGTTGAGAAGGAAGTTGCTGAGAGAGATACAGAAGGAGTCAGATGGGAAGAGAGGTGAATACAATCATATTTCATTGTATGCACGTATGAAATTCTCAAGAAAAAATCATAAAATTTGCAGATAAATGAATACAATTTGAAAAATTATACTAGTGAGTTTATCCAGGCCCAGAAAGGCAAATACCACATGTTCTCTCTCATCTGGTTTCAAACCCTTTAGTTTTGTATATTTCACTTGAAGTTTATGTGATAGTCAAAACAAAAACAAAAAACAAAAAAACCAGAAACAAGCCTGTGGGGGGCGGGTAACACATTAAGGGAGGGGAGATAGTCAAACATAGGCAAAAGGAAAGCACAGAGTGGAGCTACTGGAGGTGGAGAGACTCCCACCTGAAGTGGGGGTGGGGTAACAAGTCAGGAAGGTGAAGCAGAGGGGAAGGTCCATGAAAAAGCTATCTAGAAACAAGCGATCTCCTCACTCGGGTGAAGAATCACGAGGATTTAACCAGCACTTGGTGGGTCAGCACGTGCAGATGGACCAGAGGAAACCGCACTACCAATCCAACACACCTGAAGGGGATAAAACATAGGGGACAGGAAATCATGGGAAAATCCTCCAGGTGAAAGGTTTAAGTGTGGTTGGTAGACAGGAGGGCATAAGGAGTGGGTGAGACAAAACCAAAGACACATGAGTTTTAAAAATTCAGGGGTTTGTAAGCTAAGTAAAAACATAATATTTTTTAAATAATTTAATCAGAAGTACACTGTTCAGCTGAACAGTTCTGCTCCCAGAAGACACGGGTTACTAAATGGTCCAGTATTTCCTCACTATGCCCCTGCCCCTCCATTTTGGAATGGTAATGTGTATTCTGTGCCATTGTATGTTGCAAGTATGTAATGTACTTCTTTTCTTTTACAGGTTTACAATTAAGAGATTACCTTGAGTCTCAGAAAAGACTTTATACTTTGTGCGTTTACGCTGTCTTGAGACTATGAAAGACTATGGGGACTTTTGAAGTTGGACTAAATGCATTTCGCGATAAGATATGTTCCAAAGTCTTTGGGAACCAAGGGGTAGAATATGATGGTTTGAGTGACAAAGGCCTCTATAGGCTCATATGCTTGAATACTTCATCTCCAGTTGATGGAACTCCTTGGGAAGCATTAGGAGGTATGGCCTTGTTGGAGGAGGTGTCTCACTGGGGACAGGCTTTGACGTTTCAAAGGGCTGCCAATGTGTGTTATCCCTCCCTCCTGCCTCTGCCCCTGGTTGTATCTCAAGATATAAGCTCTCAGCTCCTGCTCCAGCGCCATGCCTGCCTGCCTGCTGCCATGCTCCCCACCTTAACTGTTATGGACTCACTCTCTGAAACTGTAAGCCCAATAAACCCTTCTATAAGCTAGCTGCCTTGGTCATGGTGTCTCTTCCTGGCAATAAAAAAGTAATTAAGACAAAAAGTAATTGCGAGCGCTCAGCTACGGATAGGATGTCTATGTCAGCCTCTCTCATCCAAGGCTCAAGGAACTTTGTCCAAAAGTAGGCAGAAAGCATGCAAGAGTCAAAGGAGATAAAGAGGAAAGCTGCCAAATGCTCTCTTTTAGACATGACATGGCTGTTGCACACAGCCGCTGAGGGAGCAAGAGTCACGTTTTAGAGATATGTCTGCTAGCAGGTTGTCCATCTCCAGTTTGCACACGGGCAGCACTAACTGGTCTAAAGGGATGATTAATACAAGGATGATGATGATGATGATGATGATGATAGTAATAATAATAATAATAACGAACAGAAGCAGACAAGAAGTTGAAAGGGAGGTCGGGGGTAAATACAATCAAAATACACCATATACATGCACCAAGCCTTCAAAGCATGAATACTGAATATTCTTTTTTAAGAAATGATTCCTGTGCTCAATAGGCAGAGTACACAGAGCTGAGGCCTACAGCAGGCAACCAACGAGGGTCACATGACTTTCCATGTCTCTAGACCCACATGATGCAGTCTCCAAGAGGCCCTTCACGGCGCAATGCCCTCCTCTGCTGGTCAGAGCACAGTGAGTCCTACCAACTCAGAGATGCCTCCTCCTTGCAGTCTTCCAAGGTCTCCCGACTCCCCTGCTATCCGTCCAGAGCACCCCACATGTCTCTCAGGCTGTACCCTGGGCCTTGCTTCTGCTCAGTGTATCCGAAAGTTCCAGGTGGGTGGCCAAGCAGGTTTGAGACAGGAGGGAATCAGGCACAGACGCATGCCAAAGTGGGCACACCAGACAGAGGCCCTGAGGCTGGGCAGCGGCCTGGTGTGTCCCAGGAATCTGAGTGGTGGTATCCCCAAGTTGAGCATGCTGGAGAGAGCACAAAGGATAACGGGATGGAAGACAGTGACTCGGGTGGGGACACGGGGCTTGCTGGCTTCCCCTTCTTCACGAACCAAAGCAATTAATGAATAATCCTTGTCGCAGAGTGATACTCGAGCTTCCTGCTTCCTAGTCCTTCCTTGCCGTGTGCTTACTGCCCTACCCAGGGCCCTTTCGTCTCTATTCTCCAACTCCTACAGGTTCTTCAGTTCCCATCCCCTGTACTTCCCTCTGTCACTAGGACCAGGCCAGCCTAAGTTCCTGAAGCTGCCCTAGCAGGCCAGGGCCACCCCCTGGATGAGGCCTGAGTCTGATTCCCCTGAGGGGCCCCAACATATGACCTGGGAGGCAAAAGGAGGGTAGGTAGGAAGATGGAGACTGTCCTATGCCAATAATGCCAGAGCAGGGGTGGGAAGGTGGACGCTGTCCTATGCCAATAATGCCCGAGCAGGGGTGGGAAGATGGCATTTAATACAGCAGCAGAATTCTCTCCACGCCACATTCTTTCCATGCTCACTGTCCAACCTTGGGGCATCTGGCTGTCTGGATGCCCCCTTCCACAAATACTCCCTTCCCACACTTCCATCTTCAGCTCCCCAATTCTTTTCAGACATGCCTGCCTGGTCTCTAGAATACCCTAACCATGTCTGGGATTACTCAGATTCTTCTTTCATACTGTTAGCTGGCCTTCCAAGACACGAGAAATTTCCCAAACAGTCAACTGAAGCATGCCTAGCACCCAAGTTTCCCTCCACTTTAATCCTTACGCACACGCACACACACACACACACACACACACACACACACACACACACACGGTTACCTGGTGCAGTGGTTAATCACTGGTTTTAGACTCACCACAGAAACACACCTCTGTGTGTGTAAATGTTTCTAGGAAGTTTAATTGAATAGAGAAGACCCACACTGAATTAACGCTGGCTGGGGTCCTAGACTATGTGAAAGGAGAAGGCGAGCTGACGACCAGCATACACCTCTCTTCTTCCTGAGGATCCAACCTGACCCACTGTCTCCCACTCCTGTCACCATCCCCTCCCACCATGATGGACGGTATTGACCAACTGTGAACCCTTCCTCCTCTAAGTCACCTCTGACGGACAGTCAGGATCTCTCTATTGCTCTGCCTCCGAGCCCTGAGGACAAAGGACAGAAAAGTGTGTGGCCCCATCTGTGGTGGATGGGATAGACAGTCCCACGGCTCCCTCCCTGCCCCATCACTGCTAGCTGAGGCGGCACCAGACAGTTCCTATCCGCAGCTGCAGATACCATCTCAATAAAGCCCTCACTGCTCCTAGTTACCTTCACAGCAAAAGCATCCTGCTGAATAAGTAGATGGTAAATGTGCCCTGACCGTGGACAGTGCAGCACACAGCCAGGCAAAGGGTAGGGACCAATGCCAGTTCATGAGCCCATAGGGCAGTCAGGGACCCACATCTGCTCCCTATGGTCTCATCCCTTTACCTGTTGACCCTGAAGACATGTTTATGAGCGCCAGACCTATGCAGGGTGTAAAAAGAACAGAGTGAAAGGCGTGGTCCTCTTGATGTTTGGGGTGGGATTGTTCTAGAAAAAAGTCACCAGTGCATAAGACAAGGCTTTGGGAGGTGCTAGATGGCCACCCGGGGTGGAGAGAGCAGGATTATGGGACAAGAATGTTGCAGGCAGAAGGTAAAATGAACAAAGGCTCTGAGGACAGGGTGGGCTGCACAGTGCACGGTATGAGAAAAAGAGGGGTGGGGCAGGAAGTGAGGGGCCCATGGGGAAGGCAGCTTGGTGCCCTGCCTTTGGACACATGAACCATCCTCAGTCTCCCAGATCAAATCCACAGTTGGGGTCTAGCGTGCTCATCTCCACCTCAAAGCCCTTCCCAGGCCGGGCGTGCAAGAAGAAGACGAAACTGAGGAGGTTTCCAGAAGGCGAGCAAGGGGTATCAACAGCACCTTGTCTAGTCCTGGTATGGTATTGCTCTTGGTGGCTCCAGTCAAAGATGAGACTGGGGAACCCCACCCCCACAGGTGACAAGTGGGTCCCCTCGTGAGGTTCTGTCTCCACATACCTGTCCCCAGCCTCTTAACACTGTGCTTTCTAAACCCATTGAGGTGACATTGTACATCAGAGTGCAACATATGCCGCCACCGTTTTCCAGAGCCGAGAACTCAGCTCAGAGAGGGCAAGCGCCATGCCCACAGCCCGCCAGCTAGCAAGTCCTTGGCACAGCAGGGGTAGGGATTTGGGGCTCCAGAGCTGCAAACACGGAGGTGCAGAGTCACTGGCAGGAATCCTTCTTGGACTGTGTGCCTCTTAGCAAGGGTTTAGGTAGCTAACTGATGCCATGAAGAAGCAGGGGCTGCCAGGTACCTGAGTTGGTGCCTCGGGACTTGGTGTCCACCCCCTGCTGCCCCAGCCCATAAGCATAGAGTTCAAGAAAGCGGTCCATCTATGGGGAGCAGGGGTTTTACCAGCACGTCTCTGTCGCAAGAGCCCCAGGAAAAGCCTGCTCCTGTTTGGCTCAGGAGAGTGAGAACATCGTTCTTCGCCTACTGCCTGTGCCTCTTGACAACCTGAGAGACACTCCTGGGAAACCTGCCGCTCTGAAAGGGAAACCTCCATTCAGAGAGAGGCGCCTGGGGAACTAAGCAGGCTAGTCATTTTGGACCTGGGCTAGGTATCTGGGTGAAGTCACTAGGGCACACTGCTGGAGCAGCTGATGAGACTCACAAGTAAGTAAGTCTGCCTTCCTACCAGCTCCACCTTCTGGGAAGATGCTAGGCTGGGGAGGGGAGGGGACACGACACAACTCTTTCTACATCTGCTCCTGGGTGCAGCCTGCTGTAGCCTGCTCACTTCCACCTCAGAAGCACGGTATGTGTGACTAACCTTTGCCGCCTCCAAGTTCACATCTTTAGAATGGGCATGTTGCCTCCCTACCACAGCAGGTGGAAGATTAATGACATTGCTCCTTGTTCAGTGCCCAGAGCAGACCTGAGTTCACAGTGGGCAGCATACACACAGGGCTCACACCGCCACCGATATATGTAGCATCTTTACTCACACATGGCCTAAGGCATGGTGCGTGTTCTCCTAGAACATTCCCCCAAGATCAGGCCAAGGGCTTGGGGGCAAGAAGTTTATTCAGGAATCGGTTGGGAAGCTTAGACAGGGAATTTGAGCCAGGAAAAGACGGCAGCATGGTCAACGGCCCCAAGGGGGCACCAGACACTAGGCCTAGGAAGACCCTTGGAGGACCTCCAGGGTGCCACGGGTGTCAAGGGCTGTGGCCTGGCCTAATACCAAGTACTGAGAGCTGCCACCAGCCAGTACACTCAGCCCACAGCTGTGTATGCAGGCAGCCACAGTGCTTCAAGGGGCACAGGGTGGAGCCTAGGAAATAATTGGCACAGTTGGCCTCATACAGAGGTCAAGAAAGCTCTGTGCAGCTGTCACCGTGCGGGCAGCCTGCTTTCCCATGTGTGTGCCTTCCCAGAGAGCAGATCTGGTCACACCCGTGGTGCTGTGTGCACCAGGACTCTGTGTCGGCTCCTGCACATGTGTATACACAGGCGTGGGCGCACACACACACACACACACACACACACACACACACACACACACCTTGTTCAGGGTTGCGCAGAAGGGCAGATGCACACACCCAGCCTAAGCAATGCTGCAGGGTGGGAGAGATGGTCTGGTCACCTTGGCAACGGGCAGTATCTAGCTAGTCTGGGGCAGCTTTGGTTCAAAAGAAAAAATATCCGAACACTGAATACAAAAAGAGGCTGCATGAAGAAAAGGAGTTGGGGGTGAGGGTGTCACCCCAGCAGCCCCAGGCCAAGTGGGCCTAGCTGAGTTCCTGGGTATAGGGTCCTTTCAGAGGCTTGGGACGCCTACATAGGGGAGAGCCAACAGGGGATAAGTGTCCTAGGGTAATGCTACTGGAGGTGAGGGTGGGGGTGGGGGACATGATCCCAGGGCTACTGAGCCTCGGAAGGCATTTGGCACTCTGTAAGCACAGGCATGCTGGGCCATGCCTGCACAAAAGTCCCCAGCTCTGACAATTAACACACTAATTGCGCATGCTGTCCAGAGCCGGTGCATTAGCCCAGGTCATGTGGTGATTTATTCACGAGCTTCCAGCTCCTGCCTGTCCCCAGCTCATAGCCTCAGCTGCCTCTGCTGGGTGAGGAGGCTGAGAAGGAGGCAGACACTTCCCTGGCCTTGCTTTAAAACCCTGCATGCTGTTTGTATTCCATCAGCCAAGAGTGCTCGGGATGAGCCACTCCCTGCAGACAGTGGCAGCTGTAGCCTCCAGTCTGGCAGCGAGCGACAGCTGGGAAATGCCTCCTCTCGTATCTGAGGAACTGGGGTTCAGAGGTGGCCACTGCTCAAGAGCCCATGGCTGGAATCTTCAACACAATAACAGAAATGTCCCCAGACTGCTACCCTCTGTGCAGAGCACAGCCTGCGGGGAAGATTGTAATGTTAGTCTCGCTTGATAGAGAGCAAACTGCTGTTCAGAGACGGCAAAGGACTCACTCAGGGCTAGACAGCCAAAAGAGTCAGAGCCACTGGCTTTAGAGCCCATATCCTGAAGGCCCCATCATTTAGCCTCCCTAGCTCAGTTCTGAGTGGTCCTGTGGGGCTGCCACCATTATAATACTTTAAAGATGGGGAAACTGAGGCTCAGAGGACTAGAGAGTTTTCTTGAAATCACACAGGTACTAAAGGAAGTAGACAGGTGACTTGGAGGGACAATGGGCTCCCATGTGGGCCCTGGGTAACCCCCTGAACTGTGACCCCAGAACTAGAGTCTGCAAAAACACCTGCCTGGGAGCAAGAACGGCTCAGGATAGTCAGCCCCCACTACTGTCTGAGTCACAACCAGGGAGAGTGCCCTCCCCTGTGAAGTCACCTGCCTCTGGGGACAGCCCACCCACCAGCCCTGGGGGAAGACCCACGCCACAGAGCAGCAACCTTGGGTGGAAATTGCAGTGACCACCCCCCAAAACGGAGCCCCTCACTCAGGCCAGCACAGGCTCGGCAAGTCAACATGAGCTTAGCAGCATTCTGAGCCCCGCCCCAACATGTTCCCTAGAGCATCCTGCTGGCTTCTCTGGAGACCAATGGGAATGCCAGGCTACTCTCACAGGTCTACAGCCCCCTTGCCCGTGAGGACTAACTCCCCTGTGAGGGCTGAGGTGGCCATGAGGACTCACCATCATGTAGACTGCTCATCGAGCAGGTGGCAGAGCATGCAACCGGCTTTGAAGACCAACCCTGGAATTCCCTGGCTGTGTGATCTTAGGTCCCCAGACGCCCCTCTCTGAGCCTGTCTTCCCAGTGTCTGCTGGACATTTCTCTCAGGGCTCTGACAGAGTGAGGCATCACAGCAGGGCAGTGGGCATCTCTGATTGACCTCAGCCTCTGCCTACCTCCCAGGACTCTAGAGCAGCTACACTAGGGCAGAGATCCGGGCACAATAGTGGACATCTGGGGCTGGCTACTTAGGCCCACCGCCTAGCTGTTCCTGTGTCACACAGCATGAGAAGGCAGACCACACTCTGGAGATGGCTTTACCCACTCCGCAGAGAGGTTTCAACCACTCCCCAGCCTCCACCAGACACCAAATGCTCTCTTCCTCTTTTGGCTAGTTCACAGCTTTTGCTCCAAGCTCTGCCTTTTGGTCACGGTTAGATATTGGACAGGCCACTGTCCTTCTCCTGCCTCTGTTTCTCCACATGTAACACGCAGTAAGTAGGCATGATGTGCGAGGATCGCCAGGTTCATAAGCAGTTTAGTGCTGAGCCTGGCGTAGAGAAATGTCACCATCTTTATCGTAGTTGCCACCATTTCTGTCTACGCACTGGGGACACATACTTCGCTGCAGGCCTAACGGGGTGTCAAAAGTTTCTGGAGAAACAGATGGATGTTTTCTGGTGGCTCCCCCTTCACAACACAAGATCCCACAGCCCATGCCTCCCGCTCTTACCAGGCCATCCCTCCCCAATGTCCACAGCCTGCCCACTACCTTCCCCCTTCCCACCATTCAGCCTCCAGCTGAGCTTCTGGTGCTGACATGAACACAGTGAAGGCACAGCAGGGGCCCCTGACAGTTTGCAAAACAATAATTTAGAGATTGCTCCCAGACACCAAACCTTACTCCCTCAGGAAGCCTTAAGGAGCAGTATGATCCCGGGGCGGTGGCATACATCGTTAGGAGGCAGAGGCAGGCAGATCTCTGTGATCTCAGAGAGAGCTCCCAGACAGCCAAGGCTACACAGAGAAACCCTGTCTTGGAAAACAAATGAACAAACAAACAAACAAAAAAAGAGCAGAATCATACTTTTACAGACAGGAAAACTGGGTTCTGGGGAAACAGCCTGCAGATACTCGAGAGCTTGGGTAGACTACAGCCCCGTCCTCAGCCTCTCTATCCCAGCAAAGACCGTCATTGTGCCCACACTGAGGATGGTAACCCTAAGCTTGGAGAAACCACATCCTGGGAATGAAGGGCTTAAGTGAAATCCTGAGAGAATGTCCTCTGCCTAAGGTACCATTGCTCAGTGTGGGCATGGAGACAGACCCAGAAACTACAGAAGGACTTGGTTGCTCAGGCCCAGTGCCTTCAAACAAACAATAGTCAGGCATCAGTTGTGAAATGACAAGGAAGAGAGGCTCCTCACAGCTCGCGTCCACCAGATCCCAGGGCACCCCACAGGGGCACTGTAGTCCTGGGTTAGACCATTGGAGACTGCTGGATCTGTAAGATGAACACGCGAGCAAAGGAAAGAATTTGAACAAAGGAGGAGCCGCTGAGGCTGTGGAAGTGGGAAGGAGCCTGTGAAGAGAGAGGTTTCTATCTAGGGAGAGCCTGCATCCCAGGACAGGCGTGTGAAAGGAAAGGCCACATTCAGGGAGGATGCCCAGGATGGACAGAGATCAAAACCACCAGCCCTGGGGTGTAGCCAACCATGGGAGCAATGGAAGGGATGGACCTTCCATCCCGGCTCAAGAGAACATCAGAGGCCCCAGAAAATCCTGTAAGCCTCTGTAAGTCCGCGTCCTCCCAGGGATAGGAATAGAGTCCTAGCATCCTCCAGCATCGTAATGTAGGCGCAATGTGTCAGCATGTACGAACAAGACCGTGTAAGCATCCACTCTGTAGGCTTTCTGGGCCCAGAAGACCAGGGCATAGCTGGAGTAGAGGTGAACTGGAAAAGTCTGGACACCAGAGACAGCAGGTATAGACTTACAGAGAAGATATAAAAGACCCCAGAGACACATGGACTTGGGGTTATAGGCCTGGTCTCAGAGGAACAACTCTGTCCGAATAGTGGGCTGCCTTGGCAAGGCAGAAGTTATATAGAGAGCCAGGGGAATGATGTTCCACTGGGATCCTTGTGCCTTGGATTCATAAGCACTGCCTTCTCCTCCTACGGCTGTCTGTGCATACAGCACCGTACCCTCCCAGCCTCCTAAGTTCAGAAACATTGACGTGCAGTCCCAGCACCCACCCTCCCATGGCTCACACCACCGTCAGGCCCTCCAACTGCATCCAGCTACCTCTGCGCACACTGCACAGTGTCTGCCGTGTAGGGAGCCTGATCCTATCTGCACTGCCTATCTAAGGCCCCCACCTTTGAGTTCCCTGATCTTGGATCCTCGGTTTGAGGCTGCTGGATTATGAAGAAGGCATGGTTCTGTGGCCATCTTCCCAATCCACATCAGCACCCCTAGGCTGAGGGAAGACAGGTGTCTTGGAGTCCCTCCAAATCCAGCTTATTTCACTGCCCTGGGGGAGGAAGCTCCTGTCAGTCCTCATGCCAAACGAGCTACAAGAGGGTGGGGACCAGCTAGGGCTGTACGCCCCCCAAAACAGCTGCAGTAGAAGGTGGAGCCCAGAGAGAAAAGCCCTGTGGGGCATCTGTCCATCTGTCATTTCCTTGGCATCCCATTACAGCAGCCAGACCAGCCTTCCCTGAGGAGCCCAGGCTTTTGGAGCTGGCAGTACCCCGTGCACACATGCTGGCACACAAGCGAAGACAATGACCCAGTCTGTAGGCCCAACAGAGAAGGGCCCTCCTGCTCTGTTCCTGCTCTGCCCTAACTAGTCCAGCAGCAACCACTTCTGGCCTCTCCTGCCATCTTCTCTCTGATACCCTGCAGCTCACCCCTTGATTTCACGGTCTCTGCTCACACGGAGTCCACGGTCATTCTCCTCTTGACATGCAAGTTCCATGGAGCAGGACTGTTTTGTCACCCAGTGTCCTAAGGCTATAGACTCTTTACCACCTCTGGAAGGACTCCTTCCTAAGGAGTCTAGAGAGAGTCCAGTGACAAAAAAGAACCCTGGATATATCCTACAGCAACGGATTTCAGATAGCCAGAGGGGACAAGGCCCTGTGGACAAGAGGGTGATCATCCATTTATAGGAAAGAGCAGAGAACAGAAAATGGGCAGCTGTGGCATAGGCCAGTGGGTTCTCTTTTGATTTTTCTCAGCAAATCAAACCATCCACAAAGTCTAAGGCTTTACTGGGGAGGCTTGGGCCCAGGATCTAGAGGATAGGACAGGCACCAAGGACTTAGATCAGAAATGAGAGACAGGTTCAGGAATGGTTGGGGAGATGAGGGTTCAGGATGGGTGCTGGCAGGTGCAGAAGTGTTTGCTGTGGTTGGCCAGCTTCCCCACAGCAGACTGCAACTGTGTTTAGGCTTTGGATCCTTTGGCTCTTGTTCTCCGCAAGTCCCAGAGGACTTAGGTAGCAGTCAACTAAGAATTTCATTGTCTAGAGCCCAGAGATGGCTCTCAAGAGTACTCTAAGGGCCCTCCTGGGCTAAACCCTCCCCTGAGAAGACAGGTGTCACCGTAGCCCTTGAGAAGCCAGGACCCAGAAACACTCACCTCGGAGCCTTTCATTGGGTCTCAGGAGTCTGTGAATACAATTGCTTCTCCACAGGACCTGGGATCCCTAAAGCCAAATGGAGGGATGGATGGATGGATAGGTGGATAGGTGGATGGATGGATAATGAATGAATGGAAGGTTGATGGATAGATTGTGGTGGGGGTGGGGATGGATGGATGGATGGATGGATGGATGGATGGATGGATGGATGAATGGATGAGGGAGTGGATAGATGGATGGATGCTTCCTTAAGTATCAGATTCTTAAACTATAGATTTACATATAGTATGGGATGCATATGTGACTCCATATGGTAACTCAATATGGGTCACAAAAATTGCCAACGGTAAATATTTTGAACAGGCAATGATCAAAACTCAATGCAAAGTCAGCATGTCATGAATCCCATGCATTTCAGGCAGTGCTTTTCTTCATTGCATTGCACAACATCACTTAGCCTTGATTCTGAACACTTCATGCCCACTCTGCACTGAGCCACACAACACCAACAAACACTGCCTGAAACATCTTGGCTCAAATGAATGCTATGGACTGCAGTGTTTTTAATGCACACATGGTGTTCTGATCTTACAGAAACATATATTTCTCAGCATATAAGTATTTTATATATTTGGATTGTATGGTGGCTTGAATGAGAAATATCCCTCCTAGGTTCATGTTTGAACACGTGGCCCAACCATTGGTGGTGGTATTTGAAAGATTATGGAATTTTTAGCAGGCAGAGCCTTGCTGAAGGACATACAATATTGGGGGTGGGCTTATAGGATTTACAGCCTCACCCTACTCCCTCCTCGTGTGCTCGCTCGCTCTCGCTCTCTCTCGCCTTCCCGTTCTGCCATGCTGTGCCTTCCCCACCACTGTGGACTCTAGCCCTCTAAAAATGTAAGCCAGGCAAACTCTTTCTTCCTTAAATTGTTTTTGGTCCTGGTATTTTTCGCAGCAGCAGAGAAGTAACTAAAACAGATTGTACCATGAACATTTCATATGTATATATATATGTGTGTGTGTGTGTGTTATAATGCATATATCACATGTGTTTATATATAACACACAACACACATATATGTATATGTGCTATGCTATATAAAATCAATAATGTTTGATTTTTAAAATTGTTACCAGACAGATGGTTCAGCGGTTAAAGAGCATTTGCTACTTTTACAGAGAACCTGGGTTTGGTTCCCAGTCCCCAAAGGGTGGCTTACAACTGTCTGTAACTTCAGTTCAAGGGATTTAATGCCCTTTTCTGACCACCAAGGGTACCAGGTATACACGTGGTATACATACATACATGCAGGCAAAACACTCATACACATAAAATAAAAATAAATCTTTTCTTCAAAAATTGTTGCAAGGCTAGGCGGTGGTGGTGCACCATTAAACTCAGCACTCGGGAGGCAGAGTCAGGTGGATCTCTGTGAGTTCAAGGCCAGCTTGGTCTACAGAGTGAGTTCCAGGACAGGTTCCAAAGCTGCACAGAGAAACCCTGTCCCCCCCCCAAAAAAATTGTTGCCAGGTGTGGTCATGCACACCTTTAATCCCTGCACTCAGAAGGCAGAGACAGATGGATCTCTGTGAGTTGGAGGCTAGCCTGGTCCTATAGTAAGTTCCAGGCAAAGCCAGTCAGGGCTGCATAGTGAGACTGTTTCAAATAAAGCTGCTTGAATTTTATTTTTTTAAAAAGTTCAATGAATTTCAGTTTGAGATCAGAGCAGATTCTTTTTCAATCATTCCTGAAAAGACCCTAAACATAGTTGTGCCATTTTCTACTATGTATTTATGCAAAAACACATTCTCACCTCTTGACAGCTATAAAATCAAAATATTATCAATTCTGAAAAATGTTACTCTATGTACTAGATACTCTATGTCCTAGAGTATCTGATATTCAGCTAAAATTTAATTATTTATGTAAAAAGTAGTATGTCCAGTTCATTAGTATGCAATTTTTTTCATCTTTATTAAATGATGAAATTACACACATATCAAAGAGCTGCTTTAAAATAAATTGCTTAGCCGGGTGGTAGTGGCGCATGCCTTTAATCCCAGCACTTGGGAGGCAAAGGCAGACAGATCTCTGTGAGTTCGAGGCCAGCCTGGTCTACAGAGCAAGTTCCACGACAGGCTCCAAAACTACACAGAGAAACCCTGTCATGAAAGAAACCAAAGGGAAAAAAAAGAAAGAGGAGAGAGAGAAACCTTGTCTTGAAAAACAAACAAAAATAAAATAATCAAATAAAAAATAAGTTTCTTTATGATTTACTACCAGTAAATACTTAATTAACCATCCTCTATACCTCTATACCCAGGGTCACAGGGTAAAAGTGACCACGGGAAAGTGTGAAGAAACCTTGTCCACAAGCAGGGCAGCTTCCACACCACAGCGTTCCAGAGCAGCCTAGCACACTTGTGACCAAATGCTTGAGAAGTTTGCTGTGCCCATCTTCTGCGCCCACCTGGTCTAGGAGGAGCACAGCTGTGAACGCCAAATGGTTCCCAGGATGGAGCAAATGAAGAAGTCAGAATCAAGCATATAAAATAGAGAGAGGAGGCACTCTGAGAACCTGCATGGCCCTGCCCAGGATCCCAGATCCAAAGGACACGAGAAACTGTGTGTCTGTCCTCCAACCTGGTCCAGAGCAAGGGTGAAGTTGACTGGACCGGTCCATATTCACAAGGTGAAATCACAGGGGGACAGAAAGCTTCAGGTCACTCAAGCTGGGTATGAATCCTGACCATGTCTCTTTACCATGAAGCCTCAGTTTATCTGCCTGTGAAATGGCCCTCTGCCATCTAGAGCTTTTAAGCAGCTATAAGGTGTGGCCAAGCGCTCATCTGGAACAATTCATGTGAAAGGGAGCTTCTGTCCTATTTTTCAGAGTTACAGAAGTGAGGGTTAGAGAGATGACTCTACCTTCCAGTCACACAGAAAAGGGACAGCCCCCACTTAAATCTGGGCCAATACAGCTTCTGGAGCTGATGGTCAGCACTACTCCCATGATCCTTAGCCATCTCCTGGGAGAAGATCTCAAGCCAGGCATCTCCCACCAGCCCACAGCATTCTTAAGGCACTGAGGTTTCACTTCACGGCTTTGGGGTATCGATTGACATCTGGGTTGGGCCCCTGCCTCCTAACTGCTCATCCCTTTCCTGTCCAGGACATTTTGATAATTAAATAGGATAATTTCTGTACAAGCACAGTGCCCAGCACCAAAAGATCTGGTAACAGTCATTTCATTGTTATCTGTGGATGCCAAATCTCAGGGAGACATCATACCACTGCTCAAGAAGCAGTGGCACTCCCTGTCCCCCCAAACCCCCTGGAGTAGGGGGAAGGCCATAGACACTGGTATCACCAAATAAGCACACCTGCACGGGAACATGCCTGGTGGTAGACGAGGAAATAGTTTAGGCCACAGGTCCAAAGACAATGAGCTTTTGGGGAAACCCGGACACTATGGATGCCACCGTTGGGCTCTGGGCACACAGAATGATGGAGACAGACTGGTCCCCGCAGAACCTCACTACACCTTGGTTTTGGAGTCTGCAGAGGAGTAGCAGTTACCTGTCCTTTGGGTCAGCTGAGAAGATCCAGAAGGACAAGAAAAGACACACCGTGGCAGACACTAACCACTTGGCTCACTGACCAACTAGTGGGGTAAGAGAGAGATCTGAGAACACCCTCCCCAAAGGAGCTGAACTCTGGGCATGAGCTACAAGAAGATACCAGCCTGGACAGCGTCTCACATCTAAACCAAGGGAAGTGAAAGGCTTTGCTGTCAAAGGTGGTATTGTCAACTACGGGCATCCGGTGGCTATGGTACACAGGCTCTGCTGCGGTGCCCTAAACTTGTGTGACACCATGGGGAGCTCCTAAAATCATAAAGACATATATAGCCCCTTCAGCCTCTGTAGAACCTATTTAGAGGGCCTGGGCGTGGTGGCTAAGGCTGGACAGAGATCTAGGAAGTTAATGCATCAGAACGAGCAAGTTAGCTAAGCAGAAATTCGGTCTCTTGCCTGAAATACCAGGCAAATCTCAAAACCATCTTGCCATAGAAAGTAACATCTCCCACACCCTTCCATGTGCCCGGGCTATATGTGAACTCAGATTGCTCAAAACCACTTCAGAAAGAAGGGACCACTACCATCTCTGTGCCTCAGAGAGGAGACTGGACACAGTAGCAGAGCCACCTGCCAAAGGCTCACACATGGGAAAAACTAAAATAGAATTCTAATACTATGTGTTTCCAAAGGACACCGTCCAAAAAGTACATCTTCTCTTTCTTTTTAAATGATGGTAGTGTGTGTGTGTGTGTGTGTGTGTGTGTGTGTGTACCATGACACACACCTGGAGGTCAAAGAACAAATTTTAATCACCAGTTCTGTTCTTCCACTTTTATACAGGTTCTGAGGGTTGTGCTCGGGTTGCTAGGCTTACATAGCAAGTGCCTTATGAACTGATCCATCTTGTTGCCCGGGATTTTATTCTTTACAATATTTTTCTGGTACTGGAGGTAGAGATCAGTGGCAGGAGGATTTGCCTATCGTGCATGAGGCCCTAGGTTCGGTTCCCAGTTGAAGAGATAGGAAAAAAAGATTAGAATGACAAAGAAAATTCCATATCACAAAAGCTTGCACAAAATTATTAAAGATAATGTATTCATATTCAGATTCTAATATAAGCTATAGATAAAACAAACATATATGGATGTCGTATATAGGCTTGGGTCCCCTCCCTGCATATCTCATCACATATATTCTAAAACCTGAAAACCAGTTCTGAAATTCAATGCAGGTTGAATCTCAGCATTCTGGACGAGAGGCTCTGGCCATACTGTTTCAATCCCCAACACGGCAGCACCCGAACCAGTTCCGGGTCTTGTGCTCCCTACTGCTACCACTTCCACATTCTAGACCTCATCCCGCCCCAGACAGAACACCAGGTACATGGGCACAACTGCCTTTCTCGCTCTGGTGTCCCCATTGGATAGAGGCAGATTTTGAGGCTCCCGAAGCTCCTGATCACCATCACTCCCCCGTCCCCCAAATCTATTCCCTAACAACCTGTACCTATTTAGGGGTTTTTTGCCCAGCTACACCTGGCCAAAGGCCAGCGGGAGGCATTTGGGTCATAGAGGACCAAGCCTGGTACTGTGGGTCTAGGCATTTGCTGCAAGGTTAAGGCCAGGACCCTGAGTGGTTATGGCTGTGCTGGCCAGACCCAGTCCAGCTCGCATTTAGCAAAAGAGAGGGGACGGTGGGTATGTTCTGTCACATAGGTCTGGGGTCCTGGAACGTTCTAAGAATACCACAGGGGCTCCTGGGGACACTCCTAGTGGTCTTCAGGTTTCCTAAGTCCCAGAGAAGGGCCTGGCTGCTTTGACCAAACAGGTGTTGCCAACAGCTTGAGACCCAGCAGGTAGCAGTTGGCATGGCCAAACCTCCGGCTGCACAGTGGAGGGGGTAACAAGGAGAGGAAGCTGCCCTGCCCTGCCCTGACCACAGAGCCAAGTACAAAGGGTAGGAGAGGATGATGTCTTGAGAGAAGGGAAACTCTAGTGCCCATTTCACAAAAGGGAAAACTGAGGCTTAGAGCAAAAGCACATCCATGGCCATTATCACCCCTCCTGGAACCAGGGCAACATAAAATTTCCTCACAGGGTCTTTCTTCACCTCAAACCAGGATTCAAGAATGGCAGAGGACCAAGCAAGTGGCGGGCGGCCAGAGGCAGAATTCACAGCAGAGGTGGCCCTCTCCCAGGCAGAAGGTGGGCCCTGCCTGAAGATTAGGGTGGCCCTTCCTCTGGAAGGTCCAGGAAGGGGCAGACAGGGAAGCAGGAAAAGTGTTGGGCACTTCCCCCCTTCAAGTCCAAGCAAGATTTGCTCTGTCCTGAGGGAGCTGGTCAGTAAGTTCCACAGCACAGATAGATTAGATCTCACAGAGGCTGGGGAGCTGGACAGCGAGAGCTGAGCTATTGGGGGAAATTAAAACACATAGACCTCACACTCTTTGAACCAGAATTCTTGGAATCGAGATGGTCTAAACCCCCTGGGATCCCAGGAAGGAGGTCTCCAGCAAGGCCCTAGAGCTTCTCTAGGGGTTAAGCTGCTCCAGTTCTGCAATTCCAGGTTCCCTGCCTCAGACCGGTAAAACTTCACAAAGAACCCATGATGTGTGAAGTCAATGGCTGGGCGAGTTCAAAGGCTCCACAACTAGGATCCACAGACTCGGTGACTCAGCCCTCGTCTTGGAGACAGGAATGGAACCCTGGGCCCAGTGGGCACTGAGCACCACATGGCCAGGATCGAGACACAGGGGTGGGGGAAGGGGAGAGAAGGGGAGAGAACCTCTACATTCACACAAGCACTGGGAAAGACAGTCGCCCAGAGAACATGAGACATTCTGGGGAGAGAGAAGCACGGCTGAGAAGGGATTCATTTTCTACTCTTACTATTTAATTGTACCATGCAACATTCCTGTAATTAAAGACTGTAATAACTAACAAAGGAATATGACCAAGTCCATGATTTCTCCTTGGCTTGTCTGTTTTATACTCCCCCACCTTCAGAGATATCATCCCCGTGGGGGCCCCGGCAAAGGGAAGGCTTGTATACATCCACAGCCCCAGCCTCCCGGCACAGGGCACAGCACGTGCGTGTGCCCAAAGCTATTTGTCGAAAGTATAAACGATGCTAAAATTTGACATCCTCAGGGCCTGCGTCATAGCACTTGAGAAGTCAAGACCTCTAGGATTCTCTGAGAAAGGAAGGGATGGAAGAGAAAGAAGAGAGACGCCCAGAGCTGGCCCAGAGAGCAGTGGCTATGAGACGAGGTCGCCTCTGTGACCAGCAAGTGACCAGGTCACCCTGAGTTTGCCCTAGCCCTCCCAGGTCAATTTCTACCAAGTTGAAATGGAACCTCCCCCTCCTGCTGGAGACTCTAGAGCCTCAGGGGCCACCAGTGCCTCTGCCTTCCATATGACCTCACCAGACCATGCCAAGCCCCCACAGGCTTCCACATCCTCTCACAGGCCTAAGAGGAAAGCTGGCCTTGGCCTGGAACCAGAAGGCCAGAGGCAGAGGTCGGGGCAGGGGGGTGGTGCGGCTGCTGCCACCCAGAACGCCAGCTGCTGGCGGTGATTTATTTTTGCTTTAAGTGCTGAAGAATTGCAGGGCTGGAGCAGCCAGCTTAGGGGGGCCTGAGCTGCAGCTGGAAGGAGGAGGAGGTAAGCAGGGGTGAGGGCCTGCCTCTGGCCTGGGCCCCATAGCTCCTCTAGACCTCTCCACTGTCCTCTCAGACTCACCCGGCCACAAAACCCAGCACCCCAGTTTCCCTTCATCCCCGCCCCCACCCCATCACCAAGTCTCCATACAGCTAAAAGGAGGCCATGGAGGGCAGAGATACCCAACTCACTACTAACGGGCTATGAGACCCTTTCTCTGGCCTCAGGGGATCTACTCCCACAATGGGGATGTCATGTCTCCCTACCAGAATACTCCCCTCACGATGGAAGCAGGGAGAGCTGCCCAGGGCTCCAGTTCAACCTTGACTTGATCCCTCCTTTGTCTCCAGGTGAGCCTCAGAAGACAGGACCCCAGGCCCCACCCACTCAGTCACTAAAGAGGCTGCAAGCCTGGCCTTTTCAGAAGCCATAGGGACATCCAGGAGAGAAGAGAAAGGCCACGCACTGACCACAGGAAAACAGAGAGTTTTCTTCACAACAGACACTCCTAAAGTTGAGCACTGAAAACCTGAGAAGTTAAACATAGAGAAAATATGGAGGCCATGTTCAAGAGACTGGAATGGAAAAGCAAGACACACTGCCCAAAAACCAGAGGCCAGTGGGAAACAATATTCTCATGCCATTGGTCAAAGCCAGGCTGGACAGGAAGGCAGATAGAAGGCCCACCAGCAAGACCCACCATCTAAGAGACCAGCAAGGAGCCAAATGCCACCTCTCCTGGCCTCAGAGTACTCACACTTATGAGACTACTCCCAAGTAGCTGGGGTGGGGACATACTTAGCTAGAGACTGCCAGGCTCAGACAGGAGACTGAGCAAAAAAGGCTCCAGCCAGAGAGGAACAGACTACTCTTGCTGATGAGCCACAGGATGTCAGGGCAAGGGCTCAGAGCAAAGCTCTGGATCCCAGCTCAGCCTCAACAAACTCCACAACAAGCTCAGGAACTAGGCTGGCACCCCCCGAGGTTCTGTACGCTCACCTGCAGATAGATGGACCACAGTTGCCACTACAAGACAAACCCAGCACGTCAAAGCGGCACACAGCTGAGACCACACACCCGCCCACTGCATGCACTGAACACCTGCTGTCCACTGACTATTGCCACAGGCCCCGGGGGCACAGCTGTGGGACAACAGGACCAAACCCCTGAACGCTAGTTGATAGCCCAAGACAATGTAGAAAAAATAGAAAAATAAAACACTGGGGGCAGACGGCTCTGAGTTCTACAGAGAGAAAACAGTGGAGCTGGGGGAAGGTAGGGGGGAGCAGCATGACTTTGCTGCTGTGAGGAGTAAGTCCAGGGGGCGGGGGGCTTCAGCAAAGAAGTGGCATTTGGGCCGCACATGGAGGTGGAAAGGAAAGAGTCATGTACAGATCTGGGAAGGAATGGTCCAGATAGGGAAATGGTACGTGCATAGATAGGCCTTGATGTAGGACAGGCCTGGCCTGTGGAAAGCAGGGCAAGGAGGGCAGGGAGAGAAGCAGAAGGAAGAGCATGTAGGGAGTGAGGCTGGACTGGAACCACGGCAGGGTGAGCTCACAGTAGGTTCTCAAGCAGCAATGGCCGGCCACTCCACACCTATTACGGTCTATCCTTTAGCCATCTGGAAGTCTGAGTTCTCCCAAGAGACCAGGCTTCAGGTGAGGAGCACAGAGAACCCTTCAGCTGCCCAAAGCCTGCATGGGGACATTAGGGGGCTCCCAAGCCAGACCCACAAGACTTCATCCACCAACCCAAGAAGCAGCTGATACCCAGCAAGAGCAAAGCTGCTCCTAGGGCAGCTGAGAAAAGTATTCCTATGCCTGCCAACCAGGCTTGTGTCTGGGACTAGAGGCCGAAAGGCTAATGGGGGTGTAGGGCCAGCGTCTCCTAGGTCCCCAGAGCTTCACACTGCCTCTGTGGTTGTCACCTCAGCAGCCAAGCAGGACAAGTTGAGCTTTAGGATATCACTGTGGATAAGAATGGACATAAAGGCCAGCCTATGGTAGGAGGCCAGCATGTGAGGCTTCTTCCATGGAAACCCACTTCTCTCTATCCAGTTTCCCATGAGGCCAAAGGAAGACTGGGCTGCAATGAGATTCCCAAGGCTTGGGCACAGGGTTCACCATTCTCCTTCATGTGGTCTCCTCTGAACACTCCCAGTTTTGCCAAGCCTACGCTACTCTTAGAGGCATGTTCAAAGGCTGCTCCTCCATCCTGGGATACCCTGGGCTTCAGTTCCACTTAATGATACAAAACTGAGGTCAGGATGCTCCACCAACCTCCCTAGTACCACCCTATTTGCCCTCAAACCAAACATTCCCTACACAAACTTACTTACTAAACAGTCACTTACTGTCTGTCTATGCTAGACACTCCAGATCACACCCATTACAGCTCACGCTACATCACAGAAACACCACCACTGAGGCCTCAGGCGACATTTATGGAACACTAACTTCATGGCAGGCAGCTTCCTGGGAGCTAGGAAGGCAGTCCAGCCCTGGAGCTTAGTGGAAACTGCCGGGGGTGGAGGCCAGCTCAGCACACAAATGCCCCCAGCAAATGTGTCTGTGAGTGGCAGGAGGTGCGGCCTGTCCCTGGGAGAGCCCTAGGCTCTGGCTCAGAAGCACACAGGCTACACTGAAGCCCCACAGCCTTCTGGCCTCCACTCCCATCCGTATAATGGAGCCAATACAGCCCTCTGCACTGGCAGGCCATTAGCAAATTAAATTAGCTGGTCCATCTCTGGGCCCTCAGCTCCTTCCTGGGGCCAGTTCCTCTGGAAAAGCCCCATCATCACCACCGCGCCTCTGAAGTATCTGCGGCCCTGTCTGAAGCTCCAGACAGCCCCCTTCATTCTTGCTTTAGCCACTGACCCTCCTGCTGCCTGTCCCCCTCACCCACTGTTCACCAGCAACCCTCTTAAGGGGTGGGCTCTGCCTGCCCCTCCTGCTGTCTGTGAGCTGCCCCTTGTCTGCCTCTCTTCAGTGTCAGTCCCTGGCAGGGCTCCAATGACAGGCCAGAGGGGAGGGGCATGTGTCCATGTTTCACTCACAGCAAAGCCCTGGCCAAGGCCCAGCCACAGGGACCAGCTGCATCTGTTGCAGGAAGGGTCTTGCCCAGAGCAGGAGTTAGGAGCCGAGAATTGAGAATAACTATCGCACAAGCTTTGCGGCATCGTAGCAGACCTACTTGGGGGCTGGCAAGGACCACAGAGATTGCTGGGAGTGATGACGTAGTTGCTTCCACCCTAGCTATGTGCCAAGGCCTTTGGGTGCCATGGCTGGTTGTGCCAACTATGGCCCCAAGCACTGGAAGCCCGGCTGAGCCAGAGGAAACTGTCTGCAGGCTGCACTGGCCTGTGTCGCAGAGCCTAGAGGTGCCACTGTGACCAGTGTTGTTACTGTTATTGCTGCCATCGCTAGTTCACCGCTAAAGGACCACTTAGTGCTACCTGGTCCTTCCTGGGGCAGAGCAGAGATAGGGTAGTGCTGGTAGGAAGGCCTTTTGATTTGAGGCCCAACATGTTGCATGGCTCGGAAGCACCTGCTGTAGATACCTCTCCTGGTACAGCGGTCTCCTGAACCTCGCCTTCCACTAGGCACACACCTACAGGGGACCCTGCCGAAGGAGCCTGGTGGCAGAGGACTCAGCCGCCACCCCACGGTGCCCACCCAACCCAGGAGAGAGGAGAATTCTTAAGTGATCAAGGGTTTGAAGTTCACACATGCTGGGTCTGTACCAGCACTGCATTAACAATAGGCTTTCTGCATGCATATAGCCGTGTCTCCCTGGAGAAGATGGTCCCACCTACTTTCTCCCCAAGGATGTCTGACCCTTTCCCCATTCCCACTATGCTGAGGCTGGTCCAGTGGGCCATATGCCCACAGCTATGCATTTATTCTCACAAGTGGCTCCGCCTATCTGGGGTCACCTGCTATGATAGTGAACTTTGTGTCTCCTGGCTAGTTGAAGGGACCTCTTGAACACAGTGGATGATTTTGCTGAGAAGCCTCTTTGGTGGTCCCCCTACAAGCCCTGGGGGGACAATTCTGGGAATACAGAGGAAGAGGTCTTCAAGGAGGAACCTGGTACTCAGATCTCCCCTCCCTGACCCTCTCCTGTCATGCTGGCAGATTTTGGTGAAGGGTCCCAAATCAGCCACCTGGTGCAGGGCCAAGCTAGAATCTAGTCGGGAGGGACAGCAGCCAGGGCAGGCTTTTGTTCATCTCTCAGAAAGTGTGTTAAGGCCGGGAGGCTAAGCCTTCTGGGTTCCCACCTTGGAGGAGGCGGCAGCTGATTTCAGTGGCATGTGGGCGCCTAGGCAATCCGGAGAGCCGAAGCCGCCTCACCAGGGCTCTGGAGGCAGATGCCAGGGCCAGAAAGTCCCCAGATCATTACTGCCGGGTTCGGGCTTGGGTACAGGTAGTGAGGAAGCAACTAGAAAAGAGCCAAAGACTGTACCACACTCTGGGGACTGGCAGAAGGGCAGCCCCAAATCCCACCAGGTCCACGCGGTAGGGAGGCAGAACCTCCCAGAATTTGAGGCCTTTACCAAAGAGACACTTGCCTTTGAACTCCATTCCCAGCATTCTAAGGTATTCAGACAGACGTGTGCACAAACTAAGGCAGGGGCTGTCTCAAGGGCCTCAGCTCTCGGGCCCTCCTACGAAGCTGTCTAGGGCTCTCCACTTCCGCTGCCTCTTTCAAAGGGTCTAGTCCCCCACTGGACACCAGAATAGACTTGTGCGTCCAGGAGAAATTCCTCTGCCCTGAGCCCCCGTTGGTTTCTCAAGACCGACTTTAAGAAGCAAAAGGTGCCCCTGGACTTGCAGACTGACTGGATGGTGAAGAACCACGTCCAGAATATTTTTACTCCATGACAGCGGCAGGAAAGAAATTACTCCAGAGATCCAGGTCTTAGCAGGGGGCATTCTCAGGTCGCTGGTCAAGCCTGTGCACCCACTCCGTACCCCTTCTTGATCACAGGTCTCTCTGGTAAGGTCACGCCTAGGACCGATGCTGCGCGCAAAAGTGGCTCCGCCCGCTGCCTAGCAAGCCCCCTCAATCAAGCCGGCCGAGGAGGGGGATCGAGAGCTCCTCAAAGTTTCCGAGAGTGTCCCCCCTGCCCCGCAACACACACACCCCGGGACAGAGGTTAGCCCGGAGCAAAGTTCCCTGGTGGCTGTAGCCCGAAACATGGCAGTGGAAGAAAAGCTCGCTGTCAGCATTTCATCTGGTGGTTCACCAACGGAGAGGAGAAAAAGAAAAGGAACAGAAGGAGCCCTTCTGCCTCACCTTTCCTGTTGCTGCACCACCCCGCGCTCACCCGGGGCGGGAAGCTGCCTGCTGAGAGCTGGGGCCGAGCGGGTGGGCCGTGCGCCCGCGGCCGCCTTCTTACCTCGGTCAGTGGCCGGGGCGCGGCGCGTCCCGCGTCCTCCAAGATCCGCGCGGCCGTTCCCGGTCCCGGCCGCCGCTGCGCTGGCTGCATTGCCACCGTTGCCGCCGCCGCCTCAGCGCAGCCCCTGGGAGCGCTCCACGCCGAGGGGCGCGTCGCTCCCGGGCGCCGGGCGCCACCAGCCAGCCATGGGTTGGGGGCGCACGCCCAGACGGCGCCCCCAGCCACTCGGCGCTCGCTCCGGGCTCGCCGCTGGCTTCTGTCACTCAGTCCCGCGGCAAGCACCGCCGACCCACCCCCTCCCCCGCCGCAGTTATCTGATCCCGGGCAGGGCCGGGCGCGCTCCCCTGCACCGGGTGTGGGTGTCCTGCACCTCCCAACGGGCTTCGACCGCACAGGGCCCCCTCCCCCGGCGACCGTTCCCAGGGAGGCGGTGGCAGCGCAGTCGCGGCGTGGCCGGGGGAAGACGGGGAACGAGGAATGGAGGGCGAGGAGGCGGCGGGAGGCAGAAGCTCTGCGCGCACCCAGCTCCGCGCCCCGCTGCCACAGTAGCCCAGCTCGGCAACTCCTCCAACTCTCCGCCAAAAGCACGCCCGCCCTGCGCGGCGGCGCCGCTGATCCCGCCCACCACCGCCCTGGTCTGGCCCGGTGGCCCCTCCTGGCCCCAGCTGCCCCCCACACGCACCAGCCACTTGCGCACTGGAGCGCGCGCGCGCGAACACATACACGCGCACGCGCGGGGCACACACACACACACACACATCTTTTCGGGGACACGCGCACGCACAGGTGCATGGCAAGCATATACTCTGACTACACACACACACACACACACACACACACACACAGGCAAGGGAATCTGGACCGGCTGCACGCAGCAGGATACCAAGCTCAGGCGTCACCTGCACAAAATGCATGTGATGAGGAGCACAGTGGCTAAGGTGTACAGGTGCACGCATAGTCACATATGCACGTGTGGAGTGGGATCAGTCAACACATCCACACAGGAAGGCATTCCCCTTGCACACCAAGCACGGGGTCATATGCACACTCTGCCTTCTTTAATATCATATCTCTTCTTTCCATCTTGTATTTAGCTTTCGTCTCTTGTTTTCTCCTGTGTGCTCCTCCCCCTGGCCTCTCCACTGATTTGATTCCATGTGTCTCCCCTCCCCTTGACCAATCTTGACTGGAAAGCACCCCTGGTACTCTGCTCTCCCAGGCTCCTGGAGCATATTGTCTGGGCCTCACATCTCTGCCTCCTGCAGGGCCTGGACCTTTCAGCCTGGCAGACAGATCAGCCTTAGCTGGCCTCAGGGAAATCCCATTTTAACACAGGGCTGACCCCCAGCTCAACCCTAAGGCTGAAGAATCTGGCCAAGAAGACAGGTCTACAACCAGAACACAAGCTTCACAAAACTCCCCAGCCCCTTGGTCTCCAGCTCCCACATAATGTGAAATAGAATTATGCATTTGAATAGCAGAGACACTAGATGCAGGATCCTAGCCAAGAAGCATGGCTTTCTGGCCACCCAGATGCCCAGGCTCTGCTGACTTATTCAGAGCTCTGCAGAACCCACCAGCCCAACTCCAGGGAGCCAATGTCTCATCCAGGCCCCAAAGTCCCCAGAGAACTCTCCCACCTCAGGCTGTGCATATCCTACCTCCTTGACGGAGCAATCCTCCACACAAGGTACTTCAACACTCAGTGTCAGGATTCCCTGCGCTCACATGGATGTTATGGGCTTACTGGGTTACAGGACTGCAGTGAAGATTAAATGAGATCAGTGTGTGTACAGTTCTTAACCTGGGAGAGGGGCTGATGAAACAGCTCGTGGGTCTTGGGTACTCAATCTATGCTGGCCTCTACGCTAAGGCTGGAGTTATTTTGCTGTACCCCTGAAAGGTACAACCATTGACCCACTTTGCAGATAAAGAAACTGAGGCACAGAGGTTTAGTTGCTTTTCTAGTCAGAGAGACAGACTGGTGGAGGGAGTCTCAAATAAAATGTATCCTTAAGATGGCAATGTCTCCCTGTCTCACCAGCAACTGTTCAGACTACAACAGAGAGAATATGGCTATTTCCAGGGACTCCATTCCCAGGCTCCCAGACCTAACTTGGACAGGCACATGATGTCCTGATTTCCACCTTCTCCTGAGTGACCAAGGAGGAAAATGGCTCAGGTCCCCCTGCTCCATTTTACCCAGCCCCGGTGCCCAGAAAACAGAAGCCAAAGGCAGGAGTAAGGAGAAGCCTTCCCTTGCCTACAATCTTGTCTGCCCTCTCAGGGAGAACAGACACATGTCACACCCAGGGGACTCCACCACAGACACGCCAAAGAGCTCACAGCATGCTGGTGGACAGAAAAACGGACAGAGCTCTATGATGTTCCCTCGGGTCTAGGATCTTTGTTTTTGAGACAGTGTTTCTCTGTGTAACAGCCCTAACTGTCCTGGAACTCTCTTTGCAGAGCAGACTGGCCCTGAACTCAGAGATCCGCCTGCCTCTGCCTCCTGAGGGCTAGGATTAAAGGCATGCACCACCACGCCTGACTTCAGGTCTAGGACCTTGAGCAGCTCCTGTACTGAGTTCGAGGGCCTTACGCTGGAGCGTACGCGCATACAGGCAGCCACTATCAGCTGCTATCTAAACAAGGGAAGCCTGTGTAAAGTCAGTGCTGGGGGGTCTTCCTCCAGGACCTATTAACAGATACATGTCATGTATAGGACAAGTGTCTTGCCCACGGTCATCCAAAAAAAAAAAAAAAAAAAAAAACACCTGCCAGAGAAGTGGCCCTGATTTCCATAGCTACTGCCTTGTAGATGTCACATTCCGCCCTCTAGCTTATGAACAGGGACCAACTTTATTTCTTCATCAGAATCACATCTCCTTCTAGAATGTTACAATTCTACCAGGCTCATGTTCACAGCCTCCCCATGGGGAGCACGCCCGTGCTCAAAGAGAGAGGGCTGTCACACAGGAAGGCTCTCTCTAACCAGGGTTCTAAGTGTTCTAAGTGTGGAGATGTCATCCCTAGTCTCTCTTTCTCTCTCTCTCTCTCTCTCTCTCTCTCTCTCTCTCTCTCTCTCTCTCTCACACACACACACACACACACACACACACACGTCATCCTGCCTCCCTCCAGAGTAGAGGGGAGGAGTGTTCAAGAATGTGCCCAGTCCCAATTAGACTGCTCCCAGCTCAGGGACCATGGGCACGTGTCCCCCTTCCTTCTCTGTAAAGCACAGATGTCCCTAAGCACAGAAGACAATTTCTGCAGCCTGCAGGTATTCCCAGGGGCTTGTCTGGCTGTCCTTAATCTAAGAGAATCCTCCTGTGCACGCATACAGCTGGGCCCTGTCTGTTCTCTCAGTCACAAGCCCTATACCCTTAGAGCCTCAGGCTGAGACAGTCAAAGGAAGTCATCAGGTCATTTGGAGACTCCTTCCTTGTCATGAGTACAGCAAAAACATCATAGACATCCAGAGAAAAGCCCCAAAGGTGTGGCTATGCTGTCCCCATAGGAGGTAACAACAGTTTGAAACGTTGGCTTCTCTGCCCAGTAATTCTAACAACCAACTCCTATGGAAACCAAACGGTCCATGCTCACGGTCTATGCTCATGGTCCATGATCATGGTCCATGCGCTCGGTCTATCCTCACAGTCCATCTTCATGGTCCATGCTCACGGTCCATCCTCATGGTCCTTGCTCACGGTCCATCCTCATGGTCCATGCTCACGGTCCATGCTCATGGTCCATCCTCAGGGTCTTTACTGGCCTGGCAGCACCTGGAGCTCCCCGGGAACACCTTCTCCTAGAGGCCCACTTAGGATTTCTTCTACCCATCCTAGATGTTGGCCCAACCTCTGCCCTTCAGCCCTCCACCCGCTCCATTCTCCCTTCCGGCATACTGGCCAGCCATGCGGCTGATCCTGTCCTGGCCACCTGCTCACATTTCAGGCAGAAATGCTGTTTTTCCATTGCTTTTCCTTCAGGGCACCTCAGGACTCCCCTGGGAAAAGCCACCACTAGGACATCCATACTTCCCCTGTCTTGCTTTGCCTTCTCACCAGATGTCTGGCTTCCTGTGCAGACTAGGGCAGGCACCTGGCTGATGTGCAGACTACGGCAGATACCATGGGCATGTGGCTATGTCTTCAGAACAAGATGATGAACACGGTGGAGAATCCCACTCTTGGACAGGTCTGCTCTGCCCAGTGCTCATAAACACATCTAAATCACCTGCATAGACACTGTACGTGTGTGTGTGTGTGTGTGACCGTCTGAGGAACACACCTGGCCTCCTACTCCAATATTAATCCTGCCTCTGATTGATAACCTTCTAAGAAGTCAGAAAGAACTGTGTTTGTGGGCCTCAGGATAAGCTCTTGTGATAGGAGCCATGGGCAGGAAGTCAAGAGGCACAGGGAGGGGGGGGGCATTCTGCCTGAGCCCCGTCCACAGTCTAGGCAATCAGTCAAGTGGGAAGAGGCCTGTCGTTCCAGCTATGAGCCACAGAGTAGAGCCCAGGCCCAAGAGCTGTGCCCTTAAACTGGCCTCTCTCTTCAGCACCATTTGTCCCAAGATGCACATTGCTGACAACTATAATAGTGATGTGTATATTGGCCAGTGCCAGCTGCCTGTCTGCCAGGCATCACACGGTAGAGGTAAACACCCACCAACCTGCACTGGAGGTGATCGGCAGGTAGGTACCATCCCAATTAGACGGGTAAAGCTCAGTAGGGACAGAGGCCTTGTCTCCAGGAGAGCTACGGGGGACGGCTGGAACCTTACATGCCATCTCACACACACACACACACACACACACACACACACACACACACACACACCCTTCCCCTGCCCGGGTACCCGTGGACTTCTGGCTGAGCCAAAAGCATTGATTTAAGGCACCGGACTTCAGAACCATTACTATACTGAGAATAGGACACTGAGTTCACAGCCCCTCCCACCTGTCCGGAAGCTAACATTGATCAGCTGGCAGAGCTGGCAGCTGACTGCTTCCCTGGGCAGGGCTAAGCCCTACTCCTGCTCCTCTCCAGGACGCAGCAGCCAGGGGCCAGGCTGATAGCCAGGACTGTCTACCGTGTTTGAGCCAAACTCATAGGCATGAAAAGGCAGGGGCTTCAAGCCTCTTCTTGTCCAGGCTGTGACACTTCTAAGACATGCCACCCGTCTACCTACTGCCTTAGAGTCACCCCTCTTTCTGAGAGCCTTCATGCTCTGTCTAGTCCCACCTCACACCCCACTTCCTGCTTTCCTCTACCATCCTCAGGGCCAGCAGTGAGCACCACAGTGATTGGCTGAGGGATAGGCATGTGTTGGAAGCCAACAAAAGAGAACCCACCCCAGGGCTTCTGCTGATAGGTAGCAGGTGCCAGAGGGCAGGGGCTCTGTATCCTGGGCTGCTTGCTGGGAGCAGGGAGCTGCTGTGGACACTTCTACCACCTGAAGTGACACACCGTGAGAAAAGCAGAGTCGAGACTCTGAGAGGAACTGTATTCCAGATAGGTCTTTTGAGCCCCCGTGGCTCTAACCCTGGGTTTTTGAATGTGAACCAAAACCCTGCTTTAATTTAGGAAACGTTTCCGTATTCTCAAGAGACCGTGGAAGCCATGGGTTTGCAAAGAGCATCAAGGCTTCCAAAAGGCCCCTCCCACTCTCGCTCGCTCCTTCCTTTCCTTCCTCTGCCTCCACAAGGAGTGAGAGGTGCAGACCCAATGAAGTCACAAGGGATCCAGTGAGGAGCTGACTCTCCTCTCCCTTTTCCTCTCTTCCTCTAAAGGGACGAGCTTCCAGGCCTTCAGGCCCCAGGAGGACAGAAATAAAGGGCAATAAAGGGAGGGAGGGAGGGAAGTGGCTTCAGTCTCTCAGAGTTAAAAATAGCTTCCCGAGGAGGCCTCCTGCGGGTTAATCTGGCCAATTATCCAGCCCCTCTCCACCCTATGGGCACTGCCTCCTCCTTGCTATCCTCCAGGTGGTCCCCACATGGGGCCATCATTCCAAGGACATAGGCCTCTGCCCCAGTGTGCCCCCTACCCCCACAGCTGAACCCTGGCCCTCCTTCCTCAGCATGGGTTCAAGAAGGGTGGAAGTCCTGGTAAGTCTACCCAGGCCTGGCCAACAGAGGTCTGTGTTTATCCTGACATGAAGAGAGGATGATGCAAAACACTCTGCTTCCCTGAGAAAGAAGATGGGAGGCCGATTGGGGGCTGCTGGGGTCCATCTGCATTAGCAAACTGAAAGTCTACGAATTCAGACACCAGTGTCCGTGACTTTGTCCTGGGAGGGGACCTTGACTCCATTCACTTCTGCGTCTTGACCTTCTTCCCAAGGGCTCTGGACTTAGACCTGCCTGATGGGAACCCATTGTATGAGGTGTCCTCCCATAGGCTCCATTCAGTTGGCCAGGAAAGGGGAGGGGCAGGGTGGTGACAGGCATAGGACACATTGGCACATCCTGTGGCTCCAAGCCATTTGGTTTGATTTGATATTGATGAACACGGCTTCAGTGATTTTTTTTTTATCATTCAAGTGACTCTACTAGTGAAATAAAGGCCAATAGAACAGTGATGGGAAGAGACGAATCTTTCCGGGGGGACCAGGAAGACTAAAAGCCAGTCTTGTGTCCGTGCCCTATGGCCTAGTTCTCCTGCCTGCCCCAAGATGGGGGTTGTTTGTTCCATATTGAAACATTCCCCCTGGGAGAGCAAAGGCTCCTAAGACCAGCTAAGTGGAAGCAATCTGCTTATTTCTTAGAAGGTTCCAAGCTTCGCAGTGCCCTTCCCAAAGCCTGTGTAAGTGAAGAGCAACTGCTGGAGAGTGGAGCTTCCTTTAAGGGAAGCTGCCACCACGCTGGAGTGGACCTTTTTTTTTTTTTTTAGTTTTTCGAGACAGGGTTTCTCTGCAGCTTTGGAGCCTGTCCTGGAACTAGATCTTGTAGACCAGGCTGGCCTCAAACTCATAGAGATCCGCCTGCCTCTGCCTCCCAAGTACTGGGATTAAAGGTGTGCACCACCACCGCCCGGCTAGGGGGGGACCTTCTTAATGATACAACCACCTTTGAATCATTCGTGCTCCTGAAGGTGACCCAAATAAACCAATCCGCCAACATGGATTTGGTGGAATTGTTCTTTCTTCTGTTCAGGAGTCCCAGCCACTGTGAGTAGAACTCTTTGGTCACCTCTCTCCAGGAAACAGCACACGGCAGCTGATCTGGACTAAGCATGCGGAGATCCATCGAGCTGGACAAGTTGGGAGGGCTGGTCAGTCTTCTCACAGCCTTGGCAATCTTTAGGGGGGAAGCAGGCTAGCTGGCTATCTGCTTAACCCCTGCTTTAATTGGGGGTTGATGCCACTCCTGCAGGGACCCTCTCGGAGGGTGATTCTCTCTGTGTTAGAGACAGACTGGGGCTTTAGGAGGGAAAGCTAGCTCTGAACCTCTACGTTCTGGACCTCAGTGTGCCAGGGGCTGACCTCCTGAGGGGCCACTGCTCTGTGACGGTCCAAGGAGGCTGGTGATCAGTTGAGCTATCTTGAACACAGATGGTGTAAACTGGGTCAGAGTTGACTTCACAGGACCCCACCCCTTAGGTGCCAGTTGGCCCCCCGAGGCATAGTCCTAGGAGCCAGCTGAGGCTCCTGTTTATGGGAGCATCTTTGGACTGGGCTAAGGAACAGACCTGGAAAGGAAGGAGATGGAACTTCAGGGCCTAAGCCTTTGCCTTCTTCTTCACAGCTTCATTTTCCTCAGCCATAGAACAGACATGGTGGCCCGTGGGGGTCTCTGCATTACCCCAGTACTTTGGTGCTGCCCAGTGGTCGAGTGCTCTGACCACTCACTGGGTAAGTGAGTAGATAGCACAAAGAGCCCAGGAGACACCACACCGAAGCCCCAGCTAAGTGCCTAGCAGCAGGGCCTGGTGAAGAACCTCAGCTGGTGGTCTCTAGTGGCCCCACATGCCCTCAGGCCACAGCATGTCCCTCTGCTTGTCCCACCATCACAGAGCTCTGGGAAACACCCCTCTACAGTTCCACTTGTCTCCTCTGTCCTCCCTGCCTAGCTAAGTCTCTCCTTTTGGCCTCACCTCCCGGATTTGCCTCAAGCTTCAGCCCCCTGTAAACTGGTGGCTTCTTACTCCCCAAGTCCTGGAGCAGCCAGCTGTGTGTCCCCATCCTGTCTGCGGTGATTAATAAATACAACAATGGCCTGGATCTTACAGGAACTCCAGGGAGCCCGTGTCTTCTCTCAAGGATGCCCTTGTCCCACACGCCTGGACCAGGAGGCTCGCTCACCTCGGGGATACTCAAGGTGCCACCACCCTTTCGCCCAGACTACAAATGCTCTTCCTGTTGGCATCTTGATTTTTTTTTATCACAGGACTATTGAGGATTCCTGAAATGAAGGAGGCTCTCCTTCAAGCTGGCCCAGCTACAGCGTGGGGAAACCTGAACCCCATTAACCTGGCTAGAGATAAAGATGGAATAAAGAGCCATGGGACCTAGAGATGGAACATACCTTGTTGTACATGAAGGGTTCATCAGGGACAAGTAAGTAGGTCAAATATGTCTTCTTTTTTTCTTTTTTGTTTGTTTTATTTTGTTTTTTTTGAGACGGCCTCATAGAACCCAGGCTAGCCTCGAACTTGCTATGTAGACACACAACCTTGAACTCATGATTCTTGTGCCTCCATCTCCCAAGTGCTAGGATTAGACAGGCCAGTGTCATCATATCCATCTCTTCTACTCCACTTCTGAGCTGTTCCTCCAGGAAGGTATAGCTCGGGCTCTGGGAGCCAGGAGACTGAGTTCAAACCGTAGCCCCCTCATTCACAAGCTGTGTGACCTACGAAGACTCACTAGGCCTCACTTTGTCTCAGTGTTTTCCTCTGCTAGACAGACTATGCTATATTAGTGCCTGCCTCACGGAGCTATGGTGAGGGCCATATGAAGGGGAAGCAGGGTCCAGCAGCTGGCACGTAGCAAGTCTCCATAAATTCTAGAAACTGTTATTCCATCGCTGTCATTTGCTGCATGTGGAGTTGCTGGTGCTGCTGGATATTCCGGTCAGGAAGCTCTGGAGAGAGGTGCAGGGTAGAGCCCAGGGGCTTCCATTAGACTGGGACTATAACATCATTTCTACTATGAACCTTAAGCTGAAATCCAACTATAAACCAAAGCAGCAAGCCCCAGGGGGTCAGCAGCACCTGGTACTACCACCTAGTGAAGTCACAACCCACCCAGGGCTGGTAGATTCCAAATGTCCTTCATATTCATTTCCAGTTCACGGTGGCCAAACTCCGAGCACATGCCGATGAAGGTGCCATTCCCAGATGGTCTGTATTTTCTTTTTTCTCTTTCTCTCTCTTTCTTGTATGCATGAGTGAGTGTGTGTGCATGTGTGCGTGAGTGTGTATGTATGTATACATATGTCACTTAAGACAGAGCCCAGAGCCTCCTACATGCTAGGCAAGTGCTCACCATTCAGCTACTTGTGATTTCAAGATAGAATCTCAGAAATCTGCCTAAGCTAGCCTAAACCTTCATATACCCCGTCTTAGCCTCTGGTACAACTGGGATCATAGGCCAGTGCCACCATACCAGCTACAGAAACATTTCTAAACCCTATGAACACCTGGCCTCCTCTAGTGTCCCAAGGTCTGTTTGATAACTAGGATTCTGCAGAAAGGCCAACAGCACAGAGGAAGGACAGGGTGTCTCAAGCAATGGCCTTCGGGTGCTGAACATACTGACCATGATGCCCTCAGCCCAGACTCCACCGCTTTGGTCCTGACCTTATCACTGTGTGCTTCAAGACCCAAGTCAGTCTATCTTCCTGTGCATCTTGAGGTCCCCCTGAATAAGCCCTCAAATCTCTATAGCTATCATGGAACTTGGGTGAGGGGCGTATCTAAGCCCAGGGGCCAGGCAGCTTCTGCCGACCTTGTGTCTGGGATCTAGTCTTCAGTATCTAGCCTGACCCCAGCATCCTAGCCAGGCTTTTTATGCCTCTGGCCACTCCAGAGTCCCCTCTAACAGCTTCCCCCCACCCAGCACACACATCATGTATTCAAAACGGATACTCATAGAACAAAGGAGAAGCAAATAGTGACATCCGTAAGGTCCTTCCCATTGGGTCCTTCAGCAGGGTCACCCACAGGGAAAGGACTCTGGAATGAAGCCAAAAGCTGGTCTGGAGGAAGAAGCTATCACCCACAGCAGAGCTGGTGACTGGGCTGAACCTGGTCCCTCATCCCTCCTCACGGTGACCCCAAACCCTATGGAGCTCTGATCACCCCCGCTGCCAGCACACTGATTTTCTCCAGGTCACCAGACCATTCCTGCCATGGTATTTTAAAGATGTGGAAACTGAGGCCCAGAGACATTAAACCCAGGGTCGCACAGCCATGGAATCACTACCTCCAAAGTAGATGCTCAGAAAGCCCTCTGCTGTGTGATGCCCGAAGCCCAGTGGGGATCTGTTCAAGGACTCCCAAGTCCTCAGGTGTCAGCTGCCTAAGAGAAGAGAGGGCAGAATTTGCACAAAATGCGTGCTCGTCCGTCCATGTCCTTCCTTATCCATAGGAGCACAATACTGAACACAGCATGAATGCTGTGTGAACCACGGCTGATACTGTCTGGGGAACAAGAAATCAGCTTGTGCACACTCAGACAGATTCTATGGTCCCCATCATTGCAGCTGTGTGGGAACGGAACCCAAGGTCTGGCACATGCCAAGCCAAGCCAAGCAAGCTCTCTACCACTGAGCTACACCCCAACCCTTCTTAATTTTTAAAAAGCCATTTCATTTTGAGGTAGAATTTCACACAGTCTCCCTGTGGACATAGAAACTGAGAGCCAGGCACAGCTGGCCTGGGGGCTAGTGAGTGCTACTTTACAGGAGGGGCCTCCAGGCAGCTTGTCAAGGCATGTGGGGTGAGGCGATGGTGCGATCAGGCAGGCAGGGTAGGGCCAGGAGGTCAGAGACCAACTGAGCGCCATTGTCCCAGGCTTCCTCCTGGGCCTTTGGCCATGCAAGGGCTTAGGCACAAAATGAGTGCAATGAGCAAAGCCAGATGAGGAATTCAGGGCTGTGTCAGCACATAGCCCCAATGTGCAGGCTGCCCCTCCGGCCTCTCCAGTGCCCCTCAGCTCCTCTCTCCATAGCTGGAGAGGGCAGCAAGAGACTGAGGGAGATAGTTTGTCAATTTGCTTTTGAATGATTTCACTTTCTGCCCAGCTATGCTGCGCTGGCCCTTGGGGACTCCTGTTGTGGGAAACACTGACCACAGAATTATCAATGGAAAATTGGGTTTCAGAAGGCCAGCAAGGACCCTGATCACACTCCACAGTGTAGCCTCTGTGCCCGACTTGCCATCTCCTTTCATTTTAGAGCTGGAATCCCACTTTAGCAACAAGCCCATCTAAGGCCAGGCGCTTGCCTGGACCTGGTGAGACAACAGCCATGAAGGGGTGAGAACATGGGAGGTGGTGGGCAGGCTGAGTCCAAGCACCATGAGAAGTGACTGCTCCAAGCAGCCTCTCCCGGAATGTGACAGGCTGGGGAATCCCACCGAATCCTCTATTCCTTGTGTCTGGAGATGCTGGTCAGACCTAACTAACCTTGAGTTCAACCCCAGAAAGAAAAAAAAAAACAGCTTAGCCACAACCTGGAGGCCCTCGTCCCCTCCTTCTCACCCTCCCTAGTGTCTTCTCAACATAGACCCTTACCCCAGGGCCTTTGCGTTCAAGGCAGCTCCACACATCGCACACTGCCGACTTCTGAATGACTCACACATCCCCTCCCAGGGGGAGGCTTCTTTTGGATACTTTATATAAAATTGTATCATTGCTGCCCTGTGTTCCTTCCAGGGCTTTGTTTTGCTATAGCTCACTAATCCAGACCTGACATGGTGTCTAATTTCCTCATTTGTTGTGTTAATTGCCAGTTTTCTTTAGGAAGCCAGGGATATTTGTTGTATTGACTGCTGTATCCCTGGTGCCTAAATCAGTACCAGGATAACTGGAGTCAGAACGGAATCTTCACAAAGAAGCCTCAAGGGAAGACCTCCCTATTTCCTGTCTTTCTTCTATTTTCCTCCTCCTCCTTCTTCTTCTTCTTCTTCTTCTTCTTCTTCTTCTTCTTCTTCTTCTTCTTCTTCTTCTTCTTCTTCTTCTTCTTCTTCTTCTTCTTCTTCTTTTGGCAGGGTCTCCCTTTGTAGCGCTGGCTGGCCTGGAACTCACTGTGTAGATCAGGCTGGCTTCTAAGATTTACACTCTGCCAGAAGAGTGCTGGGCTTAAACGTGTGTACCATCACACCTGACTACTCTGTCTTTTTGTTGGCTGGTTATTGGTTGGTTGGTTTATTTTTGAGATGGGGCTTCACTCTGTACCTACTGATTGTCCTGGAACTTGCTATATAGACTAGAATGGCTTTGAACTCACAGTGATCCATCTGCCTCTGTTTCCCCAGTGCCGGGGTTAAAACCATCCTCATCCACCATGCCATACCTGTTTCCCCATTTTAAAAGGAAGGAATATAATCAGCACCCCAAACTGATTGTGACAAAGCCTTGGACCTTCTCTTGATGCCCACAGTCATCTTTTTTTTTTTTGTCTTACAAAATATTGTTTTATTTATATATTTCTTTTTTTTACATTTTTTAAAATTTATTTATTTATTAAAGATTTCTGTCTCTTCCCCGCCACAGCCTCCCATTTCCCTCTCCCTCCCCCAATTAAGTCCCCCCCTCAGCCCGAAAAGCAATCAGGGTTCCCTGTCCTGTGGGAAGTTACTAGACCTGGATGGAGGTGGGGGTTCCTTGGACTTCTCACAGTCATCTTGACGGACGACTACACACAGGAGGAAAGTCAGGGTCTTTGCTTTCTTTCTTATTTGTTTCTTTTACTTCGGCTCAGACTCCCACTTGATTCCATATAGTTAGTTCATCACTAAGGACTGTCTCTCTAACCTGTCCCTTTCCCCTTCCAGGCTGAAAGCAGAAATAAGTCATGTCCTAAGCCCGCCATCACCTTGGATTCCAGGAACAGCAGAGCCTCTCAGGACAGACCACCTCATCTGGTACATCTGGATTCAAACCTGTTCTCACCTGCTCCTAAACTCTGAGGCCTCCAAGGAGATTTCTTCATCCCTCCCTGACGCCATTTCCCCATCCGCGGATGGATACAGAAACGGCCTCCTCTAAGACTGTAGGAACTTTTAAATAAGGTAGATTAGGAAAACTGCAGTAGGGCATAAGAAGGCACAGAGCAAGCACTGTATCATCCTGCTCGTCCATTCGTTCACCTACCAACTGCCTCTCCACCTACCCTCCTCCTCACCCACCCACCTCACCTGCCCACCTAGCTATCCACAAATCTGTCAATCCACCCATCCATCCCCATCGTCCACTTATTGTTGGTGGCAGACTCTTCACATGTCCCTCCCAGTGCCCTGGCTTCATGTCCACTTGTCTGTCTACGCATCTGTCTTGTCACCTACAGCATCAGCTTTTTCAGCCTTCCTGTCTCTTACTCCTGGGGACTTTTCCAGCTCCTAACCCCAACTTTCTCTGTATAAATCCTCTCTACCTCCTGCTGCTGGCAGAGCAGAGCCAACCTTCACATTTAACTGGGTCTTCACCTTCTACACTGGCCACCTCAGATGCCTCCAGTTCACAGAGTGGAAGAAAGAGCAGAGGGATGGGAAATGCCACTCACCTTGACCTCCACATTCCTTGCTAGCTGAGCTAACTGGGAGTATGTTAGGTGTCCTGCAAGGAACCAGTCACTCAACTACTTAAAGTAATGTGTGTTAGATGCTAACACAATGGACCTCAACCTGTGGGTCGTGACCCCTGGGGATCACATATCAGAAAACCTATATGTCAGGTATTTACATTACAATTCATTGTTATGTTGTAGCAAAATTACAGTTATGAAGTAGCAATGAGGGGGTCATAAAGCAACAACAAGGGGGTCACCACAACATGAGGAACTGTATTAAAAGGTTGCAACATTAAGAAGGCTGAGAACCACTGCCTAAGCAGAACAGACAAAGCCCCTGTCCCATGAAACTGCTGTCCTGGTGCTTGTAACAAACAGGGGGGTGAGAGATTCTACTTAAGCTGTCAGATGTTATCCACATGGGCAAGGAAAGGGTTTTTTGTTGTTGTTGTTGTTGTTGTTGTTTGTTTGTTTTTCAAGACAGGGTTTCTCTATAGCTTTGGTGCCTGTCCTGGAACTAGCTCTTGTAGACCAGGCTGGCCTCGAACTCCCAGAGATCCGCCTGCCTCTGCCTCCCGAGTGCTGGGATTAAAGGCGTGCGCCACCACCCGGTTTGTTGTTGGTTTTTTTGGTTTTCCTTTTTGTTTTTCCCCACAGGGTCTTACTATGTAGCCCTAGACAGATGGTTTCAAGCTCATGGCGATCCTCCTGCCTCCACCTCTACCTCCCAAGTGCTTATGGGGATTATCTGCCACCACTCTTGGCTCATTGGAAGATCTTAAGCATAAAAGTGATAAGAGCTGACAGCTTTAAATAGGAGGCAAGTAATGCCCTGCCCCGGTGGGTGCTCTAGCACCCCTGCCCTGCACTAGTGAGGCTAGAGGTGTCACAGGCACCTGGGGCATCTGAGTCCCAGGTCACAATTTCCAAGTTCTTGTGTTTCAGGGAAAAGAGTTGGAGGAGGGGCACATGGTTAGACACAGAGAAAGCATATTAAGAAAGGAAAAGAGGCGGGCTGTGGTGGTGCATGCCTTTAATCCCAGCACTAGAAAGGCAGAGGCAAAAGGATCTCTGAGTTCCAGGTCAGCCTGGTCTACAGAGCAAGTTCCAGGATAGCCAGGGCTACACAGAGAAACCCTGTCTCGAAAGAAAGAAAGAAAGAAAGAAAGAAAGAAAGAAAGAAAGGAAGGAAGGAAGGAAGAAAGAAAGAAAAGCATCCTCAGAGTGGAGGGGGACTGGTGAGCTGGAAACATCCTGGCCACCGGGCTCACAACCCTCTCTTTATAGGTTATTTATGTAGCACCCGTCTCTCCCACATTCGTACAATGCAGTTTGCAGTTTGCAGCGCAAGGCTTCCCACTCTTCCTTTGCCAACCCTTGTCTTTCACCCGTTAATCTTGATGTCTCCCGCCACAGAAGTGCTAAGGGCAGAGACTGTGGTGGGGACATTTTCGCTGAGAGAAGAGGAAGAAGGAATGGGGGTGGGGTGGGGCTGTAGAAATTAAAGAATAAGTGACCAAGGCAAGGGAGAAGGAGGCAAGAGTCCCCAGACTTGACCTCAGTGCCTGCTCCACCTATGACTTGGGCACTGTGGCTCCTGTGGGAAGGACGTCAGAGAGGCCTCTAGTGGCAACTCATTGCTCTTCTGCCTCTGGGCACTTCCAGCACTCCTGCCCACACCAAAATCTCTCTATCCCAGACGAAGGTCTTTCCTGAGCTTCAGAACCTCAAGCAGAGGCAGGGGAGAAAGTGGGGAGGCCTCCAAGGACATCCATGCTGCCCCCTATTCCCCTGTGCTAGGCTATTCCTGTCTCCCATCCCTGTCCCTCCAGCTATTAGTGTGTCTTTCAGCAATGATGGAGGCTCTAAGTAAGTTCAGTTCTCCTTGGAGACCTCCCCCTGCCCAGGACCTCGGGAAATTAGCAACTCAACTTAATGGTGCAGAAAGTGGAACCTCTTGCTGCTCTTGAAACCCACCCCACCCCCAGGAGTTCTCCAGCATGCTCCCCTTTCCCAGATGCCATTCAAGCACCAGGCACAACCATGAAGTCAAATTAATTTAAACTTCAAGATTTTTCTACGAAAAATGGAAATAGCAATGTAGCCTATCTTGGTTGGAACAAAGATATTCTAAGGATAAGTCTTTGTCCCCTCCCCTAAGGCATCAAACTGTTGAGATACTGGAGCCTCCTCCCCATTCCCCACCTCAGTTGAAATTTCTTTAGGAATGTCATGTTGGGAGAAGGAAAAACTGAAGTCTGGGACAAGCAGAAAGGGATTCTCTTGCATAAAGAGGTTTCACACAACCATCAATCTTCTGGAGGGGATTTAAGCCTAGGCAGTAATGGGTCATGTGGGTGGGACTATTCCTTAGTAATGTATATTTCTTGCTTTCTATCTAAACCTAACCCTTATGTCATGACCCAAAACATAGACTCAGGGGCCACTGGAGCTCTTTATGTGTTCTCTCAATGTAGCCACACTCTTTTTTTCTAATTTCCACTGTCTTTTTAATTGCTCTATTGAGGATGCTGGCCGAGCCTAGCTGGTTAAAGCTGCGGGGCCCTGAACAACCCTACTACAGCAGCATCATTTTCTGCTTTGCCCAAGATCAGGTTCTTCTGGGGTGCAGAGTTCTGCTGAGACCACTCCAGAATTCCACAGTCTTAGTCTGCCTCACCCCACCCTATCTCTGGGTTAGATACAGACAAGTAGGGACATCCTACTGGCTGATGAGACAAATTAGAGAGAGCTCTTTGAGAAGTACGAAATTCAGCCACCATGTCGTGAAGAAAGCCTTGGTAGGAGTCCTCATCAGAGTCAGCCAGCCGGCTAAAACCAGAGTGACCCAGAGTAGGCACAGAGGAGGGGATGAAGTGGGCTTGGCAGAGTGGGTTATAGGAGATGACAGACAATGAGGATCTACAGGAAGGGTTCAGCTTGGGGACAACCAGCACACAGTTAACTGCAGACCTTTCCTCCCAAGGTGTCTCAGTCTCTGACCTGGAAGCTGGCTTACCCACCCTTTCCCACCCACCACAGGCAGAGAGGGTCTCCTAAGTTCAGGGATCTTCACGAAAGTGTCCTCTCCTGCCACAGGCCTGAGATCCCACCATTAGTGACTCATTAGGGGAATGACTAAAAGGGCAAGAGGACCTCCCTTGTGACTAGTGACTGATTCTTTCTTACAGCCAAGAAAAGGGACTTCCATCCATTCTGCAGCCCCTCCATCGGCAGCACACACACACACAAAGAGAAACATACAGTGGTACATACAGATACGCACACACAGGAACACACAAAGACACATACACAGACACAAACAGAAACACACAATGATACACACTGGTGGACTCGTCATAAAATAAGCCCTTGGAGCAAGCTGTCTCTGAAAGGATCCCAAGACAGTACTGTCAACTCTTCCCCTTCGTTGGTCTTTGGTCCTCCCCACTCAGTCACAGCGGGCGGTGCTGAAAATACCATGCCAGCCCCTCCCACTTGGCAGGGCCCACCCTGCCTTGGGTCCTCCTCCTTTCCTGAGGTCAGAGAAGACCCTAGCACATCTCTCTGGCGGCCTGGAACAAGAGAGCCAATAATTCTGTTTCTCCATCCTCTGGTCCCATGAGGAGCCAAACGAGGAGCAGTGGTGTTGAGAGTGGACGTGGCAACATAAAGACAAACATAGGAAAAAAACCAAAGCCATCAAGGAAAGTCTGGAAACCTTTCCCTCCCCCAGATGCACTCAGCAAACGGAGCACATTCAAGAAAAGCCTGCGCTATACAAACGGGGGAGACAAGTGCTATGTAAATGACCTGAAAAGGGTCATGAGCCTTGGGGTCCAGTGCTTTCTCAGTGCATGCTTTTCCCTCGGCTCACTGGCCCGCTCCCATGAGCAGAATGCTTTTCCCGTAGCTCACCCTGTGTCCTTCATTCATTGCTAGGATTTGGCACACGTGAGCCTCAAAACTCCAGGGAGTGAGCCCGTGACTCAGATCCAGACCTTTAACAATGAGGAACCCCAGCATGGAGGATCCTCTGTGGGGGCGAGGCGAGCACCCAGCCTAGCATGGGAGACAAGGCAGACAGCTCAGTGTCTCAGCAGTTGCCCCAGGAAGAGGCCAGGCCCAGCTGAGCTGCCAGCCAACCTCCACCCTGGAATTCTGGGAGGCACGTAATTCAATTCTCATTCTAATTAGGAAAATCTAATTCTAAGAATCATGAGGACTCTAATTCCCGATGACTCGAGTGGATTCAAGTCCACCCTCTGTTCTCTGCTACCACCAGACTGGAGCCCCAGCACCTGCCGGCTCCACATGCAGTCCCAGCCAAAGACCCCAAAAACCCGAAGCCAGCTTCTGAGCCTGGGGCTGCTCAGCAGTAGGAAGCTGTCTTCCTCCCCCATCCAGGGTCTCTGACTGCCCATTCCAGGGAAGGGCACAGAATGTGCACTCAGTGGATAAATGGCAGTGAGTGGATCCTGTCATTATGACAGCCTAAGACAGCCACCCTCCTGCCTGAGCTGAAGCTCGGAGAATGTTCTTAGATTGGCCCACAGAGTGGAAGAGTTCCTCTGTGTTAAGAGGCACTTTGCAGAGGCCAAGGGTGGGAGGAAAGCTGAACGACCACCAGACACCATCTTCCAGTCCCTCTGTAACTGGCTGACCAGCTGATCCAAGGCCCGCCCCTCCAGACTCCCCATCCTCTACAGTTTCTGAACCCATTGCAACCCCCCCCCATAGTGGCCAGCTGCTTGTGGGAGACTGTTCCTCCCACAGCTCGACACCTTTTCTCAACTGTTCTAACAGGGTCTGCCCCAGACCTACACAGGCTGACAGGTGTGGACCCCTCAAAGATCTGAGGACCTCTGAAACCTGAGGGGTCGGGGTCAGGGAGTAGGCACTCTGCCAGGAAGTAGAGGGTAGGAACAAAGGCCCAGTGGGGGCTGGGGCTAATGGACTGCTAATGGCCTTGCAGCTGGGCCCTGGTGGCCCCTGGTTCCCTAGGCTCTCTTAACTCTGCTAATGAATGTTCCCCTCCCATAGCAGGCCCTTCTTTGGGGGCCCAAGGTCGGCAGAGCCTAGTGTGTAAGTGGCAGGAAGGCCCAGCCCCTCTTCCACTCCACAGTCCCCCGCTTCCCTCCTTTGTACTTCAGGGCACTCAAGGAGCCAGGCATTAGTTTGTAGCGCTCAAGAGAAGGCTACCAACCCATCTCTCGTTACGTGTTATAAAACCAAGATGTAATACATAAATCCAGTCTCATTCATACCTTCCCTGATCATCTGATGCTTAAGGCTCCCTTCTCTCTGGGTTTAGGTTCCCAGTCACAGACACACACACACCCGCCCCCGCTTCCAACCCTGGCCAGAGAAAGAAGGCTATGACAGCCATCCTTGTGGCACAGAAGACCTAGTGTCCAGCTTCGCATCTGCTCAGAGTCACAGCAGTGAAAAGAGAGACGAGATAACGTGACACAGCCTTGAAAACCCAGCTAAGTGGCATTTGTGTTTGGAGCTCTTAGGCAATAGGAACCTAAGGATGGGCTTCTGATAAGAAAGATGGTGCCTGGTGACAGTTGTAGGAGATGCACGCAGAGCCAGAGGTGTAGACTGGATAGGTAGATGGGCGTACGGCAGATCGGTAGGGGGGCGGTGTGTTGGCAAGGCAGTTGCAGGATGATAACGTGTGGGTAGGTAGTGCATTGATGGGTGAGTGGGTAGAAAGGCACATGAGTAGATAGTTGGGTGGGTGCAGTAGCAGGTAGGTAGAAAAATAGAAGGGTGAGCAACCTGGACTCAGAGGGATACCTGGGTGGACAGGTAGATGAGGTGTTAGCAGACAACCGATTCTCCTAGTCTACTTGGGTAAGCGCAATCACAGAACAGAATGGCTAGCGTTTTCCCATGCAAAGACAGGCTGGAAAAGATGGCACCTTTCTGGAAGACTGGAGGTCACAATGTATCTCTGAGGTGCCTGGCAGACCCCTCCTGACCTTCTAGGGCCCTGGGTTTAGTTATTGTCATTTTATCTCACTTCTTTCAGCTAGAGTCAGCCTTTGCAAGGTCTGTTTCCTCACATAGACTTTGCTCGGTTATTTCCTCTGCTTGGATGTTCTCTTGAGCCTACACTACTCCTTTTCTTCCTCCTACAATGCCCTCTAGACTGGTTCAGGGCTGTCTGGGCTCCTACGAGCTTTTGGTCTACACCCAGTGAATCTGGGGCCCATGATCTGTCCACAGAGACAAAGAGCCCTGGGAACAAGAAATAGCAGCCCATTATTCTGATGTTCCCAGCCTTGACCATTTGCCAGGCCTTCCAGCCTCTCAACACCCAGTTTTTGAGTGGGGCTGAGGGACAACTGGTAACCACCACTACCTCTCTAAATGGATCCTAAACTCAGACCTTTGTCCAAAAGCTTTGGTTTTGTTTGGGTTTGGGGTTGCATTGTATTGTTTGGGGGTTTGGGCTATTTTGTTTGGGTGTTTGAGTTGTTTTAGTTTTGGTTTTGAGACAGAATGTAACTGTGTAACCCAAGCTAGCCTCAGACTTACAGTAATCCTCCTGCCTCTGCCTCTTACGTGCTGGTAAATGAGCACCATGCCCCTCAGGTTGCCCAGATCTTTTGGATAGGAGTGTTGAGGGAAAAGACTCCTGAGGACAGAGCCAGGGATTCTGGCACTACAGCAACTCCATCAGAAACAAACATACAACTCTGTCTGCCATGGCCATTCTGTCCCTTCCCTGCTCTGTCTGACCTTGGATAACTTCCTGAAGGCTCCACCATCTGCCAATAGTGTCATGGGAAGTTGGAGAAGACCAAGGCAGTGGCTGGGAACCACAGAATAAAGACTCTGCAGCAGGAAACAGGCCAGGCCAGTCCCAAGGCCCTATGTTTGGAGGATAGCTAAGGCAGACAAGAAGCAGCTACTCTGGGAGTGGGGTCATCACTGGCAAAGGTGGGGCCTAGAACCTGCCACTCCAAAACAGAAGCCGGAACAATGTGGGCTTCAGGGGAGAGTTTGGCTTTGCCAGACCACGGGCCCTGCTGGACTCAGGGCCTTCTCATTCACTGTTCCCTATGCCGTGAATACTGGTCCCCAGATGGATCTCGCTTCGTCCTCGCCCGCTCCACGTCTTTGTCCAACTGTCTTCTGCTCAGGCAAGGCTAACCTGGCAGCATGAGCCCTTTCCCCTGCATTGTTTTTAAGTTGCCAGCTGCCGCTTGATTTTTACCAGTCTCCTTAGCTTGAATATTAACTCCACAGCTCCTTCACCTTGCACAGGTGATTGGCACACAGTCCTTCTAAGTGTCATTGAATAGAGAGGACTCACAGGGGGCAAGCAGCAGGCAGACGCCACCACATCCCTGGGAGCTGATGGCATTTGCCCCTTTCTTTCTGTCACTGCAGTCGCTGAACACTTGCTGAATAGAACCATCCAGACACTGTCTGGGTTCGGGTGGGTAAGTCGACAGTCACACACTAGTGGAGACAAGCAATTGGTGTGCCTCTACATCCGTGGGAACCCAGAGGACTCAGACAGGTTCCCTAACTAGGCCAGGACCTGGCCTGGAGGACCAGGGGTCAGGCACACTCTTTACTCCAACTGTGAGACTGGGCTTCTTTCACAGGCCAACTCTGGAGAACCCCCAAGCAGAACCCAATGTTTCCTGCTGAGCCCCGCCTCTTCAGCCTGGCTCTAGCTCCTCCCTCTCTACATCCCAGTCCATCTATGGGACCCACATTTCACTTCTTCAATCAGCAGCATGGATCTACTTACCCGTGGGCAGGGCACACTGAAGGGAGGGCATTCTCGTGTCTTCAGGGTCTCTGCAAAGTCTCCTCCCAACCCCAGACACCCAGTTGGTGGGTGGCAAAATGACTACTTAGAGGAGTAAGGGTCCAAGTAGGAAGCAGGGCTCTGGGGGCGACTGGATTAGGAAACCCCTGCCCATGGGCTTTGGAGCTGCATGGGAGGACATGAACTCTGACCCTCCATGACCGTGGGAGCCTGGCCATGTCATCATACCTCTTTGAACCTGTTTACCCAGCACTCTGTGGGAACACACTTTTCTGCTCTTTCACCATTCCACAATGAGTGCCCCCTACCCTAGACAGGGAGAGGCCTTGATGATGGGGGAGGTGAAGCCAAACCCAACCGAAAATAGCCTGGGATGGCAGGATGATGAAGGCCGTGCCCAGCTGGATGGCAGGAGCCTGTAATTGATTACTCTGCACCAGACATGAATAAAATATCGGCCTCCGCTCTAGGCTGGGTTCAGTATTTGCTAAGGGGGACAGGGGCTCACTTGTACGGTCACCTCCACTCACACCTTCTCAAGACAGAGAAGACCCTGTTCCTTTCTCCTGTCTTCCCCCATACGAAGTTGGCTCCTTGGTGCCTAGAGGAAACACTGAGACTCTGGGCAAGATGGCCTGTCCTCATCCCCTCCTGCCAAGCCCACGGTCCCACTCTACTTCCTACAAACCATCGATGGTCACATACCCACGGCTTTGCCTGTGTGCTAGCCGTACTTCTTTCTTCCTCATCCTGATGTAATACCCGCCACTCACACCAGGCTCAGTGAAGGAGGCTGTTGGAGACACTCTAGCTGCCCCAAGCAAGCAAGAACTTAAAGCACATAGTTCATACCCACCCTGAGCATTGTAGCGCTGCCCCAGGAGGCCCCACTGCCTGGCCCCAGGGTCTTCCTCCTCTCCTAGAACCCTGCGCCCAGCTCCAGAGCAAACCTGATTTCATCCTCCTGGATCCACCGTCCTTCCCCCATCAAATTTTGAAGGACCTCGTGTCACGAATAGGCGAGTGGATGCACATGGGTGAGGTCACACAGGCCTGGCTGGTCACGCCGGGGATCAAGATGATCATAAATGACAAGCCTACAGTAATGATAACGTTCTGACGGCTGAGCAAGAAAGCCAACGGCAGCGTATTTGCACAAATAGGATGCCCACAGCTATAGGGGGTGACCAGGCTCGCCCCGTTAAAACAACAAAGAGTGGGACAGCATTCGTACAGGCTGCCTCTTCCGCTCAGACCAAGGGCCACAGGAAAGCTCTGCAACCAGTTGTGCATACTCTGGTGGTTTTGTTTTGTTTCTTTTTTGCAACTGTGATGAACACCCATGCCAAACACAACTTGGAGAGGAAAGGGTTAATTATGGCTTACATGATCACATCACAGTCTATTATTTAGGGAACTCAGGACAGGAACTTGGAGGCAGGAGCTGATGCAGAGGCTATAGAGGAGTTCTTGCTCGCCATGGTTTTCTCAGTTTGGTTGTTGTTTTATTTTGTTTTTGTTTTTTGTTTTGTTTTAATACACCTAGGACCACTAGTTCAGGATGGCTCTGACCCACAGTGGCCAATCATGAATCAAGGCTAATCTGATGGAGGCAGTTTCTCAGTTGAGCTTCCCTCTTCCCAGATGGTCTTAGCATTTGTCAAGTTAGAAAGAAACAAAACAAAAAGCTAAGCATCAGAGTGTGTAAATCTCTAGAAGTATGCGTGGAAACCCAGTCCTTGTCCCTAGAGCAAAGAGCTGTAGGACTAAGGACAAGCAGTTAGGCGATCCAACCGCTCCAAACCCAGCAGGCATCTGGGGTTGGGATCCCCGGCTCCGACCCTGGTATTTCATAGAGAAAATGATCAGGATAGGGAAGCCTGTAGCACAGGGATGGGTAGTGACCAGCTAGGCAACCCTGCCCAGTCCGTCCACCTGGGGCAGCTGCCACAGCTGACCACGAGGAAGGCACTGTGGGATAGAAAGGTGCAGGCAAGAGCTGGGGGAGCTGAGATAGAAGCAGACTGCAGGGGCTGTGCAGAAAAGTGTCCAGGTCGGTCAGTACTCAGGGGTTAGCAGAGCACAGAGTAGCTAAGGGTACCTGCCATTCTCTTCCTGCTGCTTCCCCAGTGTTTTTGAGGATGTGCGTTGCCTGTAGTACAAATGTCCTCACTCCCAGGCCTGCTGCCTAACTCGGGATGCGGACCCCATGGTACATACCTGCACCCTGTCACAGACTGGGCTGCATGGGTATGTAGTGGTATGTGTGTGTGTGAGAGAGAGAGAGAGAGAGAGACAGAGAGAGAGAGAGAGACAGAGACAGAGAGAGAGAGAGAGACAGAGAGAGAGAGACAGAGAGAGAGACAGAAGAGACAGAGAATATGCACACACGCCTTGTGTATTTATGTGCACACACACTCATGTACCTTGGTGTCTATGCAGTATAACTGACCCTACAAACCCTACATGGATCCTACAAATACAACTTTAAAATAGTCAGGGAATTTGCGGAAGTGGCTCAGTGGTTAAGAGCACTTGTTGCTCTTCTAGAGGACCCAGAACCCATTCCCAGCACCCACACTGATGCTAACAACTATCTGCAACTCCAGTTCCAGAGGATCCAACACCGTCTTCTCACCTCTCAGAGCAAGGCCTGCCTTCAGTTCACAGACATACATATAGGCAAAACATCCACACACATAAAATTAGAATATATAAATATTTTTAAATAAATAAAAAGTCAGAAAGTTGACACGGTAGCTCTTACCTGCAATCCCCCACACATACAGTAGAGGTTAAAGGGGGGCGGGAGTCATAAGTTTGAAGTTAGTCTCACCACCTAGACAGTTCAAGGTCAGCCTAGACAACAAAATAAGACCTTGTCTCAAAAAAACAAATGAGTAAACAACAGAAAATAGCTACAGAAAACCCACATACACAGTCACATGTGGGCAGAGCCTGTGCCAGCTCCCGACATCCTAAAAGCTCTCCACCTCACTTCTCCAGCATGCCGTAGCTGAGCATTGCCAGTCCTGGGTCTTCGTGTGCTGTGCAGCCAGCCTGTACTGCTGTCTCCATATCGAATACAGCATTTTCTCATCTTTATCCCTTAGACAATGCCACCAACTGTTTATACAGGATTTGCATTGGGGCAGGAATTAAGCAACCAAAAATCTAGCAATAAATACATAGATAAATAAATAAATATGCCGGAGGACAGTGCAGGCTGGATGCAAACACATCATTTTATACACAGGACTTGAGCAACCATGGCTTCGGGCTTCTGGGGATATCTGCACCAGTCCCTCCAGATATGGAAGAATGATCCTATGTGTCTCATTACACTCCTCTGATTGTACATCTGTGTGTGTCCATGCAAGTATAGACCTGCACCTGTGTATCTGTGCTGATATGACTGAGTGTCTATATCCTTGTGTATCAGTTTGTGTGCTGTGTGTGTTCCCTATGGCCAAGGCCATGCCTGATGGTGGCTGGCCCACACACAGCCTTGGCCCCAGGAAGAAAGCAGCTCAGACCCTCAGACAGCCCAGCTTTGGCACTGCTTTCCCTGGAAGAACTGCCCCCTCCCTGCTTTCAGACATGGGTGAACCCTGTCTCCTGTCCCCCACTCACCACTTTCACAGCACACGGGGAGACCACTACACACACCCCTCCTTCCACAGACAGTCTGCTCACCGCACCGTGAAGACTAACACACAAGGACAGAGAAGGGTCACAGCTCTGTGATCACCATGTGACCTTGGGGAAATCTTGCTTTCCCCACAAGCAGAAGGACCACATTCATTTTGAGCCCAAAGGGTCGATGAAGCCCCTCTATTCCAAGCTTCTGGGAAAATAGGGGAGACAAAGGAACAAGGGCATGGCAGGGGTTTAGAGACAAGGAGAGGCAAATGAGGGGTCCTGCCTCTATAATAGGGAGCAGCAGGACTAACAAACCTATAGGCTGAGCCCCTCCAGGACTCTTGGAAACACTGGGGAAAAAGGTGGGGAATGGAAGCAAGTTGGGAGTTGGCCATAAGCCCGGGATACAGAATCAAGACCACAAAGGAATCCCTCTGTCTCCAAACAGCATTCTCTCAGCAGGGGTGGATGCAGGGACATGTAGGCAGCAAGGGCCAGGAGGGCTCTCAAGCTTTGTAAACATGAAATAAAGTCCCAGTCAGGAGTGGCACACATGCCTGTAATCCCTGTGCTCCAAAATAGAAACTGAAGAATGACAAATCTGATGCCAGCCTGAGCTGCACAGCAATTCTGTTATTAAAAACAGAAAAACAAAAACAAAAAAAAATCCAACTTGATCACTCAGAAAATAAGACCAATAGTTGACAAATGAGATCTTATGAAATTAAAAGGCACCTGTCAGCAGTGGAAGCTGTCCATCAGATAAAGAGGCAGCGTAGAGAATGGCAGAAAATCTTTACCATTATACGTCCAACAGAATTGGTATCTAGAATATACTAAGAACTCAAGAGACTGTCAATAAAATAAAAAACCTAATCAAATCATGGACTATGGAACCGAACAGGGTTCTCAAAAGAAGATATATAAATGGCATATATATATATATGAGTTTGTGTGTGTGTGTGTGTGTGTGTGTGTGTGTGTGTGTGTGTGTGTTGGTCAGTCTTCTAAGCAACTTTTTTTTTCTTTTGGTTTTTCAAGACAGGATTTCTCTGTGTAGTTTTGGAACCTATTCTAGAATTTGCCCTGTAGACCAGGTTGGCCTTGAACTCACAGAGACCCACCTACCTGCCTCACAGTGTTGGAATTAAAGGTGTGTGCCTCCATACCTGGCCTTATATTTTAAAGTGTGTTCAACATTACTAGTCATAAGGAGATTGCAAATTAAAATTACTTTTAGGTTCCATTTCATTCCACTCAGAATTGCCACCATTAAGAAAACAAATGGCAACAGATACTGGTGAGGATGTGGAGAACAGCTCAGCTTATCCACTGTTAAAAAAAATGAAAATTGTGCCAGGCGGAGGTGATACAGGCCCTTAATCTCAGCACTCATGAGGCTGAGGCAGAAGCAGAAGAACCTCTGTGAGGTCAGTCTGGTCTACAGAGCTAATTCCAGGACAGCCAAGGATACACAAAGAAACCCAGTCTCAGAAAATTAAATAAATAAATGATAAAAAAGAATTAGTATAGTCACTAAAGATGGCAGTGTGTGTCATATTTAGGGTTTCTATTGCTGTGATGAGACACTGTGACCGCGGCAACTCTTAAAAAGAAAAAAGCATTTAATTGGGTTGGCTTACATTTTTCAGATTTTTAGCCCATTATCATCATGGTGCAACATGGCGGTGTGCAGGCAGACATAGTGCTGGAGAAGGAGCTGAGATTCCGTATCCTGACCTGCAGGCAATAGGAAGTGGTCATCTCATGATGCAAAATTCAGTTAGCCCAATTTCAGAAGTCCCCAGTCTTTAACAGTCCCAACATTGCTCCAAAGACCAAAGTCTCCTCTGTGACTCAAGGCAGTCTCCTAATTGTGACCCATTATAAAATCATAAACAAAGTACATGCTTCCAATATACAAGGACACAAAGTGCATCCTTCCTTTCTAAGAGGGAAGAAGAGAAACATAGCAAGAAAAGATTAGATCATATCAAGACTGAACTCTAGCATGATCTAATGGTTTGAATAAAAATGACCCCCAAAGACTCATAGACTGGGCCAGCAGATTAGAATACAGTCTTAGCTGCTTCTCCAGCACCATGTCTGCCTTTTCCTCCAAGCTTCCCGCCAGGAATATAACGGATCAAACCTCTGAAACTGCAAGCAATACATCCATTAAATGCTTTCTTTCTTAGTTATGGTATCTGTTCACAGCAATAGAACACTGATTGAGACAAACGTCAAACACTGAATCCTGTAGCACATGCAAAGCCTCTGGATTGGGCTGTTTCCAATTCCTGTGTGCAGCCCTACTTGGTAAACATCTCACAGCTCTGGCATCTCCAATGCCTCGGGCTCTCCATTAGAATCAAAGCCTCACAGCTTCACAGAGTGACTTCCCAGGGCCTCCTCACAAGGATTCTGACCCTGCCACACACTGTTTAGCCAGGTGGCTCTCGGAAACAGCAGAGGAAAAATCCATTATGCCTTCAATATTGCATTTTTTTATGCCTCTAAAACCAGGACCACACTGTTGAAACTGCCAAATTCTGCTGTCAACTTGGAGTAGAAGCTGCTCCTTGGACCACAGAGCAAACACTGTTTGCTGACACTAGCGATGACGTCTGTCTTTAGTTAGAGTTTCTGTTGCTGTGAAGAGACACCATGACCACAGCAACTCTTATAAAGGAAACATTTAATAGAGGCTGGCTTACAGTTCAGAGGTTTAGTCCATTATTGCCATGGCAGAAAACATGGCAGCATGCAGGCAGACAGTGCTGGAGAGGCAGCCGAGAGTTCTACATTCAGAAGAAGACTGCAGCACCCTTCCTCCAACAAGGCCACACCTCCCAATAGTGACACTCTCTATGGGTCTACAGGGGCCATTTTTATTGAAACTACCATCTCTAGACAACTGCTCTTTCAGAGCAAGAACCTTAGGTTCCCTCTTTCACGTGTTAGAGGCTTAGCTGGCTGAGGCTTTGTCTTGGGGCACCTTTCCTCTTAATCCCAAGAAGAACAGGAAGGTTTTCTTGAATGGTGTTAATCTCTTAACAACAGCCTCTTTTCTGTCACTTGCCTCATGCAGTCTTAAGCTTCCCTGTAATAATATTTCATTTGTGTTTTAATAAATAAAGCTTGCCTGAAGACCAGAACATACAACAGCCATAGAGGTCAGGCAGTGGTGGTGCACACCTTTAATCCCAGCACTAGAGAAGAATATAAGATGGGAAGAGACCAGAACTGGCTCTCTTTCAGTCTGAAGATTTCATAGAGGTAAGAGCTCTCTAGTGGCTTGGCTATTTTGCTTCTCTGATCTTCAGGTTGAACCCCAATATCTGTCTCTAGGTTTTTATTAATAGAGCTACATTTGGCACCCAATGTTTGGAGTACAAATTCATGGAACAGCTGTTGGCCTGTGGCTTTTTAGCCACCAGCATAGGCTGGAGCTACACATGAGGGTCCTACCAGAGCTGCTCGTGGGGCTCCAGCCCCACCTGCCTAGGCTTTCTTTTCCTTTTTCCCCAAGCCCCTGAGCAAGTTCAGGATTTTTCTATTGTAGCCTCTCTGAAACAGTCTCCAAATGCCACCCAAACTCCAGAAGCACCTGGGCTCCAAATGCCACAACATTCATCCGTCCTAGACAGGCTGGTTCTGCCTTCAAGCAGCTACTCCCCCACCCCTGCCATACATACCTTTTCCAAACAATCCCCTCCCTGTGATCTTTTCAGTCTATCTATCTATCTATCTATCTATCTATCTATCTATCTATCTCTATCTCTATCTCTCTCTCCCCCCCCACCATGGGTTACAGGATCTCCCTGAACCCACTTCTCAGACTGCTGCCAAACCAGGTAGCTGCCTGGAAATCCAGTCAGGATTTTACTGTTCTACAGAATGTAGAATAAAAAGGAATATTCAAGGTAATCATTTGCCATCGGGGAACTCCATGAGGGGCTTCTTGCAGGCCCCTATGCCAAATCTGGTTCAGTCATTTCCTGCCATTGTAGAGGAAACTCCTTCCCAGAGCAATTAAAGAGCCTAATGCCAACTGTAAGAAACCATACTGCTCTGGATAATAGAATAGCTATAGAAGAGAGAACAAAAAATTTAGGAAAAGCCAACAAGCAAGTATTTTGGCAAACTTCTATAAGTGAACAAAGACCAAAATTAAAAATATGAATAAATGACTTTGTCATTGAAGGTCTGGTAGATATAGGTGCAGATATAACAGTAATTTCGTCAGAATCTTGGTATCCAAACTGGCCTCTTCAGGATGTAAATGTTTAGTTTTTAGGGATTGGAACTTTATCTTGGGTAAAGCAGAGCACAAGGTTGGTCAAATGTATAGGTCCAGAAGGACAGAGACAAAACCTTATGTGGCTCACATAACAATGAATTTGTAAGAACATGATTTGTTACACCAATGGAATACTCAACGTTCTCCCAATCTTAGAGACAAGCCATAAATTAGCATGTTTTTTTGGGAAAATGTTACAAGATACTATAAAGAACAGTCATTGACCATTCATGTTGTACAAGAACAGGGTACAACAGCTGCTGATATTTCAAAGGCACCAACAGCTCTACCTTTAAGATGGTTGACAGACAAACTATATGGGTTAAGCAATGGCCTTTAACAATAGATAAACTGCAGACTTTAGAACAGCTGGCACACAAGGAACTAGATGCTCATCATAATGAAGAATCAACCAGCCCCTTGAATTCTCCTGTATTTGTTGTTAAAAAGAAATATGGAGAATGGTAACAAATCTAAGAGCTGTTAATAAGGTGACTCAGCCAATGGGCTTTCTACAGTCTGACATTCCTTTGCTTTCTCTATTGCTTAAAGGATGGTCTCTTAAACTTATTTATTTAAAAGATTGTTTCTTCACTATACCTTTACAAGAAAAAGACAGAGAAAAATTTACCTTCACAGTGCCGACTTATAATAATTCTCAGCCTGCTGAAAGAATCAGTGGAAGATTCTCCCACAGTGAATATCAAAAAGTCCCATCCTATGACAATATTTTGTAAGCCAACCATTGGAAATGATACATAAGCAATTTGCTGAATCTATAGTTTACCATTACATGGATGACATTTTTCTAACTGATTCAAATGTAGATACTTTAGAAACAATGTTTGAAAAAGTAAAGAAAATTTTCCCTTGTTGGGATTACAAATCATTTCTGAAAAAATACAAGGAGGAGATTCTGTTAATTGTTTAGGCTAAAAAAAATATGTTTACAAAAAATTAAACCCCAAAAGATGCAAATTAGGAGAGATCAATTGCAGACTCTTAATGACTTCCAAAGATTATGAGGGGACATTTCCCACCTACAGCACACTATTGGGATAGGTCCTGATGACCTAATAAATTTAAACAAAACATTGCTTGGTGACAAGGACTTCAATAGTCCCAGAGAATTAACAGCTGAAGCAGAGAGAAAATTCGCTTTGATTGAAGAGAAATTACAGAAGGCACATGTGGATCATGTGGATCCGAATCTTAACTGCATTCTGGTCATATTACCCTCCAAACATTCTCCTACAGGAATTTTAATGCAGAGGGAAGATATTATCTTAGAATGAATCTTTTTACCTCATAAATCGAGTAAAAAATTAAAAACTTATGTGGAAAAGATCTCTTGAGTTAATTCTAAAAGAAAAATTGAGACTTCATCAGTTAGCAGAAGAAATTATAGTACCTTTTAAAATTGACAAATTATGGGCAGAAAGTGAACCCTAGCAAAGAGCTTGTACTAATATTTTGGGAGAGATTAACAACATCCCAAAAGCAGGAGATTTCAACTTATAAAGAGAACTAACTGAATCCTTCCTCACATTGTACAGGACACACCAAAAACTGCTGCCCCTACATTCTATGATGATGCAAATAAGTCAGGAAAAGTAAAGTGGATAAAAGCCATTATGATTCTGTCTAAAAGTCAGAATTACATGCTATTCTCATGGTACTAAGGGATTTTAAAGAACCTCTCAACATAGTTACCAATTTGCAAAATGCCGAAAGAATTGTTTACATACTGAAACCACTGAATTTATACCAAATGATACAGAATTGACTTTATTATTTATTAAGTTACAAGATAGAATCAGGAATAGACATCATCCCATATACAAAGCACACAGATTCCATATGGGTCTGCCAAGACCTCTAGCACAAGGCAATGCAGAAATCAATCAATTATTAATTGGAAATGTGCTGATGGCCTCAGAATTCCATGAAAACTGTCATGTCAATAGCAAAGGTTTAAAAAAGACTTTTCTATCACATGGCATCAAGTCAAGGAAATTTTAAGGAAATGTCTTACTTGTTTTTTATACAACAAAACACCAGTGCCTGCAGGAAGTAACCCAAAGGGTACTTACTCAAAGGAATGAAATCTGGCAAATGAATGTTTTCCGTTTTGTAGAATTTGGAAAACTAAAATATGTATACCACATCATTGATATTTATCCAGGTTTTCAATGGGCAATAGCTTTGATTTTGGAAAGGGTTGATTCAGTCAATAATCACACACATTTGCTGGAAGTTATGGCCATCATGGTTATACCTGTACAAATAAAGACAGACAATGCTCCAGCATATGTCTCTAAGAAAATGAAACAGTTTTTTGCTTATTATAATATAAAACATATTACAGGTATACCACACAATCCTACGGACCAGGCAGTTAGAGAAAGATCAAATCAAACTCTAAAGGATATGTTAAATAAACAGAAAGGGGTGATAAATAGATTGCATAATGATTTATTAACTTTGAATTTTTTAAATGCTAATGAGAAAGGAATAACAGCTGTGGAGAGATGTTGGATAGTAGAAAAAAACTACAGAACTAAATCAGCCAATATTCTCTAAAGACGTACTGACTCAGAATGAAATCCAGGACATGTGTTATGTTGGGGAAGGGGTTTTGCTTTTGTTTCCACAGGAGAAGAAAAGCTATGGATACCATTAAAATTAATAAAGATTCAATTTGAATAAGAGACACCTCTTAATTAGAAGAGATGATAGTTAATTAAGCACCATGGCCATTTAATCTAAACTAACCTATAAAACTAACAAATGCTTTTCATTTGATCAGATATAGCTTGTCAAAAGAGAGCTTCCCCAAAATTAGGGTTGGGGAAGGGTTTTGTTCTGTCTTTTCAGGAGGATAAAAGTTCAGCTAGGGAATCTGAAGACCACTGGACAAATGAGACTTCTGAAGAAACAAATCATCCAGAAAAAAAATGTCTCAAGAAGAAGAGTAAATTGGCCTATTGGTATATCACATCTCCAACAGAATAAAATTTCATAAATCTTCCCAAATGTTTGTTTCTGCTGTTCTCTACAGACACATAATGCAAATTGCATTTTTGTAGTCCCAGTCCAACTAAAGATTAAAGCTGGCTTTAGAGCTGGAGTGTGGCTCTCTTTCTTCTCTACTCCCAAGCATGCTTATAAAGTAAAATCCAAAATCTCTGCCTCATGTCAGAAGAGCCACCTGATATGGGACAGAAATAAGACAAAAATTTAAGGACTATTTTATTGCCACTAATCTCATAACCATTTGGTTTTATTTGACTCTTTAACAGCTTTTCTTAAGGTATAAGATTTCTAAGATTAATATATTCATTTATACATATAATTTAAACTTTTTGTCATGATATTAATGGTCATATAGAGTACTAACTAATTCTAGAAAAAGGTCTCATCCACCTTCCTGTACATGATTTCAGATTTGAGTCTATTTGTTTTCTGCAGTGAACCATGAGCACGTCTAACAGCCACCTTTGACATCTCCAAAATGAGGGTGGGGCCTCCCAATGAGGATTCCTCTGGGTCTATGATAACATCACTAAGCTGAAAGACACCACCTAAAGACTGGGCTACAACGCAGAACAATTTCGAGGTGACTAGCTGAGATGATCTAGCCTGACAGACGACTACTCCAGCCAGGACTTGAGACAAGCCCTGCACTTCCCCATTACACAGAGACTGGACAACAAATTGTTGGGACCATTTGGAGTCCTGGCCTCCAGCTACTCTTCCCTGCTAGAGATCATTACTTTCCTTCTGATTTGAGTTACTGAAAGCTGTGTCAAAGTTGTTTACCAGCTCTGCTTCACGAGCACGTGTTGCCTTGCCTTGGGGATCAGAGGATAAGGTTTTCACCTGTTGGCCCACTTGACTGTTAGGTATTAAGCCTTTGTGGTGCTATGGAAAAAAGGGCTTCTTGCCAGTGACTAGAGGTCCATGTCTTTGTCTCTCTGTGTGTCTGTGTGTGTTTCAATCTCCAGCCCCTTGCCCAAAGCTCGTGAACTGTATGGTAGTGCATAGAGCGCAGACGGGCATTGTGCGCTGCAACAAATGATACAGCTACCTCTCCCCAGACTCGATAATTAACCTAAACTTTCCTTTTCAGGATCCCCTAAAGATGCCATTGCTCCCAGACAACAAGAAGTAAATCTAAGAACACAACAACCACATGCCCAAGAGGTGGTTTTGTTCTTTCATTGGGTTATGGATATTGTCATTGTTGGGGGGATTGGTTACAAGTTGTTATTGATAATGGTCAGAAAAAAAAGCTAAAAAAATTTAAATTCAAGATTCTTGCTTTGAAAAGAAAAAAGGGGGGATATAGAGATGTTAGGATAAAGGGTAAATTACTGAATCTACTCTGAAAAGAAAAAAGGGAGGATATAGATATAAGATAAAAAGGTAAATTATGAATCTACTCTTAAAAAGCAACTACTAGTTTTAAATGTTTTACACTGGATTGGACTTTTGTATAGTACTTACAAATCTTGTATATTGATACAAATTTGATATTAATTTTGTTAGAACATACTGTACATACATTTCTACTCTTGTTCAAGGTATCACACCTATACAACTCATTTAACAATGTGATGCAAATTTCTAGTCCTTGAAAGCTATTATTACCAGCTTAGGATAATAAGGAAATAATGCAGGTTAGTAATTAGTTACCTATTATACTTATAGTCACATTGGGTATGTTTTCAAGGTCAAAAGAGATATATTTTAAATAGACAGTTTTCAAACACTTCAGAGATCTACAAAATATGGTATTTGGGATGTTTTAATAGCATAGGTTCTACTTTGTATGACAATAGGACATATCTGCTCTTGGCAGCACCGATCTACTTCAGAGAAGATAATGGGCATCGAAGAACCTCCACATGGAGTTTACTTTCCTTGTGGCAGGAGTTAAGTCATTGAACAAGAAATTGCCCTTGCCTTGACTGCTGACAGTATTCTACCCTAATTGGACAAGTAAGACACAAAAGAAAGTGACTGCCACACATTATCTAGACAGAGGGACAGTCCTTCAGAATGTCCCGCTTCACAGAAAAGTTTGTCGGATATGCTAGGTCTGTAAGCCGAAGATGGATGCCCCAACATTGCAGGGGCAGCCAGCTGTTTCTGTCATTTCTCACATTTTTGGAAGTCACTTGCTTGCACTTCCTGCTTACTCAGTTAATATCATTTCCTTCTTGGGTCTCTGAGGGAACTGAAGACTAGAAAGTTATAGTTACAGTTTTTCTTGTTTAAGCCAGGCAGTGGTGGTGCACACCTTTAATCCAAGCACTGGAGAGGAATATAAGGCAGGATGAGACAGGAACTCGCTCTCTTTCAGTCTGAAGATTTCATAGAGGTAAGAGCTCTCTAGTGGCTTGGCTGCTTTGCTTCTCTGATCTTCAGGTTGAACACCAATATCCATCTCTGGGTTTTTATTAATTGTGCTGTACTTCCCAGTGTGCTATTTTCCTCTCCAAACCGTGCATTTTAAGTTTCCTTCTCCCACACTTGTTACTATTTTCCATTATAGTTCTGTATAAAAGGAATTAGCAATAACCACAGACTCAATGTTATACTTTTTAAATATCTCCTCCATCAGAGAAAATAGTCCATTACCTTTAGATTCAGCCTCACCCAAGTTCTCAGAACAAGGATAGAATGCAGCCAGGGTCATTGCCAGAACAGAACCTGAATGATTGACCTCTAACCCAGTTAGAGTCTTTGTTGTCCTCTGAAACTTTATCTCCTAGTTAGGGTTACTATTGCTGTAATGAAACACCATGGCCAAAAGCAAGTTGGGGATGAAAGGGTTTATTTGGCTGACATTTCCACATTGAAGTCCATCATTGAAGGAAGTCAGGACAGGAACTCAAACAGGGCAGGAACCTGGAGGCAGGGACTAATGCAGAGGCCATGGAGAGGTGCTGCTTACTAACTTGTGTTCAGTTGGAACCTCCAGCTTGCTCCTGCACGTCCTGAGAAGCCCCATCTCTCTCTCTCTCCAAACTCCGTCCTCTCAGAGAATCTCCACAAAGAAAAGGTGCCAAAAAGCCCAGTTCTGAATTCTTGGCTGCTGCAGCACCACCTCCCCTGAAGCTGTCAGCAGCACAAGTCCCCACCTAAAGCGCTTAGTTTTTGACCATACTTGGGCACAAACCTAGCTGGTGGCAGACACATCACCGCCCCTTGCCTACAGGCTATGTAAGCTCTCTACTTTAGTTAGGATGCATGACCTCGCTTCCCTTGATCTCTGGGGCTGGAGAACTCATTTGGGAGTTGCCTTACTCGAATAAACCCATTCTCTTACTTTTTCAATTCAGCTTGATCTGGCTTACTGCATAGGTGGAGAAACCTATAATCCAGACAGAAAACTTACTCGATTGCTTATCATGGCTTGCTCAGCCTGCTTTCTTCTAGAACCCAGGACCACCAGCCCAGGGTGGCATCACCACTATGGCTGGGCTCTCCTTCAGCAATCACTAATTGAGAAAATGCTGTATAACCAGATTTTACAGTGGCATTTTCTTAACTGAGATTTCCCCCTTCCAGATGACTCTACCTTATATAAAGTTCACGTAAAATTAACCAGCACACCTCATGAGCCAGGCCCACATTTGGCCTTCTGGTCTTCCAAAGTCCCATCAGAACAGTCTTTAAGCTCTGCTTACTGCCTTCAAAGACTTCCTAGCCTGAAGGTCCAAATTCTCCCAGTTCTTCCCATACATTGGTTTTGGAACATAGCCAGGTTTAACAGCAACATCCCCACTTCTTGGTACTAATTTCTGTCTTTGTTTCTTTCCTGTTGCTGGGATAGGAGAAAGGGTTTACCCTGACTCACAGTTCCATAGGGCATACAACCCACCATGAAGGAGAAGGCACCATGGCAGGTGCAAGAGGCAAGCCCTTTGTATTACATTGATGATATGGAAGCAGAAAGGAAACAGGAAATGGAGCCAGGCTACAAAACCTCATGACCTGCCCCCAGTGACCTACTTCCTGCTATAACCTTCCTAACCGGTGTCACCATCTGTGGAAAAGTATTCAAATGCGTGATGGGTGACATTTCACATTTAAACCACAGCATATGGGTAGCTGCATGAGACCAAGTCAGTCAGCATTCATGGGTGGGAGAGAGACGCATGAGGCTCCAGTGCTAGCTGAGGAGCTATTGGGGATTGAGGGGAAGCCATTTTTTAATTTGGGAATGTGTCCACTGACAGACAACCCAGGCTCTAGGGGATGACCCACCCCATGTGTATCCACACATGGAATTAGACTCAATGAGTTATGAAAATGGAAAGGAGAGGGCAGAAAGTGGGAAAGCGTGTTGGAGGAGTCCAGGGCAAAGAGATGAGGAGATATGGTCATGATACATGCATGAAATCATCAAAGAATAAATTTAAAATACTCTTTCCAAAAAAAAAAATAATGCAGGATCTAGGGACCCAGACTTTCCCTCCGTGTTCCCAAGAAGGGAGAAATAAGAGATGAAGGTCCTTCTGGGCAGTGGGGGTGCATGCCTTTAATTCCAGAATTTGGGAGGCAGAGGCAGGCAGATCTCTGTGAGTTCGAGACCAGCCTGGTCTACAGAGCAAGCTCTAGGACAGCTGGAACTACACAGAGAAACTCTGTCTTGAAAAACCGAGAGAGAGAGGAGAGAGAGAGATTGAGAGAGAGAGAGAGAGAGAGAGAGAGAGAGAGAGAGAGAGAGAGAGAAGAGTTGAAGAGCCACATGGATGCCCAGCAACTGCAGAGGGGATGTCAGCGTTCAACCTTCATCATCCCAGGTCTCAACCCTCTCAACCCCTTCTGGAGCCTAGGAGCAAGCAGCTTGGTCCTCGTGGGCAGATGCCAAGTATACTGAGAAGTCGCCAAAGGGCCTGGAGCTAGACCAACTCAAAGGGATGCTCAAGGAATGGGTTGGCTCTCCATGACATCCTGGATTTTCCAATTGACCCTGTGTGTGCCTGATGCAGTGATATGCTGTGACGTGACCAAGTGTGACATTGTCAAAGACATCCTAGAATCTCCAGTCTGCAGGGTGGTGACTCCTGTGTGGAGCTTGGAAGATCCACATGTCTTCCTCCATCCCTTTTCTCTCCACAAAGATGCACTAGCCTGCAGTAGGCAGGACTTTAGGGTAAGCCAGCCTTGGCCCTACCAACTTGCATACCATCAGATGAGCTGCTGTCTGACAGAAAGAAAACCCAGCTCCCCAGTCCTGGAAGTATGACCAAGACACTGGTAGCTACATGTCAGGGTCATATGGTAGCCTGCCACCCGGCCTCGTCCCTGCATTCTCACACTCAGGAAATTGGGTTGTTTTGCCTGAGAGATAGAGTTCCTTCCGGAACCAGCTCCTAGTGCCTGGCAGATTTCCCTCAGCTCCTCAGCACTTACCTGCCATAGGTTGGACACCTGCTGCAGGAGACATTTAGGCATCTATGTAAATGCATTCCTTGTCAGGTGTTCTTGTGGATTTAAGGGACAAATGGTACACCAGGAAAAGCTAAAACTGGATGGAAATGAGAAAAGATGCCAGGCATTCAAGAAAGACAGGACGGAAGAGATGGACTAAAGTCACCGAGACCATGGTATTGAAGGGCAAGGGGTCTGGCGTTTACCCTGAAGGAAAGTAAATCTGTTTTTCAAAATCTGCCATCCATCAGGTCCCCGCAAGGATGAACCATAGGCAGGTTCTGGCAGGAGTGAAACACTGATGGATGCCTCTGTGTATTCCTGACTAGGGCTCCACGCAGGTACTCAGGCTCCCACCTAACTCCCAGCATCCCTTGCCCTCAGGTCTTGGGCTGGGAGTATAGGAAGAGGGTGCAGCTTCATTGCAGACAGTCCACAACTGTCAGAGCTGAACTTATTTTTTCCTCACAAAGCAGTTTTACTTGGATTTTACATAAGTCAAAGCAGATGAAGCCACAGCATAGCCACTCTGCATCAGGTCACTGAGTGACAGCTGCAGATCCAAAGTTGTGGTTCTGGCCCCCAGGCTACCTTATGGAGCCCTTCAGCTGGCATGGCATGGCTTCAGGGTCCCCATTGTCCAAGAAGGCCTTGCAGCCTTTCCCTTGTCCACACCCATGCTGGCCTTGAGGGACTGGTTTGTTGAGTAAGGAGGTAGTGTTCACAACAGTTCTGCATGGTGTTATTTTTGTTTTGTTTTGTTTTTTGAGTCAGGGTCTCTCTGTGTAGACCTGGTCTTCCTAGAACTCACCCTGTAGACAGGGCTGGCCTTGAACTCAGAGATCACCTGCCTTTACCTCCTGAGGACTGTGATTAAAGACGTGTGCCACCTCCCCCCAGTTCTGTATGGTATTCTATCACTCTGAGGGAAGCTATTCTCTCTGGGGGTTGTTAGCCAGAGATGGAGAACGGAGAAGCATAGATCCCATCCTGTAGATGTTCAGATGCCATATCTTGCTTAGGATCTGAAAGGCTAATTGAGATTGGGGTGGTTGATGGGTAACAAGGAGAACCTTGAAGCAACTGTCCTCTGTGGCAAACAATGGGAACCTGGGATATACAGGTCATATCCTCCTCAAAGCCCACAACCCACTCCTCCTGCAACCTCCTGAGCTCTAACAGCAGCACTCTGGGTGAACTAGACACCAGTAGCCAGGCCAGGGGAGCTGCCACCTGGTACCCCAAGCAGCTCCTTCTACCCTCAAAATCATTGTCTGCTAATTGAAAATATAAGGTTCTCCTGGCAGCTAAGTCACAAAAGGCAAACTGACTGGACCAAATCCTGAAATTCTCTCAAAGGAGCTGAGCATTGCTATTCTCTCCTGGAAAACTAATCTCCCAGAATTCCTCTTGCCTACTTTCTCTAAGTATCTGGTCAGACTGATCTCTGAGGCCTTGCCTCACATCCTTCTGTCTCTCTTGCTTTGTGCTTCTTCCCATCACTCTCCTCTACCTGCTCTCCATTTTAGCATCATCTATCCTCCTGCTGAAGACACCAGCCCATCATGAGAGTCTCCGACTGTCTGCAATGCATGTAATGATTGGCATTTGTTAGCAGGATCATTCAGTACCTTGGGATCCTAGGATATACCCCTGGGGATAGCAACAATCTAGGACTACAGAATGCAATGGCATTGGCCCCAGGGCCTGATGCAGGGAGGCAGCTTGAGATCTGTCAGAAGTCAGCTGGCCAACTCACCCCTACCACACAAACTGGGTGGAAAGCTCTTGGAACCATCTCCCCACTAAGGACTTAAATTCCTTACCTGTGCAGTGACTGGCTTAAAATACCATGGATAAGGGCTCTTAAGATTTCCCAAGAGTGTACCATTACCTGCCAGGCCAGGGTATGAGTAGTGAATGGCAGAGACACAGCACCACACTGCCAATCTCAGCTCCCCAAGGAGTTCCATAATCCCTTAGAGATCATACCAGGATTTACGACTTTGATACCAAAAAAAAAAAAGAATTTGGGGATTTGCCAGTATAATAAAGCAAGTTGGAGATTTTATTGAGGCTATTTTAACATAGGCTTGTCGTTATTACTTTTATATTGCTACAATAAAACACCATGACCAAAGCAACTTACAGAAGAATGAGCTTATTATTTGGGGCTTATAGTTTCATAGAGTTAGAATCCAAGACCATCATGGAGGGGAGCATGGCAGCAGGCAGCAGGCAGGCATGGACTGGAGCAGCCACAAAGAATTTGCATCTTGAGGACCAGAGAAAGCTAAGAATGGCATGAGCTTTCAAAGTCCACTGCCAATGTCATATCTCCTCCAATAAGACCACACCCCTTAATCATTCCCAAATAGTTCCACCAATTAGGGACCAGGTATTTAAACATATGAGCCTATAGAGGCCATTTTCATTCAAACCACCACATTCCACTCCTTGGCTCCCAAAGGCCAGTGGCCATATCATAATGCAAAAATACATTTGGTGGAACTTCAAAGGTTCCCATAGTCTTTCATAGTCTTAACACTTCTTAATGAAAAACTCCAAAGTCTCTTCTGAGACTCCAGGTAATCTTTTAACTCTGAATTCCTACAAAATCAAAATTAAAAAAACAAATTATATACTTCCAACATATAATAATACAGAATATATACTGCCATTCCAAAGGAGAAGAACTGGGATATAATGAGGAGATGCTGGACCAAAGAAAGACCATGACTCAGCAGGAAAGACTCCAAATTCTATAACTCCATGTAAGAGGGTTTAGATGGCTCCATCCTCCTGCTGTGTTGATTGCAACACACTTCTCCCTCTTGGGCTGAAACTACTTACTCCCAGTAGTTTAAAAAACTGTCTAACAGCTGTTTTTCATTATAGACCTATGTAAGAAAGATCACTAATGACCAAAAGACAGGGTCACTATTAGGCTGTCTTGAAATCTCCTCTGCCAAGGAAAGTAATCCAATATTTTTCAATTTATCCTCAGGCAGATTCTTAGAACATGGGCAAAGGGCAGCCATGTTATTTGCCAAAATATTACAAGAATTGTCTCTAGCCCAGTTGCTAATTTTGTTCCCCTCTGAAACATCTCGAACTGGGCCTCCATGGACCACATTGCTCTCAGCACTATTGTCTTCCAAGCTCCTACTGCGATGGCCTGCTAAACAAACCCTGCTGACAGAGTTTAGCGGTTTTCCTAGGCCAAAGTCCTGAAAACTTCTACATTCATCCAAAACAACCAATACAGTCAGGCCTGCCACGGCAATAGCCCACTCCCTGGTACCAACTTCTGTCTTAGTTACTTTTCTATTGCTGTGTTAAGACACAATGACCAAGCAACTAATAGAAGAAAAAGGTTATTTGGGGCTTACAGTTTCAGAGGGTTAGGGCTCATGACCATCGTGGCGGGGAGCATGACGGTAAGCAGGCAGGCATGGACTGGAGCAGTAGCTAAGAGATCATGTCTTGAGGCACAAGCACAGTGCAGACAGAGCTAACTGGGAATGGCAAGGACTTTCTGAAACCTCAAAGACTGACTCCCATGACACACCTCCTCCAACAAGGCCACGTCTCCTCATCCTTCCCAAATCATTCCAGAGACTGGGGACTACACATTCAACTATATGAGCTTATGGGGCCATTCTCATTCAGTCCACCACAAGACATGAGCATGAGCATTAGGAGAAAGCAAGGTGCTTGGAAGGATGCACGTGGGTGTGGAGATGTCTTCCCATGGGACAGTAAGAGAAAGTGGGTCACACAGAAGTATAGGCTTGGCTGCTCAAGGAAGAATCTCAGAAAGGCTTGTCCAATCAGAGCACAGGCTCTACGGGAGAGGCACAATTAACTGCCTTAGCATCACCTACAGATGCTCTTTTGGTGGCTCTCAATTTACATGTCAAAAGTTTCCAAGAGGTCTTTCTTCTTCCTTTTCTCTCTTTGTAAATGGGATTACAGGGAGGGTTGGAGATGCCTTGGATGGAAATATATCTAATCTGAGAAGATAAAACTGGAGGCTACAAGGGCTGCACAAGGAGTTTAGTAGATGTCCTTTCCTACAAATGGGCTTTCTATAAGATTCCTAGAAAAAAGAATGCAGTGTCCTGGCTTGGAGGGGAGGAAGAACATTGATTAGCAGTTGGTGATTGTGGCGAAATGTTCCCTTCCTGGTCCTGAGTGGCTTTGAGTCAATTCCAGTCTGAGGAGTTCCTCTCTCTGCCTCATGTGCTCAGAGTTTTTCCTGTCTTTTTATGTGGCTGGCATCAAAAGGACATGCCAGTTGTCAGCTAAATGTTTTTGAGTGCACATGGCCGTTTGGAAAGCAATAGCGGGGTTGACCGCTGAGAAATCATGGCCACTGGAGGGTGGGGAAGCAAAGCCACAGGCCTGGTTCATGTCTACAGCAATGGCAAAGGGCTGCTTAACTACCCAGGTGATATGGGCCAGTGGTCTCTTTCCTGTTGCTCTGGGGTTCAGAGGCTCAGGGCGAGTGGTACAAGCCCAATTGTGTTGGTTAGTTTTATGTCAAACTGACACAAGCTAGAGTCGTTTAGGAAGAAGGGGCTGTAATTGAGAAAATTTCTCTTCTAGATTGGCCTGGGAGTGCTTTTCCTTGACTAATGATTTACATGGGAGGACCCAGACCACTGTGGGGTGTCCTAACTTTGGACAGGTGGTCTTGAGTTGTGTGAGAAAACTGGCTAAGCAGACCCAAAAAGAGGAACACGGGATGTACTCACTCATATTTGGTTTCTAGCCAAAAATAAAGGACATTGAGCCTATAATTCGTGATCCTAGAGAAGCTAAATAAGAAGGTGAACCCAAAAATCCCATCAAAATTCTTCACAGATCTCGAGAAGACAATAATCAACTTTATATGGAAAAACAAAAAACCCGGGATAGCCAAAACAATCTTATACAATAAAGGATCATCTGGAGGCATTACCATCCCTGACTTCAAACTCTATTACAGAACTACAGTATTGAAAACAGCTTGGTATTGGCATAAAAACAGAGAAGTCTACCATGGAATCGAATAGAAGACCCTGACTTTAACCCACAAACCTATGAACACCTGATTTTCGATAAAGGAGCTAAAAGTATACAATGGAAAAAAGAGAACATCTTCAACAAATTGTGCTGGCAAAACTGGATATCAATCTGTAGAAGAATGAAAATAGATCCATATCTATCGCCATGCACAAAACTCAAGTCCAAATGGATTAAAGACCTCAATATCAGTACGAACACACTGAACCTGATAGAAGAGAAAGTGGGAAGTACTCTACAACACATGGGCACAGGAGACCAGTTCCTACGTATAACCCCAGCAGCACAAACATTAAGGGCCTCATTGAATAAATGGGACCTCCTGAGACTGAGAAGCTTCTGTAAAGCAAAGGACACTGTCACTAAGACAAAAAGGCAACCCACTGACTGGGAGAAGATCTTCACAAACCCCGCAACTGACAAAGGTCTGATCTCCAAAATATATAAAGAACTCAAGAAACTAGACCGTAAAAGGCTAATCAACCCAATTATAAAATGGGCACTGAGCTGAACAGAGAATTCTCAACAGATGAAGTTCAAATGGCCAAAAGACACTTAAGGTCATGATCAACTTCCTTAGCGATCAGGGAAATGTAAATCAAGACAACTTTAAGATACCATCTTTCACCTGTCAGAATGGCTAAAATCAAAAACACCAATGATAGCCTTTGCTGGAGAGGTTGTGGAGAAAGGGGTACACTCATCCATTGTTGGTGGGAATGCAAACTTGTGCAACCACTTTGGAAAGCAGTGTGGCAGTTTCTCAGGAAATTCGGGATCAACCTACCCCTGGACCCAGCAATACCACTCTTGGGAATATACCCAAGAGAGGCCCTATCATACAACAAAAGTATATGCTCAACTATGTTCATAGCAGCATTGTTTGTAATAGCCAGAACCTGGAAACAACCTAGATGCCCTTCAATGGAAGAACGGATGAAGAAAGTATGGAATGTATACATATTAGAGTACTACTCAGCAGTACAAAACAAGGACTTCTTGAATTTTGCATGCAAATGGATGGAAATAGAAAACACTATCCTAGCCGGGCAGTGGTGGCGTACGCCTTTAATCCCAGCACTCGGGAGGCAGAGGCAGGCGGATCTCTGTGAGTTCGAGGCCAGCCTGGTCTACAAAGGGAGTTCCAGGACAGGCTCCAAAGCTACAGAGAAACCCTGTTTCGAAAAACCAAAACCAAAACCAAAAACAAAAAAAAACAAAAAAAACAAAAAAAAACACTATCCTGAGTGAGGTAAGCCAGACCCAAAAAGAGGAACATGGGATGTACTCACTCATATTTGGTTTCTAGCCATAAATAAAGGACATTGAGCCTATAATTACTGATCCTAGAGAAGCTAAATAAGAAGGAGAACCCAAAGAAAAACATATAGGCATCCTCCTGAATACTAACCTTCATCAGGCGAGGAAAGGAGACAGAGACAGAGACCCACATTGGAGCACCAGACTGAAATCTCAAGGTCCAAATCAGGAGCAGAAGGAGAGAGAGCAGGAGCAAGGAACTCAGGACCATGAGGGGTGAACCCACACACCGAGACAATGGGGATGTTCTATCGGGAACTCACCAAGGCCAGCTGGCCTGGGTCTGAAAAAGCCTGGGATAAAACCGGACTCACTGAACATAGCAGACAATGAGGACTACTGAGAACTCAAGAACAAAGGCAATGGGTTTTTGATCCTATTGCACGTCTTGGCTTTGTGGGAGCCTAGGCAGTTTGGATGCTCACCTTACTAGACCTGGATGGAGGTGGGTGGTCCTTGGACTTCCCACAGGGCAGGGAACCCTGATTGCTCTTTGGGCTGATGAGGGAGGGAGACTTGATTGGGGGAGGGGGAGGGAAATGGGAGGCAGTGGCCAGGAGGAGGCAGAAATCTTTAATAAATAAATAAATTTAAAAAAAAAGAAAACTGGCTAAGCAAGCCATGAAGAGCAAGCCAAGAAGAAACATCCTTTTATGGCCTCTGCTTCCCTTTCTGCCTTCATGTTCCTGTTAAATACCTGTCCTGATTTCCCTCAATCTTGACATGTGACCTCAGAGTTCTAAGATAAAATAAACCCTTTCCTCTCCAAGTTGCTTTTGGCCATGGTGTTTTATCACAGCAATAGAAACTCAGATAGAAATTGGTACTAGGAATGAAGTGTTGCTATGGAAGACCACCATGTTTTTGAGAGAATTGTGGTAGGCTTTTGGAACTCAGTCCAAAAAGCCAATGCATTCTCAGAGCATCATGAGCTGCGATGAAAACTTGGAAGATACTACTGAGCAGTGCAGACAACGGAGGCCTAACTTGGGAAGCTTCAGGAAGACGTAAGAACTCTATCATATATGCTTACACGATATTTTCATTAAGAACCACCAAGGTGAAACCTTTGATTTGCTGGGACAATTGATTCTGGTTAGCTAGGGCTGTGATCTATTACTAATAAGAGGCCAGCATCATTGACACAAATTTTTTTCTGGCTACTGTTTTCTCAGGGTCAGCACACAGAAGCTATGGTCCAGAGGGTGTCAAGGATATACCACATGGCAGCAGTCAAACCTGGTAACATGTAACAGTCCCCCCACTGGTACTGGTTCTGAAGGCAGGAAGGGATCATAGAGGGCAGCTGAAGCTTGGTACTGTGAGAAACTGGGAGAACCACTGGTGGATGTGAGGCTGCATGCGGCTCAGTAGAAGCTCCAGGACCGAAGGGGTCATGGAGAGAAATTGAAACTTGGACAATGTGACAGAGTCAGAGACCCTGAAAAGATCCCAGAAGAGGCTGTGTGTGAAGGCACAGACCAGTTGCAGCAGACACCCCAACATTTTGGAGAGGCCAGCACTATGAGACGACTGTGAAGGACGGTGGCACTGTGGAGTGGAACCAGCCTGGTCCTGAGATAGGCTGTGCTGTGAATGGCAGAACCAGCCTGGTCCTGAGATAGGCTGTGCTGTGAATGGCAGAACCAGCCTGGTCCTGAGATACGCTGTGCTGTGAATGGCAGAACCAGCCTGGTCCTGAGATAGGCTGTGCTGTGAATGGCAGAACCAGCCTGGTCCTGAGATAGGCTGTGCTGTGAATGGCAGAACTGGAGAGCTGGGCTTCGGCCTTTGGAGCCCAGAGGATCATGCATGGGTCCCAGATGCTGAGCTTTACACTGTTGGGACTTGATTATAACTGTGCCCTGGTTCTTCCCTCCTGGAGTAGAAAATAAATATGTGATTTATTTTGATTTTACAGAAACCTACAGCTGAGAGACTTTGAACTTTTAAAGAAACTAGGGAGTTTCAGAGAGATTTTGGGATTTTAGAAAGACTTTGGATGCTTTAAAGAGACTGAACTTTTAAAATATTTGAATTTAAAAGAAATCAGTAGGAGCTTTTGAAGTTGTGATGTTTTATTTTGTACTAGTGATATAATATATAAGATCTCCAGGTCAAACAAAAAAGGGAAGTTTATGGTTTAATAGTGATGTGTTTATACATCAACCCCACACAAGCTAGAGTCATTTGAGAACAGGGAACATGCCCCCACCAGATTGGCCTCTGGACAAGCCCAATGGCATTTTCTCAATAATGATTGATGTGTGAGGGCCCAGACCACTCTGGGCAATGCCAACCCCAGCCAGATGGTCCTGGATTGTGTGAGAAAGCAGGCTGAGCAAGTCATGGGGAGCAAGCCAGTAAGCAGCATCCTTCCATGTTCTCTGCTTCAGTTCCTGCCTCCAGGTTTCTGCCTTGAGTTCCTGGCCTGACTTCCCTCAGTGATGGAGTGTGACCTAAGAGCTGTAAGATGAAATAAATCCTTTCCTCCCCAAGTTGCTTTTGATTATGATTTTTATCACAGCAATAGAAAACTTAACTAAGACATTCACCTAGATATCCACTGCAGAAACTGACGAAGAGCCGTGACAACCTCGTGTCCCTGAGCAGCCAGGAGTCGGTAGCTGAGGGGAAGGTCTCACATAAGGACACACCCCAGTAAGGGAGGCAATGCATATACAGTCAGCAAAGTCTACCTAGAATTGTTCCCACGGGTCTCACCCAGATCATCTAAGAAAACTAATCTCCAGAAAGATGAGTATGTCACTTGTGGCTTGGCCATTCTGGGGGAGCGGGGTCCCCATTGAAAATACACAGCTTCGGTCAAAACTCCAGAACCAAGTGACGTGACAGAACTGGGGCTCAGCTTCTACTTGACTGTAACTCACCAGGCCAGGTCCACTACCCTATGATCTTGACATCCCCATTGGAATCTTGTCCCAGAGGGCTCTAGCTTTGGCTGGAACTCTGAAAAATATGAGGAAAACTAACAGATGGGGAAAAGTGCATACCGTGGATGCAGTCCTGGGGTAGACACCTTCAGTGCCAGGAAGCAGGGTGGAGCTTTATGGCTCAACAGGGCCCAAGAAGGGAGGTAGGGGGTGGTGGGACTCCTGAGGGTTGTTGCAAGGCTCCAACCAGAAAGAAAACAAGCCCTCACAGCATCAGGACTAAGACCCACAACTGGATTTGAAGGTCTCTGTTTAGGAAAACTGAAACACGTATTCAGAGAAAATGTGAGTCCCAGCTTTGGCAACAGAGCCATGCATAGCAGCCAGAAGGCAAAGCAAGCTCGGTCTATCTGTGATGAGGCACGAGTCATCGTGTCTGTCTACAGGACAGAATCATTCAGTCTCGGAAAGGAGTGACTGAGCAGTGTGCTCACCACAAAATAATGACAAGAATATGTGGTCACGCTGTGTTACTCAGCTGGAAGCAGCCATTCCACGAGGCACACATTCCGGCACCCCAAAGCTGGGTGTGGTGGCACACGCCTACAGTCCCAACACTCACGCGGTAGAGGCAGCAGAGAATTGAGCTGCAGGTCGATCTCTGCTATACAACAAGTCTGAAGCTAGCCTGGGCTAGGTGAGACCCTGTCTCAAAACAGAGACCAATGACCACAAAAGTAATGAATTAATTAAAAATAGGTGAAAGGTGAAAACAGTATAGGCAGAGCACCCAGTGACACGCCTAGCTTGTGAGAAGCCCTGAGTTTCAACTCCGGGGCTCTAGGGACAAAAGAAGGAAGGGCAAGGAAGGGGAAGATGACCCACCAGGACCACACCAGTGGCAGCAGCTTAATAGTGAAGCCACCCAGCCCCCACACACATCCACTCACTTTCGCAGGCTCATTCACTCTCATAGACACCCTCACATGGAGAAAGAACCTCCAGGGTGGGGGCGGGGGCAGTGTGCCATGTGCTGGGGGCGGTTTCAGCCTTGCCAGCCACACTTTATAAATTTTGCATCATCTTGGCTATGAATAGCTCCTTCTGCAGCAAGGCAGACAGATCAAAGGGAGGAGAAGGGCCCGAGGAAAGCTGGGGGAGGGTCAAGATGCACACTGAATCCCTACCGAAGGTTTTGGAGCTTGAGGGAAGGCAGTGTGGGGAGATGGCATTGGAGGAGGGGAAGGTATCCCCCCCACACCAAGGTGTACTCCCAAGGCCAATAGGTGTCCCCAGCAGGGACCTGGAGAACCCGTGTGCTTCCAAGATCATGCCATAGGGAGTGTGGAGTAACACCTGAGCTGACCTGAGGCCCAGAGCTCTGGCCAATAGAGGCTATTTTAGGATGAGCACCATGAGCACCTTGGCCAGTCAAAAGGATGCATGATGGGGCGCAGGTATACCGTAGAAAGGTGTAACAGGAAGTGTGATCCAGTGAGGTACAGGCCACGGGGCGTTAGGAAGGCAAAGCTGATGATGTCATAGCCACTTTTATAGCATCTGTGACTGGGAAGCCTGGGTTCAAATCCTAGCTCTATTCTTTCCTAGGTGTGTGACTTTTGGCAAAATACATGACCTCTCTGTGCCTCAGTTTCCCCAATGGTGTTAACTTAGAAGAAAGTCACAAAAGCCCCTGAGCCGGATGACGTTCAAGAGAAGTTCCTGGCCCCCCACTGCTGTCAAAGACATCTGCATGCCAGCCCACTTTGCCACCCCACCTGAGGGGAACTGGAATAAAACACTGGACACAAGCTGCTCTCGTACCCGGCCACAGGAGCACATGGCATCACGTCACCAGGGCTGTGGCCTGCCGATTAGAGCCGAGGAAGCCACTGCCCAACAGCCCTCCTCACCCAAGAGACACCCAGTTTCAGAGCTTATAGCCTGCCTCTGCCAGCTTACCACCTAAACCACCTTCTCGTGTCCCCTGATCAGGGTCTCAGGCCACTCTCAACCTTCTGTCTTCCTCACTATCACACACATAAATGTTCCCGGTTACCTGAGTTGGCGATACCTTTACCGTATCCGAGCACCTGCCCACACCAGGAGCTGCTCTACCTCCTAACAGATCCTCCAAGGGAAATGCCATTGCTATCCTGACTCCTCCTGTGGGCTGAAGGAAGATGGGCAAGGCTCGGGCCTCACCACACCTGGCACCTTCAGTTAGGGCTCTTCCGCGCACGTTCTGGGATGGTGGCCAAGTCCCTTCTGCTCCTCAGACCTGAGTTTCACAAGCAATATCAGACCTGGGTGCAAGCAGCAAGGCCTCTAGAGTCCAACCCCAACCTTCTGCTTGCTGGCTGGAGAGATGAGTACCCAGCCAAGCATGTATTTGTCTTCCTGGGGTGGCTGATTCTACCTCCTAAACCTGGACCGCCATTTGAGAGCTGAGTCTAGCACTCAGTAAGTGCTTGGAAGGTAAGCGTTACTTCTCTCCGTTATTTCCCTCCTCGGCCACCATCACACCACCCCCCCAGGGCAGGGTTCCTACAGCCAGGTTCTAGTTACCCTTTGGTGGTCTGGGTCCAAAGTGAGGGCAGATGAGGAACCCAGCCCCTCCCAGGGACCAGTGACCCTCCTGCCACTCTTCGCTGGCCTCCTAGGGGCTCCACCTGGGAACTTCCTCCAAAATGAGACATGCCCTCCCTGAGGGGAAGAGGTCCATGAGACTAAGAAAACAGATGAACAAGTCCAGGAAAGCTGGCCTTACAGACTCACAAGGCCCCGTCCAAAGGTTCAGGGTTCTGAGCACAGCGGGAGGGGGGGGGAGCAGCTGCTAGGCAAGCAGACTCCTTCACTCACAGAGCTGCCTGGGAGACTCTGACCTGGCAAGCTGCACACGAGTCCTTAGGAGGGATTCAGGGGTGCCACTTTTCTGAGTCTTCAGCCATGCTGAGGTGGACTTTTCAACGATGTGGCTGTCTTAGCATCATCCCCGCTCCTAAAAGTGACCCTCACTCATACTCCTGTGAGAACCCAGGAAATCCCTGCTTCACCAAGCGGGACTTGAGTGGCATCGCTGCTTTGGTCTATCGTTGATGCCCCATGTAGGGTGGGCACACATATGTTTATGTCTTCCCAAAGTCAGGCAACATAGTCCCACCTCCCCAAACGTCTTTTTTCCTCCCTCTGGCCAGGTCAGAGGGACCTTCAGAGATGCATGATTCTCTGGGAAAGATGGCTTCACTGTCACTCAAGGCCCATGTGGCCTCATGTCCTAGCCCCCAAATCTGGTCAACTTGGTGGGTGTGAGGTGGGTTGTTGGTATTAGGGCCCTCCCAAAAGCGAAGTACTTTTTTCTTTATTTTTTGCTTTGAGACAGAGTCTTGTTATGTAGCCTAGGCTGCCCAGGAACTGTTGATTCTGCCTCAGCCTACGATGCTGGGAGTGTGCACGACCACTCTCGGTTCCCAGGGCTGCACCTTGACTAACAGGCCACCTCACCTTGTTCTGCCTCAGTTTCCTCACCTTCCAGACAATCCCAATACATATCTAACCCTAGAATCTCACCATGAAACTTAAAGGACAGAAACTGAGAAACGTGTTCAACAGACAATCGTGGCCCTATCGTTGGGGACACCACCATTACTTCCCACCCCTGTGCCTCCCTCTAAGGCAGACCCCAGCCACTCAGCTCAGGTGGAAACTTTCCTCTCCAGGCATACCAAATACCCCTCCGCAGCTGTGATCAAACGCCATGACCAAGACAACCTACAGAAGGAAGAGTTTGTTTAGATCTGGAGTTCCAAAGAGATAAGGGTTCATAACGGCAGAAGGGGGTAGCGCCCAGCCACTGGCATCTATAAGGTTTGCTGGAATCTGTTCCCCACCCATATCCCACCTTATGAGCTTTCTTTCTGATCGAGCAAACCTTCCACTGACTTTGGACACCTTGGATGACCCATGTCTAGCTGTCTGTCTCTTCCATCAAACCAGAGACCTCCCAAGGAGCAGAAACTGTGGCTCTGCTTTTCTCTGTGATGGCAGTGGAATGAGCAGAAGAGCTCAGAGCATGCGTAGCTGTGGGATGAATGATAGCGTTCACCATGGGTAAACTGCAATATGGCTGCAAAGGCGGTGTTTGCATTAAGCGAGGGCTCTGTCTTCCCAGATCCTGAGCATGCAGCACAACGGTGGGGGGGGGGGGGGAGATGAAGTTCTGCATGTCTTAAGACCAGGACTCAAGATACCCGACATCTTCTACCCTGGCCCTGGGACTTCCTCTGCCATCTCAGGAGCTAACCTATGCCAAACTGCTGCAGGTTAAGTTTAAAGAATGGGATACCTAACTGACACCACTATGTCCACGTGTCCCCGTTTTGTAAGTTAGTAAGTTGACAGTTTAGTGGGGGGAACCCTAGGTTTCATGTTCATCAGGAACGTGAAGAGAAGTACACACCCAGGACCGGGAGTAAGAGGACAATATCCAGCCCTGGGTTACACCATCAAAAACACCAGGAAGGGGCTGGAGAGGTTGTGCAGCAGTTAGGGATGCTTACTGCTCTTGCAAAGGACTGGGGTTTTGTTCCCAGCTCCAACAACCACCAATAACTACCATTACAGGGGATCCTACCTGCTTCTGGTCTCCACAGGCATCAGTACACATGTGGTACACACGCATACACTCAGGGGCACACACACACACACGCGTGCGCACACATACACATATTCATTAATGCAGACATACTGTTGTAGAGATGCTCAGGCCAAAGGCACCTTCTAATTTTGCAATAGCTGCTCATGGGGTCAAACCAGCACCTTGGCCCCAGAGAGAGGAAGGAAGAGACACCAACTTCTCTCTGTCAGCCTTGCTGATCCAGCTGTTCAGGAAGGCAGCTGTGTTCCTACTCCAAGGGTGGAAGGGGGTTGGCAACAGGGAGCTCAGCTCCCACATCTGGCCCCATAGTGCACCTGCAGTTCCACTGGCTGCAGTCACCGTATGACACACCTCTGCAGCAGCAAAGCCTTCAGACAGGTGACACACTCTTTGATAGCTCACGGCATGCTCTCATACAACCCTCAAAGCCTAGCCAAGGTAATTTCTTTCTAGTCTGCTCTTTGTTCTTTAGCCCCAGGCCGAATCAGCTCCTTTGAGAGACTTCCAGGGCCATATCGCTCAGAGCTAGAAGCCCAGGGCAGAACAGCTTGTCCCTCCACCCTGTGAGATCATGTTAAGACATCTGTTTTGCAGATGAAGAAACTGAGGCACAAGGTATAAAGTAACTGGCTAAGCAGAACCTAGTTGGCAAGAGGCATGAAGGTTGAAACGGTGTCCTCTAAAACCTGAATATTTTCCCTGAGCAGCAGGAGGGATGCCGTGGTACCATAGGCTGCTATTTCTTAGCTCTGCGCCCAGCTCATGAGACAATCTTAGCTGCCATCCTTGGTCACATAGCCACCCTTGAGCTTTGATTTCTCATGCTGAAGTCCTGGCTCATGGCTGATTCCCTCACAGGGAATCACTGTCCCTGCAACAAAAAGACAGTGGTAAGCTCCCACTGGCCCTCCTGAGCCATGGCCCAGAAACAGCGCTTCCACTCTGAGGCCTGCGACTTTCAGGGCACAGGGTGACCCCGCCTGAAAGTTGCAACCAGTCTTCCTCTGTGATGGTTAGAGTCACCGACCCAACACAGGACTGGTAATAGCAGGCTGGGACCTCGTAGGAGAGAAGGACATTTAGTGGACTTTCAGACAGCTCCTCAGCAGGGGACCCTGAGCATCAGAGTACTCCTTGTCTGCCCCGACCCAGGAGCTGTAGCCTGATCTAACAAAGTCCACCAATGCCTACGGGTTTACTCTCTTAACTTCCTATTGTAAGGAGGATACACTAGGCCTCCAGCATCCTCCTCTGCCTCTTCCTCGTGGGATCCTAGGTATGAGAGCTTCCCTCCACTGCCATTGCCCTTGCTGCTAACACATCCAGATTCGCTGAGTGTCCAGCCTCTGGGCGGTATTGCCCTCAGAGCCTCTCACGCCCCGGCTGCTTGAATTCATATTAAGCCACACCCCCTCATCGCAGAGTCTGTGCCTCAGGTGCACAAGTCACACTTACTTGCACGACAGCTATGGGGCTGGTAGATGCTGTAGGGAGGAGATTGAGAACCTCTCCATCACCACAGAGAGTTCTTTTCGACAGCTCTGGAGGACGAATCCTGACTAACCCGAGGCATTTAGAGGATTGCACTCTCGGATATGAGGGCAATCCGGATGCCGCATTTCTCTCCCCATGGACTGGTTGATTCTGCTGATCTGGCTGGCTCAGAGAGTGTCCCTCCCCTGTCCCCTGCATGTGTACCTCTCTAGAACTTGCTTACCTTGTTAGAGAGGACAATCTTCCCCAATACAAGAGGACTGTTCTTCCATCAAAGATACCTGAATACCTGCAACCCTGCTAGAACCTCCATACTGCAGGAATTACATCCTCCGATGCCAGTGGCTAGTGTATGGTCCCTTCAGGCACACAGGGGCAGCTGGTGAGGATGGTCCTCCTGGCCAGAGAAACAAGAAAGGGAGATTGAAGTCTGTGAAGGACACGATGGCTGGAACTGAGGTAGTCAGGCAAAAAATGTCAAAACACAAGATGGATGCAACCTGGCTCTCCCTTAAGCTGTGGGGCTGTCTCCATCCTTGCTGCTTTCCTTTTCTTTTGAGACAGTCTCCCTATGTAGTCCTGGCTGACTTAGAACTCTATAAATCCAGGCTAGCCTCTGCCTCCAGAGTGTTGGGTAGTACACATTTTTAATCTCAATACTCAGCTCAGTTTTTCTACTTATCCAACGCTATTTCAAGTTTCCACGTAGTTCAGGCTATGCCCATGGCTCTAATATTCACTCCAGTTGGGAACTCGTTACTTGGGTCCTCTTGGGTCCTGCATGAAGGTTTCCCCTTCAGTCTGACTGTCTCTCCCATTTCACTGCACTCTGCCTGCCAGGCCCTCAGCCGGGAGACCGCCTCGCGAATGTGTGCAGGTGCTGCCTGCATGCTCTCTGATTGGCAGCCTTTCTAAGCCTCTAGCACATCTCTTCTGCTCTTCTCACTTCCGTCCATTCTTCTCTTCTGTCGGTAATGGATTTCTGAGCTTTGGTTGGCTCCTTTTAAATGGTTTTTTGGGTTTTGTGGCATGTGTTGTTTCAACACCTTCTCTGTCCCTCCCTCTTTCTAGAAGGACTCAGGCTGGCTTCCAACTCCATCCTCCTGCCTCAACAGCCCCCTCAAGTGCTGGGATTACAGGTGTGCACCCCCACACCCCACTATTTTCATTTTGCGTGGGGTTGAACTGTGAGCCTTGCGGATTGTCTTTGTGGAAATGGGTTTCCTAGACCCTCGGGGAAGGTCGAGTCAGAATCACCTACACTCCAGTTTTCTGTCATTTTGCAGTTTTATTCCCATCTTTTCTTTCACACATACCACCTTCTCTTCTTCCTGCTTTCCCATCTGTGTCTCTTTCCTTTCTAGTTTAGCTCTTACTGGCTCGCTGTGTCCAGTTAGCATCTCGCTTTCAACTGTCTCTGTTATGGCTGCCTTGGGGGCTTTTGCTCCAGTATTACTGATGCCTGGGGCCTGCACTGACCCAGCCCTCCCTGCCTCCAGTCGACTCTGATGACCTCACATGCAGTTTCCCCTAATGGCAACAGTGTAGGCCACTAACCTGAAGCACTTTTGACCTGGTGCCCCTCCTCTATTTCTTTCTTCCACTGCTCTGGGTTTCTCGGAAGACAATATCAGTGTAAGAGGAGGGGGCCGGATCCTCAGGCCTAGATCCCCATCCCGCTGCAGGGGACTGTGTAGGGGCAGAATGAGCTCTAATATGAGCTATGAGGATACTTTGTTAAGGCAGCCTGTTCTTGTGTTGCTGACACAGAGTCACTAGAGGTGTGGCTCAGTGGGAGAGTGCCCGCCTTCGGTGGCAAGGCTCTGGGTACCACACCAGCACTACAAGAGACAACACAAAACAAAAAGAGCCAAGAGAGTATGCAAAGCTGACATAAGGAGAGAAATACCGCCATCAAGATTCTCACAATACGGGGACTGGAGAGATGGCTTAGAGGTTAAGAGCATTGCCTGCTCTTCCAAAGGTCCTGAGTTCAATTCCCAGCAACCACATAGTGGCTCACAACCATCTCTAATGGGGTCTGGTGCCCTCTTCTGGCCTGCAGGCATACACACAGACAGAATACTGTATACATAATAAATAAATAAATATAAAAAAAAAGATTCTCACAATAGCAGCCTTTGCCTGGTTCTGGTGGAGACGGCCAGGACAATAACCCAACATGGCTGAGACCCATCCCACAATGGCATTGTGTCCGGTGATTACCTAGAAGGCGACCAAGTTAGTCCTGAGTTCCTAGCTCTAGTGCAGAGAGAGCTGAGTGCAAGTGCCTACAGCTGCATTGGGTGAGACTTCTAAGGAGGATGAGAATTTCAAAGGAATCAAAAAGGCACCAGGTAAGTTGGGAATCCACAAAGATGGGGGTGGGATAGAGATTGGTTTCTCTGATGCTATTGACAATGATTCCTGGAGACTCTGGCCATCGGGAGATCGGGGTCAGAAGAAGAACAGTCTTACTGTGGCCTCAGAGCAGAAACCCTGGAAGACTTCCTGGAAGACTCCAGGTGGTAAAGAAAGCCTCTGAGCGGCTTGCAGATGTGTGAAAGTGCTTCTGAATCAGCCGTCAGTGCAGGGCTGTAGTGCTGATGGGCTCAGCTTCTGACCTTGGTAACTGAGAAAATCAACGCGGGCTTGTGGAAATTCTGGGATTCCACATGAATTCCGAGTAGCATCGGCCCACAACGGACTGGGTGAAAACAGAGGACTCAAGCAGAGTGTGAAGGAGACGGCAAAGCTGCCATGTTTGTCACAGTGGCGGGCAGAAGCAATGGTTGCTCGTGATGTCTGGTAGTATTGCACATCCAGTTACCAGCGGTCCCCCCATCACAGCAGACTAGGAGTTCAGCATGTGTGGTCATCTCTCGATTGCCCAGTGGTTCTGGCTGTATACCTATCTAATTTCTCCAGAAGGACTGGCCCATGTTTAGGTTAAACAACCATTTGGTGTGAACCAAACCTCAAGCGAGCATACTGACCATGTGGATATCTTTAGAGCAAGCTGAGGATAAAGTCAGAGAATGCAATTTGTTAAAAGGTAATTTAATTTTTAAGAGAACAGTTACACATGCCTAGTTTGGATTAAAAAGAAAAAAATTCAGGAAAAATGATTTCACATCAGAGAAAGTAGTTCGATTTACTAGTGAACAATTGTCCTCTAGATTTATGGGTTGACAAATGGTCAGTATTTGTTATTAATATTTTCTAGCTCCAAATAGTGATGGGTCCCTGTAACCTCAGCACTCAGAGGCTGAGGCACCAGGACTGTGTGAATTGAAACCCTGTATTGAAAAAAAAGCCTTTATAGTTAGCAAATTTGGTATGACACTGCTCAATCACATCTCCCCACTGTATGGTCATTGTTGGGAGTTACATAACATCAGCAAAGAAATGTCATTCATGGAGCTGGAGCGATGTCTCTGTGGTTTAAGAGCCAGTGTGGTCTCTTGCTGAGGACCTGACTCACAATCCCTGTAACTTCTAATAAAGTATTTCTTCTAAATGCTAATAATGACTTTTTATAAATCAGTGTTACGCCTGATCTTCCTTAGATTACGTTTTAAAAATTAAAATATTTGTGTTGTTTATGCTAATAGCAATATATACATATTCTTCTCCCTGCATGATCTGGATATTCTAAGCCATTACCTAAAAAAGTACATGGCTACATGAATCATCAAAAAAAAAAAAAAAAGATGGGGTGGGGAAAGGGACCATTCCTGCAGCTTCTAGGTTCCTCCCAGGGAGGGATAGCTCAGCAGTTCAAATACTCCGAAACTTTTAAACCCTGCAGACCTTCTCAGTGTCTGGGGCTAAAGGTTGGACTAAGGGTGTGGTCTCCTACTTGCCCTTAGGCTTATCAAAGCCCTTGAAGGATTTGAAATTTAAAATAGGACTAAGTAAACCATCACCCTTCTAAGAGATAAGATATCAGCTGGGAAAGGCAGGAAATCTTTTCTCCCCAGGGGGCCAAGACAAGGAGATAAGATAAAACAAGAGAAAGTTCCACAGAGCTGCTCAGAAAGATCCAGGGCTGGTGGACTCCTCTCCAGAGTGACAATAGGCCTCAAGGGAGATTCCCTGGGTGGCCAGACTACCTGGAATGGGGGGGGGTCCCAAAATGGCTGGGGATTTGGAATGTCTAAACGGTTTCTGACGGGAGTGATTCTCATACCTTCCTGGTTCCTGGGCTATGTGGAGAATTAGAGAACCTGTTTTCCTTTGGGTTTTGTTGTTGTTGTTGTTGTTGTTTGGTTTTGTTTCTCTGTGTAGCCTTGACTATCCTAGAACTCTGTAGACCAGGCTGGCCTCGGACTCATAGAGATCCCCCTGCCTCTGCCTCCTGAGTGCTGGGATTGAAGGCATGCGCCCCCACCTCTGATTTGAGAAGCGGGTTTTTTTTAGCCCAGAAGACTATGGGAACAGAGAGGAGCCTTATGAATGGACCAACAGTGCTTAACACCCAGGGAGACCATATGCTAGCCTGTTGCTAAAAGCTGTCAGGGACAGGTTTTAGAAGGGAGGACTAGGACCTACAGGTAAGCAAAAGAAGTGAGACGGGGAAGAGCCTGCGTTTGCTGTTTATCTATCTCTTGCCACCTCTCAGCCTCCTAGCTGTTGACATGGAGGCAATTCAATTCGTAGTGAACACTCCACGCAGGGCCAGTTGAGTGGTCAGACTGCTGCCCCCACTATTGTCCCCGTTGGTGACGGTCACTAGGGAAAGCCTTCGTTGAGTCCCAAGAGGGAAGAAAGTGTCACCTCAGGCAGCCAGTTACATCAGGATAAGACCAGAAAGCAAAACTTAACTTAGTTCAGCCCAAACGTGCACACACACCAAAAAAAAAAAAAAATTGAAGCACCATTAACTATGCTATTTTGTAACTGACTTTAAGTTTAAGAAGTCCTTTTTCTTTTTTTTCTTTTTTTTTTTTTTTTTTTGGTTTTTCGAGACAGGGTTTCTCTGTGGTTTTGGAGCCTGTCCTGGAACTAGCTCTTGTAGACCAGGCTGGTCTCGAACTCACAAAGATCCGCCTGCCTCTGCCTCCCAAGGGCTGGGATTAAAGGCGTGCGCCACCACTGCCCGGCAAGAAGTCCTTTTTCATAGTTGGATAAATGGAACAATAGTTTTAAAAGAAACTTTAAAATTGAGCTTAGATGTGACTAGGAAGATGTCTTGTATATGAATTTCAGTGCACATCTCTGGCTGTTTCTTAAAAGTAGGATTCCTTGGCAAAAGACTGATTTGTTTGTTTATAATCCTTCTCAAGCATGCCGGCATGTTATATGAGAACGGTGACGGCGGAGGTTTCCGACAGTCTGATTTGCAGGACACACATTTTCTCTCGCTTTCTTTCTAGTTTTAGAGTCACATTCCCTGCTCAAGCACATTAAGCTGTTTCACCATCCAGCGTGTCAGCCTGTGCACTGTGGCCTCTGTCTTTGGTGTTATGCTTCTCTACCCAGAGGCTATGACAGCAGTCCGGTTTTTTTTTCAAGGTGTCAGCTTTAATATTTAGCACTTTACATATTTATATCTAACTATAAAATACAGGAGAGCTTAGCAAAGAGAATATGATATGTGCCCAAGTTTAACAGATAATAGCAAGGGAAAAAAAGTAAGGAAAAAGAAAAATATTCCCAAAATATCCATGGAGGACAGGAGCCACGGGGGACGTGGATTCACATCGTCCCCTGCCTGAAGAATGTAGAAGTAGAAACGATGCACCTGACCTCCAACAGGGGGAGCCTTTGAGAGCAGGGTGGAGGGAAAGTTGATGATGCCTTTAGGGCTTCAACGGGACCACTGTAACATTATTTCTTTAGCAAGAGATGGACCCTGAGGGATTCATCTTAGAGCTTGGTTTAAACCAGACTTTGATTGATTCCCTACACTCTTTGGATATACATGTTGTGTGTGGCATATAAAGATTGAGCTATGACAAAATTTACATGACAGTCAGCCCATCATCTTAACTGGTTCAAGTATGTGGTTCTGTGGTATTGGATATATTCACAATGCTGTGTGGCCATCCCTACCTTCATCTCTAGAACTCTCTGCTCTCCCTATCCTGAAATTCCGGATGTATTAAACACATCTCCAATAGTTCCTCCAGCCCCAACTCCACCCTTCTCTCTGCCTCCACAAGTTTTATACATCTGTCTGTTCTATGAGTGGAATCGGGTTGTGTTTATGTTTTTACAGTGGACTTGTGTCAGAATTCCCATTCTTTTAAAGGCTAAGTAACATCTTATTGATTGTATAAATCTTATTTTTATCTTTCTATTGATCAAGAAACTCCATTAGAATTTTAGAGAAATTTTTTAAAATTACCTTCTTGCTGTAACTGGAGGTTTCTCGCCCACCCACCAGCTCCTGAATAACCCCTCTGAGGCTTTATATTAATTACAAACTGTTTGGCCTATTAGCTCAGGTTTATTAATAACTAGCTCTTCCAACTTAAATTAACCCATTTCTATTATTCTATATATTTTACCACGAGGCTCATGACTTGTTGCCTCCCATCTTGCTTCTCTGACAGCTGCTGGTGTCTCCCTGACTCCACCCTTTTGCTCCCTGTATCTGTTTGGATTTCCCACCTGGCTCTATTCTGCCTGACTATTCTTCAAATCAGCTTCTTAGATTAACCAATGATAATAAAACATATTCACAGCATACAGAGAGACATCCCACATTGTCTCGCTTCCCCGTATGTCTCTTTAATTTGCCAAGAAGGTATATGGTGTGTGGTGTGAGCAGGGGTTGGCAGTCTACTTTGAATTTCTCCACTTCTGAGTGTTGTGAGACCTTTACTCCACTGCAAAAGTGTTTTTTTTCTTTTTTCTTTAAACCTATACTGGGGGGTGCTAGAGAGATGGCTCAGCAGTTAAAAACACTGACTGCTTTTCCGGAGGATCAGGGTTCAATTCCCAGCACCCACATGACAGCTAAAAACTATCTATAACTCTAAGATCTGACCCCTCACACAGACATATACACAGGCAAAACCAATGCACATAAAATAAAAATAAATAATTTTTTATTATTAGGAAATGGTGCACGGTGCAAATGCTAAAATAACATGTCCCAGATATTAATTGAACAACTACTACTTTCCTGGTACATCTCTAGGACTTGGGTACAGCTCTACAAAAAAGAGATAAGGACCCTTCATGCTCTGCCAGGGACTGGTAACAGGGCCAGGGCCAGGGAGACAGGGCAAATTGTGTGTCAAAGGAGGGAGTCACCACCCCAGCTTTCTGGGGTGTGCTTAGAATAGACCTTCTGGAGAAGTCACGCTTTGTTCTGAGACCTAATGAGCATAGAACCTGGGCAGGGTGAGTGGGAGCACTGAGTGGGAGCAGGCTTCACTATGATTTGGATGGTATTTATCCCCGCCCACCCACCCTGGATTCATTTATTAGAGGTTTGGTCCTTGGTGTGGTTATGTTAGGAGATAAGACCTTGAAACAATAGGCTGTTGATCATTGAGGGGGCTGTGAAAGCCATGTAGTTCTCATGAGTCCTGCATAGCTTTGTGAGAGGGTGGGACTAAAGGGGCAGACTGACACTTCCCGCTCTGGCTTCTAGCGCTCTGGCTTCTAGCGGTCTGCCGTATGACATATGAAGGGCCCTCCCTGGGCTCAAGCATATATTGACACCGTGCTCTTAGATCTCCAAAACTGTTAACCAAATAACCTATCCTGTATACAGCACCGACAGGAAGATTGTAGCAATGGGAAATAGATACTTAAATTTGTTTAGTTATGATTTCTAGTACTGTGAAGACATACCACAACCATGGCAACTCTTATAAAGGAAAATATTTAATTGGGTGGCTAACAGTTTCAGAGGTTTATTCCATTATCATCATGATGGGACATGGCAGCATGCCAGAAGACATGGTGCTGGAGAAGGAGCTGAGAAGTCTACATCTTTTTATCTTTAGGCAACAGGAAGTAAACTGAAACACTGGCGTGACTTGAGCATGTGAGACCTCAAAGCCTACCTCCAAAATGACACACTTCCTCCAAGGCTACACCTACCCCAACAAAACCACACCTCCTCATAATTCCCCTCCCTATGAGCTTATGGGGGCCAATTACATTCACTATCATAATTTACTCCAAGATTGTCAGCTGTTCCATAGTTTATCAGTCAAAAAGTACTCAGCTTCAATTACAATGCTAAGATCATAAGGACATTTAATGGCCTCCTATCAAGAAAATTTCAGCCAGCACTCAGGAGACAGAGGCGTGCAGATGTCTGTGAATTCAAGGCTATCCTGGCCTACATACAGAGCTCCAAGCTATCCAAAACTGTGTAGGGAGACCCTGGGTACCAGATAGTTTTATGTCAACTTGATACAAGTTAAAGCCATTTGAGAAGAGGGAACCTCAATTAAGAAGATGCCTCCAAGGCCGGGCGGTGTTGGCGCACGCCTTTAATCCCAGCACTCGGGAGGCAGAGGCAGGCGGATCTCTTATGAGTTCGAGGCGAGTCTGGTCTACAAGAGCTAGTTCCGGGACGGGCACCAAAGCTACAGAGAAAAAAAACCAAAAAAAAAAAAGAAGATGCCTCCAGCCAGGTGGTGGTGGCACACACCTGTAATCCCAGCCCTTGGGAGGCAGAGGCAGGTGGATCTCTGTGAGTTTTGAGGCCAGCCTGGTCTACAAAACAAGTTCAAGGACAGCTAGGACTGTAACAGAGAAACCCTCTCTTGAGAAAACAAAAAAGAAAAAGAAAATGCCTCTATAAGATCAGGCTGTAGGCAAGCCTGTAGGACATTTTCTTAATTAGTGACTAATTTGGGGAGGGCCCAGCCGCTTGTGTGTGGGGCCATCCCTGGGCTGGTGGTCCTGGGTTCTATAAGACTTCAGGCTGAGCAAGCATTGAGAACAAGTCAGTAAGCAGCACCCCTCCATGGCCTCTGCATCAGCTCCTGCGTCCAGCTTCCTGCCCTGTTTGAGAGACTGTCCTGACTTCCTTAATGATGAACTATGATGTGGAAGGGTAAGCTGAATAAACCCTTCCCTCCCCAAGCCGCTTGGTCATGGTGTTTCATCACAGCAATAGTAACCCTGACTAAAATACCCTGCCTCGACAGATGAAAAGGAAGGAATGAACAAACAAACGAACGAAGGAACAAAAGAGAGAAGACAAAGGAAAATCTGACCTAGAACATCCCACAGAAGGATGATAGCCAGAGACAGCCAATGACGTCACTGAGTCAGGGAAAGACCACGTCATGAGCAGGAAGAACAGCTCATCAGGCTCACCTCCTCCCCATCCACAACAGAAATCCCGGGACCAAGTGGGAGGCAGGGATGCTAGCATCCAGCCAAAGTGTCAACTGAAAGGCTGTGTGCAGAGCCTCATGGGAACTCCAGGCCCCTTGTCCTGTGAGCCTTCCAGAGAACACCCAAGAAAGTAAGTACGCTGGGCAGTTTTTATTGTATACTCAATGCTTCATTTGCTAGATCTGATTTCAAAATAATGTAATCACAATACATATTTATTTTTATTTTTTAGCTCTGAGTAATTTATTTTTTCTTTTAATTTTATAATTTGCAATACATTCTAACCACAGCTTCCCCTCTCTCTACTTCCCCCAGCCCCCCTCACCCCAAACCTCCCTTCTCCACCAAACCCACCGCTCCTGCATCCCTTCAGAAAAGAACGGGCCCCCACAACACATATTTATAAGGTGCAAACACTGAAAACACAGAAGGAAACAAATGGGCCTGTGCACCCCAGCTTTGTCAGCATGAAGAATAGAGACTTCTGTGAGCCATAGCCTGACAATACATCTCTGCTGCTAGGCACCCTAACACTGAAAAGGAATCCCGATGTCCAACAAGATGGCTGGGTAAGTCAGGGTGCGTGCTGCCAAGACTGAGGACCTGCGTCCAGTCCACAGGACCCACATGGAAGGAGAGAAACAGCTCACAGTGGTCGTCCTCTGACCTCCGCCCCCACGTGCACATTTGCTGCCCCTCCATAATCAACTAACTTAATTAATTAACACAATAATAAAAAGAAGCAGAAAACAATCATCTACAGTTTCTTCATCACATCTCCTTATTGTTTGTTATTTGTGTGCCTTGGGCTCAAGAAGACAGCTTCCTGATTGCTGTCCCAGTGTCACTAAGATCCCAGAGGTTAAATAAAAACCCGGAGGTTAAAAAAAAAAGGTACTGAATGTGGATCCAAAGTTGAACCAATGACATAAAACCCATGACCTATGCCCTGTGCAGCAGCTTTCTGTACTGCTGGTACCCAGACTATGGTTCCTAAGAACAAATTCCCACTATCAAGGCCCTGGGCTCCACAAAGATATGGCTGAGTCCCAGCCAATAAGAAGGATTCTAGATGAGCCTGCTCCAGCACTTTTCCCAACCAGATAGCAGGCTCTGAAAAAGCACCAGAGTGAAGGCCAAAGACTCAGTGACTGACTGGAAAGATGGGATAATTCGAGCCTCAATAGCAGCAATTATTTCAACTATTTAAAACACACACAAAGTATCTCTGAATTCATGAGTTCAGTTATTTCTTAACCTTCTTAGGCTCCTGGGAGAGCGGTTTTATCTAGAGAACTGTGGGGTGGGACAGGGAGCACGAATTCTGCCTTTCCTTCACCAGCCACACACATGGGGAGCCAAGGAGCACAATTGACTGAGGGGTGGCTGCTCCCTAGAGAATTGCTTCAACCACAAGCACAAAGGGAATGATAGCGTCTGAACCATCATTGTGCATCTACTAACAAATTTGAGATTTATTTGCAAACCACTAATGAATTAATGAAGCCAAGTTCTGACCGTCAGAACAAGAAGCACTCTAGGGAGGAAAAACAGAAGAAGAAAAGCTCGAAGTTCCTCACACTCACAAAAAAAAAAAAAAAAGCCTGCAGCCTCAGAACAAGACCAGTCTGTGCCTCATATCCCAGCACCTCTGCACAACAGAATCCTAGTAACGGGGGATAATGAAGGTTATTTAATCAGACTTGGTTAAAATGTTTGCTCCCTGGGTTCCAGAATTCTGGTACCCTAGAATTCTCATGAGTTTGGCCACTGTGCTGCCTGAAGACCACCTCCATCAGTCCAGGCCCTCAGCACCACTGTGCCGCCTGAAGACCACCTCCATCAGTCCAGGCCCTCAGCACCACTGTGCCGCCTGAAGACCACCTCCATCGGTCCAGGCCCTCAGCACCACTGCTGCTGTGGTAAGCTGCCATCTCCAGTAATGCTCAACATGGCAAGTGCTGGACACATTCCCTTATTGCCACATTCCTGCCATCGCCATTGCTCCAAACAGTGAGGCTCACTCCTGGGGGACCTCCAGACATATCCAGCATGATCCAGGCTTTGACACTACAGTCCCCCCAGCAGAGGCGCCACCTAAAGTGAAGATGCAGGAAGGTCCTGGCAGCTCTAGATCAGACAGGGTTAGTGTCCAGAATTTACAAAGTACTCCAAAAATCAAATTACCCAAACCTCCCAACCAATAAATGGGCAAACTATCTATTTACAGTTCTCAAAAGAATAAATACAACTGGCTAATAAGCACACAAAAGGGTCAACATCCTGAGCCATCAGAAAACGCAAAACTGCAATGAGAGGGGGCTGGAGAGATGGCTCAGTGGTTAAGAGCATTGCCTGCTCTTCCAAAGGTCCTGAGTTCAATTCCCGGCAACCACATGGTGGCTCACAACCATCTGGAATGAGGTCTGGTGCCCTCTTCTGGCCTGCAGACATACACACAGACAGAATATTGTATACATAATAATTAAATAAATATTTTAAAAAAAAACTGCAATGAGATTCCATCCCAACCCAGACAAAATGGTTCTTTTTTTGTTTGTTTGTTTTAAATATTTATCCATTCATTCATTGTGGATACAATATTCTGTCTGTGTGCATGTCTGCAGGCCAGAAGAGGGCACCAGACCTCACCACAGATAGTTGTGAGCCACCATGTGGTTGCCGGGAATTGAACTCAGGACCTTTGGAAGAGCAGGCAATGCTCTTAACCACTGAGCCATCTCTCCAGCCCACAAAATGGTTCTTATCGAGAAACGAACAGCTAGGCATTGGCGGCACATGCCTTTAATCCCAGCACTTGGGAGGCAGAGGCAGGGGGATCTCTGGGAGTTCGAGGCCAACCTTGTCTACAAATTGGGTTCCAGGGCAGCCAGGACTGTTACACAGAGAAACCCCCATCTCAAAATACCAGAAACAGAAAAAGAACGAAAGAAACAGGGAAACAAACAAACAAGTGCTGATCAGGGTGTGGTTAAATTGGAGTTCTTGTGTATTGCTAGCGCGAGTTAAACTGGTAGGTGCCGCCACCGTGGAAATCAGTGTAGATGTTCTTTAAAAACACTGACAACAGAACCGCTCAGGCCCCGGCTATAGCATCCTGGGTGTACACTAGAAAGAATTCAAGTCAGCATACCATAGACACTTGTCACACTACTCCAGACAGACAGCCTGGACACCCACCAGCACATGAACGGATAAAGAGAACGTGGGACATACACATGTAGAAATATGGGTGTTCTCTAGTGGTAAAGAAAAATGAATCATGATATCCATAGGACAATAAGTGGCATTGGGACCATCATGTAACATGAAGTAAGTCAGATGCATAAGGACAAATACTGTTTTTGTCACATTTAGAAGTCAGACTTAAACCTATGTGACATGAGAGCAGAATGGAGAGGAACCAGTAGGCGTGGAGGAGGGGTGGGCAGAAACTATATGTATGCATGAAAGTATCACAGTAAAGCCCAGTTTTCAGCTCCAACTACCGAGATTAAGTTCTCTGCAGGGCACACACACTGCTTCCATATTCCCGGAGCCATCACCCCCACTTTAAAGTGTCCCTACTGGCAGTAGTACTTGGCTCTGCTAGGCCTGAGGACGTGTTCCCCACTGCCAGAGTGACCCTGTCACCTAAAGAGTCCCAGCCAGGCCCAGTAATGGGTGCTTGCTCCACTAAGTCCTAAGGTCATACAGCCCTGGTAGCCCATGCCCTACCCAGTCACACTGCCACCTCCACAGACATTTACAATCTAAGTCAACGAAACACTCACAAACACCACTGGTGTCGACTGCAGCTAGAGTTCACGTAGAAACTCTACCTTCATGCCCTACTCCAAACCAAAGCCAAAGCACCACGTCTAACATCCACCTACGCATCAGAACAGAGCTACTCTGCAAAGCCAGACGAGGTGACTGCTCCATGAGATGCACAGCCAAGCACTAAGGGACAGAGTCAAGGAAGCAACAGCAAAGAACAGAGAGGCCACAGGAAACAGAGAAAAGAAAATGCAGGGCGTTTCTAAAACAGACCCTAGGACCTAATGACCCTAGGAAACGCGGGGAAACATAAGAGAGTGCAGAAGGAGGATTCAAGAAACTGAAGAAAGCAACTGATGACCTGGGGGGAAAAATGTAACTCAAGAGCAGAACAGACATTGTAAGAGCCAAACAGAAATCCAGAACTGAAGAATTCAATCGATAAAATAAAAAGTACAATGGAGAATCTTGACACAGAGTAAACCAAGCAGAAAAAAAGAGTTTCTGAACTTAAAGACAGGTCTTTTGGAATAACTCAACAACAACAAAAATAGTGATAAAGAATAAAAAGAATGAAGAAAGCCTATGAGACTTGTGGAACACCATTAAGCAAACAAATATTCATTCTATGGGTGTTACAGAAGAGGAAAGCATGGGGAAGCTATTCCGAGAGCAAATGGCTAGAAGCTCCCTCAGTCTTTGGAAAGGTATAAACATCAGAGACCAGAAGGCTCAAAGGATTCTAAAGAGAACTTGTCCCAAATCAGCTCCTCTGCAAAGTATGGTACAGCCCAAATGTCAAAAGTCCAAGACTAATAAGAGAATCCAAAGCAAGATGAGGTGTTGCCAGGCTGTAACCGTGGCACCCAGCAGGCAGAGGTAGGGGGTTGCTGCAAATCTAAGGCCAGCCTGGCCCAGACCAGCCACCACGTTTTAGTTTCCTTTCTATTTTCGTAATGAACACCATGACCAAATGCAACTTGGGGAAGAAAGGATTCATTTGGCTTACACTTCCACAGCAGAATCCACCATTCAGGGAACTCAGATGAGGGACCTGAGGCAGGAGATGATGCAGAGGCCATAGAGGAGTCCTTGCTCCTCACGGCTTCTCAGCCTGCTTTCTTATATACTCAGGACCACCAGCCCAGGGATGGCACCACCCATGGTGATCCGGGCCCTCCAACATCAATCATCAGCCAAAACAATGTACCACAGCCAGGCTGGTGGTACACACTTTTAATCCTAGTATTCGGGAGGCCAAGGCAGATAGATCTCTAAGGGTTCAAGGCCAGCCTCATCTTCAGAGTGAGTTCCAGAACAGCCATGGATACACAAAGAAACCATGTCTTGAAAAACAGAAAGAAAGAAAGAAAGAAAGAAAGAAAGAAAGAAAGAAAGAAAGAAAGAAGGAAGGAAGGAAGGAAGGAAGGAAGGAAGGAAGGAAAGAAAGAAAGAAAGAAAGAAAGAAAGAAAGAAAGAAAGAAAGGGAGGAGGAAGAGGGAAGGGGAAGGAAGGAAAGAAAGAAAGACCCATAGGCTTGTCATAGTCAAGGAATCCCTTTATACCAACAGCAGATTTCCCAGTAGAAACTGTACAAACCAAGAGGGAATAAGATAACATGTTCAAAATCATGAAAGGAAAAGCTGTCTACAGAGTATTTTATAACCTGAACAACTGCTGTTTATAAATGAAGGTGCAGGAAAGATTTTATTAGACAAGTAAAGATAAAGGAGTTCATTACCACTATGCTGGCTCACACACAAAAAGAAAAAAGAAAGGAAGGAAGGAAGGAAGGAAGGAAGGAAGGAAGGAAGGAAGGAAGGAAGAAAGAAAAAATACTTAAAGGAGTCCTGGAGTCAAAGGACTATAATGCCCGAAACAGTCAAAGCAAAAATAGAAAAACTCACTGGGACAATAGATACACACGAAGAACAAAAACCAGTAGACTTGACCATTAGAGGACTAACAAAAGACAAAACACATAAAAGATGAGGGCTCTGGGACCATTGAGATGGCTCAGTGGACAAAGGCTTCTACCAAGAGAAAGGCACTTGCCACTAAGCTGATGATCTGAGTTTGATCCCCAGGACCAAAGTAGTGGAGAGAGATTCAACTCCTCTGTCCTCTGCAAGTGCACAGTGGCACACACACACACACACACACACACACACACACCATTTTAGAAAGAAACAAGCCAGGTGGTGATGGTGTACACCTTTAATCCCAACACTCAGGAGGCTGCGGCAGGTGGACATCCGAGTTCAAGGCCAGTCTGGTCTACAGAGTTGTTTACAGGATAGCCAGGACTACCAAAGAAACCCTATTTAAAGAAAAAACAAAAACAACAACAAAAGATAAGGAATCTGTTGTCATCTAGTCTAATCCCTTACACGCATCCTGTTTTTAGGAATCTCTTTGTTACAGACTTTGAACTTTCTGTAAGAAAGACTTTTTGCTGTGATTGGGGGGATGGGACGCGATAACTGGAGATTTAATCCAGGGGCTTGTACATACTAAGCATGTGAGTTCCAGCTGCAGCCTGGAAAGGACCCTTCTGGTCATACCTCTTAGGGTTCTATATCCTATATCCTATATCCTGTGCCTGAATATCATCTGTATCTTTCCCAAGACCAGGGAAGGTTTTTAGGTATAACTTCATTGGACTATTATTAGTTTTCTATTGCTATTTTAACAAACAAAAAATACTCAAAAAATGCAGGAATAGATTGATACTTACCAAGAACAACCTTGAATATAAGGAGTTTAAATCCTCCAAAGTACAGAGTGGTACTGACCCAAGCCACTGGGGAGGTCAAGACATGGAGGATCACTAGGGATAAGTGGAGTGGGGAGAGAGAGAGAGAGAGGGAGAGAGGGAAGGAGGGAGGGAGAGAGGGAGAGAGGGAGGGAGGGAGAGAGGGAGGAGAAAGGGGGAAAAGAGAGAGAGAGAGAAAGAGAAACTGAATGAATTTAAGATTAAAAAAAAGCAATCCGACTATATACTACAAGATATTCATTCATTCTACGAGTAAAGACACATAAGCTGAACATGAATGTGAAGTGTTGGAAAGGATATTCCATGCAAATAGAAACCACCAGAACATCTTTGCTTATACCACATAAAAGAAATCTTAAGTCAAAAACTGAAAGAGGGGGTTAGAGAGACAGCTCAGCAGTTTCGAGCATTGGGGCACTCACTGAGGACACAGGTCTCACGTGGTGGCTCCCGAACATTTGTAACTCCAGTTCCAGGGGACCTGAAACCTCTTCTGACCTCCTGAGGAACCAGGCATGCATATGGTAAGCATACATGTATGTAGGCAAAACAACCATACACAAAAAAATAAAATAAACCAAACATTTTTACACTTAAAAGGAAACAAGGAAGGTGTGATAGTTTGAACGAGGATGGCCCCCCAGGCTCATATGTTTGAATAATTGATCCCCAGTTGGTGGAACTGTTTAGGAAGGATTAAGAGGTGTAGCCTTGTTGGAGGAGGTGTGTCACTGGAGGTGGGCTTTGAGGTTTCAAAAGCCCACACCATTCCCAGGTAGCTTTCTCTGCCTCAGACTTGTGTCTCAAGATTCAAGCTCTCGGCTGCAACTGCTCCAGTGTCATGCCTGCCTGCTGCCATGCTCCTACCGTGATGATCAAGGACTAATCCCCTGAAGTTTTTAGCCCCAAATAAATTCTTTCTTTTATAAATTGCCTTGGACCCAGTGTCTTATTTCAGCAATAGAAAAGCGACTAAGACAGTAGGGAAACTATCCAAAGACAATGGATAAGCCCAACAGGAGAGAATGAATTACAAACACATTTGCCCCAAGCCACAGCCACAACACGTAGGGCAAATGCCACAGTAAGGGCAAAGGCGGATGCCAATACAGTTAATAGCTGGTGACTTCCACACCCACTCTCATTAGATTTAAACCATACTGTAGACCAGGTGACCCCAACACATAAGCAGAGTGTGTCATCCATTGGCCAGGATTCCCATCGTCTTTATTAGGACATGGACAAGATATGCCTTGGGCCACAAAGCGAGTTGCAGGGCTAATGAGATGACTTAAATCCTAGCACTTGGAAGGCAGAGGCAGGTGAACTTGAAGCCACCCTGGATAGTAAGTTCCAGATCAGCCAGGGCTAGATAGTCAGCACCTGTCTAAAATAATTAATAACAATAATAAGGCGGATTTAAAAAGAGAGAACAATTTGGGAAACTGAGGCAGGAGCACTACTGTGTATTTAAGATCAGCCTCAGCTATAGAGTAAATCCCAAGGTCAGCCTGAACTGCAGAAGTAACGCCTAAGTCTGAGCTTCAGGAGAGGACCCTGTCTCCAAAAAAAAAATTTTTTTAAAAAAATCAAACCCAAAGTTAGTAGAAGAAAAAAATCAAAGAGAAATAAAATAGAGACTAAAGTAAATACAAAAGATCAATAGCAAGTGGTTTGAAAAGATGAATAAAATCGAATAACCATTAGCCAGGCTTGCAAGGGCAGAAGAGGGAGGGGATATTCATATAAATAAATTCAGAGATGAAAAATGAGTCAACAAATACCACAGGGATACAAATGACTGATCCTCTTCTAAGATGACTGCAAGCCGCTGTGGACCTACAGATTCTAAGACGACTGCAAGCCGCTGCGGACCTACAGATTCTAAGACTAAATAAAGGCATCACCTTCTGTACACACACAACCAACCCAAACTGAAGCATGAAGGTAGAGCTGGAGGCATCGCAATGACTAATGTCTGAATACAATACAAAAGTCCTACAAAGCAAAGCAGCGGGATGCTGGCCTGAATAAAGGGATATACAGATCAATGGAAAGAGTATAAAATCCAGAAATTAGTTCAGGCTTTTATAGCAACTGATTTCAGCAAAGGCGCCATGAATACACGGTGGAGAAAGAATATTCTCTCCCTTAAATGGTACTGGGAAAATGGAATACAGAGACAGGCAGACATACAGTGTGAAACCCAGACATCAACTCAGAACAGGTCATGAATCCAAACCAAGTGAGGACCAAGTCAGAAGCCAGAAGGAAACAGATGAAAGCGGAGTGGGAATACTTCGAGACACTGGCAAAGACAGTGTTTTGGAGAAAACCTCAAATGCGCAGACAACAACAGCAAAAATAGACAGATGGGATTGTGTCATTCTCCGAAGCTGTGAATGGCAAAGGAAACAATCAGCTGGGTGAAGGGGGAGTCTGCAGAATGACGGAGCGTGTCTTAAACTATTCATCTGGAAAAGAACTAATAGAAAAAAAAATCGGTTTTTAAATGGGGACTAGCCCTTTCTCAGGTGAAGATAAGAAAAATGGTCAACAACTATTTTTAAAATGTTTAGCCTGGCTGACCACCAGGGAAACATAAACGGAAGTAGTCACAGGGAGACATCACCTCATCCCAGTTAGAACAGGTATTACCGAAGAGATAAAAGACAACAATAAATGCCGACAGGGATGCTGGCAGAATGGTGTTAGCGCAGCCACTGAGGAACACAGCACAGAGGCTTCTCAAACCTGAAAAGACAATTACCACATGGCCCAGCAGTCCCACCACCGAGTAAGCCAAAGGAGATAGGTCACACCACAAAAGAAGCACCCGCACGGCCATTGGAATTGCAGAATTACTCACAGCGGCCAGGGAATGAAATCTACCGAGATATCTATTGGCGGATAAGTGGGTTTAAAGGTGTGGTCTGGGGTAATGGGCTGGAGAGACGGCTCAGCCATTGAGAGCATGTCCTGCTCTTGCAGAGGACCCCATCCAGTTTTCATCACCGACATCAAGCAGCTCACAACCGCTTGTAATTCCAGTTCCAGGGGATCCAGTGACCTCTTCTAGCTCCCATGGGTATCGGTACTCGTTTGTGTATGTATGTGCACACACAGAGAGTTTAGAAAAACAAAATAAGCCTTCAAAAACTTATTTGAAAAATAAAGAATGTGGTCTGTGAACCCAGTGGAAGATCATCACCCACCGAAGAGACGAAATTCTGTCAAAGGCAGCCAGCAACATGGACAGAACTGGGTGTTATTTCGTTACTGAAATAACCCAGACACAGAAAGGCAAACCACACATCCCTGTTCATTTGCATAAGGAGACTAAGAGCGTTGCTACATAGTAGAGAATAGAATATAGATCCTGGCGCTCTGCAAGATGGGATGAGGGTTGCAGAGTGGACAATGAACATCAAGGCACTACTGGAGGAAGTGTTCAATGTTGTGGAGCAAGCGTGACTGGAGGAGAGCGTGGAGGCTCTCACACACAGAAGCCAGGCAGGGAGATGGAAACACTCACACTGCACACTGCATGCGTGTACCCGGTTTAAAGAAACACACCCACAGATGTGTGCACAATGTGTCAAATAAGGATGTGTTTAACAAAACAGCTATTAATGATTTGCTTAATGGTAAAATAATTACTTTGTTACATTTTTATATCATATTATAATGAAGTACAACTCAAGTACGGTTCAGAATCTTAGTTGTTTTGTTTTTTAAAAGCAGTTTCATGCATCCCAGGCTGGCCTCAAACTAGCTATGTAACTGAGGAAGACCATGGACTTCTGATCTTCCTGCATCTGTCTCCCAAGCACTGCAGTTAGAGGCGTGGGACACCACACCTGGCTCTGAATCTGGTCACTCTGCCGGTGCTGCTAGCAACTTCCAGGAAACACAGGGTGTGGGTATCTAACACCTTGGTTTCTTCAACAGATCAGTTCTAAGGAAGAACATTCAGAGACGTGTCTGGAAAACACTGAGCAGATGTGCCAGCCAGCTGTGCTGCGAGTCATGTCAGGGGCCTATTTCACTTCTTGTACTAATTTTGACATTAATGAGACGATTAGAAATTTGAACAGAAGCTAGGTATTTGCCAACAGTTTGAGATTGTTGTTACATGTATGAATACTAAATAATGCTATTGTGGTTTTTAAAACCCTAATCTTCCAGAAATACACTGGAATATTTGAAGATTAATTTATCATGTCTGAGATGAGTGTCATGGATGTCCAGATAATTTGAGGAGAAAGTGGGTGTGATGGAGCCAGGACAGGGTGTGATGGAGCCAGGACAGGGTGTGATGGAGCCAGGACAGGGTGTGATGGAGTCAGGACAGGGTGTGATGGAGCCAGGACAGGGTGTGATGGAGCCAGGACGGGGTGTGATGGAGCCAGGACGGGGTGTGATGGAGTCAGGACGGGGTGTGATGGAGCCAGGACAGGGCGTGATGGAGTCAGGACGGGGTGTGATGGAGTCAGGACAGGGTGTGATGGAGCCAGGACAGAGTGTGATGGAGTCAGGACAGAGTGTGATGGAGCCAGGACGGGGTGTGATGGAGTCAGGACGGGGTGTGATGGAGTCCTGTGTGCACAGGATGTCTATGCTGGGAAACCTGGAGGCAGATAACACAACCAGCCCAGGTATGATGTACAATGGGTTGAGAGGAGACACCTAAGACAGTAATTAGTGAATAGAATGCTTCAAACTTCCTGTGAGGTGAGGAGACATGGCTGTAAACCCCCACATGACTCCGGTTTTGTCAACCCCAAAAGCATGAGTGGAAGGCGGTCCCAGCTTCACAGGGCAGCACTCGGGGGTCAGATAGAAGCTGAGCAGTTAGGGAAGCTGATGTATGCTCACTGTGCCTCCTCCGTTCTCAAAAGGCTTCTGGGGCCAGCCTGGTCTACAAGAGCTAGTGCCAGGACAGGCTCCAAAACTGCAGAGAAACCCTGTCTCAAAAAACAAAAAAAAAAAAAAAGGCTTCTGGGGAGCTAAAAAGATGGCGTGGTTGATAAAGTGCTTGCCGACTTTGAATCCTCAATACCCATGTAAAAAGCTACACCTGGCAGCGTAATCCTACAGCCCAGGTGCTAACAAGGCAAAGTCGGAGGGTCCCTGGAGCCCACTGGTCAGCCAGTCCAGATTCAGGGAGGGACCCTGTCTCAAAAAACAAAGTGGAGAGTGACTAAGGGAGACACTCAGTGTTGGCCTCCAGCCTCTACCCCACATACACTGCCACACCCACACACGAAGGCCTGTAGACTCCCTAACCTCCAACACCAGCCAGGGGTCTGTGCCAACACATTACATCCTCAAGCTGGCTTGGTCCTTGATGCCTTCATTCCTGCTCCTTTCCTGGGGTCTCCCCTCCCCTCACAAGCCACTGGAAATCGGCTAGACTGGCTGACCAGTGGACTCCAAGGATCCTTCGTCAGCACCGGGGCTGCAGGCGCACACTGTTATGCCTGGCTTTCACATGGCTGTTGAGGCTCCAGACTCACAAGGCTAGGTTTCAAAGTGAGGGTCTCTGCCCAGGAACTCCTCACTGGCCATGCCTTGTGCTTCCTCCTCCAGTAAGCTGATTGGGACTTGAGACACCTCCCAGAATGTCCCCTGGGAGATACTTCCTGCATAACCACCCACAGAGTCCTCAGCATGTCTCCTTAAACAAAGATAGTCTCTCTATGGAAAACAAATCTTCCTGCTCTAAAGTAAGGCTCTTGTGTCCTCCATGGAAAGGTAGCTCCTATGTCTGGGCCCCTCTCTTGTGGCCACAGAGCCCCAGAAAGATAGCCAGAAGATAGCTACAAATAGAAAGACTATACTTCCTAGCCTCCCTTAGCCATGTGGCTAAAAGATGACCAAGAGGCTGTAAGCCCCATGACGTGTCCCACTTCAAAGAGAAGGGAACACTGGTTTCTGTCTCTCCCAATGGCCACACACAAGGCAGGCTTGCTCTTGCAATCACCTGGGATGTGTGGATTCGGGAATCAAACACTCAAGGAAAGGCAAAACCACCCAACAGAAGGGGAGTGGGCAATAGCCCTATACAACCCCCACCGCTACAAACCTCGGACCCTCTAACTAGTGAGATGGAATAAGTGCCTTTGTTTAAACCACCACTCCGATGGGTTTGCTTTGCTTTCCAGTAAGCAGCCAAGCCTAGACCATACCGAGTTCTCTGGCTTTACTGACCCATCGTGGTACCGAGGCCCACAGGTTACCTTCGACTGGGTTCCCAGAAGCAGAACCGGAGGCACAGTTTCTTCATGCACAGAGGGACCTCACTGAGGGCCATCCCCCAGTGGGAATCAAGTATGGAGTGAGGGCTTGGGGTGAGGAACGGTGCTATCCTACTGAAGCTGAACCCTAAAGAACCTTGGGACTCATCCTGCGGCAAGCCACCCCTCTAACGTTGGTTTGAGATTCAGGGTTTGGGATTAGGTGTGAGATCCCAGAAACAAGGTCTCAGTGGGGTGCTACACACAAAGAACCCAGAAGCCTCATAGCTGGGTCCTTTTTGATTCCTGTTCACCTTGGCCCCCAAAGGTGAACATTCCACTGGACCCCTCAGGAGACAGCTACATTACCTGCCTCCATGGGTTGGAGGACACCATAGGGCCTGGGATTCAGCTGCCGGGTAGCCCGTACTGGCAGTACATCCCAGCCCAGAACCATAGAGGTACAGGGACTTCCCCAACTCAGCTAGCATGGAGGAGCGGGGTGCACAGGAAGAGGGTAAAACAAAGCTACAAAGTGGGTTAACCCCGGGGGGGAAAGACCCCAAATTCTCTAGGGCTGCTGAGTAGGTCAGGGTCCCAGTGGCTGCTCTACCAGTCCCTAGAGGTACTGTCTCACGTGATCCCCGCTACGCTAGGACACTGCTGTGAACTCAAGAATAAGAGGACATAGAGTATCCCGACCGAGAGGTGAGAAGCTGGCGAGAGGCACGTGACCAGCACAGTCATTCTTGTGATGAATAGAGCTCCTGCAGCTCAGAAAACTGAAGGGACAGCACGGAACACAGCCACCAAGACCTCTCTCGTGGCCTGTGCATGCTTCTGAGAAACATCAATTCCTGGCTGACCTGCTTCCCACTCCTGCAAGCAGCACCAGCCCAGAGACAGCCCTGGGTAGAGTGGCTAGGACGCCGAGCAGCCACATCTCCAAGAAGCACAGGCCCTAGGACAGGAGGGCACCGCAGTGCCTGATGCAGGGAGCTGCTCCTGGAGGAGGCAACAGAGCATAGGAAGGGAAGGATGAGTGGGTTTCTACTGGCAGGAAGAGGCAGGTGAATCTGAGTTGGGCAGGCTGGCTGCCCAGCATCCAAAGCTTGCCTGGGGAAGGCACCCTCCTGTGTGTGGTCCTGGGTGGGCAATGTCCTCTCTCCCACTGCAAGAACTGAAAGGACCAGGCTTATATCTGGGATTCTGAGGCTGCAGATCTGGAGCACAGGCCAGCAGATACTCGAACCCCTGAAAGCCTTTTCGTCTTAGTCTGGATAGCAGCTCTCTACCCAAACACCCTGAAGGCTTGACAGGAAGGTTAGGTGAGAAGTGATGGAGGAAGTGACAGCCCAAATGATTCTTGGCCTGTATCCTGGTACTTCCCCAGATTGAGGCCACCTTTGAGGCAAGCTGCACAAGGCCTCTCTGCCAGTAAAACTGAGCCCTGAGACACAAGGCAACTCACTAAAGTTTCCTAATGGTCACGGTGCTCAGTGAGCACCAGCAGACTTTGAGGGCCTGATCAAGCTTCTGTCATTGTCCCCACACTGCTGAAGGCCTATCCTACATGACCCAGCAGACATTGAGAGCAAGACTCAAAGGGCAAACCTGGCTCCACACAGAAGGCTTCAGTCAGCAGCAGCTGTGGAAAATGGATAGTGAACTGGGGTCTGAGCATGAACTAGAGAAACAAGCAGAGGAATGTAGTGCCCAGCTGGCTGCCTTTAGTGGGTCTTTGCACTTTGCAGGTATTGCTGAAAGCTACCACGGTCCTAGAGGATCAATATTTGGAGGAGAGGTCGGTTTGGAGCAGAGGAAGTGATATTTCAGAAAGATGCAGGACATCTTTAAGGTCAACGTGGGACACAGGGCTATTCACCCTGGGGGTGGAGAGTAAGGGACACAGAGTGGAGTTCTGAAGGCAAAACCGTGTCGCCTGGCTGAGACGGGGACATAGCACAAAGCAATCCTGTCACATGTCTTTTTTTCTAAAACACTTCCTTGGAAATCAAGTCTACCCTCTGTGTAGTCCACAGGAGCCAGTGCCACCTGTCTTTCAACTCCGTGTCCCCTCAGTGCCAATGAGAGCCCTCCCACCTGGGAGCGTTTAAATTCAATTTAAATAATTCAATTAATCAAATGGAATGCTTGAATTGTAACTGAGCTTCATTAGTTGTAACAACTGCAATAATTAATTGAATGGAACCAGATGTTTCTCCCTGGGGACCGATGACAAGAAAGGTGGGACAGTGACATCTGAGATGCTGGCTGAGTTGGCTGAGAGCAGGCTCAGGACTCGCAGTCCGGCTTGGCTCTCCGGGGAAGAAGGCTGCCGGCTACACGGTAGGTGCTCAGATAGCATCTACCATGTGCCCAGCCCCACAGAGCACACAGACACCCCTGCTGTAGAGATTTTGTTATCTTTAGGTGCTGTGGGCAGTAGAGCACCATGGAAGGAAGGTTTGGGAGATAAATGAACACGGCAATTGCTCCATCCCTAACCAAAGATGGCAGCTCTGCTACCTCCCCAAGTCAAGTCTCCCACGTCAAGTCCCGTGTCCCTTTTGGTATTCAAAAGAAACAGAGCAGTCCATGGCTCCTGCTGTACCACAGGAGGTAGCCCAGTTGCAATGGTGCAGAGCTTGGATCATGAGGACTCTGGTTTCTGAGTCCTTCCTGATTCTGCTCTCTCTGAGTGGCTGGAACCTGTTTGAGCCTCTGTGAGCTTCTGGAGACCCCTACAACCAGCTGCCCAGGGAGTGAAGACAGAGGGGGCTCTATGTAGGGCAGCTAGTGTATATACCCTCCCATGTGCTTTGGGGGTGGGGCTAGAGAAGCAATCGCTTCACATGCCAGAGTGTGTACATAGCCCATGTGTTGCAGGCTTCAGGTAGCAGAATAGGGCCAGAAGACAGACCAGGACCCTTCTGAAAGCTTGTCTTCATGGAGTGACCTCTTTGGCAGGGGTGAGGGGTATAGAGGTGAAAATTGATGCTCAAGGTCTCCATGGGTGTGAGAGTGACCGGGCAGAGCCTTAGGTACCCACTTCTACCTTTCTGCTGGGAGACAGGGCAACTTGGATCCTGCTGCCCACAAAACTAAACAAGAAAACAGCTTGAGAATGAGGAGAGGGAGCTCCTGGCAGCCTGTGCAGGTTTTCACGACTGGAGGGGAGAGGAGCTGACAAGTTCTGGGCCTTTGATACTAACAGCCACATAGCCAGGTGAGCAAAAGGCTTCTCCTGGCCCAGCCTCCAACACAGAATTGGATCACCCTGAGTGTGCAGGGAGACCCCACAGAAGACAGCCATGGTGGGGCTGGCTCCAAATGAGGGCTATCCAGACTTCACACAGCTCTGTCAGGACCTTCTTCCACCCTCCATCTCACACACGCACTGAACCAGGCTCCGAGCAATCAGACCCTCCTGGTCCAGTCCCAGAGGCAGAGAAGGGACAGGAAGGAAAGTGAAGCAAGCCACAGGTTGTCAGCCAGATTTTCTGGGGAGGACGCCTCTGAGCAGCTCTCTGGGGAAAGGATTGGGGGAGATGGAGAAGAGTGTGTTTGCATCTATGGAAACAAAGAGAAAAGTAAGAAGCAGAGTGCCAGCGGAACCAGTGGGGACACCTGGAAAAGACGAGCTATTTTTCTTGTTTCTGGGACAAAATGCCTGACAAAAGCAGTTTAGGGGGGTGACTTTTGGCTCAGTTTAATGGTACAGTCAGTCCATTGTGGTGGGGAAGCCATGGTGGTCAGAGCTTGAAGCATTTGGCCACAGTGCATGCATCATCCACAGTCAAGAGGCAGGGGGAGATGGATGCTGGTTCCTCTTGCTTTCTCTTTTCCCTATGGTCCCAGAGGCTACACCATAGAATGGTACCACCCACATTGATGGAGGGTAGGACCCACCCACTTCAGTTAACTGTCCAGAAACCGTCACAGTCATGCCTGTTGGTTTGTCTCCTGGGTGACTCAAGAAGTCAACAGTCAGTAGTAACTATTACCACGAAGATCTGAGCAGGAGCTGCAGTATGATCCTGAGGGAGGAGAGACAGCTGGTGTTTAACAGCGCTGCCTGCCCTGGCCTGCATTAAACAGTATCCAGGAACCACGTGTCTTCAGAAGCAGTTCTAGAACAGACCTAACCACTGTAGTGCTGTCGTGTTTGAGTTGTTTGGTGGCCCTTGTGGTGTGACTGAAACAGAAAAGCCTCTATGTCTATCAGTCCAGAGACATTAACCCCAGACCTAAAGATGCCCGCTGGCCCTGCCAGCTGCCTGATGAGAAACAGAGACAATGGGCCTCTGTAGGGACTTAATAGGTTCCTAGTCCCCCCCCCCCCCCACACACACACCCTGACTCAAGGAGTGGAAATGGGGACAAGAGGAGCCTGTCACTAAGCAGGGATCCTGGTGTGGGACGTCACTGTAGCCATGGGGGCTTTGCAATGTCAATGTGATTTGCATACTGGATAGAAGGCTAAAGGTCTCCAAATGTAAAGAGACCAAAACCACTATTTGCAGTACAATATGCTCTAGAGGAATATACTATGAGGTGCTAGCCAGATTTCAGCAAGCAAACTGTTAAGTGCTTAGTAAACTAGTAAATCCCCTGGAAGCCCACAGAGGCTTGCAAATTTTTATCTGCTTTGCAGAACCTGTTTGGTCGGCCGCTGAGAAATCTGTAAAGCGCTGCCCTCTAGAAGCCGAATGGTTTGCCAGCTGCAGACCCAGCGCCTGCAGATTGCCCTCCATCAGTTACGCCGAGCTTGGCAAGCACCCTGCAGAACCTACAGAGCCTAGACGGGCTGGACTAGGTCGAGGCTCTGCCGCCTCCTGGCGGCCAGGGAAATGCGATTCGGCCGCGCCCTACACTGACTACTGCAAGGAAGGACCTGCGCATGCGCGAGCCCAAATGCACGCCTGCTTTATCCTGTGGGTGCTCACTACTTCACTACACACGACCATGATATTCTCATTCGTTATACAACAAAAGTTAACAAAGTCCCCTTAGGGGTTGGCAGTTTCCTCTCACTGTGGCGGGTCACATCTGCGCTGATGACGCTGAGCCTGGTAGGCCACTTTTAAGTCATGGCCGTCCTGTTAGGCCTCCCTAAGGCAGTGACAGGAAAATGGGACAGGGTGACCCATGCAGACCTCTGGGATGAGAACCAACCTTATGTCTAAAGGCAGGAGGCTCCATGAAGCTATGAAAGCTGAACCAGGGAAGTCACTGCAGAGGCCAGTGAAGGTGGTGGTGGAGGTTCCCATGAGATCCTGTGCTCTCCCAAGGACACCAAGGCCCTGCCCTCACCTTTGGGTTGTGCCAACTCTCCCCAGGGTCCACCTATGCCTGAAGCCACACTCCAATCTTCTGGCTTGAGCATGAGCACATGACTCCATCCCAGCCAGCACTAACCCTCCAGAGGACGGTAAGGACCTACCTTTGTCAAGCTGGAAGAAGCCACCAGGTTCTGGTGACCACCCCCCCCCCCCCCAAAGAATAGTGAATGGACACAAGTCCTTTAACCAAGCACCTGAATACCCAGTGCCTAAGACCACACACATCCCTCCTTACCGGAGGGGAGGGCCTGTGGGTGGCCTCTGTCCTAGTCCGTATTTCGAGGACAGGGGTTACACTGCCCTAGGGAAGGGCTTTATGCCAAGCAGCATCCTCACAGCCTTCCTCTAGGCACCACTACCTGCCTGAGCCTCAGCTGGCTTTGAGTAAGTGTGGGGGGCTCTGGGCACATTTTCTCATCTGTAAACTGAGACAGCATAGTGCAATCAATGTGGAACCTGCCACTTCCTACCCGGCCTCTCTCTACCTCTGGCTAGCTGCAGACTTTGTTGGTAGTGGTCAGGTGGCCTCTACGGGATCTAGCCTGGGTGGCCATGGCATGAAGCACCTCACCACAGCGCCCTAGGAACCTGTGTCCTCCTGTGGCTTGTGGCCAGGCAAGTGTAAGGTCCCGGTGGGTTGGCAGCCTCCAGGCTCCAGTCACGCTGTGCTGCCACACTCCCAGAATAAGGATTCTGCCTAGGGCCCCACAACTCCCCAAGAAAGAGCAGGCTTGCCAAAGTCAGTCTCACACAGTTTTTGTTTTTGGTTTGTTTTTTAATTAAAACAGCAATAGGTTCCTGCCCAGGGAAAGGCTGGGATAGGCAGGCCTTTCTTCACAAAAATATATTTTCTTCCTTTTTTTTTTTTTTTAAAAACACCACCAAAGTAAACCTATTAGCTCCAATGAGCTGGTCACACTTGGAGAGTTGGTATGGCTCCCCCGGTGGCCTTGTGCAAAGAGCTTGAGCCATCCTGTAGACTCCAGTCCGAGCACAGGGGTAGCTGTGATACTGCTGGTACCTAGGGTTAAGTGACCAGCTTCAAACCATGCAAGAAAAACCAGCGACACCCATAAAGCAGAAGGCAACGAGGATAACAGTTTAAAAATAAAGGCAGATACCATTAGAGGTGGAGGCTAGGGGCTAGGTCAGTGGACCCCCAAGAGACCACTGGCCAGTGCTGGGTGAAGGCCAGGAAAGTCTTTAGGGGATCCACATGGCTCATCCCCATAGTGTGTCCTCAGCACCCGAGACAGGATAGAGATGTCCCTGATCCAGGCCAGTGTACACAGTCCATTCAGTTGTGATTTAAAATATATATATACAACCTGGGGGCATCCAGGACAGAACCAAGGCTATGGCCTGTCCACAGAAGCACCAGCTGCCTCCTCTTCAAGAGGCAATAGCATCTGCAGGTGGGGAGGGGGTACACAGACCTCTCCAAATTCATCCTTTGGTTGGAGGCCTGAGACTCTGGAAGCAGCGACAGCAGAGGCACTGTGGGGCCCATATGGGCCTGGCTAGGAGCCCCCCTGAGGTCTGATTCTTTGGCACTTGGAAGAGCTAGTTGCCGAGCCAGACAGGAACAACCCCCTCAATTCCTCCTGGAATGTCCAGGACCAGAATGGCAGTAGCTTATGGCTGTAGGGAAGTGCTGCCCCAGCAGAGGGGTATGGGATGCTGGCAGGCCAATGGGGTCCTGGGCCTGGGCCAGTCTCTATGAATCCTCTCCCAGGATCTCCTTTACAAAGGCAGCAATGTCCGTCTTCTTCGTTTTGTGCAAGGTGAAGAAAGGGTGTTCCTGGTAGGAAACAGAGGCACAATTTTGGGGGTGAAGGGGTACAGGAGGAGGTATAAAGGGAGATCCCCCATGCAAGCCTGATCCACCCCGGCATGCTTCTCCTGCCTGGCCAGCTCCTGCAGTAGCTCCCACCACACAAGCGTCTCTTTCCTCAAGGGTACGGGGCCTCTGCTCTACCAGACCCTCCACCCTTCCTTCACCAGCAAAAGCACACATCTGCCCTTCCAGGCTCAGTCCAAGGCCACACTGACTCCTCTGCCCTACTGTCACAGCGCAGAGCACCTTTCTACAAGGTCTGGGTTATGCACGTGAACCAAGGCGAAACTACACAAGTGTATGCAGAAAACAAGCGCTACCCCTCCACCCTCAGACTCAGCCCTCTTCCGGACAGCCCCACCCAGCCACTGCAAAGCCCAGCGGGCAGGGCAAGCACTTCCCATGCACACTCACCATCAGCTCCAGGTAGCTCATGCGCTCCGCGGGGTTCTTCCTTAGGCTAGGAAAGAGGGCAGTGAAGCCAGGCTCACACGGAGGAAGTGAATCTAGACAGGCTGGGCTTGCCCCCATTAAAGCGGCACACTCCTGGGGCTCAGAGAAGGAGCGAGACTGTCTGGGGGTCTCGCAAAGTGGCTTGGGGTCCATGGGTCCAAACTACAGTCTTGGCAGCAACTTTCCCTGCCTCTTGGGAGTCTAGCTGTCTCCATACTGATCCAGACTACGTCCATGATACCAACCCTGACATGTTCTGCCTAATGACCAGATACTAAATTATCCTTTATCAGAAGGGAAGACATCAATCGATGGTTCTGGAGCATAAAGGTCCAATCAGAAAGGGTCAGACCAATCAATGAGCCTTGCTCCTGGACTCATCTGCTTTCAGTTTTTGTTTTCTAGTGAGAGGCACTGTCTTGTTCTCTGAGCACCTCTTGGCCCACAACATACAAACATTGGTTTGCCCTCACTAGTTTCTTCTTAAAAATGTATTTTCTAAATCTCTTTAGTATTCCCAGAGTCATTTACAAGAATCTACTTTTACTTTCCATGTGCTTATTTAATTATGGTGAGAGAACATGGTCTGTATAATTGCTTTTTAAAATTTTTATAACTTTAAACATGATTTTTATAAAGCTTCCACGAACATTCTGTAATTTGATAAAAACTTCTAGGCACCAATAAATGCAAACTTCATTATGCATTGTAATCTTCCACAATACATAATCACATACACACTATTCCGGATTCATCCTTCTCAGGGAAGTCTACATGAAACCTCCTGCTGGGACTCAGGTTTTGCTCACGCTGGAGCTGTCACCACTTCCTAACTTTTGAAACCGTGTGGTTCAAGGGTTTACTTCACACAGGAGGAGAGGACAGAGCCCAGACACTCACCACTGGCTAGTGAAGTCCACAAACTCAGGGGAGAACTGGTCAGCTGGGAGCTGCGGGGATGGTTCCTCCACCACCTGCTTCAGCTGCTGAAACGGTGTCCCCCAAGACTCATAAGGGAATCGCAGAATGGCCATCTCGATCTGCAGTAGGGATAGCAGAGACAACGGACTCCAGACATCAGATGACCCAAACTTTGTATCCAGAAGCATGAAGTGGAAGGGACCTGGCCATCCTTCCCCATAACCCAGGCTAGTGGTGCTGTCCCTGACTGCCCTCACATCTAGCAGTAGGTCAAGTACTGGGATGCCAGTACTAAGCTCCTCTGACCAGGTTAGCAGAGCTAGCTCAGACTAAGTCTAACCCTGGGCTAGACTAGGTTTGACTACCACTGTCTTTTCAAACAATCTAAAATTGTTAGATTTTATCTAGCAACTTGGGTTCCAGATAGTGTGCCAGACATGAGGAGTGGGAGCCACGGACACCTTCCCACAAGGCAGCAGTCAGCAGAGTACCTCACTGTGTCAAGTCCAAGGCCTGCTGGCCCAGCTACTCCCTCTCCAACACTTCCCCAACACAGATGTTTGTTTTTACTAGAGGGGACAACTGAGTATAGCAGACTCTCCTGCATGAACACCTCCTGATTGGTACGGCAGGCTGTAGCCACCATGAGAAATGGAAGAGACACCACTCAAACAAATGTAACTGCCACCAAATGGAGCACTAAAAACTAAACTAGGAAGGGACTTTCCTGTCCATCTCCAGGCCTTTCCAGCCAATATGAGAAGACCATGGTGGGAGGGGAGTGTGTGTCACCTGTATGTCTGTCCACAGGACAGAGCCATGCAGACTCAAAACTGCCTCAGCGTTTCCAGAATCTATAGTGGCCTTTCTGCAGACTACAAGAGAAAGCTCGGTGGTGCCTAACCAAAGCACCAGAATCTGGGCGTTAACCATCTTTAGAAAAGGTCTGATGATCTTCTTCTTTAAAGAGCTTAGAAAATAATAAAACTACCTCAGCAAAAAGATGCATAAGGCAGTCACCTATCACAGGAAATTACTTAGAAAAAGACCCACCACCCCCAGGAGGGAGCCCCCTGTAACAGCTGAATGTCTGGTAACATACACAGAAAACGTGTGTTTTGAAACATAGATGTGTATGCCCAGAGCTCCCGAGGCCAGAGCCCACTGAGGGGGGTGACTGTTCCAAGGACAGCAGCATTTTAAGTGGAAATGTTGGGCCGAAGATAAATGTGAGTGGTGGCCCTGGAGGAAGAAGTTCTAGATAACCTAGAAGACAGCCCAAGCCTTGCTCCTATTTCTGCAGCCTGAAAAGCTACTGTGAAACTTTGATCCTGGCTGTCAACATAAAGCCTCTTTAAAAATGACAAAATGTCTCATCCAAAAGTCACGAGCTCAATCTGGGACATCTCAAAACAATTAGACAGGAGGGAACCAAGAACACGGGCAGCTTATCTTGGTACCTGTGACTCCTGACAGTCAGAAGGTCTCTTTGCTAAAGGTCATTGCAACGGCAGATAGTTGTTCTTGCTGTATCAAGAACTAAGGTACCGGGGCATTTTCCACACATGTGCAGCAGAGAAGTGTGCCCATCTTCAAAGAATCCGGCTTCACTGTAACACTGTGCTGGCTAATTTTATGCCGGCTCGGTACAAGCTGGAGTCATTTGGGAAGAGAGGAACCTCACTTGAGAAAAGGCCCCTGCCAGACTGACCTGTGAGCAAGCCTGTGCATTTTCTTGACTGATGATTGATGGGGGAGGCCCCACTCACTGTAGGGATTCAACTCAACCTCTGGGCTGGTGGTCCTAGCTAATGTAACAAAACAGGCTCAGTGAACCTGGAGCAGCAAACCAGTAAGCAGTGTTCCTCCATGGCTTCTGCTTCATTCAGTTCCTGACTCCAGGTTCCTGCCCTGACTTCCCTCAGTGAAGGGGTATAACCTGAAAGCTATAAGCCAAAATAAACCCTTTCCTCCCCAAGTTACTTTTAGTCATTGTGTTTTATCACATCAATAGGTCAATTAGAGTTCTCTGCCAGGCAGGTCAAGAAGGCAGAGGTCCATCCCTACACCTGGACTCAGAATTATCTGGTTCAACTCCATCCTAATGGGCTGGCCTCTGCCCCTCCCCTCCAAGCCAAGGATCCTTTCAGTCTCCACAAAGCCAGGATCCAGAGCCTCACCCACCCTACTGAGCCTGGAGAAATACAACCAGAACCTATAGCAACAGGTGTGTGTGTATTGGGGGGGAGGGAGAACCTCAATTACTTTTTTTTTCTTTTTTAGGGTTGGGAAGGTTATTGAGACAGGGTCCTTCAAATTCACTATGAAGTTGAGGATAACCTCCTGCCTCTGCCTTCCAAAGAATCACATTACAAAAGGGTGCTGCTACCACAGGAATCACATCTGAGGAGGGTGCTGCCATGCCCAGCTAAGAGTTTACCTTTGTGACTTGGAAATCACTTGCATGGCAAGAACTAAACTTAGCATCGGCTGGGATTTCGTGATCTACCAATGGCTCTAAGTAAAAGGCTGACATCACAGAATACAGAGAACAGTCATGATGGTTAAACCGAGCCATCAGGAAAGGGGTACTGTAACTTCCAAATATCCTCTTACCCAAACAGGAATGTTTGATGGTGCTTCCCCCCCCCCCCCCCCGGACACTAAAAACAACTCTTTCTTCTGGGATTTAAATGATTTGGAGCCCAGGGACCCCAACACAGACACACCCCACCCCACTGGACCAGCAAGTGCTGTGCCCAGTCCAGACAGTACGGAGGTGATGCTGAGCCCAGAGACCCCAACACAGACACACCCCACCCCACTGGAGTAGTAAGTGCTGTACCCAGCCCAGACAGTACCATAGTGATGCCAAGGCTCCAGACATCAGACTTCACATTGTAGCCCTTCTGATTCAGTTCAGGGTTGATCCTCTCAGGCTGCAAGAGAAACTAGAGGGCTTGAACACCCAACTAGCCAAAGCCCCCTCTGTTAGACCTTTCCTCTTCTACTAAAACATAAAATTAGTTCCCCTGCCCACATGATATAAGCCAGCAAGAGCCAGACCCAATCCCTGCCTTCCCACCAGGTCCCCAGTCCTAAGGAACCTGCCTTCCTCACAACAGGGATCACAGGTTCTACAGACTCTAAGTTCATCCAAACAAGGATCTTGGAGTGCAGGTAAATGGTGGCAGGGTCCCTATGGCAGGAACCCTATGGCAGGTACAGCTGGAAAAATCCTGCCAACTCCATAGAAGCAGAATCTTGTTCTTCCCCCACTTACAGCCATGTAAGGCTTGCAGCCAGCATCCATTGTCTTTGCCACAGAGTCCACCAGGTAGCCACTGATGCCAAAGTCGCACATCTTCACATGCCCCTCCTTGTTGATGAGGACGTTGGACGGCTTCACATCTACAAGTGGAGCATGCCTTTCTCAGCCTATGCCAAGTGAGATGCTGCCCCTTCAGTGCCCTGTGGTCCAGCAGCAGGTCACCCAATGCCCCAAGGATAGGACAACGAAACAGAGGCAGGGAGATGTGCAGCACTAGGCCCCATCAAGCTAAACAAGGGATCAGAATGTACTTCAGCCTGTCCCCACCAAAGAGAAACATAAGAGTTCTGGAGACACAACCTAGGGGCTACTCATGCACATCACCTTCTAGACACAAATCTAGCAAGCAGAAGATGTGATCAATAGGGCAGGTGAAGGCGTGAGAATGGGTCTGTGTGCAAATGAGGAGCCCCATCCCTGCCTCACAGGAAGCAAGACCCTCCAAGCAAAGGTCATTGTGGACGTGTAAAGACAAAGATGCCCAGAAAAGGACAGGAAGGTTCCATACCAAAGGACCAACAATGATAACTTGAGGATAGAACTGGGATGGGCACTGGGCAGCAAACCCTATATGGCCTCCTTCATTTTCTAAGGGCAATGCAACCAAATTAATGGGAGATTATGTTTTTGTTTTGCTTTGTTTGGGTTTTGGTTTGGTTTTTTGAGAAAGGGTTTCTTTCTGTAACAGTCTTTGCTGTTCTGGAACTTACACTGTAGACCAGACTGACCTTGAACTCACAAGAGTTCCACCTGCCTCTGCCTCCCAAGTGCTGGGATTAAAGGCATGTGCAACCACTACCAGGCAGGAGACTGATCTTAATAACTATAGCCCTGAAGGGGAAAAACCAGACTAGTGGCCGCAAGAGCAAAAAGAGCCCAGGAAAGCTCAAGATGGTGGGGGGTGAGGGGGGGGTGGGGGGGTGTAATAAGAAAGAGCTTGTATCAGAATCCCAGAGTGACATGCCACAATCTACGTGTTTCACAGCACATGAACTGTACATATGAATGAGAAGTGGGCAATGGAGCCCAGGAAGAGTGGGGATCCAGTTAGTTCCTCCTGTTGAGCACAACAGACCCAAATGCAAAAGTGGCCCATGCCCCACCAGGTATAGTCTCAGTCTGCCCCTCCCTGAGCCTCAGAGCAGGTGGAGGACACTAACCTCTATGGATCACAGACAGTTTGCTGTGCAGGTGCTCCAGGGCCCGCACGATCTGAATCGGGGTGGGAGAGGCAGGACTGCTGTTATTCCAGGTAACACCAATGATAACAAAGCAGCAAACCTCATCCCCTCTAAACACGTCCCAGCCCCTTCACCCAGCTCCTGCCCACACCCCAGATGTGCCCATCATCCTGGCTGTCCTAGGACAGACTTGACAGCTTCCTACCCTTCCTCTTACTCCACAAATCCCAAGTAGTGCTACCCAAGGGCCATCACTAAGACCTATCAGGTCCCCAGGTTCCTCTCACTCCCTAGTAGAGCTACCTACCCTAGTAGAGGGGCTGGAGGCACGGGATGATTTAAACGCTTCCAGGTGCAAACAGGATTAAAAGGCATCCTTGATTCTAGTGCCCCCTCCCCAGCTGTAGCAATGCTCAAATAATAGTTGTTGCCCTCATCTAGAAAGAGTAGACTCAGAAGGCAACATTTCCCTAAGGCAGCCTGGACCTCTGAGAGCTACCATGAGGTGTCTTAGCATGCGGCAGTCTGAAACTCCTTTCTTCAAAATGGGCGGGAACCTGAGGACTGCATTCAGTCTTGGAGGCAGGGAGTGGCCAAACCTAAGGAGCTCCAGCCTGGGGCCTCTCCGGGGAGGTAATGCTCCAAGGCTTCAGAAGTACTGAGCCTTGAGGGATGGCTGTTCTGCCAAGACTCAGTCAGACAGAAGGTTCTGTGCATGCTGGGCAGAGCCAAGTCACTCACAGACACGGCGATCTCGCCTAGGATGTCCTCTGGAATTGTCATATTCTTGTCCAGCACCTTCCGGTAGAACTTGTCCAGGGAAGTGTCCATGAGCTCCATGCAGATCCACACATCTCCCTAAGAGAACACCCAGGGCTTAGCTGGTCCACCAATGCTACCCAGCCCTGGACAATCTACAGGCTCCCAGTGGCCTCCCCAGCCCTGAACAGCATGGCTTTGAGCACCAGATCTAGCCTCCACCTAGAAGGGACATAATAAACCCCTCACTCGCACACACACCTCAGATGTTCCTGAGCCCCTGACCACCCCTGCCTGCCTTTCTGGCCCCACACCATGCAGTCCGCCACACAGCCCTAGTCTCTTCCACCTGTGCCCTATTGCAATAGTCAGGACACAAAGGGACAAGAACCAAATTTCTTCACCGGCAAATGACTTCTCCCCAGAAAACATGCATAGCCTTGGGATGGCCTCCAGGGGAGGTCCAGGCCTCCAGTCCAGGACCTCCTGAGCACAGAGCTGGCTGACGCTTGCACGGGAGGATCAGACCACCACACGAAATGCACAAAGTAGGGTCTGAGCCACCACTGGGACTTGAAAGAGGTCCAGAAGGAAAGCCAGGGAGAAGAAACATCGCAGACCACTCAAGAGCTCTAAGATAGAAGGTCAGCACGGGAAGCTCTGATCCATTCTAGCAGCTCAGCTCACACTGCTCCCAACACTGTATGCCTCCAGCTGGCTCAGGGGCAGCTCCATGCTCTTGATAAGCCCTATGGTCTAGATCTTATACCTTGCTTCAGCCTCCACTCTTCCAATCTAGAATCTAGCCCAGATCCTCATCCCTCCACAGTGCTTCCCGCTTGGGGCTCACCCTGCATGCCCACTCAGGTGCTAGCAGAAAACAAACAGCCACAAACATACGTCTCAGCTGCTACCGAGTGCCAGGCCCCAGACCAGGACCCTGATCACAACCTGAAGAGACCTGCTCAAACACCTGCTTCATCTTCAGACAAGGAAACTGAGGCACAGAGTTAGCCAGGAACAGGGAAGCCCAGCTCCCAAGCCTGCCTCCGGTGGCAGGGAGCTCAGTGTGGCTCGCCTCTCGGCACACAACAGAAGTGGCAGAGCAGCAGTGGCTGGCAAGAGTTGGGCAGAGACAGAGGGAGGCTCTTACCTCTCTGAAGAGGGCGCCATAGAAGGTGACAGTGTAGAAGCAGTCGACCGTGCGCATGTTAATGTCTAGGTCCATGAGCAGGCGTTTCTGCTCCTGTGAGTTCACAGTGGCCCGGATGCGCTGCGGGAGGGAAGCGTGTCAGGGTCATGTGTAGGCTGCACCCCTTACCTAGTCCATGAGGTCCCGGAGCCTTGGGGATTCATGGCTTGGCCTGGTCTGAGAAGTTCTGCCTCAACGCTGGTGATGACAGCAAGGGACAGGGCCACAAGGTGGGTAGTCAACCTGCAGCTCAGTCCATGCCTCCTTAAGTGCTACTCTAGGTAAGGAAGCCCTTCTTACCTTTACAGCCATGATGGTGCCACTCTGAGCATGCCGCACCTTCTCCACCACCCCGTAGGCTCCACGGCCCAGCTCTGAGATGGTCACCAAGTCATCAGCCTCCACCTCAAAGTTCTTAAGAGGCAAAGAGAAGAGGTGATTAGTGAGCATCAAGTTGGAGACTGGCTCTTCTCCCTCGTCCAGAAAAAAGAAGCAGAGGACAAGCTAATCAGATCTGAGCCTGAAGCTGCTCTGCGTCATGCTGTGCAACCCTGTGGAAATCACCAATCAGAGCCTGCCGCTGGCCTCTATAAAAAGGGTTCAAAACCAAAGACTCGGAGACTGAGAGAAGCCCTTCCCTCTTTCAGACACATCTCAGCAGAGGGAGACATCAGTCAATCATCTACTGAACCTTTCGGTGAGTTCCCTCCCCTGAATGAGACACGCGGGATTATGCAATCAGACTAACAGGACACTGGGCACTGACAGGGGTTGGGTAGGTAGCATCTGCCAAGAAGAGGCTCCCAGCATGCTTTGCCCTGGTGCATATCCCCAAGTCAGGCTTCTCAATAGCAGGCGGTTCTCTGAGGCACTCGGAGGAATGAACAATACAGAGGCTAGGGTCTGACCTGAGGTCTGGGGGCCCGGACGCCTGCATGTCCAACATGCTGTTTGTACTGTGCTTGAATCACCAATTTCTGGGTAGACAGTTTTACTGCCTTCTTTTTTATATCAAAGTTTTGTAATGACCCTGCTTAAGTACTCTTGGTAGTTAGTCAGAAAAAAAAATCAAAATCACAAGTTTGTTACCAACATGCTGTTTGCAGGTGATACAGAAGAGAAAGTCTCATAACCCACCCTCTGGGGTAGGCAGTTCTGGGCTCCCCACAGCCCTAGAAGGCAGGTGGAATGTACTCCACCCAGATGGGAGGCCTAAGGGCAGGTGGCCCAGGGCCACAACCAGCAAGACAGCAAAGAAGCTCTTCCCCAGAGCCCAGCAATGTCTACCACCCATGGCCACCTCTCACTGGCACTGTGAGATAAAGTAGGAGGCCACCCAGGGTCCAGTCACCTACTCTGTCTCCGATAGTGATGAAGGTCCGGGAGTCCAGGTTCCGGGGGGGTCTGTGGAGAAAGCAGATCCATAAGCTTCTCGGGGAGAAGAAACAATGGGGTATGAGGGTGGAATGCAGCCTGGTCATGGAGGCCGCTTACAGTCACCTCATTTCACTGATTACTGAATGTCTACTGGGTGGACGTGCAATGGTGTTGCCAGGTGGCCCTGACAGAGCCCCCAAGGAAAGGGCTGGGAAGGAAGGCATAGAGCAAACAGCCAATGCTCCCGAGTCTCCACTGGATGAGAAGAAACAGCTCTCTCACCCACCTCCAACCCCCACGTCCCGGCTTCTTACAATCCTGACCTCCTTCAGAAGTCTCTCCAAGTCTGAACAGAATGAGAAACTTAAGGTATACTCACGTGGGGTTGGGCACAGGTGGCTTGCACACACAGGCTATCCGTAAATCCTTTTTCCTCTTTGATTTTCCTGAAGTGGAGAGAAAACAGGGATCTGGTCAACTCTTAGTCCTGGGCTGGGCAAAGCTGGGGAGGGAGGTGACTCAGGCTCCTGGTCTTCACTACCTGTCCCTCCAGACATAGATACCCAAGAGACAGGCCAAGAGGAGCCTCAGAGCCTTGAGGTATACAGAACATGGTCTCACTCAGGCTGCGGGTCAGGCTCAGGCTTTCTCCCTACCACATCGGCAAAACCAAGCCCCACCCTCCTAGGAGTTGCCCTGCAGCTGGGAGGCACCAGACAGCTGTGCCTATAAGACACACACACTCAAATACTCAACTATGCATGAGTTTCCAGGCCTCTTACCACCAGGAATGGAATGTAGTCTGCCCAGTACCAATGTTCCCAACCACACAAAAGCTCATGTCCTAGGTCTCTGTTATGGGCTGAGCTGTGTCTTTCAAAACTTAGATGTTGAAGTCTTGACACCCAGAACCCAAGAATGTGACCTTATTTGGAGAATAGGTTTTTTTTACAGCTAATTAAATCAAAATGAAGTCATTAGAGTTGGCTCTAATCCAGTGTGGCAGGACTGGTGAGTGTGTCTGTGTGTGCACATGTGCATACACAGAAGTATGGGGGGGGGGGGAGTGAAACCTAGAGCTTTTTGCCTGCCAGGTATGTAAGTGCTCTTCCAGGACAACTGGTATCCTTATAATAGAGGAAACTGGGGTACAAAAGGGGAAGCCAAATGAGGCACAGGAGATGCCACCTCTAAGTCAGAGGGAGGTTTGAAAGAAAGCACAGGTGGAGCCTTCCTGCATGGCCTCTGGGGAATGCACCGTCCTCTCAGATTCCTACTGCGGAAGCTGCCTGTTAGGTGGGACTTTGTAACAGCAGCCCTTGCCACACGGTGTCCTTCCTTCTTCCACTAGGATCAACCTTGGTGAGGGAGTGACTGAGACTGAGCTCCATCCAGGACCCTGCTCACTGAGCCTCACACCAGAATAGACCCCCACTGGGGCAGTGGGGGCTTGGCCTGGTGCACAGCCTGAATGGACTACCCCAGGATCTCCATCTCTCACACAGGGCTCAGAGCCCATCACTGACAGCAAACACTAACTCTCTCGGCCTCAGCTTCTCCAGACAGTAGAGGCACTGAACCCCAAACAGGGAGAAAACTCCAGAAAAAAGCAGGATAAGAAAGGAAGATGCAACAATCTCCTCAATGTCACACAGGACAGACCAGCACTGACCAAATGCCTGCCCTTCACAGAAACTTCCTGCAAACTGCCACCACCTGCCCAGGAGACCCCAGACTCTGAAGCCATGTCTAAGTCAGATTCTGGCAGAGCCGGTGGTAGCCACACACAATCCAGAGCTTGGAATGTGACTCAGGCAGTAAGGCCCGGTGTTCAGGGCAGTCTGGGGTGACTCTCGAAAGCACTGACCAGGACAAGATGGGCAGCTGGGCTCACTGCAGACTCTTTGGGGAGGGGGCATCTCCCTGTGCTGGGGGGACAGGCCCTGGGTCTCATGCACCTGTGGGTCCAAATCTCTGCCAGGTATGACCTCTGGCTACACGTGCTAGGGGCAGAGTTAGAGAGCTGCTACATAGCTCACTCTGCAAGTACCAAGACGGGCATGTGTGCAAGTTATCTCTTTACACTTTGGCCTTTACTATCTAGTTTTCATTACTGATATGAAGATCTTTGCAACCAAAATATAAAGTGTTCTGTAATAAAATGCACAAGTCTGCTTAGAACATACAGAGCTACAGCCTGACCCGCAGCCCTGGCAAACCTGCCTAAGTGGAGCTCATAGTCCCATCCACCCACGTCATCTCCACTTTCTGTTCTCCTGTGTCCCCTGCAGTGGACTGGGAGGTATTATGAGATGTGCCCTCAACTGCCCCATCTGCCAAGGTCATGTCCACACCTGCTGTTGGGTATGGTGGTGAGCTCCTCTTAACTTCCCAGGCTGGGCAGTGCACAGCCAACTACCCTACAGGACCTGCAGCCTATGTTAGGAGTGACCTGAGCTACTGGTGCAGCTATGCCAGCTGTCAGAGGGAATGGGCAAGGCCACCATGGAGACAGCCCAGAAACAGGCCTCAAGCCACCAGACACCACTGGCAATATCCAATGCCAAAGTCAGGGCTGGGCCCAGATGGTCAGGCAGCCTGGGGCTACCCAGGTGTGGCCCAAGGTGGTGACTGTCACCACAACAAACAGAGGCTCTTGGCCACCATGAGCAAACCACAAGTCTGCCAGGATCGCAGGGTCCTTTGTGCAGGCCAGCCTAGTGACAGGCATCTACATAGTTCACTCCAACCTCACAGCAGCTCCTCAGGAAAGAAGTGAAGAAACTGAGGCGAGAAGGATTCAACTGCTAACCCGAGATTCTACCACTGACATCAAAGCACCCACAGATGAGGGTGATTTCTGGCCCCATCTCCTCCCACCTGACCCACTATCCCCCTCGCACCTCCCTAAATGAACCACCTTGCTTTCCATTATTGTCTTTGCATATACTATTCTCTCTGTCTTCCACTCCATCCAGTCTGGTACCTGAGCCTGCCAGCTGATGGCTGCAGCTTAGTCCCCTTGCCATCCATGAGACCTCCTGGCCTCTACTGCCATGTGTCACAGACACTTTCCCAGACAGGCCACTCTGGAGCTGGGCTCAACTGTCATTCTGTCATTTCTCTGCCATGCACTCGTAGGCAAATGATTACGCCCTCTCAGTACGATGTGTAGAGGACTGGCAGACCTCCCAGGACCCTGAAGTGCCCAACAGAGGATAAGAGGGAGCTATCTGAGGCTACCACCCATGTTACACCCCCTTTGACATGCTCCATGAGGGAAAGTTTTTCACTGATCCACTATACAAGTCAGGTGACGAGGAAAGATGGCTTGACAAAGGGCATTGTAGCATCTGGTGGGGTATGGATACGATCCTGACCAGGCTGACTTGCTCCAACATCCAACTATCAGCAGGGATAGCCTGAGAGCATGCCACTTGGAGAGAGCCCTGCACCATAAGACAGTAAGGCCCACCCATCATTTTCAATGATAAAAGAGACATTTATGCCTTAACTTTCCCCACCCCTACCACCAGTGCTTAATATGGCATCTGGTCCAGGAGAAGTCCTGGGCCTGGGCAACTAAGCCAACCAAACTGGGAGCTAATATTGATGCTTAAGTGTCAGAGGCAAGGTGTCCCACCTTCCCACTCAGCTGGCCATCTTCATCCAGCAGCGTTTTAGAGAATAAATAAGGCCACCCACAACTGAACAGGGAAAACTGAGGTCCAAAAAGAAGGGAGGACTCTTTGGTAAGCAGCTTCCCCTTGGTAGCTAAACTGTGCCAGCTTCAAGTGCCTGGAGGTCAGCTGAGAACCTGATACTGGTTGGGGTAGCCATAGAATGACTGAGCCAGAACCTCTGGGCATGGCAGCAGGGTCAAGCACAGATAGGAAAGGGAAGAGACTATGGCTGCCAAGGGCACAGTCCCCACCAATTCCAGGGCCCAGTACTGGCTTCACAGGTCAGCATGAGCAAAAGTCCTTTTCCTCTAACCGCACTGTTCTAGGTGGGACCCATCATCCTGGGGGTTATCAAAATGCCCCATTTCCCTTCGGCTAGAAATGATGCCTCTGGCAATCCATCCAATCTTACTCCCACTCCCATGGCAATTCATTGAGTTATCATGAGCCAGGCCAAAGTACTGGCCCTTGGTTCCCCCCAACACAACCAACCTCTTGATTATGCCCAATCCTAAGGCTAATATACAGGGCCCTTTGTGGCCCTGTCCCCAAGGGGCCTGGCCTGTAACTGCACACCTGCTGACTCAAGACAAGCTCCTGAACTTGGTGACATTTACAGTGATGCAGGTGACCAATGCCAAGGTTGTCCATGTAGCCACACAGGTAGGTACCATACAAGTTGAGGCAGCCAGAAAAACACTCACCCCTATAGACTCTGAGCTGTCATAAACCAGCACCCTCATCAGCCAGCACACTGAACTTCCCTTCCACTGAGGTCCCAGAACAAATGAAACCAAAGCCAAGAGTGAAGAAGTATTGTGATCCTAGCCAGCTGACTTCAGCTTCCTTCCATTCTCATCAGGGCTTTCCTGTAGTCCACAGCCCTGTAGTCCAGGCTGCCCTGTATCCTGTGTGGATGCAGCCTCTCCTTAATAGGACAGAGAGCTAAACACACTTTGGGCACGCCAAAGCTCAATTTTATTTATCTATGTATTTTGAGGCAGTCCCATATAACAACTCACTGATATTATACAGCTGAGAACAGCACTCAATTTTTCTTTTTGAGACAGGGTCCTCTGACTCCTAAGAGCTAAAATTAAAGGTATGTACCACCATGCCTACCTGCAACATTGAACTTCTGATCCTCTTGCTTCCACCAATAGAAAGCTAGCAAACTCAAATTTTAAAAACAATTGAAGGGGCTGGAGATGTAGCTTAATTTGTAGAGTGCTTTCCTAGCATGCATGAGATCCTAGACTGAATCCCCAGAGACCCTGAGTTTGATCCCCAACACCACATAAGTTTCATAAATTTATGAAACTTAATTACATCAAAAAAAAAGGAGGAAGAAGAAAAGAAAAGAAAAGAAAAATGAGCAGTTCTGGGGAGATGGGGGTAAAGGGAAAGTGGGGAAGAGGGAGGGAAGAAAAGGAAACTTAACCAAGAGGGGTCACAGAGTAGGCTTCACCCTGGGCCTGTCCATGGAAGGGGAGGGTCCAGTTGAGTCACTCAGGGATGGGGACTAGCTGTGGGTGCTGCTGGACACAGCATCCCTGAGAAGTCAGGGCAGCCCTAGAACTGCAGCTCAGCCAAGACACACAATCCAGCAGGCAGGAAGAAAGGTCAGGGTAGGAAGCTGTTGACTCTCCCAGGGCCAAGGATGGCTAGGCTTGTCTCTGTGCCCTAGTACGAAAGAGCACTGTCTCTGTTCTTTAAGAAATGAGGAAGAAAAGTCTACAGGGGCTGCCGGGCACACAGGTCTGACAGATATGTGCAACATGGAAAGACAATCAAGGGGAGGTACGAGGGAATTCAGAATGAGCCCTGCACTCCCCAGGCTGGCACCTGAAATCCTAAGCCCTAAGAAACTAGCCCAGAAGCTTCTACCCTGAGGTCAGTCCCACACTTCCCAAGCTTCCCCCACTTATCCTTTCAATGACACTGGACAACAAAGCTGAGTGACAGGGACAGACTGCAGAAAGACCCAAGCACCTGGGTTCTGTAATCCCTTCTTAACTTCCTCAGGATGCCCAGGCAGAAATAGCAGCCTAGAGTTGCAGCTTAGGAAGAAGAGGAGAAAGACAGACTAGAGCAGAGGTTCTCAACCTGAGGGCCAAGACCCCTTCAGGGGTCCAATGACGCTTTTATGGGGTCCCCTAAAAGCATCAGAAAACACAGATATTTATGTTATGATTAATAACAGCAGCAAAATTGTGATTATGAAATAGTAATAAAAATAATTTTATGGCTGGGGTCACCACATCATGAGGAACTGCATTAAAGGGTCACAGCATTTAGAAGGTTGAGAACCACTGTCCCAGAGCATAGCAAGTCTGTGTCACAGATCCCATGAGTACATCATCAAAGGCTATTTGTTCACCTCCCAATGAAAAGCAGCCACAATCCCACCAATTAAATAATAACAGATGCCATCTGTTTGGGAAACACTATCTCCCATCTTTACTACCACCCTGGAGGGGAGAGATGCTTCCTCCCTCTGCTGAAGAAGACGGAGAGTCAAAGAGAACATGCCATTTTTGCCCAGGTGAGGAATGGAGTCAGGACTAGATCCTAGGTGCATTATAGTTGCAATGACCAGAACCTGTCACCTGGCCACTGGATAAGGTTATCTGCATCCATATAGGTGGGACTTGCAAGCTCATTTTGCTGGAGGGGAGGGGGAAGACCTTCGGCTTCTCTGAAAGATGGGCCAGACCCACGAAACTGAAACCTATACAAAGTATCGTGAATGTACCAGATACAATTTGTTCAATGTCATATTGCAAAATGGGCAGAATGGGGATCTGACCACAGGCAGTTCAAACTGGCTGACCCTGCAAGGCCACTGCTCCTGGCTTTCCCCAGGCCCTGTTCCCTGGGCCAGGGGCACACAACAGCAGCTGCCACCTACTCCTAAGCGGTGAGCAAGAGGAAGCAAGAGTCGTTTACCTAACAGAGGAAGTTTCTGGACAGGACAGGAGGACCTGCCCAGAATCCCAGCCCAGCCCAAGAACAGACCACCTGTAGTGTCCGGTTCAGGGCCAGGGGCAGCCTACAGGGCCAGGTATGTAACCCCGACCACTGCCAGCCAGGCTTGCCCTTTTAAGCTATAGCAGTGACTGGCATGCCTGTGGTAGTCAGCAGGCGCTGGATGCTGACTCACCCACCGGAAGCCTGGCTGCCTCTCCCCACACAGGCTGACTGGGAACTTTACTGCCTTCAGGCCCTGAGCCACAGGCTGGCTGATAGAGAGTTTCCTGTGCGTCACACTAGGACTGGGGGAAGTCCCCAAGGTGCCACCCTCTAGTCTTTCCAACTCCCAGGACAGGAGGAAAGCTATAACTATAGCAGGCAGGGCCAGGACAAGACACTCAGGGCTCCATTTACCTTGCTGGGCTGCCAGAGGCACCAGCCACCAATGAACTCCAGAGATAACATCCCAACAGAGTACCAAAGGCCATCCCTAACAACACATACCGCATTCCCCAGACCACCCTGAGCACATGTGCCCTGTATCAACTGCCCTTGGCCTCTGACCGCAGCCAGTGGCCCACTACTGAGCAAGGAGGCAGCAGTCAACAAAGCTGAGGGACCTACGGGCCTGTCACATTTGGGGAAAACTTCCCAGGCTTGGGCACAAAGGACAGGCTGTCAACTATCCAGTGGGAAGTTCACAGATAAAATTCCCCACCAAAGGTCAGGTGCTACCACTCCCTGCTCTGTTCAAAGTCCTCAGCAAACAGGCTGGCAAGATGGCTCAGCAGGTAAGGGTACTTTACTATCAAACCTGATGACCTAAGTTCCATGCCCGAACCCACATGGTGGAAGGTTGATCCACATGGCTAAACGAGAGAACTGACTCCCACAAAGTATATTCTGACTTCCAGAGAGACCTCCATACATGTGCTATGCTGTGGCATGCATATATCCATACATACATATATGTGTAATCTTTTTAAAGTCTTCTGCAAAGAGTTCGTGCCACGGTCCATACTGGTACAGACTCACCAGGGCCTCCACCTACACCTTTGCATCTGTTGCAGAGTTACACTGGGAGAAGCATCCACTGCTTAAGACTACATGCATACTAGGTGGTCCTCTGCTTCAACAGGCCTCCAGGGCAGGCGGCCAGGAGGGTGATGGCCAGGATGCCAGGGTCCCACTGTCCCCCTAAGCACCTCATATAGGATTAGGATAGAGGGAGCACTGAGGAGATCATCTTAGAATCCGGCTGTAGCCACACTCTGTCCATCACTGTGTAGCTTCTGTCAATGGTTAGTGTCCCTGAGCCTCTGTTAATGGGCAAATGGGGCTACAGGGAATAAACAAGGCAATGTATAGCATGTGGCAAAAAGCCTGGTAAGTGACAACTCGAGAGCCACCAAGATGTCTCCAGGCCGCTAAAGGTTACAAGGATCTTGGGCACTGGAGAGAGTCTGACCTCCATCCATCCACCAAATATCATGTTATCTAACCTACAATCTGCAAATTTATACTGGCCCTCTCAGAAAAAAAGGCCCAGAGAGTCCAGTGCCAGGACTCAAGTCACCCAGCACATGAGCGTCAACAGTACCCCCAATCAGTGCTTTGCTATGTCACCCACAATCTACAACTGCAACCTCTATTTTGAGGAGGCATCTCTCGCCTGGAAGAGCTGAACTGCCTCCAAAACAAATACTGCTTCCAAACCCTTCCTGAGTGGAGCAGCATCTAATTTCCTGGTTCTCAAGTTCCACGAGGTCTGCACAGCAAGTCCCTCCCCAGCCTCCTCCCCCAACAAGTGCCTCCCTAGTTACTCACAGAAGTTGGGCAATGGTCAGGGATCTGGCCTCCCACTTATGTAAGATGCAATTACCCCGCCCACTGGGCTCCTGCACAGCCATGGAAGCCAGCTGCAGGGGACTGAAAAGGCCCCCGCCTGCCCAGGACAGCCTGCCCAGCACCAGGACTTCTGAGGTCGAGGTTTCCTAGGTCAGAAGGAGAGAAGGCCACCACTGCCCAAGCACCCTCTAAGTGTCCACCATTCCTGTCATCTGGCACTCTGCTGCTGCAATCCAAAGTGGGGCCCTGACCCCACAGGGCTAAGTCTTTCCAACAAGAAAAGCTGGAAACAGCCAAGGATGTGCAGCAACTTTTTCCCCTTGTGCCTACTGTGTGTCGGGTGCTGGGCTGGGCTTCTGATCATCTTGCCCATGCTTGCTTCAAACCATTCTCTCCATCCAATTTCACCTCACACCCCTGATATCCGGTTCATTAATAAGGCCCAGACATGTCAAGAGACTGGCCAGGTGAGGCAGGGGCAGGTTCAGAATGCTGAGGGTCAACCCATTCACAGCTGTAGGTGCAGTTTGGAACTCTCTTTTCTGCAGCCCAACCTACTTTAGTCTCTGACAAGTCAAAAAAAAAAAAGAAATCTTGCTCCCTTCCTGGAAAAAAAAAGTACTCATTGCCTTCCAAGTCTGGTCCCCCTCACTTCCCATGACAAATGCTGCTGCTGCTGCAACCCACGCAGCACCACTGCCACCTCACAGAAATTTCCAGGAAAGCCAGTTAGTTACTTGGAGAAGACAAGTCCCAGACTTGTACAGTTAGCCCCCGGCTCAGCAGCTAACCCAAGTACCAAAGAGCAGCTCTGAAAGCAGCCAACCAAGAAATACTAAGTGCAGGAGGAGGTCGGCTCCTAAAAGCGCAGTTAAAAGACTGCAACTGAGTCAATGAGCAGCAGGTAGCATGGGCTGAGCGGCGAGGCGGAGACGCCAGGAAGTTCTACAGAGACAGCCCCAGGGAGGAGCGCAGGCGGCCAGTGTGCAGGCCAGAAAGGCATGGGCCAAGGAGGACTCACAAGGATGGAGTTGGAGGAGAGGAGGAGTTCTGAGTTCAAGACTAGGCAGATTTCCGGCATTGGGAACACAGCCCTGGGGCCCAGAGGAGAGTAAATTCCAGCCTGGACACAATCCAGGAGCCTGGCCTGAGGGGCTGGTGCAGCCCAAGGACCCTCTAGCAGGGATCAGTGAAATCCCGTTTGGGTCCAGGATGCAGCCCGGAAGCCTAAACAAGGAGATCCCGGTGGAGGCTCCAGACTTGGAGCGGGATAAAGAGAATAAGGTCCTGCCTGGGTGCAGTCCCATGGCCTTAGATCCGGATTCCAATGAGGTCCCGTGAGGTCCCGGGCTTGGGCTGGACGCAGCCCTGGGCTGGAGTGCCGGTGCCCATGCCCGGCCCGGAAGGGAGTCCAGTGTCCCGGACGGGCTCGAACTGAGTGTGGCTCGGGCCGCGCGGTAGGGCGGGAGCGCCTACCTTTGGTTTGAGGCAAGCTGGCCGGCGGGCTCGCGGCGGGCGACTCCATACTGTGGACGGTCGCAGCGGAGAGCACTAATCTAGAGGACAGCAGACTACGCCGGGGCCGGGCGCGTTCATGGCTGCTGGTGGCTGGCGGCGGACGACAGGCGACGGAGAGCAGAGAGGCGGCGGTAGCAGGCGTCCGAGGCGGGCGGCGCCACAGCCACACTGGGCAGCGCCGGACGCGGGCCGACGGCGCCACGCAGACCCCGCCCCCCGCGCTGATTGGCCCGCCTGAAAAGGCCCTTACCTATCAGACACCGACCGGACTGTCACGCACAAGTCCCACCCTCCAGGAGCCGGAATCCAACCCTGCTTTCCCCCTAGTCCAGCCCGGCTCCGCCCTCTTGCCTATCAAGATGACAGCCCTACCCACCCGCAGGATTGTGCTAAGCGTGGTCCTGGGTGCCCCAACCTGTGCCCCCCTACGGTACAGCGTGTGCGGGTCGTAATCTGGAAAATCTGAAGCTCTCTAGGGTGGCATGGCCGGGCTGATGCGGCTGATGGGGTTAAAAGTGCTCCTTCAGTGAGACTGGACTCCTAAGGGACTGCGCCGGTCCCAGGGTGAGCGTCCATGTGCTCCCCGGTAGAGAGCAGCGACCTCGGACCCGCCTCCTAGGGCAGCGAGGGGAAACGAGATCCCGCGGCGGTGCGTGCCAGGTGAGTGTTGACCGACTGTGGGAAATAGTTTACTGCGCCTCGCTGAGCGCACACGCGTTTAAGTCCGAGTGGCGGCAGCAGCCACGAGCACCTGACACGCCGGCACTTAGGGAGCGCGGGAAATCAGTGGCTAACCTGGTGGTGCCTACTGACAAAATAACTGTTTGAGTTGTAGCATTATAGCCCTCTACTCCGAGGGCTGGGGGTAGTCTAAGATAGTAAGATGTCATTCCAAACATTGAAATACCTTTGGCCAGCCTTGAATGGGGTTCCATCTCAGCCGTCGGTCGCTCGCTGAGCCTCTGTCCTCACACTAGCCAGGAGTCTCTGGGATCGGAAGGAAAGCCAGGCGTAGTGAGGGCAAGAAGCACAAGGTCAAGGAGACTGTCAGAGCCCGAGTGAGTCTTAGCTCTCTGGCCGGCACTCAGGCCACCAATGCCTTGCTTGCATACTTGCTTGCCTGCCCCTCCCCATTAGGAATCCTGACTGTCTCATCTTCCATCGTGTCCCAAGGCTTAGCCCAGAGCCATGCACATAGTAGGTACCTAAGAACTATTTGAGGAATGAACAGAGGAAGTAGGAAAGCATGCCACAGACACGGGTAAAGTGATTCTAGTCCCGTGCCAGCCTCCCAGACACCAGGGTGACTCAGACCAAGTCCTCAAACAGGAGGAGTTTAATGGGTTAGTCAGAGAACTTGACAAACAGCCCAGGAATCACAAACTCCATGTGGGATGCTATAAATAGATTCAAAAGTCCTAAGAGGAGGCCCTACCTCACCTGGGTGGGGTCAAGGAAGGTGACCTTCATGGACCAGTAACCAGACAGACCGAGAAGAGACCCTCCTTGGAAGAACAGAGAAGCCAGTTCAGGCAGTGGGGAGCTGCTCACGAAGCTAGGCTGTACCTGCAAGCCAGTCAGCTGCGGGGGTAAGGGGCATGGCAGAAGGCCACTAGGTTTTTTCTCTCAGACCACCTCTGGCAACAGCATCCATTGCCCTCCGGTCTCTAAGGGAAGTACATGGCCACTCAGAAACTGACCAGAGCATTGGAGCCAGCCCCCAGCCTCTTACTCTGGCTCCTAGGGGAGCAGACCCCTCTACAAACTCAGGGAACGCCTTTAATCCCAGCACTCGGGAGGCAGAGGCAGGCGGATCTCTGTGAGTTCGAGACCAGCCTGGTCTACAAGAGCTAGTTCCAGGACAGGCTCCAAAACCACAGAGAAACCCTGTCTCGAAAAACCAAAAAAAACAAAAACAAAAAACAAACTCAGGGAAAACGAGGCTTAGGGTAGGAAGGGTTCAGCCTGTATTAGCATGTAGCTTGAGATACATAGGACCTGGAGTGATAGCTGTAGAAAAAGGGTGGTCCAAACCCAACGGGGGGACCTCATTTACTGAGCACATACTGTGTGCCTAAGTAACGTTGTGGGGTCAACACTGAACAAAACAGGTGTAACTCTGCTCTCGGGAAGAAATGAACTTCTGGCCTAAGTTAATTTGATAGGATGTCTCAGGTTGACAAACGCTGTCAGAAAAAAAAAAACAGGAGCGAGACAAGTGTGTAGAGAGGTGGTGGTGTCGTTTTAATGAGGGCAGTCAGAAAAGGCCTCCCTATAGGTGGGATGGAAGCAGACTTGTGGAGGCAAGAGAAAGGGCAATCATTCCCAACAGAGGGAGGGAATAGTAGTGCAAAAGCCCCAGGGCGGTCGTGTCACTGGGTTTAGTCAGAGGTGAGAGGCCCTCTTCGCCCTTCCACATGCTGTTACCTGTCATCCCCATGTGCTGATCATACACCCCCAGCACTCCTGAATACACGTGAGGGCACAAGTGTTTGTATGCATGTAACATGGCTGCACAGAAGCAGCATTCATGCACAGCTCTCTGTATGGTCAGTACCTGCCACCTGCGATGCCTCCAAGGCTTGCTGACCTGGGGTGGGTTCCTTCTGGTGACCAGACCTAGTGTGGCTGTGCTCTGTCGGGGCCCTGCACAGAATAAACCATCCAGCCGTCTCACTTCTGTGCTAGCTGCTGCAAAGTCTCCCCAGGGCTTCAGAGGAAGCTTTCAGAAACAGGGCTGGCCAAGCTCCAGACACTTCCTGGTTCCCTAGGTAGGGAATTTCCAACACTCTGGCCCTGTTGACATCTCTAGATACTTCCAGACTAAGCTTTCCTTTTTGATCCTGTCTTTGCAAAGGCTGTTCCCTCAGTCAGGAATGCCCCTCACTGCCTTCATCTGAAGCTTCCCGCACTTCTTCTGCCATTCCTGCACTTCTTCTGCCGTGTGAAAAACCGCAGGGGAGATTTTTGTAGTAGTACTTCCTCGTCAGGACCATCAGCCTGAAAATAATGACACAGACCTACTACTCAGTATGAAAGCTTGGCCCTGAGCTTAGGCTCCTATGACTCAAATTAACCTGTTCCTATTAATCTACATTTTGCTACATAGCCTTTACCTTTCCTCAGTATGACATGTCACCTCTCCAAGTCTACTGGCAAAACGCATGTGCCTAAATTCCTCTTCCTCTTCCTCTCTCTCCCCGGAAATCCTGTCTGTCCTCCCCTGCCTAGCTTTATTACACCAGTCACAGCAATACATCTTCACGCAGTGTACAAATATCCCACAACAAGGCATACCTGCCAAATAGGTTTTATTTTTTGTTTTTTACTTGCTGTATTTAAACAGCCACTGGTGCAAGAGCAAGTGCCATTTTCACAGCCCTAGTGTGTGCCCGTCCCTCATGAGGACTCCTTACGAGGCAAGCTGTGAGGAGAAGTGCCATAATTGGCTCCTGGCCTCCACGGTGCACAGCAGGCACTCACTGGACACTTGGAGCACACCCCTTCCAAGGAGGTGTGCATTTTCATAGACACAGAGCACAATAGAAAGCAGAGGATAAAGACCTGCACACACACACACACACACACACACAGGACTGCTGCAGTGGCGGGCTATTGTTGAACTCCCGTCTGGCAGATCTTGACACTTTCTCCTGCTTTTTTCTGCCTATGCTCTTATTAAAATGTTTCACAGTGCTCTTCTGAGCTGCACAGGTTTCCCTGCGTTTCTTCCTTGGCTTTCTAGACAGATAGTAGCTCTTTGCTCTTGGATCTGAACTACCCAGGTCCTTGCAGGGTTGTGTGGAGCCCTCTGGCTGCAGCAGGGAAGAGTTCCAGGCTGAGAAGTATCCAACATGGCCCTTCCTGCCTAGGACACAGAACACAAGCATTTATTGTCACTCATCCCATGGCAGGCCTCATAAGTTCACACCTTGGTAAAGCTGGCATAGTTGGAAATTCTCCTTGCAGATGAGGGAACTAAGACCTTATCTTAGTTATCTTGCCCAGGTCTCATGGCTGGGAGGGAGGAGACCAGATCCTAACCCAAACAATCGAGGTTGGCTCAAAGTATCATGTAGGGGCTTTTTTACAAGAGTGCTTGTTTGTCCTGCTGTCTGGAACCCAGGACTGCCAGGATGTTCTTATTGCCACGATTTGGTGAAAAGCATCAAAAACAGAGACCAGTGACTTGCCCATAGTCACAGAGCCAAGAAAAGAGAGGCAGAAGTATATTAGCCCTGTATCAACATTACCACGTGAGCAATCACAGGGTCCACCTGCACAGGGCTGTCCTCCAGCCTAAGCCACAACGCAGCAGAGTAACCTGGAGTGAATCATTTGTCTCTGCCTCATGTGCATATGTGCTTCGTGTGTCTGTGTGTCTGTGTATCTGTCTGTCTGTGTCTTGGGAGATAACATCTCAAGATGTAGGCCAGGCTAGCCTTGAATTCTTGATCTTCATGCATTAGCCTCTCTAGTGCGTGAATGGGGCTTTCTTTCCCAGCCACAGGCATTATTGCTTCTGCCGGGCCCCCTCAGCCATCCCCAAGGCGCTTGACTCCTTCCACAACTTAGCCACTGCTGGGAAGTTGTGGCAGCTGGCGAGGGGGAGGCCAGAACACCTAGCAGGCCTTCTCATAGGGCCACTGCCACCCCCACTGGGATCATCACCAGGACTGCCACTGTTTTTTTTTTTCGGTGATAGTCAGCTGCCTTGTTGCTTTCACAGTTTAGCTTGCCACCTGCTCCGCTGTTACTGCCACTGCTGTTCTGCCACCTCTCGTTGCCTCTCTTCTGCTGGCTTCTGGTGTGGTAATCACCGCTTGCCACTGTCCCTGCTTCTTACCTCTTTAGGTAACAACCAGCCCAGCCCACACTACAGAAAGCGAGTCTAGAAAGATCATGTGAAAGAAACCTTTTCTTGGGCCCGATTATAACGCCAGGGATGGTTGCACAGGAGACTGTCTGGAGAGCCTAAGCAGCCTGCCGGTAGTTGAGCCAATCAGGGCCGCTTGTTTGGACCAATCTTACCAGCCTCCTCAGTCCCCCAGGAGAAAACCGAGGACATTGCGCCCCTTCTGGCCAGAGTGAGAATAGCTTAAGAGTCACAGAGCGCTCGGCAGCACTAAGGATAGCAGTCTGTACAGTGACATAAGTTGTAGTTGGGGCGGGGGAGGGGTGGTTGGAGAGATGGCTCAGTGGTTAAGAGCATTGCCTGCTCTTCCAAAGGTCCTGAGTTCAATTCCCAGCAACCACATTGTGGCTCACAACCATCTATAAAGAGGTCTGATGCCCTCTTCTGGCCTGCAGACATGCACACAGACAGAATATTGTATGCATAATAAATAAATAAATATTTTTTAAAAAAAGTTGTAGTTCGGTAGAGCTTGCCTGTCATGCAGGAAGCCCTAGGTTCGGTCCCCAGCACGAGGGGTGGTGGCACAGGCCTGTAATCCCAGTGCTTAGGAGGTGGAGGCAAGGAAGAGCAGAAATTCAAGATATGCTGTGTAGGAAGTTTGAGGCCATTCTGAGCTTAGAGACCGTGTCTCAAAACAGGGTCTGGATGAGGCTGGAAAGATGGCTCAGCACTTAAGAGCACTATACCGGGGTTCGATTCCTAGCACCCATATGGCAGTTCACAACTGTCTGACTCCAGTTCCAGGGGATACAAATGCATATAAAATAATAATGTAATGTAATGTAATATAATATAATATGGGGAGGTCTGATACAGACTGTTCCAAACATCCCTGACTGTGACCGCACCTTCAGAAGCCAAGGTGTACCCATGCTCTCTATATAGTTTGCTCTGGGTGTCTGTGAAGTATTCAAGATGGCTGGTTCTGGCATAGGGTAGCCTGCTTGGCTGTTAGACTAGCAGTCCTTTTGCTCAGGACATCAAGGGAAATCCTGTCTGCTGCTACTCAGGGAACATCATTGCCCAACCCAGTGCTTTTTCATTTACAAAAGTGAGCATCAGGCTTGGGGGTGAGGGTATGCGCCTTTAATCCCCACACTCAAGGCAGAGGCAGGGGAATCTCTGTGAGTGTGAGGCCAGCCTGGTCTACAGAGTGAGTTCCAGGACAGCCAGGGCTACACAGAAAAACTCTGCCAAAAAAAAAAATGAACATTATCTTAGCTGGGGTTACTGTTGCTATGATGAAACACCATGACCAAAGCTAAGTTAGGGAGGAAAAAGTTTATTTTGCTTACAGTTCCACATCACTGTTCATTACTGAAGAAAGTCAGGGCAGGAAACTGGAGGCAGGAGCTAATGCAGAAGCCATGGAGGAATGCTGCTTACTGGCTTGTTCAGCCTCATTTCATATAGAACCACCAGCCCAGGGATGGCACCACTCACAGTAGGCTGGGCTCTCTCCCATCAATCACTAACTGCCTACAGCCCAAACTTATGGGGGCATTTTCTCAACTGAGGTTCTCTCTCAATGACTCTGGCTTATATCAAGTGGACGTAAAAACTAGCTGGCCCAAATAGAGCTTCGAGCGTATTAACACTAAGAAGCAACTTTAACAAAATGTCTTAACGGTCATTAACAGAATAACTTAACAGCTTGGTGCCCAGGAGGTCAAAGAGTCCATTGGTCTATCTAACTCACAAGAAGTCAAATATAGGGGGCTAGAGAGGTGGCTCAGCAGTTAAGAGCACTGACTGCTCTTCCAGAGGACCCAGGTTCAATTTCCAGCACCCACGTGGCAGCTCACAACTGTCTGTAACTCCAGGATCCAACACCCTCACACATACATACATGCAGGTAAAACACCAGTGCACACAAAATAAAAATAAATAAATCTTTTTTTTATTATTATTTTTGAGACAGGGTTTCTCTGTAGCTTTTTGGTTCCTGTCCTGGAACTAGCTCTTGTAGACCAGGCTGGCCTGGAACTCACAGAGATCCGCCTGCCTCTGCCTCCCGAGTGCTGGGATTAAAGGCGTGCGCCACCACCGCCTGGCAATAAATCATTTTTTAAAAGTCATATATACAGATCCCTTTGCAACAGAATTGAGTCCTTACCTTCTACAGTAGGAAGCTGTTGGATGCTGTCTGAGCTGGAAGAGTGGAAAGAAAGCAGTATTCACATATGATAGAGAAGGAAGGAGTAGTTCAAACAGTTCGAAGGTAGAAATTTGTTCAGTTAGGCTGCGTTTCATCTCCCAGGTAAGAAACCTGGCAGTGATTAATGAGGACTCTCTATTGGCAGCAGGAGCAGACTGGGGAGCCAGTGGCTGCTTGTTATTATGTTGCTCTTATAGCTGTTTGATATGGTCACGTGACTGCAAAGCTTTAGTTAAAAAAAACATACTTCAAGGAATGTAAAAGGGCCACCATGCATGAGACAAATGTGGATAAAGAAAGAAGTGGAGGAGAGAGAAAGAAACCAAAGAGTAAATTATGGGGAAATAAACAGAGAACCTAGGGCCATTCTGGAACTCCACCTGTGAACTGCATGCCCACAGAAGAGCCACAAGCGTCTCAGCAGAGCCACATGGGTGAAGATGCCATCACTACTTTGGGCTCTGCACTTGGAGCCACAGTGAGTAGCTGTACCCACCTAGTCACACTTCTAGCCAGGTGGCCATCCCAAGCATATCACTGGCTGCATCCCAGTACCAAGGTCAGCTAGGAAGCACTGTATCCCTGGTACCCAGCCTCCCCAGCGGAGATCCCTCTAAGAGGAATCTGAGCCAGGCAGGCAGAAGGAGCTGCCCAAAAGGTTCCAATTACACCCCTCAACTTTAACTGGGAACATGGCCTTGGACCTAAATTGTAGAGAGTCAGCTTTGCTAGCCAGGCCGTGGAGGTCTTGGGGGGTGGGTCTCACAGGGATGTCAAGTCAGAGAGCTAGCTAGACACACCCCCAGGTCAAGTCACAGATCTGTCTTGGGAGTGAGTACCTGATGGCCCAGGCAAGCACTAAAGAAGTGATATCAGTTCCTAGGGTTTCTTTAAGCATCTTCCACTGCCTGTGCAGAGAGGAGATCTTGAAACCCCCATCTCTTTGCCCAGTGCACCAGCCCTGGGCCTTCCTCTTGCCTGGGATCCAGGTCTCAGGCAACACCCTGTGTACCTTTTTCATATTTCCAGTGTGGAGTTGCTCTTTCTTGTGTCAGGGAAGAAGCGTGTTCTCATGTTTGGCCTTTGGATGCATATGGTTCTGAGAGAAGAACTCCTCTGGATTGGGGGCTGGTGGGAGTCCCTGTGGAAATGAATTTCCTCTCCTGGGCACAGGGCTCAGATGAGTGGAGACGTTCATCAGCCGAGTAGCCAAGAGAACTCAGGTATACTGAGAGCAGGCCCCACCTTGGCCTCCCGATTTCCACTGTTTATCTGTTGTTCTGAGGGCTGTCCTGAGTCTGAGTTTATTTGTTGTTTTGAGGATTTTGAGAGCTAAGAACTGACAGGTTTTAGGAACAAATGCTGTCACCACCCCTCTGGTAGAGCCACACCTCCAGGGAGGGGCTGGTACCTTAGGAACAGAAGGGCCACTGTGATAACAGGGAGGCAGGGAGGGGTCCTTCAGAGGCAGGGGAGTTGATAGCTGACAAAAATTATACCCATGAAGTCCTTTTTTATCTATTTTTTTTTTAAAGACAAGGTCTCTCTACAGAGCCCTGGCTGTCCTTGAACTGGCCTTGAATCTGTCTCCCAAGTGCTGGGACTAAAGGTGTGTGCCACCTCACCTACTAGCCAGAAGTTCTTTGGTGGATGCTCAGTCTCTCCCTTTCACCAGCTAGTGTCTTCTCCACTAAAGCAGAGGAGTTTGCCACAAGCTGTGGAAGGTGAAGTGCTTGTAGAAACAGGAAAGGGCTACAGCTCAGGCGTGACAGTTGTGTCTGTGCGTTCACATGTGTACATGTATGCATGTGCACACACATGTGGAGGTCAGAGGTCAGCATTGGCTAGCCTCCTTAATAGCTCCCTACCTTTTTTTTTCCTTTTGTTTAAAGACAAAGTCTCACTGTGTAGCACCAACCAGCCCTAAGCCACATCCTGGCGATTTCTCTTTCAACTTTATCCATCAAATATTTCTGCAAGAAATATGTAATATTTTCAGAATATTTTAGGTATTTGGGATTTAAATATCAACATAACCGATTAATATAAATAATGTTAATAGTGCTTTAACATAAATAGATGAAATATAAATTAAATCTGCCTGTTCTGTATAGATCAAATCTATTCCTTCCATGTAGCCTTCCTGAATCAACAACCCAAGATCTTCAAAGGCAGGTTGGACCCAAAAGGGACTTTAAAGATCTCTTTTAGGGGGCTGGAGAGATGGCTCAGAAGTTAAGAGCATTGCCTGCTCTTCCAAAGGTCCTGAGTTCAATTTCCAGCAACCACATGGTGGCTCACAACCATCTGTAATGGGGTCTGGTGCCCTCTTCTGGCCTGCAGGCATACACACAGACAGAATATTGTATACATAATTAATAAATAAATATTTTTTAAAAAAAGATCTCTTTTAGTGATTCAAAACCCCAGACACAAATGGTATCTATTGGATATGGAGGAAGAAGATGGGATCAAAGCAAATCCTTCCTGATTTTAGTGTTGCCCTTATTTTGTTGTGCAGGGTGAACTGTAGGCTAGGGCTTGACCCAAACCAGTTTCTAAACCAGTGCTGCCCCAACAGCTTTGGTCTCTGGCAGGTCACAGCAGGTGTCTGCATGTTAGTTAAGGAATAATGATGAGGAGGGAGAGTTTCTCAAGTCACTGCCTAGCTTATACTCTTTCCTGGTACAAAAAAAAGTCTACATTTGTTCCAAAAAGAACCTGCTTCATTTTGAATCCCTAGATGCAGCTGCCAGCCCTGGCCACCCAAAGCAAAAGAAGCCCTAACTGACCCAGCAGTTGCTGAAGGTTCATCCTCAGCTGAAGCTCACTTTCCATGGTAGCTTCAGCCCAAGAGACAGAGGATGTTCAAGTTCTGATGCATCTTCTGAGGACTTGGATGCATTTGAGGACTTGGAGTTACACCTGAGTCTACACCCAAGAACCCTTGGTCTTGGCTGATGGAGGAGGGTCATTTGTCTATCTGTTGCTTTCATTGGTTAATTAATAAAGAAACTGCTTGGCCTTTAATAGGACGAAAATTAGGTAGGCGGAGTAAACAGAACAGAATGCTGGGAGGAAGTGAGGCAATTGCCATGCCTCTCCTCTCTGGGTCAGATGCGATGAAGCTCCAGCCCAAGATGGACATACACTAGAATCTTCCTGGTAAGCCACCACCTCATGGTACTACACAGATTATTAGATATGGGTTAAGCAAGATATGAGAGTTATCCAATAAGAGACTAGAGCTAATGGGCCAAGCAGTGTTTAAATAAATACAATTTGTGTGCTGTTATTTCTGGGGCTAAGCTAGCCGAGCGGGAGCCGGGTGGGATGAAAAGCAGGCCTGCCCACAGCTCCTTTCTACACTCAGCCAGGGAATTTTGATTCCAAGGAAGAAGTGGCCTTTCAGACAAGAGCCATGTATTTCTAAATGTGGGGGGTGGGGTGATGGTTGCTCCTGTTTCCTAAGGACTGCAGGTCATATCCTGGGGTTGGTTTGTAGAGTTCAGCCGCTCACTGGAGCAATAGCATTAGTTCCACTGCCAAGTTAATATGTCCTGGCTGAGTTTTTATTTCTTTAGTTTTTTATATGAAAATTGCTGTCCTGAGACTCCTGGAACTTCTCAGTCCTGTTTCCAGAGTGTAGGGTTACTGGTGTTCGCCATCAGCCCATCTGGATCCGTTTGCTTTCTTTGACAGTGGTTCCAACTCTTGTTACCACGATGGCCAAACATTTTCTGTGACTCTCCTTTGTCCCTTGAAGGCTAGAAATTGATGTGTTGACTGGAATTTGGGCAGCAATTACCAATTCCTCAGGTACTTCCCTCATTTAATTGCCTAAGTTTTTGTGATATACTAAATAATTGCATAAATATATCCATATATTGACCTAGTATTTACATATGCAGCCTAAGTAGGCCCTGGGTTCAGGTCATACTTTGGCCTCCTTAGTGCTATGGTTCTATATGTGTGTTAAATGCTTATTTTGCTATGTATCATTTATTCGTTTGCTTTAAATAAAGTGTTTTTGCTTAAAAAAAAAAGCCTACATTTGTTAACACAAAACAGCTAGTAAAGCCAGGCATGGTTGTGCATACTCTTAGTGCCAGCATTCAGGAGACAGAGGCAGGCAGACCTGTGAGTTTGAGTTTGAGGCCAGCCAGTTTTACACAGGGAGACTCTGTCTCAAAGAAAACAAACAAAAACAGCTAGTATAATAGGGTGGGTCTACTCTGTCCCCCAGAGTCCAAAGTACCACTGGGATTTTACCCAAAGGCCCCATCACCTGAACATCCAGCAACTAGGCAAGAATCCCAGCCCCCCCCACACACACACCGTTAGCACTGTAATAGATGGCTCTCTGTTGTGTGTTTAGCCAGCATCTGGGTGGCTCCAGTAACTCGCAGTGACAGTGACTGTCCTTGTGCAGACATTCCCTCCTCACATGCGGGAGTGCACCCCAGGAAGACAACCCTGGAAAGGGACTGGTTAGGGCAAAGCTCCTTTGCATCAGAACAGAGACAGGTCAGGGCAAACTGCCCTCCTCACAAGCACACATCCTGTTTCCCTGGGAGATTTGGGTAGATAACAGTGATGCCAGCTTCAGGAGGGGAGGACAGCATACAGCACTGATAATGGGGCCCGTCATGGAGGCTTGGGGACAGTGAGACTCTGAGGACAGTTGCGATGATGACTAAAGATGCGCCCATACCCTGCCTGGCGCCTCTGAGACTGTGGGTTGTACGTGGCAGGTCCCATCTGAACCAGCAGTCAAGCTCTGGGTCTCTAGCCCACCACCTTTAGTCTGTCAGACAGAAGAATCCCGCTAGGACAGGAACTTCTCTGGTGTGTGATCGTTCTGGAAGAGTCTGGTGTGTGGTGCCTGCCGGGTGTCCTGCAGTTGTGTTCACCCACAGTGGGTCTTTGTATGGCTAGGCTGGAGTATGTAGGGGTGGGAGTAATGATGCCACCAGTGATAGTGTCTGGAGTGGATCTTGGTCCCGTACCGCTGGGCTTTAGGAATCTGTATAGCCACATCGTTGAGCCTCAGTGATCTCCTGTAGCAAACAGGAATCAGAAATGAGCAAGACAGGGCTCTGATGAGAAGACCTATCTTCGGGCACCCAGCAAAGGCAGGCTGCCAGTGTGGGCTAGAGGTTGGAGAAGACTGTGACTGTATGTCTCAGGCAGGGCGGGGGGAGTAGGAGGGCGATATTCCAGGGCCTCCCTTTCCTCCCATGAGCAGCTCCAGCCATCAGCTTGGGCCAGCTGACAGGTTCTGATAAATGAGTATCATAAACAACCATGGCCTTGGCTTCCTCAAGAAGGTCTAGCTGGAGGGACGTGAGTGACAGGTTTGGGGGGCGGGTGCCAAGAAGAACTGGTGGGCAGATGCCACTGGCAGCTCGAGCTGAGGGCTCATGCCCCTAGCCACAGTGTCTTAATGGAGCAATGAACTAATTGTGGCAATATTGACTGTGATAATAGCACCCACTTACTAAGTAAGTGCTAATGACCTTGTTTAATATTCAAAGCAAGCTGAGAAAAAAATCTTCACAAAACATTTCAGATGCGGGACTTTTATTAGAATATGTGAAAAATGGGGCTGGGGAGATGGTTCAGTGGTTAAGAGCACTGACTGCTCTTCTAGAGGACCCAAGTTCAATCCCCAGCACCCTCATGGCAGTGCTGTCTGTAATTCCAAGATCTGGAGTACATGCAAGCAAAACACCAATGCATATAAAATAAAAATTATTGAAAGAGAAGAATATGTGAAAAACCTCCTACAACTGGAGAGTGAGATCGTATCCAGCCAATGAAAATGCATGAAGGATTTGAACAGATACATCGCCCCAAAGAAAGTTTGTGTGGGTGGCAAATGAATAGCCTCCTTGTTGCTTGAGGTACCAGCAGGCATTGCCCCTCCTTCAGCTACCACGGTGTGGACCATGCTGTGTTGTTATTGCCACTATGTATGCACAGAAAGCCCATACCAAAGCTTGCTTTCCAGTTCCTGTTGGCAGTGAAGAACTGGAACAGTCTGCTTGGGACAATCAGCTCAGTGACCAGATCCCACGCAAGGCTGGCAGCCTTCCAGGACCACGTGGCTCTTCTTGTTGGATCCTCAGATATTGCCCTTCTCTGAGCAGCACCTCACCTTTACCACCTCTTGAGGGCTCAGGTCCTTCTATAACCTTAGATGCTGCTCTTGCCAAGGAATGTTGGGACAGGCCAGCTGCTTGATGTCAATGCTGTTCAAGGTGTCAGATTCTGGACTCAGTCTCGCTGGAGTCATGTCCCCACTGCCACCAAGGGGCCTGTGGGAAGTTGTCAGTTGCTCTCAGGCTATGACCCTCCTCTCGTGACCCCAAACTCTGCGGTAAGCAAACAGAGCTGATCAGGTAGCACACAGGAAGCTAAGCATGAGAAGCGCTGACTCAATGCTGTTTCTACGACCTTCTCAAGAGAGGATGCCTGGGGAAGAGAGGTCTACCTCCTTCTCAGGAGAGGATGCCCGGGGAAGAGAGGTCTACCTCCTTCTCAGGAAAGGATTCCTGGGGAAGAGAGGAAAAGAAATATAGCAACATAGTCACTCAGAGATGTGAGAATTAGGAGGTGATCTAGGATTCACAGCTAAGACAAAAGATGTTCTACTTTATAATGTTTAAATGTATTTATTTATGTATGTGTTGTTGTAATACTGGAGACTTGAACCTAGGCCTTCCTGTGGGCCGGGCACATGCTCTGTAACTGAACCACATCTCCAGCCCTCTTTAATTTCTTTAATTTGATGCCAGCCTGGAGCTTTGATTCTCTTACCTCAGCCTCCCAAGTCGCTAGGATGACAGGCCTGCCCCACCAGACCCAGCGAGATGCTGTATTTAGACATGACCCAAGCTGCTGTCCATTGGAGCCTGTTCAAATGAATGACTGGAGCCTTGCCAGCCTCGGATGGTCACAGCCCATCGTTGTGGAGCACTTCGCAGCAATGGAAGAATGGGGACATGAAGGCAGTGGCGCTTCAGGCAGCTCACGAAAGACTGCTAAGGGGTGGGTTTCACTTTATGATTATATACTAAATGTTAGGTTGAAAAATGAGGAACAAATATAGGTTTGTACTAACTTGTATTTATGGGTATAACATTCTGGAAGAACACGTAAGGGAAAGGTTAAAAAAATTCCATTGCATGTGTTTAGGGAGAGCTAAGCAGATGACAGACAAAACGGGAGGCAGGTTTTCCTCACTTCCGAACCTTGCAGGAAGCTGTTATGCACAATTCCAGATCTGTGTTTCTAGCCAACCATGGGCCAGAGACATTCAGGGACCCGCTGTAGGTCAGTAGTAGAGCCCTGGTTAGTGCCCATAGGGCCCTAGGTTCCATCCCCAACCCCCCCTCCACACACACACACACCACAAAGACATTACATCTGTGCTGAGCATGTACAGAGATTTTTCCTTGATATTCTTTCCTAAAAGGACAACACAGCAGCTATTTCTGAAACATTTACACTATGCCAGGGATTACAAGTCATCTCTATTATAAGGTAGATTTTTATGCAAACATGAGGTCTATCATAGTTAGCCTTGACTGTCAGTTTGACAAAACCTAAAGTAGGTACTGCCTCAATTAGATTGGCTTTGTGGGCATGGTGTCTACAAGGGAGTATTTGTGCCAATGCCTCACAGATAAGAAATGGCAATGTTTTATTTTTTGAAATATGACTTTGTGGGGGCTGGAGAGATGGCTCAGCGATTAAGAGCACTGGCTGTTCCTGCAGAGAACCTGGGTTTGATTCCCAGCGCCACATGGTGGCTCACACCCATTTTACCTCCAGTACCAGGGGATCTGTTTACTACTCTAGAGGTTCTGAGATGGAGGAATGTGGGGCCAATAAGTGAGGCGGACTAAAGTCTCGTACAGCAGTCAGCTTTATTCAGAGCATCAGACAATTTGCACTATGAGGGTTAAAAAGAGTCCCATGAGTCAAAGGTCGATCACAAGGACAAGCTTCACATGGCGGACATGAAAGCAGAATCCAATAACAATTCCGTGGTTTTGAAGAAACTGAAGTCACAAGAGTCTTGCCTTGGTTTCTTGGAATTTTCTCACAAGCATTCAGAAATCTCACACGACTCCATTCTTGGTCCATGTTCCAAAGGGGATCCAAAGCACTCTCCTGCCTTCCACAAACATCCAACAGGCTCCGACGTGGTGCACAAACATACGTGCAGGCAAAACACTCACTCATACGCACAAAATAAAAACAATAAATCTTTTTTAAAAAATAAATGACTTTGTTGCTCTGCTAGCCAGCTTTCTGCTGGTGTAACAGAATGCCTAGGATAATCAACATATGAAGAGAAGAGGTTGTGTGTGGAGGCCCCTCATCTGGGGCCTGTGGCAGTATAGTGCAGTGATATGTCACTCATCTCATGGCCAAAAAGTAATAGAAGAAAGAGCCAGGGCTTCACAGCCCTCTTCAAGGGCACATCCCAGTGACTTAACCTTCTTTTAATAGGCCCTGCCTCCTGAAAGGTCCACCAACTCCCAATGGTGTCGAGCTGGTGACTGACTTCCAGCCTATGGGCCTTGGAGGGGACACTTCAGATTTAAACTATAGCAATGACCTCATTAAAATGGTATTGAAAGTCAGATGTGGTAGCACACGCCTTTGATCCCAGCACCTGGGAGACAGAGGCAGGTGGGTCTCTGTGAGTTCAAGGCCAGCCTGGTCTACAAAGTGAGTTCCAGGACAACCAAGGCTATACAAAGAAACTCAATAAATAAATAAATAAATGTTAGATGCTCAAAATATATTGTTAAATGGAAAAACAGCAGGGTATAAAACAGCAAATATGAGCCAGGCATGGTAGCTTAAACCTATGATTTGAGCACTCGAGGGCAGAGGCAGGGTTGCAAGTTTAAGGCCTGCCTGGGTTTTATAGAGAGCCTGTCTCAAAAACCAAGCCAAAATAACAAAAACTGAAAACTCAGCAAAACCAATAGGATTTGATTACATTTTTGGAAAAAATGTTCGTGACAAAGTCTCTGTGTGAGCAGGCACTTTGCCTCATTTTTGACTGCATCTCTGGTCCAGAACACGCAGTTGCAGCTCAGATGACTGCATCCCTGCATGCAATTGCACCTCAGAGACCACACCTCTGGTCCAGAACATGCAGTTGCAACTCAGAGGACCACATCCCTGCATGCAGTTGCAGCTCAGATGACTGCATCCCTGCATGCAATTGCACCTCAGAGACCACACCCCTGGTCCAGAATGTGCCGTTATAGCTCAGATGACCGCATCCCTGGTCCAGAACACACAGTTGCAGCTCAGAGGACTGCACCCCTGGTCCAGACGTGCAGTTGCAGTTCAGAAAGCACAAGTGGAAGCAGGTCAAGTGAAGCAATGGGTGACAAGGCTAGGCTGCTCTCTAAGGACGTGGGGCCACATCGGGCTTGTTAGTGAATTCAAGAGAGACTTCTTCTTAATATTTTCCTACTTTTTTTCTGAGCTTTTAAAATGAGCATCCCCCATGCTTCTAATCAGAAAATGAAAATAGTTGTAGAATTAAGAGGTGCAGTGGGGGTGAGGGGCTCATTGGAAAAATATCAAGCTGCTGAACAGACGGGCCTCTGCCTTCCCAGCCATGCCCTTGTCACTCAGACCCAACAAGGGTGTGTGCCCTAGGAGGAGAGAGGGGGTGGGAGCTCCAGGACAAGAGCTGGAGAATGCAGACAGCCAGGTCTGCAGGAGCCTGGTGAAGGAGATGGCCTGTGACTGGCCTGAGACCGCACAGCAGGCCAGGGACAGATGAGTCAGTCTTGTTCAACCCTTACTCTCCAACATCAAGATGCCTGGACACCAGACAAGCTTATGTGCCCCAGTCCCGTTCCACAAAAGAAGGAAAACTGAAGCCCTGTGAGTACAGAACTGGGGACTCTAAAGACGAATAGACCCAGGAGACCATCCAAGACCCGGTACTCAACGCCGGTGGGCACCTCTCCTGGTGGAACTTCAGCTCCTTCCTATGACTGGGTGAAGATACCCACATCAAGTCAAGTGACTTGTGCAAGACAAGGGGGGGTTCCAGCTCGTTCAGACTCCACCATCAGGTCTACCTCCCTGGGGTTGTGTCCTCTGTTTACTGTTGTTATCAAACTTGGGGGTCACAACCTGTGCTCCAAGGCAGGTCTGGCTACTCCTCCTCCATAAGTCAACCAAAGGAGCAAAATTAAACATAGAAATCAGAAAAGAAAAAAAAAAGTATTCAGTGTGGCCATGGCCCAGCGGTGATGCTGCACACCTTTGGTCCCAGCACTCAGAAGGCAGAGGCAGACAGAGCTCTGTGAGTTCGAGGTCAGCCTGATCTATAGAGAGTTCCAGGACAGCCAGAGTGGCTACACAGAGAAATCCTATCTTGGGGAAAAAATAATAATAATGTGGCCATATTGGGGGAGAGAGGGAAAAATAGTTCCAGACAGAAAACCCCCAAGTTTTGGAATCCTGAAGTGAGAGCAAGGTTTAAATTGAGGGCGGACGCCGGGGCGGTGGTGGCGCACGCCTTTAATCCCAGCACTTGGGAGGCAGAGGCAGGCGGATCTCTGTGAGTTCTCGAAAATAAATAAATAAATAAATATAAAAATAAATTGAGGGCGGAGAATGAGCGCATCTAAGCAGTGTGGTCAAGGTGTCAGTCAAGGGGGTCCTGCATTTCCTTGACCGTCACTGTCAGGACTTCAGCCTCATCCTGTAAGGTGCTCTGACAGCTTGTGACCTGTGTGAAATCTTTCAGGGAGACAGGTTCCCCTGTAGCCAGTGCCTTTCCTCCTCCCAGCAGGAGGTTTCTGGGGGAAATTCCTATTTCTTTGGGGCCCATTGTTTCAACAGTTTGATAGTCACAACAGTGTCTTTAGAATTCTTCCTTCCTTCCCAGGCAGTTACAGTACCACAGCAAAGAGACAAAGTATCCATAATGTTCAGAGCGCTGAGAAGACCTCCTAGTCATGGCAACAGACAGGGTGGAGGTGGAGGCTGGAACTTTCCTTCCTGTCACTAAAATGGCAGAGCTTGAGACTGTGAACAACAGCTATGTTGTCCTTGGGAGCATTGCAGAGTCCCTAATCCCTGTTCCACTTCTGGGCCACCCTCATGCAGTTAGCAGAGGGGCACTTAACACCATTTCTCAGATCTTATGTAGCCGTGAAGGGACAGGGTGCTGAGTGGTTCAGTGTATTAGTCAATTGCAAGGACATCAGAATGATCGGGGGCAGGCCAAAAGGTTACAAGCTGCAAGGTTCCTGGTGGATGACACTCTAGCAAAGGCAAAAGGAGAAGGACTGAAAACTGGCCAGGTGGGTGGGTAAGGGGCTGAAAGAAGTGTCAGGGCAGGACATTGTTTTGGACTGAGAGGTGGTGGTGGCTCAGTGGCTTGTAAAATATCTGCTCAAAGAAGGGGTCCTTACTGAATGTAAACACCCTTTAAATTTTGTTAAATGAAGACAAACAGCAATTGGGCAGGTAAGTAGGACAGTATTTTACTTACTATTTTATCTACAAATGTGGAAAAATTTCAGAACAAATAATCATGCCCAAGCCCTCCCCCATCCCCTTCCCTGGGCTACTTCCCAGCTCTTGTCAGGGGTCCTTGCTGTACGACCCCGTGGCAGTCAGTGGCTTCCCAACAGTGCTTTGTTTTGTTTTTCAAGATAGGTCTTCTCTGTGTAGCTCAGGCTGTCCTGCAACTCACTCTGTAGACCAGGCTGGCCACAAATTCACAGAGATCCGCCTGCCTCTTGCCCCCTTAGTACTAGAATTAGCGGTGTGCACCACCACCGCCTGGCCCCACCTGGGCTCTTTATCTTAACCTAATGCCTCTGCTGCCTAGACTGCTCTCCCTCTCCCACCCAGTTCATTCCTTTACTTCCTTCAAGTCTTTCTTTAAAAGCCTCTATCTCAGCTGAAGCCTGCCTGAAGCCAAACTGCCTCCAGGAGTGCACTGACCCAGAAACAGCTGGATTGGGGAGCATTGGCACCATCAACCCACTCCTTCCTTCTTTGATTTCAGTGCACCCCTGTGGAGCTGTGCTGTGGGGATGGGGGGGGCATCTGCTTTGCTCATTTGTGTCCTCACAACAGTCCCTGCCCCACAGGAGATGTTCAGTACATGCCTGGCAGATTAAAGAGCACCCAGATAAGTCAGCTCCACACCCTACTCTAGTCCTCATGCATGAGCAGCTTCCAGCACTGAGTCATCCAGACATTCAGTGACTCCAGCAAACATTCATTGCTCTGGTTTTTGTGTTTTGTTTTGTTTTGTTTTCCAAGACAGGGTTTTGGAGACTGTCCTGGAACTTGCTCCACAGACCAGCCTGGCCTTGAACTCACAGAGATCTACCCGCCTCTGCTGCTTGAGTGCGGGGATTAAAGGCGTGTGACACCACCACCACCCAGCACTCATTTTATTCTTTTGTTTTATGGAAAGAACTTTACTTCTTTGGTTTGGGTGGGCAGGGTTGCCCATAGCTCAAGCTAAGGATGTAGCTGAGAATTGCCCTGAACGCCCACCTCCACCTCCCAAGTGCGAGAGTACAGGCCAACACTATGCCTAGCTTCCAAGATGGATTTCTGCAGGGCTCACAGACCCCAGCACGTAGGGAAGAAAGAGTCTAAGAGAAGTAAGCTTCTCATGTGCCCTTGTCTGACCCGCATCAGGCCAGACAGACTCTCCCCTAGTCCAGACTGGCAGGTGGGACGCGTTGTCAGTAGACAGAAGAGCAGAGGAGCGCTTCTCCAGGAAGTGGTACTAGGGCAGTCCTGCAAAGGCACAGTGGTGTGCAGATGAGTGGCCTGCTCAGCCACTGTCCAGGAACGTGCTCTGGCCTTCTCCACTCACATTCTAGGGGAGTGAGGTCACCTGAGACTCACAGGTCTTATCTTCCTAGTTCACGGTTGCCTCCAGCCCTGACTCAGCCAAGCCCTAGCCCTCTCTGATCACGTGATCCCTTTCCGTCACTTTGCATATCATGACCCACCTCAGCCGGCTTTTGTTTACAAACGCTGTGGTAAGGCACACACTCCTTAAGAAAAGGAAATTACTTGCTCAGAAAAGACACTCTCAAAAGTGCATCTGACCTCTAACCAAACAATAAGAAAGGTCAGAAGAAATTGAAATGAAAATTTAGTGGGCACAAAACCAGACAAGAGTGTTAATTAATGGACGTGTAAGTGGCCTGGCAGCCTGGGGAAGGGTTCACGAGCCAATCACTGCCACGAATGATGAAATGTCCACTGCAACGTCCAAACTTATCAGTAGCAATGTAAAACTGCGCATTTAGAAAAGGATCCTGTAGCTAAACACACCGGCTATACAACCCAGCCACACATTCCTTGGAACTACCCCAGGGGAATACTGGCCAGAGGATATCCACAACATGTTACTCATAGCTGCCCCAAACCAAAACAACACAACAACCCATTAACATGTGACGGATAAACCGGTACATGCTCACCATGGAATACCTGACACAGAGATGCACGTGATAGCAGCAACAACATGGCTGATCACAGGTGGATGCCAAGAGAGAAACTAAATACTAAGCTAGGGAGTGGTGGTACACGCCTTTAATCCCAGAACTCGGGAGGCAGGGGCAGGCGGGTCTCTGAGTTCAAGGCCAGCTTGGTCTACGTGGCAGTTTCCCTGATGTTCAGGGCTACGCAGAGGAATCTGGTCTCAAACAAAAAGAAAGGAACTGGATACTAAAAGGTCAATATTGTGCAGTTCCATTATATAGGACGTTCTTGGAGAAATCTGTTTAGTCAATAGAGCTAAAATTCAGGGAGCATAGTTCCATCCAAAGGAAGACACCGATTGGCAGTGGACCCGTGGAGATCTCTTTTTAGCTGCTAAGTGCTTCCTTATGGTCACCACCACCACCAGTCACCGCCACCACCACCACCGACGTACACTTTGTGTCGGTTAGGAACACACAACTTCAAGCACTCTACCACTGAGGTACACACACCCAAGCTTTCTGTATGTCCATTTGTATGGTGGTCTTATAGATGTGGACATCAAATTTGCACCGTAATTAACAGAATGTGATTCTGTGAACATGCATGGCAAACTTTCCAAATACTATTTGCTGAGGAGTAGTTACAAATACTGTGGTTTCTAGGGAGACATTGGTTCCTGGGGAGCTCCCTTCCCAGGGACCTCGTAAATCTGCCTTTCTTTCGGGAAAGGTGACTTTTCACCCAGTACCAAACACGCCTGGGGGTAATCTCTCAACAGTAGCTTCAACAGCCCCAGGTGGATGAGTTGCACAGCGCCAGTCCCAGCAGAGTTCCAGCTGGAGACTAGGTATGCCTTTTGATGCCCAGTCCCAGTGAAACGGGGTCTGGGTTATCTGTGCTTGCCAGTGAAGCCAGTGCCTAATATTAGATGACTGTCTTAGAGAGGATCAGAATTGCCCCACGGGTCGAAGTTACGTGTTTTTCAGATGGGTCCATGTGGGTCCTACAGATGCATCTGGGGCAAACCCGAGAACAATCGGCATCCGTGAGGGGCCAGCCCATCATTGTTGCGGCCACGAGAGAAACGCGCGGCGCGGTCTCTTTAAGAGACGCCAGGAATGTATCCAAACAGACAGTGCGCGCGGCGCACGTGACTCACAGCTGATTTCCGGCCCCGCCCCCCTCTCCGGCCCGCGCCGCCCGAGAGTCAGTTCGCTGCGGCCCGCGGTCCCCAACCTCGGCGCGCGCGATGGCACACGCGACCCCGCCGAGCGCGCTGGAGCAGGGCGGCCCCATCCGCGTGGAACACGACCGCCAACGCCGCCAGTTCTCCGTGCGCCTCAACGGTACCGCGCTGCCTTTGTTTGCGCGCGCGCGGGCGGGACGGGGCGGGACCTGCGGGCGGACGGATCCCGGGGCGGGAGGGCTCCCGAACCCCGATAAGCACCGGCGGAGCGCGCCCGCCCGGGCAGCCCGCACCTGCTAGCGCTGCTGGCTTCCGGCATCGCGGACGGAGGGCTGCCACCCTGGATCCTAGAGAGCAGGTCCCTGGTGGCCTGTCATCCCCCCCGGGTGTTCGGTTGCTTCCTGCCGCCCTGGAGGAGCCTGCGCGGGCCTGGGGCATAGCCCCGGGAACTTGTGGCCTGGAGGAGGAGGCGGGTAGGTGGCTCTGAGATGTTAGTTAGGCCAACTTGCCCCGTCGTTGTGTGCCTCGGCCTCCCAGAATCTGCAGTGGGGATAGTTGTAGTGAACACCGCTTTGGATGGCAGTGAGGATGAGATACTGTGGCATTAAAGGTTCAAAATGACACATTCGGTGCACAGCGAGTGCTGATAAACATAGGTAAATGGCTACTTTTCAAACCGGAGAGCTAGGTCAAGGCCTCTCGTCTTCTGTAGCATTTGTCCCAGCAGGCCGACACTCCCATTGATCCTAGGGACTGGAAACGAATATGAAATATGGGACCTTGAATTCTTTTTAGCCTATCCCTCCCATCTGGGCCCTCTGAGCTGTCTGTGACCTAACTTAGAGGCCACTGCGCCAGTGAAAGGACACACTTGTGTGAGGTCTGCCAGTGAGTTGTGCAGCAGAGAAGGTACGGATCGGCCTGTCCTGAGTTTCTGAGCCAGTCTTCTGTGACCAGCACTTGGTCACAAGCAGAAGAGGCCTGGCCTCCCATTTGTGCCTCCTACCTACAGTGGAGGCAGCTGTCGCTTCCTTGTTGTGACATACTGCCCCACATTACACATGAGTAAACTGAGGCTGGGGCTCAGGAAGTGACTTGCCCAGCCTTAACAAGACCAGAGTCATATTCAAATCTGGGTCCAGCTGCCCTTGTGCTGTCACGCTCTTTCCATAGGGAAACAAGTCCTGTCGTCATGCTGATGGTGGCTCAGCTGGCAGTGACACTTGGCCCTGGTCACTTGAGAGGCCTTGTCTGGGTTTTGTTTGTTGACTTTTTTTTCTCAGAATCTCTTTTCTGAAGTTTTCTGAGTTCCAGGGAGGCTGTGTATGATTCTCCAGGTGACTCCAGAGACCCATTAGATCCACAAAGAAAAAAACAGGAATCCCTTGGGCTTCTTTTCCCCTTTCTCTTCAAATGGGTCCAGTCAAAAGGACAGCACTCTAATGCTGCCTGTGAACAGACTACAGCTTTAAACTTGAGCCTTGTGGAACCTGCTGCCCTGTCGCTAACCACAAATGGTGCCCTGGGGAAACAGGGTACCTAGAGGCTGGCAGCCCCTCCTCCACTCCTCCTGCACAGCCTAGGCCAACTAGGGTTCATTCCGCTAGTATTTACTGAGTACCTACTGTTTACCAGCACTCTTCAAGGTGCCCAGGGCTTGTGGGACTGACAGTCTATAGGGAGAGGTGGGTCTCAAATAAATTACATAATGTCTTATAAAACAAAGGCCCTTGGGAGAAGTGACACTGGACAAAAGAAGCAGTTGAGAGCAGAGGTCCTGCAGTCCCCGTTGTGTGTGTTCAGAGCAGCCAGGAGCAGTGCCTGGATAGGGGAGCTTGGCGGGTATGGTGAGACTGAGCTCATAGGGGCAAATAGTATAGGGCCTGAAAATGTTGGCTTATATGAGTTTGGCTTTGACCCTGAAAAGAGAACAGATGACATGGATCAGGAACCCTAAGGCTGGGCTAGTGGGGAACATACTATGGGGCATGATAGAGCAGGGAGCTGGCTACTACCCTGGTCCACGCAGTGTGAGCAGGGGTGGAAGAAATGCCTAAGTCCCGAGCAGAAGTGGCAGGAAACAGCAAGAGCTTGCTGATGCGGAATGTGAGAGGAGACTAGAACTCAGGTATATATGAGTTCTGAAATACAGGATGTGTGGCCACTGTTTCCTAGGTGGGAGACCAAGGCAGGAGACTGGTGAACAGCTAGTCTAGAATGGAACCTCAGGCTGCCTTCTGAGGGTTTGTCATCTAAAGGTTGGACGAAGTTAGATAAGGCCCCTGCCTCCAGCCCCTTCCTTGCCTTCTCTTTCCTTACCTCAGCCAGGTCTGTGTATGTGGTTTAAAGATTTGGTGTATGTGTGACTTGTATTCCAGTGCCTGTAGAGGTCAAACGAGGGCGTCAGATCATGCAGCTGGTGTTAGAGGCAGGTGTGAGCTGCCAGGCACAGGTGCGAAGAATTGAGGGTTCCTTGTAAAAGTAGAAAGCCCTCTTCACTGCTGAGCTAGCTTAGCTCTCCACCTCTGGGACAGCTACTGGTGGCAAGAAGGCTCACTTAGATCCCTCCCAGAATCTTTCTACCCTCTACTTTGCAAGTAGGAAGACAGAACAAGAACTGAGCCCAGCTCATTCCTCCAGTTCCTGGGTGCCCATCACCGTCCCCAACATGCTTGTCATCAGAGGTCTGGGTCACTCAGAGCCTCACCTAGACTGAGTCCAGGTGGCCCATCCATTGCATGGTGTTGACGTGAGCATTGTGTCCCGTGATGGTGGGCAGTCAGGAGAAGCCCCTAATGAGGAAACATCTGGAATGAGAAGGCGGTGCCCCTCTGGGAGGCTCTGGGTACAGATGTGGCAAGTGGGAAGACCAGCAAGCAGCTAATCAAACACTTAGTGGCTGCTGTAGGGAGGGGCTGCAGTTAGGGTGTGGCTGGAGCTTGCTGGTATATCTGAAAGCAAGCCCAAGCAGACACCTGCTGGGGACTTGGCTGTTCTCTGGGGATCCCACTAAAAGCGCAGGGGCCAGGCCTTGGGGCTCCCATATGCAACTAGTCCATCTCTAGTCTCATGCATCCGGTGGGAAGAAGCAGGTTTTTGACAGACTTTTCCTGGGGGCTATGGGGACAAGGTGGTGATTGTCCTGACCACAAGACACCAAAGGCCACCGGGCCGTAGTGGCACACACCTTTAATCCCAGTACTCGGGAGGCAGAGGCAGGTGGATCTTGCCAGCCTGGTCTACAAGAGCTAGTTCCGGAACAGGCTCCAAAAGCTACAGAGAAACCCTGTCTCGAAAAAGAAAAGGAAAAAAAAAACAAAACACCAAAGGCCTAGGCAGAGAATCACTGCGATATTCCAGGGTTGCCCATAGGCTAAGTAGGCTCTATGGGATTGAAAACAGGAAGAGACTGAAGATACTAGCAAGTTTGCAAGAGCTCAGCCCCTGCCTCCCAAGACTGCTTGGGAGCATAAGCTAGTCTTTTGGTGGCCCTAGGATCCCTGACACACTCAGAGCAGCTACTCTGGCCTCCTTGTTCTGAGTATCATGAGGACTTTGCTTCTGCTGTCTCACCACCTGGACTTCTCACACCAGTGGGCCTTGTGTCCCCCATTCCTTCAGGACTTTTGCACAAAAGCCAGATACCCTCTTTCTAACAACTGTGTCCTTCCCAGATGACAGGCTTTGTCCTGAGAGCCCCCTGGCAACCCCAGCCATAATGGCTCTGCCTCTCCCCGGAGCCAGCTTGAGTATTTCTCTCACACACAGGCAGTCCCTTCGAATAAAAATTGTTGGGTTTGCCTTTGGCTTCTTTTGTCATTGAGCATACCTCAACTGCCATCTAGTCCTCCAGAGTGGACACCTCTGGAGTAGTCTGGCCTCCTCTTCCCGCCAGGACTAAGGCAGCTGCTGCATTGAACTCTTTTGCCCTAGATTGTCACACAGCAGCCAGAAGATTCTGTGAAACTACAAATTACCTTCCTTCCTTCTACTAAGGACCTAGTTCATGATGGCCAAGAAGGCGCTGCAGGACCTGCCCATCACTTCCCGCTCCCTTGGTCCACTCTCGCTAGCTACACCAGCGTCCTCACTGTTCCTGCTGGAGCATCTCCCCAAGCCCATTCCCCATCGACTGATACGTTACACGCTACTTGCTTTTCTTGCTTACTTTTGCTCCCCTTAGTCATGAGGGCAGATCTGTATGCCCAGCACCTGAGAAGTGTTTGCGACTTGATAAACACTGGGTGGATGAGTGACTAGGCAGTCAGAGAACTACAATTGTGATTTGAAGCAGCTTCCCCAGGAACATTTCCAGCAGGATTTTAGCAGACTGGTGAACTCTTGTCCTGGCAGGACAGGGAGGGTGGATAACGATTTGTTCCTGCTTCCTGTGCCTAATGTTGATGCCTTGTGGACTCTGATTCAGCCTGAGTCTTGGCTGGGGGATGGGCAGGGCTTGTGCTCTGACTGATAGTGCCTCCCGTATCCTCCCTCTACTGAAGTCATGGGTTTATTAGGCTCTATTGTGCCCCATGCTAGACCTAAAAGTGGGGGTTAGCTGAGAACACAGGGTTAGGGTCCCTGGAATGACAGTAGCAAGGTCTTGTGGGTGATTGGGTTTTTGGGCACCACATTGAGCAGAGAATGCCCCATTGAACTCTACACACAGCCCTCTGAGGAATGCCATCATGCCTTACTCTGGGGATATGGAAACCAAGGTACAGGGGTTGTTCAAAATTCAGCTCTTGTAGCGTACTGGTAGTCTGGCTCCAGATACCGTTCTTTACCCTATCCTCCACACCTGGGAAGCTCCGAGGACTCCTGGAGTCCATGCCTCAGCTCTTTCTATCCCCTGCTCTAGGATGTCATGACCGGGCTGTCCTGCTCTATGAGTATGTGGGCAAGCGGATCGTAGACCTGCAACACACAGAGGTTCCAGATGCTTACCGTGGGCGTGGCATTGCCAAGCACCTGGCCAAGGTATGATGGGCAGCAGACCAGGACACAGCTGTCACTCTCCCCTTGCAGGGAAGATCGACTGGTGGCTAACTCTAGTTTGTGTCTAGGCCACAGCTGCACAGGCCCATCTGGCCAAGAGTTTGCAGTCAGCAATGGGAGAACTCTGGAGACTGCTTATTGTGCTCCTAGGCCTGCTGTGGCAGGTGACAACTCTTTTGAGCATAGGGTCCCTATAGCCTGATTCCACCTTGAGATCAGGACTTGGCACTCGGGACTTGTTTAGTAAGCCCTGATAATGCAAAGTAAATGAATGTCCGAGTCAGTAGGCTCATGCCCGGGTCATCCACCTCCACCTGCCTCTCCCAAGCACTTCAAAATCCCAGGCTGCCTGGGAACAAAGTACAGGTGAGACAAAGAATCCTTTTTGGGTACAGCCCTCACCCCTGTGTTTCTAGTGAAGCCCTCTGCTGGTTTCCCAATCCCGTGTCCCTCTCTTCTCCTCCCTGCTCCCTTACTCCCTTATTCTCCTAGATTGGAGGCCTCTTTTCCCTTCCTGTGGGGTTTCCTGGGCCTCATGCCTTTACATACAGGACCTGGTCACAAGCTGGTCTGTAAATTAACCCAATTACCAGGGAAAGAACTTGAGACACTGAGCTAGGCAAAATGGGAAGATAGCCACATGGGGAACCTGGGAAAATAACAGAGCGCTGATGGCCCCCAGTCATGGACCACAATGGGCCTCAGTCCCCAGTAAGCTGCAACTCTTAACAACAGTTTTCCCTCTGCTGGTCCAGGCTGCCCTGGACTTCGTGGTGGAGGAAGACCTGAAGGCTCACCTCACCTGCTGGTATATCCAGAAATACGTCAAGGAAAACCCCCTGCCACAGTACCTGGAGCGCCTACAGCCATGACCCTGGCCACTGTGTGCAGGAGTGCACCCTGTGGGCCTTCCACGTGGGCCTCAGCCAGCTCATGTGCTCTCAGGAACCTGTTCCCATGGGGACAGGCTCAGAGTTATTTTTGCAAGGACACTCATCTGCAGCCCTCATCCAGAATTCTGGGGACCAGCTGCTGGCTGAGGATGTGTGGATATCCAGAGTGGAATGAAGGACAGGCCAAGTGGCCAAGACCCTCTTCCCACAGAGGTCTGGCTTTGCTGAGGTTCTTCTTCCACCAGCCGCACATCCTGTCTAGCCTGGCTGCTGGGTCCCTGCTCAGACCAGCAAGAGGGTGAGGTAGAGTCCCCGCCACCACGTCCTGGAGCTGTGTCCTTCCTGCAAATGAGGAGGGCGTTCCTGGAGCCAAGAAGAACAACAGGAACCCTATGTGCCAGCTTCCCAAGGAGGGGGTGCTAAGCCTTAGCCACTGCCAGTGTAACCCTTTCTCTTTCTCAGACTTGCGTGCCCTGGCACAGGCAGTGGAACGGCAGCAGAGAGCACGTTCCTGGTGTGTGAGAGCTGTGCCCCCGGCCCATCTGTGGGCATGCACACCAGCACATGAGCACAGAAACAGGGCAGGTGACAGTGATTGCCTTCCTCTCCTTGGTTACCTACACCGTCTGTCTGGGTTCTGTAAAGAAACATGATCCTTGGCTGAGGGTCTGCTTTCCCATGGATTCAACTGCTGGAGTCAGTTCAAAGAACAGTGTTGATCTGCTGAACAGTGCGGTATCCTCTGCCCTCTCTGACCTTCCAGCAGCACTACCAGGCCTTTCTTGAAGGTCACCTTGGAGATGGGTGGGAAGGTGACACACAAAATCCATTTTGTATCCTCTCTTGTGTTCCTGGCTTCTGGTCGTCTCCACTGCTGCTTAGCCACTCCAGACACCTTCCCACTCTGCAGGAGTACTGAAATCTGTAGCAGGAGACCATGTATCCTGACTGGCTCAGAACCCTTGAGCCTCACTCACCACTGCAGTCATGGCATGGGTCTTCATGATCCCCACCCTTGGCATTTCCCTACCTCTTGCGCCCCTGACTCTTACCCTGTTCTTGATGTTCCTTTTCCAGCCTCCTAGAACTCCGGGATGACCCAACATACCTCCCCTGCCCTTCTCTGTCTGCCAGGAACTCTTTTCCGGGTCCAGACAAACCCTGGGCCTCTAGGAAGACATTGCTGACAGTATTCTGCCAGCTGTGATGGCAGTGTGTCTACAACGCAGTACTTGAATGAGGGTCCCTGACTCGTGGACCCAAGAAGAGTGGCTAGGCTTCCTCGGTGAACTTGTTTCAAGTCGCTGCAGGGTGGCCTGAGTATCCTCACTGCCTTGGCAGCCTTAAAGTCCCACTGCCCATGTCCCGGAGGCTTCCCAGCCTTGCGGTGTAGCAATAACCATATCTCTGCCTCTTCCTCTTGGCCAACCAATACTGCCCAACTGGGCCACTCTGGTGCTACCCATCTGCCTCTCCATCCCACCTGCTCCATGTCCCGGCTCACTCCAGGAGTCCATGGTTAGCCACTGGTCGCTCGGCTTCATGTTCCTTCAGTAGGTCTGTGCTGTGGTCAGTTTTTACCCTGGGGTTTCTCTTCCTTGCCCAGTCTACCCAGGCAGTAACTCATGTGCCTTTCCTACTCAATCTGCCACCAGTAGTATCTGGGCCAAGGCTGGTCTTGGGACCTACATCCCCCTCATTTTTCTGACTTTTGAACAGATTGCATGATCCTGTTGGTAACTGATAAAAGACTAAGGCACAGGCAAGGTCAGGGAGCCCCAGAGTGAAGGAATGGGGAAGAGATAGATTGTGTAGGAAGCGGTCCTCCCTGGTGTCCAGCCTGTTTCTTGGTCCTCAGCACTACCTGCGTAGTGGGGACCCCCCCCACTTCAGGGGAGCCTACGCTCTGAAGGCTACCGTGGGCCGACGGGTCTCCCAGCACAATAGTGGTAATTAGCATTGGGATCCCTACTCCTCATTGCCTGGGCAACAGCTTTATAGGGATTCCTAGAAGAGGTCATGGTCCTGCACTAGCCTCTCATACATGAGCTGCTCTTTGCCCTAAGTTGGTCATTTGGGGATTCTTGGCCCAACGTTGGTAAACACAGGAGCAGTGCAAGTTTTCCAAAACAAGAACACAGAGAATCTGCTCATGCCAGCTCCTCTTAAATGGGACCTAACCCACCAGGGCTTGGGTAGCTAGTATACATTGTGGGCCCTAAAGTGGTTTTACCTTTAATTCTCATGAAAAGCCCAAGAGACACCAATTATTGGACCTGTCCTGCAGATGAAAGGACAGGGTCAGATTGAGGGAGTCACCAGCCTGTAACCCATACAGCTAGACAGCCCAGGATCCAAAACTAATCCTTGTCCTCTAGATGGTTCCCAGCTCGTGTGTTGTGATCAGATGTCTACTTTGGGAAACAATACATAGATAAAGTTTTTAGCAGTTCCCTTATTCCTTTGAAGGACTGAGATAGGGCTCTGTCTTGAATTATAAGGTACATGGCCAACATCCAGAAGTCTGTTTTGAGAACAGGAACACTCCCCTGGAGCACCAGGCCACTCACCTATTGTTCCTCAGATCAGGACTTGGGTTGGTCAAGACCTCCCACAAGTCCTTCTACTCAGGGTCCTACTTCCAGCTCATTGCCCTACATTTCGTACATGAGATTCTGTGCAGCTGTGGGCTGAGCTTTTAACTGCAACCTCCAGGATCACATTTAGGGATTTCAGCTGTGTCCTATGGCTTCAAGATATTAAAGATGCTTTTCTGGTTGTCAAATTGTATTCTCTGGTTCTCTTTCAGTGCCTTGGGATGGTCTTTCTGTCGGTCTTCAGTTCGGTCCTTAGTCACTAAAACCCAAGCCAGCTGGGAGGAGGCAAAGCAAGTGATCGTCGCAGCACTTGGTTTTTTTTTTTGTTGTTGTTGTTTTGTTTGTTTTTTTTTTTTTTTTTGGTTTTTCGAGACAGGGTTTCTCTGTGGTTTTGAGCCTGTCCTGGAACTAACTCTGTAGACCAGGCTGGTCTCGAACTCACAGAGATCCGCCTGCCTCTGCCTCCAGAGTGCTGGGATTAAAGGCGTGCGCCACCACCGCCCGGCTTGTTTTTTTTTTTTTTTTCGTGACAGGGTTTCTCTGTAGCTTTGGAGCCTATCCCGGAACTAGCTCTTGTAGACCAGGCTGGCCTCGAACTCACAGAGATCTGCCTGCCTCTGCCTCCCGAGTGCTGGGATTAAAGGCGTGCGCCACCACTGCTCTGCTTTTTTTTTAGTTTTTCTAGACGGGGTGTCTTGTCGCAGCACTTGTGTATTAGTCTGCTGTGTGATGTCACAGCAGAACCAGGGCTGGACATTCTATAAAGAACTTATTTGCTTCTAGGATTCCCCAGGCTAGAGAGTCTAAGGTCAGGGTCACACCTGGCTTCTTGCAACACCGTTTGTGGCAGGCAGCGGAAGGGCAAGGGAGCAGACAGGCTTTACAGTAGTGGTGCAGTGATGATTAGCCCATGCCTAAGGGCTGAAACCCTTCACCTCTACTGGGGGTTGAGCATCAGTGCATGCTCATGAGTTTTCAGGGGTCTGTTTTTCCCAGCAATGGGATCATCCCTGAGCTCCAGCTTGGAGACAGATTGGCAATCCCATGTTCACAGCTTTAGGCAACTACTTCTAGGAGGTCAGTCCAGCTGCCGGCACTGATGTCAGCCAGCACAGGAAAACAAATCAGTGTAGGATTTAGGGCAGAGAACTTACAAAAACATTAAAACTTGCAGCTGGGTAGTGGTGGTGCAGGCCTTGAATCCCAGCACTTGGGAGGCAGAACAGGCAGATCTCTATGAGTTCAAGGCCAGCCTGGTCTATAGAGTTGCAGGACAGCCAAAGCTACACAGAAACCCTGTCTCCAAAAAAAAAAAAATATCTCAGAACTACTCAGGTTGTTCCACTGAGGCTGGCAGGTAGAGTCCTCCAGCAGCATAATCACACAGTTGCTAAGGGGTTGCCCTGCTGAACAAATCCCAAGAATGCATCACTGTTGTCCCCACCAAAACACCCTCAGAGCAGAGACTCCTTTTGCCTCCCTGCCCCACTAACAAGAACTAATTGAGAATTTACTGGCTAAGGCTCTGTCAAGCGTGGGTTACAGGCCAGCAGCCCCTTCTGATGTGCAGAGAGGAGAGTGGGCAGCCCAGATAATCAGGTTAAGCAGGACACAATGTGGACAGTGATGCCCGTCTGCTGGTTCCACAAAGCCTGACGGGTAGAACATTTTCTCAGCATACATAAGGCTCTTGGTTCCATCCCTAGCATCCTCCCCGCTTAACAGAAAACCAGGAATAATGGGCCTCCAAGGCAGGCCCCAAAAGGGGGAATCAGCCTCCTGCATGAGAAACGAGAGAATTCCAGCCAGGCATGCCGTGGAACTGATAAGAGGAGGAACGAGTCTCCCACGGAAAGGAAATAGGATCATACTATGTTGCCCACACTGGCCTCAAATTTGAGATCCTCTTGGAGAATCAGAGTTTTGATGTATTATCTGTTGGCTATGGGAAATAAGTGTGAACTCAGGAAAGCAGGCCATCACATGGATAGCAGCTTTTTTGATCACTATGACTATAATACCTTAGAGAAACAACAGAAGAAAGATTTCTTTTGCCGGGCGGTGGTGGCGCACACCTTTAATCCCAGCACTTGGGAGGCAAAGGCAGGCAGATCTCTGTGAGTTTGGGACCAACCTGGTCTACAAGAGCTAGTTCCAGGACAGGCTCCAAAACCACAGAGAAACCCTGTCTCAAAAAAAAAGAAAAGAAAAGGTTTCTTTTGACTCACAGTTTCATAGGGTTCAGCCCACCGTGGTAAAGAAGCCATGGCAGCTCATGGCAGCATGATGTGATGGAGACACTCATAGCAGTGTGAACACCAGGGAGCCTCCTCCCCATCCGCACGGCCAGGGGCTGAACACTCGGATCCCATGCCCTTCTCCAAATTTCACCAGCCAGGTCTCCCACCAGCTCTGTGTTTACTGCCCTGCTTGTGCTCCTTGACTCCCAGTGCCCAGCTTCCACCAGCCAAGTCACACCCACAGCCTGCAAAAAATGGTGATACCACCAAGGTTCCAAGTTTTCAAAATGGGACCCTGAGTCATTTCAAATTCAACCCATAACCGTCCATCAGCCTCCTGCAAGCTGTGGGGATCCTTCACTTTCCTCTGAGGCCCAGGGAGCACCAGTGAATAACCAGGTACCTAAGACAGATGAGACTCCATCTCCTGGGCCCTGCTAGTGCCTGGGGAAAGTCCCGAGACGGTGCACACACTGAAACTCTGTAGAGAGACTGTCCGTGTGTACACGTGAGCACAGCTCCCATCTGAGGACCTACAGGAGTCTGGGGTGTGGTGGCACACAATTTTAGTCCCAGCATTCAGGAGGCAGAGACAGGTAGATCTGTGTGAGTTTGATGACAGACGTAAAGATACCCTGTCTAAGGGAGGGTCGCACGTGGGGAGGGGGTAGAGTCTAAAGGATGCTTTGTCCCCCGCACATACATAATGTGCCTACGTAACCTAGAGGCCTTCCACTGTCTCTGACCTTCTCTCCCATTGCTGTTCCATCTCAGTTTCCCATTCCCAGAAACAACCTCCTGTTTTGCCTTGGGGTCTTTGTTCATGCTGTTTCCTCTGTCTGTGGTGTAGAAAGAGCCATGTATGGCCGTAGTTCCAACCACACCTTCAGGCCTGTGCCCAGCTTGCCATCCTTCCACCCTCGTTTAAGTTGCTACAGCCTCCTCTCCTGACTCCCTTACCCTGCTCTGTATTTCCCAAGTCTTAATTTCTTCTTATACAATGTATAATTTCTATTGTCTTCTTTGTTATCCAATCCATTGTCTCTTTCTGCTAGGATGCAAGCCCCCGCCCCCAGCAGTGGAAGCCTGTATTCTATCTTCTGTGTTTTGTTTTCCTTTTGTTTTGTTTCATGTTTTGTGACAGTCTTGCAATTTTTTTTTTTTTGGCCTCAAAATTGCTTTGTTGTTGGGGCCTTTTAATTCCTGGGTCCTTCTGCCTCAGCCTCCCAAGTGCTTTGATTGCAGGCAAGCACTACACAACTCACTGATTGTTTCTCTTTCTCTTAACTGAGACATCACAGTATCTAGATCAGTGCCCAGCATATACAGAAAGCACAAAATACCTGTTGGATCAAGTGATGGATAGATGGCTGGACAGACAGATGAATGGATGGATGGACAAGTGAGTAGATAGGTTGACAGATGGGGAATAGCTGGGTGATGAACAGAGGGGTAAATGGATGGGTGAGGGAATGGACAGGTAGATAAATGGACAAAAGGATGGATAGAGAGGCGGGAAATGAGTAGATGGATGAGTGAGTGGGTGTGTACAAGTTACAGTGTGTAAACAAGAAAAGAGGGTAGGGAGTGTTTGGCCTCCAGTGTTGGAAAAGCGAATCACTAACAGCCTCCGTGTTTGATTTCCACTGAGATAAATTAACTTGTAAATCATGGCTTATTTTAGCTCATGGTTTTAGAAGTCCAAAATCATGATGTAGACTCGTTGCTTTCAGGCCTCTGCTGGGGTCCTGCGTGGCAATGGCAGGGAACATGTTAATGTGGCATTCTCTTCAAGGCCAGAAAATAACAATATGGAATGGTTGGAGACATTGCTTTCAATGTCACAGCATCGGTGACCTAACTTCCACTAGGCTCTACCACTTAAAGGACCTACCACTCCCAAGAGCACCATCAACTGGAGATCATGTCTTCCATACCACAGCCTTTGGGAGATACTCCATATTCCAATCCAACCTCAGCAAACTTCGAAGAACACTCAGTAAGATTGCAAAGGATTCGGCTGCAAAGACCCCAGGACAGTTCCCAGGGGCTGTGGACAGATGCTTCCACCCCACCCCCACACTAGCAGGGATCAAATGCAGTCCACAGCCCCTCTCTCAGTGTAGTCCACTGAGACAGAGACAGGACTTCACTGCTACAATCCAAATTAGGAAAGGCTTGGTCACAAGCAGAACTTACTGGAAAGAACACTCCTCAAATTCCTGAGGGGACTTTGTCGCTAAGGACTCCAGAGCCTATGGCTGTGAGTTCCAAACCTGTTTGGGCAGAGGAACTCCAAAAACCTGTGCTCTCTCAGCAGATTTGATCCTGAGGAAAACCGAATGGGGGAGCGTCTTCCTGGAAGGCAGATCCAGTTCCATTGGGAAGGGGCAGGGAAGGGGCAGGGAAGGGGCAGGGAAGGGGCAGGGAAGGGGCCTCGGAAATGCATGCTCTTGGGATTGCATCATTGCTGAGGCCTCCGCTGTTGCATGTCCTCCCTTTCTCCTAATATGAATGTAATGGTGAGCATTCCATTCATGCTTCACCCTTTCTTTGGATTGGGGAAAGAGCTTGGTTTTTACTAGAGAACACAGGATGGAATGGAGGAAGAAACTGAAATGATCTAGAAAAGTGGCATGGCCCGGAGGTAGAGCAGGAAGTACAAAGCCCTGCGGCAACACGCCGGTGTGATGGGAAGAACAGAACACTTGGTGCACGGAGAGACAGGTGAGCAAGGGCTGTGCTGACTTCCTTGAATTTCAGCCCTAGTGCAGACGTGCACCAAGGATTTCTGAGCAGGGAAAACGTGATCTGCTTGAGGTTTTAGAAATCTCTTTATGGAACTGGGATAATGGGTCAGTGGTTAAGATGCAGGCAACATAAGCATCAAGACCTGTGTTCCCATCCTCAGTGTTAGGTTTGGAGCTAGGGGCTACGTAAGCCACGCCCACCTCTCTCTGAGTCACTGTGATGGAAATTCCAACTCCCACCAAAAGCCTGTCTGTCTGTGGCCCTTTAACAAATACTCTTCAGGTGCCCAGGTCCCAGGAGGGTGGCAGGTGCCCTTCTCACGTCTTTAAGGACGTTTACAGGTTCAGGCTGCTGACTCCAGTGCATCAGCAGCCGACCAATGGCAGCACACGGCCTTTCCCATCCCCGGAGCACAGTCCTGTCCCCAGATTCAGATTCTTGCCCCTTTCCTTGCCCCCAGAAGCAGGCACAGCCTGACAGCCAGGGCTAAACAGAAAAAACATGTCTTGAAAAACAAAAACAAAAAACAAACAAATACACACACACACACACACAAACAGTGCTTGTCCCAAGCTCAGTTCACACAAACTTCCAGACATGCGTGTGGTGCACATACATATATGCAGACAAAAGCACTCATACACATAAATTTTCAAAACCAATCGATCCTACAGTGCATTTCCTGCATTGTACCAAAGCCCGGCGTCAGCCTTGCTGTGCTGTCCTTTGTCTCTGTGCTTTCTACCTCACGGTCACAAGGCAGATCTCCAGATACTGAGGCTGGAAAACCTACAGTAAGACGGTAGGGACAGCGCTGAGGGAAGGGCGCCCTTCCTCTGGAATGTGCTTGCCTTTCCTTGGGGCTATCACAGAGCAGGAACCTTCAAATACTGTGACAGGGAAGGTTGCCTCCAGACACAAAGAAGAGGACTAAAGCCTCCTGTGTTTACTTAGGGCTCAAATGACCTGTAACCTCTCATCTGTCATTTTCCATAACTCCCTCGTAACCTTTTAACCTTGTGAGTTACACTCTGAGCAATGTTTAAGGGGCGGTGCATTCTTAGCAACTTTTAGAGGTCTAACTTGAAAGCCACCAGGATCCTGTAAGTAAAGCCATCTCAGCGGAGCCCATGCCCACATGCCTCATGCTTCCCCAGACCACCTCTCTAGTAGCCCCTGTGCTGAAGATCTGTAGAGCAATTGGTTTAGAATTCACACACCTTCACTGTAAGAAATCACTCTGCACACTTAGAGATTAATAAAGGAAAAGCTTCCTTTTTGTTGTTTTTTATGTTTGTTTTGTTTTCTTTTTCGAGACAGGGTTTCTCTGTGCAACAACCCTCCCTAGCTGTCCTGGAACTAGCTCTGTAGACCAGGCTGGCCTCAAACTCAGAGATCTGCCTGCTTGGTTTCTTTGCTTTCATTTTCTAGCCAAGGATCCACTTACCCCCCTGATGATAGTCACAGACACCAAAGGTAGAACTCCATACCTTGTTTCTGATTGAAATATATGATTTGCCAGGGAAAGACCAACCTTGCTTGGGGTTAAAGCTGAAGAAGTTGCCCCAAGCAGCATTCCCTGGACCCAAGAAACACATGGCATGGGCATTTCTATGCTCTAGCTCTTCTTAAAGATTTGTTTTTATTATTTTAATTATGTGCATGGATGTGTGTATATGCCCATGAATACAAGTGCCTACAGAGGGGCCAGATCCCTGCCCCATCTGCAGCTGCGGTTACAGACAGTTGGGTACTGGGAACAGAACTCAGGTCCTCAGCAGGAGAAGTATGTACTCTCAAGCACTGAGCCATCTCTCCAGTTCCCCACCCTCATGCTCCCCCTTGATAGGTGATCTCTGCTGTTCCCACCTCTCTGCTTTCCCATCTGCTACATAGGGACACACTAGCTGTTACTCAAACTGCCCTTCCTGAAGCAAACAGCCTCAAAGGATGTTTTGCTGGCCTCTTCCCAGTTCTGTACCAGCTTGTTGTCTCCTTGTGGGGCTCTGGTTTCCCCCTCTCTAATTCTGACGTTACTTATATTACTTTCAAGGCCAAAAGGAGTAAATGTAAACTCAGGGGATCTTATTTCATAAGTGCTTGGAAGCCCAGCCTCTTTGTGCGTATGTCTTTACACTCAACCACACTGAATTGCCTGATGATGTCTGATCCAGGTTGGGAAGGAAAGCCACCTGGAAGGAAATTAGCTACCCTGACTTTGGGGACACTCAGATGGCAGGAAAATGGCTATGTTGAAGAGGCCTGTGATGTCTATCTAGTTCAGGGAACTCAAGTCAGGTTAGTGCTGCCTCATCCAAGTGTGTATGTATTGGGAGGGGGGGGGGGTATCTTTGACTGTTTTCTTCTCTCTCTCTCTCTCTCTCTCTCTCTCTCTCTCTCTCTCTCTCTCTCTCTCTCTCTCTCTCTCAGTTTTTTTGAGACAGGGTTTTGCTGTGTAGTCCTGGCTGTCCTGGACCTCACTCTGAAGACCAGGCTGGTTTTGCTACAAATTAAAAAAAAAAAAATCACAGTCAGACAGTGGTGGCTCACGCCTTTATTTCCAGCACTCAGGAGGCAGAGGCAGGGGGATCTTTGTGAGTTCGAGGTCAGCCTGGTCTACAAGAGCTAGTTCCAGAACAGGCTCCAAAGCTACAGAGAAACCCTGTCTCAAACATCAAAAAAAAAAAAAAAAAACGACAGCTTTATAGTAAGATTCTATCCTCAAAACAATCGATTTAACAGCTGGAGGAATGGAGCAATGATGGCTCAGCAGTGCAGAGCAAGGACTGCTCCTTCAGAGGTACCATTCCAGGACCCGCGTGCTGGTTCACAACTGTCTGAAGCTCCAGTTCCAGGGAGCCCTCTTCTGGTCTCTGGGAGAATTACTTTTTTTTTTTTTTTTCCGAGACAGGGTTTCTCTGTGGCTTTGGAGCCTGTCCTGGAACTAGCTCTGTAGACCAGGCTGGTCTCGAACTCACAGAGATCTGCCTGCCTCTGCCTCCCGAGTGCTGGGATTAAAGGCGTGCGCCACCACCGCCCGGCTGCTCTGGGAGAATTACTTGATCATGGTTCATAGACATAGATGCAGGCAAAACACACATACACACAAAATAAAACAATAAAAAAAAATTTAATTAACACTTTTGGCTTACACTCGGGAGGCAGAGGCAGGTGGATCTCTGTGGGTTCGAGGCCAGCCTGGACTACAAGAGCTAGTTCCAGGAGAGGAACCAAAAAAGCTATGGAGAAACCCTGTCTCAAAAAAAAAAAATCAAAAAAAAACCCAAAAACTTTTGGCTTAAACTGGACATTGGTGGTGCATGCCTGTTGTATGAGGCTGCTTGTTCATTTCCCGGCCACCCCCACTCCTGAAGTAACCACATAGAAACTGTATTGACTAAGTCACTGCTTAGCCTATCAGCTCTAACTTCGTATTGGCTAGCTTTTACATCTTAATTTAACCCATTTCCATTATTTTATATTTTACCACAAGGGTTGTGGCCTACTGGCAAGGTTCCAACATGTCTGTCTCCGGTGGCCCCATGGCTTCTTCTTACTCAAACCTCTTTCTCCCAGCATTCAGTTTAGTTACCACTCCCCTCCACCCCCGCCTAACTCTGTCTATCCTATCACAGGCCCAAAACAGCTTCTTTATTAACCAATGGTATTCACAGCATACAGAGCGGAGTTCCATGTCACACACCTTTAAGCCCAGCACTCAGAGGCAGAGGCAGGTGGATCTCTATGAGTTCAAGGCCAGCCTGGTCTATGGAGTGAATTCTGGTACAGTCAGTAATACATAAACTCTGTCTCGAAAAACAAAAACAAACAAACAAAAAACCTTTGCCTTCCAATGACATCCATGAAGAAATTTCTTTCCGTCTGCGAGGGCATGCCCCTGGGTTGCATGTGCTAACTCTTCATGTCAGGCTGCTCTGTATCTTCCATGTCACTGAACCTGTGCTCATCTCTAGGAGACGGTCTGGTGCTTACACTGGGTGCACGCAGGTTTCATGAAGCTGTGTCATGTGTGTTCGTGGTCACTGTTTTATGTCTGGAAACAATATGGAATTTTGAACAATGGTAATAATAAACATGTTAACAAAACCTCTGGCCACTTCATTTTTACATTTTAAAAATCCTAGCTGGGCAGTAGTGGTGCACACCTTTAATCCCAGCACCCAGGAGGCAGAGGCAGGTGGATCTCTGAGTTTGAGGCCAGCCTATTCTACATAGTCAATTCCAGACTAGCTAGGACCACACACACACACACACACACACACACACACACACACACACATCTTGGGGCCAGAAAGACGAATCAGTAGTTAAGAGCACCAGCTGCTCTTGCAGAGGACCTGGATTTGGGTCCCAGAACCCACATGTTAGCTCACAACCACCTGCAACTACACCCAGAGAATCTGATGTCCTCTTCTAAGCTCCTCCCAGCACCAGGCACGCAAGTGGTGCATAGACTTATATGCAGGCAAAACACCCATACACGGCCAGGTGGTGGTGGCACATGTCTCTAGTCCCAGTCCTCAGGAGGCAGAGGCAGGTGGGTCTCTGTGAATTTGAGGCTAGCCTGGTCTACAGAGCTAGTTCCAGGACAACCAAGGCTACATAATTTAAAATACTTCTGTATGTTTATCCTTATGTTTGCCAAATTATTCATTTTTCATAATGGAAATTATAGGATATGCAATCCCAACAAGTCATCACATGCGGAATGTAGGTAAGCTCACTTCATGTGATTTTAACAGACACCTTGTTGGTTGTTTTTTTTTTTAAGCTAGTATCTTACATTTGAGTTTTGTTACAGGTGTGGATCTGAGTTCGGATGGCACCGAATTCCAGATTCTTGTGTCTGGAGTGCACCAACAACACATAGTTACAAATGTCCCAAGGCGCTCGCCCTGAGGCCAGGACCCTTTGTAGGTTGTTTACACAGGACCTGTCTCTCCTGCCTCTGTGACACCACCTTCTCTCCAGTCTTCTCTCTTTTGGGAAGTGTGGATGAGGAAGGTTGTAGTAATATGGGCGGCGGCAGGGTTGCGTCCCCAAATCCCCAGCCGCCTGGCTCGGCTAGCTTATGCTCCGAAATAATTACACACAAACTGTATTCATTTAAACATTGCTTGGCCCATTCTCTTCTAGGCTAATTCTCACACCTGGACTAGCCCATTTCTAATCATCTGTGTAGCACCGGTCTTACCGGGAAGATTCTAGCCTAAGTCCATCCTGGGTCGGAGCTTCATAGCGTGCGTCTTCCCTGGAGCAGGTAGCATGGCGTCTCTCTTGCGTCTGCTCCGGAGAGCAGAGCTGCGGAGTCTGAGCTCACTTCCTCTTCCTCCTGGCATTCTGTTCTGTTTACTCCACCCACCTAAGGGTGGGCCTATCCAATGGGCCTAGCAGTTTCTTTATTGCTTAACCAAGGAAATCAACAGATTGATATATGACACTCCCCCATCACTTCCCCTTTTTCTGTTTAAACAAAAAAGAAAGGCTTTAACTTCAACCTAGCAAAATTACATATAACAAAACAGTTATCAAGTAAAAGTTACATCAGAAACATTTATACATATAACAAAATTGACCGTAAATCTCTATCAATAAAGCAAAATCTATACTAATGCAAATTATTCATGTCTATATCATATCCCCCTTTAAATGTAAAAGAACATTTATAAACCATATTTGGGAACATGGGCGCAGTTTTTTCTCTCCAAACTGCTTCCTGCTGAATGGGGGCGTCGTTAATTAGGTCTTTCATGGTATAACCTGTGTGCTAGTTTCATCTCAGTTGGCAGTTGAGCGAAGCAATTTTCTGAGGGCGTTCACAGGAACCTTTCGGGAGGTCGTGGTCTATCATACCAAATCGGGATAGAAGAAATCCAAAGGGTCTGGTCCTCTGTGAAAACAAAAGAAGACTCTCTCCAAAGCATCATATCCTTAGACCCAAATTCTGAAATCGTAATACCCTTATATCCATTCTGGTTTAGCTTGGCAGCCCAGGTAATGAAATGTCTCTCTGTACTTAGCTCCTTCACAGTCAAAAATTTTAAAGAAAACACAATAATACAAAGAATCCAGACTCTCTGTGAATTTTCCATCTTTACGCAGCTTATTTTTATTTATATCTATAACTATCTGTACTCTGTCTCTTTAAAGACTTTACTTTTACTTTTTTCTTTTTAAACCATTAACTTTATTCTCTATATTCTTTTTCTTCTCTCTCCCAAGCCTACGTACATTCATCCAACAGTGTGACTCATTCAGTGGTCTGAATCTGTCCTATTGTGAATCTGCAATTTTTTACTATCCAGGAGCACTTTTGATTTACGCCTTTAAATCACTAGGCACTTAAGAATCTAAGCTGTGACATTCCTACGTTAACTTTTTGCTTTTCGAGCGTGTATCTGTAGACCAGGCTGTCTTTGAACTCTCGGAGATCCGCCTGTCTCTGCCTCCCAGGCATTGGGATTAAAGGTGTTTGCTACTACACCTTGAACTCACAGAGATCTGTTTGTCTCTGCCTTCTAGGCACTGGGATTAAAGGCGTGTGCTATCACACCTTGAAGTCACAGAGGTCTATCTCCCTCTGCCTCCCAAGTGTTGGGATTAAAGGTGTGTACTAAGACACACAACAACTCTCTTCCTTTTTTTTGTTTTTTGCTTTAAGAACTTTAACTTTCAGCTTGCATATATTTTTAACACACAGTAAACCATTTAGAAATTTTCTTTGTCTTTGAATCTCTCTTTACTGTATATCTCTCTTTTTCTGACCACATGAGTCTTTAATTTACCAAGCAATATCAGTAGGACTAAAGGCGTGGCTTTGCCGGCTGGATCCTTAGCTTTCCAGCCTCACGGCTGAGGTACTGGCTGTAGCCATGTTTATAGCCACAACTGGCGTTTCAAGTTCCCTGCCAGCCAGCGAGCTACAACAGACAACACTCAAGTCCTCTCTCGGTAGCCGGCCCTCCTGCCTCAAACAGTCAGAGTTTGCCCTGGCAGGATGGCCCAGAAAGCTGGCATTTTTAAACAACACAGGTTTGTTCCTGCTGCTGAGTCAGGAAAATTTCAAAATGGAGGACATACCATTTTGTACTAGCTCTGGGGCCGCCAGGTAGGAGCGGCACTCAGCACTTTAATTCTGAGACTGAGCACGCAGCACAGAAATTCTTTTCATCCAAGTTACATCCAAATCTGACACGCAGAGCACTGCGCAGTCTGAAAACACGTCTCTGTATGGCGGCAGGAATCCGCCATGCTCTTCCGCCTGCCTAAGCCTGATTCTGCCTTCTGCCCAGGAGCAGGCGGGGAGCTCTGAGTCATCGTCACGGTCTCAGAGCACTCTCCTTCCGATCCCAAGCGGGAACACAAACATAAAGCCAGAGTTTGCACTGGCGGCAAAGCCCCAGGAAGCCGCGCTTTAAAATAACGCAGCTTTTTTTTTTCTGCTGCTGCTGCTGAATCAGGAAATCTCTCTACAGCACGCCACCAACAAACAGCAAAAATCTGTGTTAAACTCTCTCTCCCTTATTTTTAAGCCTTCTCAAGTTTTTTGTGGACTCAGTTAGCCACACGTCTGGGCGTCATTTGTAGTAATATGGGGCGGCAGCAGGGTTGCGTCCCCAAACACCCCAGCCGCCTGCCCTGCCTGGCTAGCTTATGCCCCAAATAATTACACACAAACTGTATTCATTTAAACATTGCTTGGCCCATTCTCTTCTAGGCTAATTCTCACACCTGGACTAGCCCATTTCTAATCATCTGTGTAGCACCGGTCTTACCGGGAAGATTCTAGCCTAAGTCCATCCTGGGTCGGAGCTTCATAGCGTGCGTCTTCCCTGGAGCAGGTAGCATGGCGTCTCTCTTGCGTCTGCTCCGGAGAGCAGAGCTGCGGAGTCTGAGCTCACTTCCTCTTCCTCCTGGCATTCTGTTCTGTTTACTCCACCCACCTAAGGGTGGGCCTATCCAATGGGCCTAGCAGTTTCTTTATTGCTTAACCAAGGAAATCAACAGATTGATATATGACACTCCCCCATCAGAAGGTTAGTTTTTCTGTCACAGTTTCTTCTCTACGTTAGCCTTGATGTGACTTTCTCTAGCCTGTTCTCCTGCTGGTGCCAACTTACAGTCATGCCATTAAGGTTTGGCTGCCTGCTTGCTTGTGCCAGCCTTCTGAGAACAAAGCCCAAGCCCAGGATTCTCAAGGTTCTTGGCCCATTTAGGACATGGGTGAAGCTGCTCTTTGGGAAGCCTGCAGCCCCACCGTTAGGTACTTTATCCATTTTGTAGACACTTTTCTTCTATTTTTTTAATTTTCATTTCATCTTTGTGTGTCAGTGTGGGTATTTTCATGTACAGGTATGTACATCTGTGTGAGTATATGTGTCTGGCAGTATGCATGCATATGTGTACATGTGTGTAGAAACCAGAGATGAAATCAGGTTTCTTTCTCAGTTGCTCTCTGCCCCATTTTTTTGAAACAAGGTCTCTCACTGAACCTAGAGATACTGACTTGCTTAGACTGGCCATGGATCCCCAGGGCCCCATCTTTGCCTCCCAGTACTGAGATTGCAGGCACACTGTTGCGTTGACTGTTTTGGTTTTTGAAGCACAGTCTCACTATGTAGCTCTGGCAGTCCTGGAATTCTCTCTGTAGAACAGGCTGCCCTCGAACTCACAGAGATCCACCTGCCTCTGCCTCCAGAGGGCTGGGATTAAAGGTGTGCGCCACCACACCATGCCTGAATTTCACTTGGCTTTTTATGTAGATGCTCGATATCCAAATTCTGGTCCTTACCAACTAAACCATCTTTTCCTCCTTATTTTATTGCTTACTTATATGTACATGTACATGTATGTGTGTGAGTATGGTACCCCACGGAGGCCAGAAGAGAGTTATCAGACACCCTGGAGCTGGAGTTACAGGTGGTTATGAGCTGCCCAGCATGGGCACTAAGAACTGAATCTAGGTTCTCTGGAAGAGCAGCAAGTGTTCATATCATAACTGCTGAGCCATTTCTCCAGTCCCCACTTTCTCCCTGTCTATAATATTTCCAGTCCTGCTACATATTAGTTCATCCTAAAGTTATTTTGGAGTAGAAACCACAGATCCCAGTTCAGCCTGGGTGGGAGTCTCTGAAAAGAACTCAGGCCACAGCAGTGACAGCGTGACAGTGTGGAACTCTGTCTCCCTTATGGACACTAACAGTGTCACCTTTATATTTCAAACGATGCCTTCTTGATCTAACACTGACTACTGGGCAGTCTTTATCAAATGACTCTGATCTCATTTCACTACTTGGAATTTTCTTGTTTGTTGACTATGTTGGGTCACTGCACTTCCAGTCTTCCAGGGTAGAGGCACAGCCATCTTGGTCATTGCTAAAACCCCACAGCCTTGGCACAGTGCTTAGCAAATTAACTGCTTACTCATCATCTTGATCCTTTTTGTTTGATTTGGTTTTTGTGATAGGATCTTACATAGCCCAGGCTGGTCTAGAACTTACTGTATAGCGGAGGATGGTCTTGAACTCCTAATCCTCCTGACTCTACCTCCAAAGTCATGGGTTAACAAATGTGCATCTTCCACCGTCCATACCTGGCGGTGTGTGTGTGTGTGTGTGTGTGTGTGTGAGAGAGAGAGAGAGAGAGAGAGAGAGAGAGAGAGAGAGAGAGAGAGGAAGAGAGAGAGTGTGTGTGTTAGCAGGGATGAACCTAGAAATCCAAGGCCTTGTACATGCTAGACAAGTATTCTCATACTGAGCTAGGCCCCAGATTCAGTAAATTTTTTTCTGAGGCAGGGTTTCTCTGTGTAATAGTCTTGACTGTCCTGGAGCTTGCTTTGTAGACCAGGCTGGGCTTGAACTCATGGATATCTGTCTGGCTCTGCCTCCCGAGTGCTGAGATTAAAGGCGCGTGCCACCACCATCCAGAAGTAGAATTTTTTTTTTAATATATAAATAACATGACCTAGTTAGTGCTCAACCCAAGACTCAAGTCCAGGCCTCCTTGCCCTATCCCTAGCTTGGACATCTCTCTGTGTTTCACTGACTGCCTGGATCCTCTCCAGAAGATTCCAGGGACTTGTAAGCAGGCCCCAAATCTCCTGCGAGTTCTAGTAATCCAAGTGAGGGGACATAGTTGGCTTCCTAGATGGAGGGCAAGTCTCCATCTCACAACAGGATGCGTTGGCCTGCAGGCCTGTACTGTTGCAATGCTATACTGTTTCCTGGATCCCCGGGGAGCTGTGAAGAACCATTTGTCTTCAAGCTGACATTCTTTAGCAGAGTAAAGCCCAGAGTATAGGCCTTCCTTGACGGGAAGTGCCTGCCTTCTATGGAGCAACCAGTCCAGCCACAGAGTGCAGGGGTTTGGCCACAGACCACAGACCCGCCTCCTCATCAGCCCCAAAATGCCTAGGCCCCAAGAGAATAGAGGAACTGTCAGAGGTAGGATGTAAGACAGTGCCTTGGCTCCCCTTATTGTTGCTTTCTGGATTAGCAGCCCGTTGTATAGCTGTGCCACTTGGGTGGTCTGATTTTTCCTTATAAATAAGTATAGGTTAGTGGTCAGCAAGGGAACGGGACTTAAAAACAGACCAGAGTGCTTACCTAGAAAGTGTGAGGTCCTGGGTTCCATCCCCAACACTGGAAAATAATGCTCTAGCACTGTGATGAGTGGACAAAGGCTCGTATCCAGTTAATGTCTCAACAGTGATGGTGTATGGGTCTTTCAGCTGAAGAATATCTGAGGCTGAAGCCCACACCACACTCGCCTCTTGTCTTAGGGTTTCTGTGGCTGTGATAAAACACCATAGCCAAAATGAACTTGGAAGTGAATGAAATAAGGACATGGCTGCTCCAGGGTATGTCTGAGGAGAGGGTTTTCAATTGTGGCTCTGAGGGAGAGTACAGCCAGAAGCATCTAGAAGATTCTAGAGCAGGGAGAGAAAGTAGTAGACTAAACATGACCAACAGACTGAACTGGACCATGAGAGGAGGGGGGTGCAGAGAGGGTGAGAGTGAACAAGAAGAGAGAGAGCAAAGGAGACCGCAAGAAGGGTAGGGGCATGGTGAGGAGAACGAGAGGAGTCGGCACAGACTCTGTAACAGGCGCTTGAGAAGCTGAGCCATGTCGGCATGCTCTTGGGTTTGCCAATAGACACCACAGTTAGCCATTTGTCCCCAGTTTCTTTTGGACCTGACAGGGAGGAAAGAATTTATTTCTGCTTACATATCCTGTGTCACAATCCATCACTGAGGAAAGTTGGGGCCAGCCAGAACTCAAGGCAGGAACACTGCTATCCTGCTATTGGCTTGTTCCTCATGACTTGCTTAGCCTTTCCTTTCCTTCCTTCCTTCCTTCCTTCCTTCCTTCCTTCCTTCCATCCTTCCTTTCTTTTTTTCTTTCTTTCTCTTGAGACAGAGTTTCATTGTATAGCCCTGGCTATACTGGAACTCACTCTGAAGACCAGGGTCTCAAACTCACAGAGATCCACCTGCCTCTGCCTCCTGACTGCTGGGATTAGAGTTGTGGGTCACCACACTCTGAATCCCACTGGGATTTTTATTGCTTCGCCTCTGTCTGAGTGATCAGCTCTTGGCCTTACACTCTTATATGGTTGGCAAACTTAAAATGGCATAGCTGGCGCCAAAGGACAACTTTGGTGAACAGGATGTAGCCTTGGGTGCATACTCTTAGTCAGGTGCTGCCTGGTCTCATATAACCTTTTGGTAGAAAAGATAAAGCATTTCATTTCTATTTCCCACAATCTCCCCCCTTTTTACAATATCATTTTATTCTTTTCTTCTAGTTTAATTAATTTTGCCAGACTTTCCTGCTTTGAGGTTCTCATCAGTAACATACATGATAAGATGTAGGAATTTTGTCAAGTAGTGATGTCAGTTGATTGTTGAACTAGACTTTGTATGCACAGTATCATCCGACATCCTACAACTGTTACTCCTAGTACCATAACAACGAAGGCCAGGACTGGGCTCATTACCGCATTGCAAACCACTGTTCCTTAAGATTAGAAAAGGGGTCATTTATTCCTGAACTTTTAGTTCATTAGACAAATAGTCCTGGAAGAGCCCTTGTTACGCTGCCACCACGAGCCATGTTATTAACAATGAAAGTGCTGGCCATGTCTCATCACACACCTGACTCCACCCTTTCCTGGTAATATCATGTCTTGGACCAGTCCATCCCCCCTCCCCCATTCTACGGCTGCCATCCTGGTGATCTGCTATACCCTTGATAGCGTCCCTGGTGTAATTCACAAAACTGTGTCGGTTGTATGTAATTTATCTGGTCTACATTTTATTTATGGTACATCATATGGTAACAACACGGTGACTTAAGGCCTGTGCTATCTGGTTCCTTGACTTCAATTCAGCAGGGCACTCTGGTGGACTCTATATAAACACAGGGACCAAATGACCCTCTTGGAGTCAGGAGCTCCCTTGCTCTTTATCTACGTGATAATTGAAGTTGGCCTTGGTTGTGTTCATGATGTAATAATGAAAGGGAGAGCCAGTCGACTAAAGCGCAGGTCCTGCTCCAATTGGCTGGAAAGATTTTGAATAATGGTCTACACAATGCCACCAGACATCTTTTATAGCAATGCTCAGGCTACAGTGATGTCACATCTCAAAGGCACAGAGGTTCTTCTATCCAGACACACTGCACAAGAATTCAAATTCCTTGCAACACTTTTTTTTTTGAGACAAGGTTTTCTCTATGTAACAGTCCTGGATGTCCTAGAACTCACTTTGTAGATCAGACTGGTCTCAAACTCACAGAGATCCGCCTGCCTCTGCCTCCCAACTGCTGGGACTAAAGGTGTGCACCATCGCTGCCCGACTATCTCCACATCTTTTGAAACAGGCCATGTAATTGGTTCTGATCAAGAGAGATCAAAAGTTTGAGGAGGACTTTGCCTCTGTCTTTGTGACCAGGAACGGAAGGGACAAGGATGCCCTAGGCATCTGAGGTCCAGTGCAGTAAGAATAGGACCACTTGAGCTTCTGGCCTGCTGGCTACTCGTGTATCGCAATCACTCTTCTTTAGTTCACTGATTGAATTTTGATCCTCCAGCTATGTATTCATTTCCTTATACCCCGTTCCAACCTCTATAGTCTGTCTTAAATCTTTAATAATTTTTTTCTTTCTTGTTTTTTGGTTTTTCTAGACAGGGTTTCTCTGTGTAGATACTGTCCTGATACTCTCTCTGTAGACCAGGCTAGCCTTGAACTGCCTGTCACTGCCCCCAAGTGCTGGAATTAAAGGTGTGCATTACCACTGGGCTAGCTAAAACTTTAATTTCTGTGATATGAATCCTTTTGTCACCTTTAAGAATCTTTGGATTAGAGGTGTGGCTAGGTTAGGTAACTGAATTAATAGAAAAGCATCCCTTGGGTCTCTTATTTCCCAGGTTTGGCTTATATACATCTAGCCCATGTGTCTAAGTGACAAATGGTTCCTGGTCTGATTTATGTATTTATGTATGTATGTACATATGTATGTATGTATTTATTTTTGTTGTTGTTTTCTTTTTATTTATTTTTTCTTTTTTGGGGGTGGAGGGATTTTTGAGACATGTTTTTCCATAGCTTTTGGTTCCTGTCCTGGAACTAGCTCTTGTAGACCAGGCTGGCCTCGAACTCACAGAGATCCACCTGCCTCTGCCTCCCGAGTGCTGGGATTAAAGGCATGCAACATCACAACCTGGCAACAAAGTTAAAGATTTTAAAAGAACAACATTACTCCAATTCCTGAAGGTGCAGTGCAGTTCAAAAGGTGCTAAGTGGAGAGACAAGTACCAAGGACTCTTGAGTACAGAGAGCATCTCTCTTGCCCATGTTGAGTCTTTAAAGGCTGTTCTCCATTCTGTCATTGTCTCCTCCTCCTCCTCTATCTTCTTCTAAAGATTTCTTGTATTGGTGTTTTCCATGCATGTACATATATGTGCCCCACACATATGCCTGGTGCCCTCTGAGGTCAGAAAAGAATGTCAAATCCTCCATATTGTAGGTGCTGAAAACTGAACCTGAGTCTTCTACAAGGGCAACAAGTGCTTTTAACCACAGAGTTGTCTCTTCAGCCCCAAACAGGAATCAACCATCCTGTCTCTTGCCCCCTAAGTATCTGCTGGTATGTCTGAGAATAGCCATAGGAAAATCAGAAGTTCTAGTTTGTATCCCAAATGCTTCTGGATTACTCTTTACCCAATGGACTTTAAACCAATTACCTACATTGTCCTTCTTACAGGATTCAGTCACAAAAATTGTAATGTTGTTCCCTGCTGTGGGACTGGCTTTTATCTCAGTGGAATGAAATTGTTCTCCTAAAATAAATAAGTAAATAAATCGAATTATTAAGCTGCTAAATTCAGAAAAAGAGACATGTTTGTATGAATAGCATTCACCTTTTCGTTTTAAGTCACTCTTCAGGTTAAAAGTCCAAATAGGTGGGATTTTTTTTTTTTTTGGATCTAATGCTCAAAGGATGTTTCGTTTTGTTAGCTGGGGCATTATCTGCATACCCACGGGGCAGCACTGCCTACTGTAATTAGACGGGGAGGAGTTAGCACTTACAGTGTAATAAAGCAGGAGAAACAAATCATAGTGTTAGAGTCAGCCAGAAATAGTCTGGCTGGGTCAGCATGAGAAGCCAACAGGTGTTGGACCATGCAAGAAGCAGTCAGCATTTGCAAGGCACGAGAGTTGCCTTTCCCATTACTCCCGGGTCATCAGCTAGGAAGACAGAAGGAAGGGTGGAAGAAATAAAGAATAGAAGTGGGCAAAAATAAATGGCTGCATCAGAGGAATGTCATGGGTGGCAGGGCCTGGAACTGCCACGTGTGCATGGCTGTTACTGGAACCGTTGTGGCCATGCCAATCTGATTGCCCATATGGTCAGCGGTCAGTTGTGTGCCAGCACCGGCCCATTTCTCAATGAGGGCTATGATAGTTTTTATTGTCAATTTCACGTAATCTACACTCATCTGAAAATGGTCTGTTCTAATATTCACTTTGTAGATCAGGCTGACCTAGAACTCAGATCCGCCGAGAGTTCTAGGACAGCCAGAGCTATAACAAAGAGAAATCCTGTTTGGGGGCTGGAATCGGAAAGATAAACAGATTTGTTGCTTACACTTCCACATCATGGTCCATCACCGGAAGAAGTCAGGGCAGGAACCTGGAGGCAGGAGCTGATGCAGAGGTCATGGAGGGGTGCTGCTTACTGGCTTGCTCCCCATGGCTTGCTCAATCTATTTTCTTATAGACCCTAGGACCACCAGCCCAGGGATAGTAGCACCCACAATGGGCTGGGCCCTCTCCCATGAATCACTAATTAAGAAAATTCCCCACAGCGGTATCATGAGGAAGAGTTTTCTCAACTGAGATTCTCTCCTTTCAGATGACTTCCAGCCTGTGTCAAGTTGACATAAAATTAGTCAGCACAGGTGGGAAGGCCTACCCACTGCGGGTGACACCTGCATGGGATCCTGGACTGTACAAATGCAGAAAGGGGACTGAGCAGAAGTGTGCATGCATTGCTGTCTGCTTCTTGGCTGGAGTCATGCGAACGGTTCTCTCAAGCTCCTTCCGCTGTGACTTCCCTGCCATGATAGATTATAACCTGGATTGTGAACCAAAGAAGAGCTTCTGTCAAGGTATCACAGCAACAAGGAATGGACTGAAGACAGAAATTGGTACCGGAGGTGGAGATGCTGCTGTGATAAACCTGAGCATGTGGCTTTTCAGCCTTGGAACTGTTTTGTGGGGAGGAGATGGGAAGACGTTGGAACTTTAGGGTAGAAAATCCGCTGGAAGCTGTAAGAAGAGATTAATGAGTCATTTTGGTGGGAGCTGGGGTTATAGCAATGCTGAAACACAATGGAGGAGGCCTATCCCATGAGATTTCAAGGGGAACAAGGGCTGTGCTGGGACCTATGCTAGGGGCCATTCTTGTGATATTTTGGGCAAACATCTGGCTTCATGTCCCAAGAACCTGAGTGAAGCTGAATTTAGAGATGGTGGACTAATTTCCTTGACAGAAGGAAAGTATGTAGGCAGGCTTAAAGTTTCAGAGGAGAAGAGAGCGGATAACAAAGTAGCCATAACTGTTAGAGAGACTGAATGGAGTCATTGAAGAGAAACCTGGCACTCTGCACTGTGTAAACAAAATATTATTTCTTCAGGGTCAGCACACAGAAGCAGATGCAACTGTGGTCCAAGAAGGCTGGGCTGTATCTCAAGCTGGCAGCATAGTTTGGCAGTACTACCCATGCAGTACTGGTTTTGAAGCAAAGAAAGCAAAGATTGAGGAGGTCATGAAGAACTACAAAGCCAGATACTGTGTGGCAGAGTTAGTGTCCCTAAATGGCCACTGGGTGAAGCTATGAAGTCAAAACTTTTTTTGTTTGTTTGGTTTTGGTTTTTGTTTCTCGAGACAGGGTTTCTCTGTAGATTTGGAGCCTGTCCTGGAGCTAGCTCTTGTAGACCAGGCTGGCCTCGAACTCACAGAGTTCTGCCCGCCTCTGCCTCCCGAGGAGTGCTAGAATTAAAGGCAGTGCCAGGACCAAGGGACATCTGCAGGTGTGGAGTGGAGCTGGCCTGAAAGTTAAGCTATGTGAGCTACCAGTAGTAGGGCTTGAAAAGTGGGGGCCTGCCCTAGCTTTTCAAAGCACAGTCAATTTTCTCACAAGTCCCAGATGGGACATGGAGCCTCAAGATTCGGTGTTTGTTTTTTTTTTTAATATTTATTTATTATGTATACAATATTCTGTCTGTGTGTATGCCTGCAGGCCAGAAGAGGGCACCAGACCTCATTACAGATGGTTGTGAGTCACCATGTGGTTGCTGGGAATTGAACTCAGGACCTTTAGAAGAGTAAGCAATGCTCTTAACCTCTGAGCCATCTCTCCAGCCCCCTCTGCTGGGTATTTGTTTTGCCTTATCATTCCTTGCTATGCTCTGATCCTTCCATTCTGAAATGGGAATGCTTGTTTTCTTCCAGTATATGATGGAAGGTTTAGTATTACTATTATTGGAGCTCACAGTTAAGGCTTTGGATTTTTAAAGTGTCGAGATTTTAAAAGCTGAATTGTTATTTTATATCATGAGCTAAAATATGAGACTTTGGGCAGGAGTAAACGCTTAAGGTTTAAGAGATGTGTTTGTGGGGGGCAGAGAGATGGCACGGCATTTAAGAGCCCTGACTGCTCTTCCAGAGGACCGGAGTTCAATTCCCAGCAACCACATGGCAGCTAACAACTGTCCGTGACTCCAGGGTCTGACACTCTCACGCAGGCATACATGTAGGCAAAACACCAATGCACATAAAATAAAAGTAAATTTAAAAAGTTTACAAAAAGAGATATGTTTATGTGTCAACTTTATTGGAGGTGGAGTTGTCAGTTTCTGGTGTCAGCTTTACGTAAGCTGGACTCACCTGGAAAGAGGGTTTGAGGGAAGGGTTGTCTAGAGACTAGGGTGGACAGTGGGCATGTCTATGGGGCATTGTCTTAATTAACTATGATGGGAAGACCTATTTACTACAGGTGGGAAGAGATCCTATACACAAGCAGAGAAAGAACTGGGCATAGCATGCATCAATACATTGTTCTCTGCTCTTGACTGGATGTGCTGTGAGCAAGGCACGCTCAAGCTCCTGCTGCTATGGCTTCCCTGTCGTGATGGATTGTGTCTTCGCTACTGTTCTATTGCTGTGAAGAGACACCATGACCAACGCAACTTAGAAAGCATTTAATCCAAGCCTTGTTTATAATTTCAGAGGGTGAGTCTATGAGCATCATGGTGGGAGCATGATGGCAGGCAGGCAGGCACGGCACTGCCGCCGTAGCTGAGAGCTTACAAGTTGAGACAACTACCAGGCAGAGAGACCACGCCTAGCCTGGGCTTCTGAAGCCTCAACGCCTACCCCCAGTGGCACATCTCCTACAATAAGGGCCACGCCTCCTAATTCTTCCTAAATAGTACAACTGGGAATCAAACATTCGAAGATACGAGCCTATGGGGACCATTCTCATTAAACCACCACAGACTGTAACCTGAATAGACTGTGAGCCAAATCAGCCCTTTGCTCCCTTAAGCAGCTTGTGTCAGGGTATTTTTATCACAGCAATGGGAAACAAAACTAAGACAGGGACGTAAATCCCCAATGGGATCCACCATTTCTCAGACTTGGCACTGGAACACTAGAACCTCACAGGCATCCCAGGGAATACAGACCTTCCTGGCCAACTGCCTCCCCATTCAAAGGTAGGTGTGGAAGTCCCTGGTCAATGCACTTTTTTTTTTTTTGCTCATGTCACAGCAGGGCAGAGAAGAGGGTCCAGGCTTCCCTAGACCATGAGTATAGGGCACTCTAGGTGGCAAAAACACAGAAAAGCGAAGGGTGATTGGAAAAGGAGCATGTCCCTGCACTATTATCAGGATTCCTTGAGAGTTGAGAGCTTTCCCACTGGGTGGCGCATGCCTTTAACCCTAGCACTCAGAAGGCAGAGGCAGGGGGAGCTCTATGAGTTTGAGGCCAGACTGGTCTACAGAGCTAGTTCCAGGACAGGCTCCAAAGCTAGGGAGAAACCCTGTCTCAAAACACAAAAACCAAACCAAACCAAATGTTCCTGGGAAAGGGAAAGAGTAGTGTAGATAAGGAAGGGAGAAAGGAGAAATACGAAATAGCACAGATTTTACCTGCTGGGTGAGTCACAGGGGCCACCTGCTTAGATTTCTAGGTTCTTGACTCTCAGGACAATGAATTGTATCAGAGATACATAGCTAACAATAGAGGCGATTTATTAAAAAAAATTGCAAAGATACCCGGGAGGTTGGGAATAGACTAGTGGGAAAACGCAGAAACTCCAGTCTTTAGCAGTAAAGACCCTTTCAAGGCCATTTCCACACCACCTGCCTTCTCTAGGCCAAGTTTTTCTCCTACGTGCTGTTCGTTGAGTAGCCCGGGCAGGGAAGGGTCTCCAGGTACTAACTAGCAACTGGCTTTTTCATGCCTTATTCTTTTTTTCTTTTTCTAATGTGTCTGGGTGCTTTGCCTGTTTTGTGCACCACGTGTGTGCAGTGCTCACGAGGCCAGAAGAGGGCCTCAGGCGTTACTGGAGTTGCAGACCATTGTTAGCCGCCATGTGCCAGGAACTGATCCTGAGTCCCCTGGAAGTGCAGTGTCTTTAACCGCTGAGCCATCTCTGCAGGCCCTCATACCTAATTCTGATCCCTCTTCCTCTCTCTCCACATCCCTACTCTTCAGCCACACCTGCGCTGTGCTAGAGTTTGGCACTTGGTGGCAGGGTTGCAGTATTCAATTTAAAAACCAGGAACTTGCTAGAAACCACACAGATCCAAGCATAAAATCTGGCTGGGAGAAAAAGGCATTTTGGGTCAAGCACATCTACAGATCCTCAAAAAAATCTCCGAGGCCGGGCGGTGGTGGCGCACGCCTTTAATCCCAGCACTCGGGAGGCAGAGGCAGGCGGATCTCTGTGAGTTCGAGGCCAGCCTGGTCTACAAGAGCTAGTTCCAGGACAGGAACCAAAAGCTACAGAGAAACCCTGTCTCGAAAAAAATCAAAAAAAAAAAAAAAATCTCCGAATTTGCCAGACTGGAAGGGGGGGGCAGTTGATACTGCATAAGCAGGGGAAACCTTCAAACTGGGGGCGCACGAGTTCTACTCTGCAGATAAGAAGAGAGAAACAGAGGAGGTTAAACTGCTCAAGCCATTGTAAAGTGTGAGATAGGGTAAACCCAGACCCCCGGCGGCCCGAGGCCACAGTGAAGGGCAAGAAGGCTGGGGCCAAGGGTTGGGCCTCTCGGACCGTGAGGGCGGGGTCGCCGCGCGAAGCGCTCTGGGAATAGTAGGCGCTTTCTTTCCGCTCTCCTTCGGTCACTCGCTCTGGGCACCCAAGGACGTCCAGGCGGTGGGCGCAGCAACTCGCACTCGGCGACCGAGAGACTCTTTCCTCAGGCAGAGCCCACCTTTCGCCCTCTTGCGCGCGGCAGTTTGCAGCAGACTTCCGGCGCGCGGTACTGTGGGCATTGTAGTCCTCTCGCAGCCTCCCACTGCGTACGAGCAGCCCACCGGACTACGTTTCCCTTCGGCCTGCGCGCGCCCCGAGCCGCGTCGGCGCCAGCCCCCGACGAGCCGAGAGTCTCCAAGATGGCCGCGTGGGGAAGGAGGCGTCTGGGTCCGGGCGGCGGTGGCTCCCGAGAGAGGTGAGCTGGGCTCGCGACTGCGGGCGGCCGCCGACCTTAGAGTAGGCGAAGCTTCTGTGCTACGCGCGACTCCGAATCGTGTGCCTGCTGCGCTCGGGGCCCAGTTCGCGGGGCCCTGGTGTGGGAGGAGCAGGCCGGCGCCACGGCCGGGGAGCGCGGGGAGCTCGACTAGGAGGGGTGGCGGCTCGCGATAGGCGGTCCGTGAACCGGGGTTGAGCGACTCCCAGGGCCGCTAGGCTGTTCTACGGAACGGCGTGCAGGCTTTGGGCCACTGGCTCGCGCACGTGGCTGTCTGGGCCTGGGCGCCCGACGTGGCGTGGAGGGGCTCCTGGAAGGGGAGGAGGGCAGAGGTTCGCCGGGCGGTGTGCTGCTAGGGGCGTTTGCTGAGAGCAGCCGCGTGCCGGGCGCGCCTCCAAGGGCCTGCGCTTGGACGCCTTCGGAGCGGGCCGTCATCGCCACTCCTGAGGGTTCTCTGCAAGCGGTTCTGCCCTAAGTCCTTTAAAGTGACCTTTTCTACCGGAGGCGTTTGGGGGCGCTAGGGGTTTGTTTCTTCCCGGTGATTGCCCGAAGATGAGAGCAGTTGGCGTGTTTCATGTTGAACTTGTGGGTTTTTCCTCCTGGGGAGTATTTTTAGCTAATAGGTTACTAGAAACTGTTCAGACACTAGAAGTTTGGGGAGAAGGGTACTGTATATCGGTGGAACTACTAAACTGCCCAGTTCGTTTTGCAAAAGCCTTCGCATTTTATTGTCAGTTGAAAAGTAAACCTGGCTATCTATCTTTTTCTTTTCCGATGAATACTGTTAAACATAAAAGTTCTGTCTCAACTAATCTGCATTGTTCGTTTTGACTGGTGCATCCCATGTTCCTTGCAGTTGCCTACAGAGCTTTCCCATCCCACACGAGTCTTCCTGCTTGGCAGTAGTGATAGCCTTGGTTTTATTCTTGAGTTTGCTTATGAAAAAGAATCTAGTCTGCATTTACCGTTCCTTGGGAAAGCAGTGGCAAGGAGTGGTTTTTCTGACTTTCATTTATTTCTTAGATAAGAACATCAAAAGTGACAATTTTTGTTGTTTTTCATGCCCTTAAGCCCTAAGGAACACTCAGGATATTTAATTTCAGCCCCTCAGTAACAGGAAAGAACCTTCCCAGAAGACCCAGTGTCAGATAAAGATACTTTTAGAGTCAAGATCTCTCTGTGTAGTTCTAGCTGTCCTGCAACTCACTTTTTAGACAAGGTTGGCCTTGAGCTCACAGAGCTAAATCTGCCTCTGCCTCCCGAGGGCAGGATTAAAGGTGTGGGTCACCACACCCTACCATACTCTTACTCTTGGATACAGATTGAAAGGGCCACAAATGGATACCTCAAGCATGGGACAAGAGCCTTATGCTGTATAGCCTACCTAAAAAAAATAAATACAATTAAAGTATTATAATTTATAATTATAAGTATATATAATTATAAATATATATATGAAAGTATTATAATACAAGTCAATTAAAATTTGACTTGAAGCAAATATTAATTTAACCAGTTTGTCGGCCAGCCACCCATAGTAGGAGTCCAATCCTTGATTGAGCTTCAACAGCTTTTAAGGGGATTTAAATCAAATGTGGACAGATTTCACTGTTAAACTAGATAGTAGCTGACTCTTCGGAACAACTTCTGTTTAGTTCCTCACCTGAGAACTTGACTAATTGAGGTTATCTGCATGGGTCCTGTAGGTGTACAGGTGGTGACCTTTGGCCAGGAACTGCGGGTTCTACCCATGCATGCAGATGTTGTGTGTCTGCCAGGAATGGGGCATCAGATTTTATGATGTGAGAGTTACTACCATCTGTCTTCCTGGTAGGTGATGTGTAGTGACTGGAGGCTCACCCCTTTGTGGGAAGGCCCTTGCCAAAGGACTTATTCTCAGGATCCTATCTCCTTAAGGCCCTCCCTTTCTGAGCAGTGTATGGAAACATAACTTCCCCTGGCTAGCAAGCTGACTTCTGGGCATACCTCCATTCCTGCTCACTTGGTGGCCTGACTGGGTGGAACAGACCAGAATAATTGTATGCTCAGCACCATAGATTGTGAGGACTGGGTGTATTATTGGCTCTCACGACACAAGTAAACTGTTTATGGCTCCTAAGTGACTTTGTTCCATGTCGCATTTGGACGGACTCAAATTTCAGCTTCATGTTAAGAATACTTCAGAGCCATGCGGTGGTGGTGGCGCACGCCTTTAATCCCAGTACTCAGGAGGCAGAGGCAGGCAGATCTCTGTGAGTTCGAGGCCAGCCTGATCTAGAAGAGCTAGTTCCAGGACAGGTCCAAAACTACAGAGAAACCCTGTCTTGAGAAACAAAAAGAACTTCAGAGTTGTACACACCTTGCCGCCTGCCCTCTGCTGAAACTGAAGGAGCTGCTGTGTGGTTTGTGGCAAGGGCTGGAGTGGGCATTGCTTTGAACAGACGTATTTGCCAGTGGCTGCATACTCGAGCATATGTTGTATTTAATTCCTTGCTTGATGTTGGTTGGCAGCTTAGTGTGCAGTGGCTCTTGCTTTGCCTGCTTCTTAATTCCAGAAACACAGGCTAGTACTAGAGCTGAGTGACAGCCATTGCAGCAGTTGAGTAGCTGCTAGCCACACATATATGATGGTTACACTGACGTTAGAATTAAACACAATGAAAAATTTAGCTCTTAAATCACAGGCCATGTTTTGGGTGCCCGGTACTCACTTTGGGATAATGGCTAAGTATAGAGAAAACTTTTCCATCAGCTCAGTAAGTAGCTAGGGACAGTGCTGATCTAGACTGAAATTGGAGGGGGAAAGGAGCAAACTGAGAGCTGCTTATGTGTTGATTTTTCTCTCCACTCCATTAAATCTAGGGAAACAACAGTATTTGTAATGAAGAACATCAAACTCTGAACTGTAACCTGAATTCTTGTCCAAAATTGAGCATACTGACAGCGAGTACAGCAAACAGATTGCCGTTTGTCCTGCTGGCCTCTTTGAGGCACACTTACCCATCTAGGAAAGCAGAGCAGGTATTCTGCCACCTGTGTGCCAGCCTGGACCAGCTCTCAGACAGCCCTGCCTATCCTTTCTTGGGCTTCTTGGTGCTGCTCTCAGGGCCCCTCATCCCTGAGATCTCCATGATTGTTGGAATGTGAGTATAGCCCTGCACTCTGAATTCCTTTTTTTTTTTTTTTTTTTTTTTTTTTGCTGATCTTATGAAGATACTTGATCTGTGTCTGATACAGGACTGCCTGAGATATTCAAGTTTTCTTCTGTTCTGTGCATTTGTTAGGCAGTCAGTAATTACGGTGTTCCCTCCACATCCTTCCCTCCTCCTCTTGGAAGACTATGTCATTTGTGAGGTCCCAGGGGCCATATAGAGTTAGTGCCTACTCCACTTAAAAAGCCATGTGAACAGATTGGTTTACATTTCTGGGGTGATAGACCCCCCCTTCCTGTTCTGATCTTCCCTTTTAGAGCTAGGGGCTCCAGGAATTTGAGGCATTTCATATTTTAAGAGGTTCCCATGCTGGCTCGAGTATATGGCAATTTTCTTTTCTCCTGGTCTGGATGAGGTAAGCAGGCCAAAGTTTCTTGCTCTATAGCCCCTGCTAGCTCTGTTGGCTAGTGAGAGGTGACAGCACCTATGGTTGAGCCACATGTTCTGCTCACAGATCGGAATGTGTAAGTCAACCACTGTGCCATGGTTCCAGCCTTTGGGCTGTATTTCTGATGTCCTGGGTTTTACTCAAGCAGTCTGGGTTCCACTTGCCTTGATTTCTGCTTCTGTGGACGTCAAGTTCTGCAGGCTCATCTCAGTGGGTCCCACCTCTGAGAAAGGCAGAGTTGATAGTGTCCAAGAGGAGGAAGGGCTGAGGCCGCGCTTGCCTGGCTTGGGTTGGGCATGATTTGTTCTTGAGTGTGTGAAGAGCTGTGGGTGGGGTGGGAAGTGTGATTTAGGAGCCAGCATACACAGAGGGGTGCCGACAGCAACTGTGATGGGCACAGAGTTCCTGGGAAAAGGCAGTGGCCCACAGATTTTCCCCACAGTTCTTCAGATGAAATCTGTGCAGTCTGGCATCTGCTGATCATTGGGGTTAACACTGGTTGCCTGTCAGTGCTTGAAGTGTGCCAGAGGAGTTGAGGTTTTTACTTTATTGAGTAATTAATTTACATTTAAATAGTTGTGGGTGTTTTACTACTGCCCTCTTTGATTTTTGCACCCAGCCAGATCATTCAGTGCTTTGGGAGACCAGGGAAATTGACTCAGGATAGCAAAGTGTTTTGCCCTTGGGCTTAAATGAGTAAACTTGAGGGACAACAGAGGGGGAGGCTAGGGGAAGTGGGGCAGGTGGAGGGACAGGAGATACTCATATAATAGTATTTGTAAGAACACAAGATTTGTGGGGTTTTGGTTTGGATGTTTTTGTTTGTTTGGTTTTTCAAGGCAGGGTTTCTCTGTGTAGCCCTGGCCATCCTGGGACTCACTCTGTAGACCAAGTTTACCATCGGAGTGCTGGGATTAAAAGCATGCACCACTGCCAGGCAAGATTTGTTTTAATGGTGTGTGGGTGCCTGGGGCATCCATAAGAAACCATTTGATCTTGAATTTGGAGTTGCAGGTGGTTTTGAGCCACCTCATGTGGGTGTTGGGAACTGGTGTTCTCTGCAAGGGCAGCACTATTGTGACAGTTAAGGGTCTCCTCATTCTACAGTCCTGCTGAGAAGAGGATGGTTCTGTTTCCTTGTTTTATTCACGCAAACACTGTGCTATTTGGTGGGGAGAGAGTCTCTCCAGACCCAGAATGCAATCTGGCCCCAGATTCCCAGGCAGGGTTCAGATGGGAACCCACATCTAAACTAGCAACTGATATTCATTTGTTTGTTTTTTTTTTCTAAACAACTGAGGATGTCTTCTTCATCAAGGCATCCCTATCTAACACTCTCTGAGAGTGACAGGTTCCCAAGAATGTTTGTAATGAGGGATAGGAAGAGAAAATCTTGTGATATTTAAGGTATCTAGGACCTGAAAATAGAGTCAGTAGTCAGGTTGCTTTTCTGTTTTGTTTTGCTTTTTTTTTTTTTTTTTTTTTTTTTTTTGAGACAGGGTCTCTCAAGGTAGCCCAAACTGTGCTACTTTTTGCTCTGAAAACATGGTCACTTTTGCAGTTTCTTATGATATTGCATTCCACCTCCACCCCCAGGTCCAGAAAAACCCATTTCTGGCTAACCAGACGTGACTTTATGGAAATGAAAGAATGCAGAAAGAGCAAGGCCTTGGTGGTTGCTCGCCTTTAATCCCAGCCCTCCGTAATCCAGGCAGGTGTTTCAAGGCCAGCCAGATGTACCGAAACACGCCTTTCAAAAACAAACAAACAAAACACCCCACAAGAATGCAGAAAGATCAAACAATTGACCCTTTGCAGCAGGCGACAGGGAGACCCAGACGAGGCTATTTCAAAGGGAACCTGACACTTTGCTCCTGTGAGAGGTCTCCCCATGGTCTGGTGACTGAGAAGCTCTTCTGCCTCAGTGTTGGGGATACACATGCCAAGGGGAGAGATGGCTCAGCTAAATTTATGAGCACTGGCTGCTCTTCAGAGGACCTATGTTTAATTCCGAGCATCCACGGTTATTGTAGGGAGGCTGCTTGTTGGTTCATGGCTGCTTAGCCCCAAAATAATCACACAGAACTCTGTTCTTTTGTGTCTAGGATTCCTTTCCAAGCTTTCTCAGGTTTTATGTAGATTTTAGTCCACCATGTTGGTGTGCCAGTTTGTTGGCGGAGGCCGCTTGTTTGTTCCCAGTCGCTTAGCCCCTGAAATAATCACACAGAAACTGTATTATTTAAGGCACTGCTTGGCTCATTAGCTCTAGCTTCTTATTGGCTAACTCTTACGTGTTGATTTAACCCATTTCTATTAATCTGTGTATTGCCATGTGGCTGTGGCTTACTGGCTAAAGTTTTGTCTGGCTCTGGCAGGGCTATGTGGCTTCTCTCTGACCCCATCCTTCTTTTTCCCAGCATTCAGTTTAGTCGTTGTATCCCGTCCCCCTTCTCCACCCCCACCTCTATTCCCTGCACGCAGGCCCAAGACAGTTCATTTTTTGTTGTTGTTTGGTTTTTTTGTTTTTAGATTTTATTTATTATGTATATAGTGTTCTGCCTCCGTGTATGCCTGCATGCCAGAAGAGGGCACCAGATCTCACCGCAGATGGTTGTGATTCACCATGTAGTTGCTGGGAATTGAACTCAGGACTTCTGGAAGAGCAGCCAGTGCTCTTAACCACTGAGCCATCTCTCCAGCCCCCAAGACAGTTTCTTTATTCATTAATGGTAATCACAACATACAGAGGGAAATCCCATATCACATGGTTTCTGTCCTCCTTAGGTTACTGCACACATGATGTGCCAACATATATGTAGGCAAAACTTTCATACACACAAGATAAAATGTATTCCTATATATGCGTGTTTTTAAAAATCGGTCTTAAAACTGGAGAGATGGCTTAGTGTTTTAAAAACATGTATTCTTACAGAGGACCCGAGTTCAATTCCTAGCACCCACATCAGGCAGCTTACAACTGTTTGTAACTCCAGCTCCAGGGGACAGCACTAACCTCAGATACATGCACATATACAGACTGCACACATACACACAAATAAACAATAATTTTTAAAACTTGGTTTTGGCTCAGTGGTTAAAAGTGATGTCATAGTTGTGATGGCACATACCCCTCATCCCAGTGTTTGTTACATAGTGAGGCCAGATCTGAACACAAACAAAAGGAAGCTTGACCGCTGGCTCTGCTATACGTTTTCAGGCTCCAGATACCGTAATTGCCACAATAGTTTTTCTCTCCTGTTCCTCATTACAGACATTTCTTGGGCACCTGCTTCGTTCAGGCAGAGCTAGATAGGGATGCTTTGATGGGAATGGCTTCAGTTGTTTAAAAAAAAAGAAACAAGCACCAGTTGCTAGCCTAGGTGTGACCTTTCGTTGTTGTGTTGTTTTTTTTTTGGGGGGGGGGTTTGAGACAGGGTTTCTCTGTGGCTTTGGAGCCTGTCCTGGAACTAGCTCTGTAGACCAGGCTGGTCTGCAACTCACAGAGATCCACCTGCCTCTGCCTCCCGAGTGCTGGGATTAAAGGCATGCGCCACCACCGCCCGGCAGGTGTGACCTTTCCATTTGAACACTGCTTGGGAATCTGGGGTCTAGGAAGTGGAACATCAGGTTGAGTTCTAGGTCTAGAGAGATATCACCCACCACCCCATCCCACCCCCAGGATACAAAATTGTCCTCTTCTTAGCAGGATTGTGGGATGAGGCCAGTATAACATAGCTAGGAGACCCTGGGAGCTTGCTTCTGTGGTTTTAGGCACAGAACAGATACCAGGGTGGGAGGTTAGCCACTGTTGCTTGCCTTTGCAGTGGGAGTCCCATTGGTATCTGGTCTCTGTGCTAAGGGGTACAGATTGTTGAATTTGGTTTGTTGTGAGGCAGGGTCTCCTGTAACCAGGCTTGCATTGAACTTGGTGTGTAGCAGAGGTTACCCTGGGCTTCCACAAGTACTCTCTCCACCATGCCACATTCCCAGCTTGACTTTAGTTTTTCCTTGGGAAAGGAGTCTTGCTATGTATCCCAGACTGGCTTGGAACTCATAATCGTCTTTTTTTTATTTGTTGGTTTTTTGTTTTGTTTTGAAGCAGGGTTTCTCCTTGTGGCCCTAGCTGTCCTGAAACTCACTCTGTAGACTAGGCCGCCCTCAAACTCAAGAGATCTGCTAGCCTTAGCCTTCTGGATAGCTGGTACTACAATTATGTCCCCACCATGCCCAGTTGAGATTTTTCTTTTTAAGAAAAATTTGTTTTCTATTATGAAAGAAGCGTGGGCTGGGGAGCTAGTTTGAGTGGGTAAGAGTGCTTGTGTTGCAAGCATGAGTACTTGAGTTCAGATTCTTTGCACTCACATAAGAGACTGGGCATGACTGTGTATACCTGGTTACCTCAGCATTTGGAGGGGCAAGCAGAGAGATAGGTAGATTCTCAAGACCTGTTAGCCAACCAGCTTAGTCACATTGCAAACTTCTGTTTTGGTGGTGTTAGAAATGGGTCTGGGGTCTCAGGGAACTGACCATACAGTGAAACAAAAAAAAGTGTCCAGCTGCATATCGAGCCAGATATGCAGGCCAGCATAGGCAGCAGAACCTCACATTCTTACGGCATCTGGTAATGTAAACATAACACTGTTGATAAGGGAAGTGTAATTTTTGAGGACAGGAGGCGCACAGTCTTTGAGTACATACTTTTTTATTTATTTATTTATTAAAGATTTCTGTCTCTTCCCCGCCACCGCCTCCCATTTCCCTCCCCCTCCCCCAATCAAACCCCCCTCCCTCATCAGCCCAAAGAGCAATCAGGGTTCCCTGCCCTGTGGGAAGTCCAAGGAACCCCACCTCCATCCATGTCTAGTAAGGTGAGTATCCAAACTGCCTAGGTTCCCACAAAGCCAGTACGTGCAGTAGGATCAAAAACCCATTGCCATTGTTCTTGAGTTCTCAGTAGTCCTCATTGTCCACTATATTCAGCGAGTCCGGTTTTATCCCAGGCTTTTTCAGCTCCAGGCCAGCTGGCCTTGGTGAGTTCCCAGTAGAACATCCCCATTGTCTCAGTGTGTGGGTGCACCCCTCACGGTCCTGAGTTCCTTGCTCATGCTCTCTCTCCTTCTGCTCCTGATTTGGACCTTGAGATTTCTGTCCCATACTTTGATCTTAGTCAAATGTTAGGTGTGGGCTTGTCTGCCCACTGCTCTAGAACTAGAAAGAGTAAGCTCACAGGCAGGTCCCCGTGGGGGGGGAGAGCAAAGCCAAGCCCAGCACAAAAGTTGCTGGTGCAGCTAATATGGAAACTTCCTTTGTTTCATTCACTCCTGACAGAAAAGACAGCACATTTTACTTAAGTTCCACAAGTGCTTGGCAACTCTGGGTATTTTTCCAAAAGAATTGAAAACAGGGCTACAGAAGTGGCTCAATGGTTAAGAACACTAACTGACTGACTGCTCTTCCAGAGGACCTGGGTTCAGTTCCCAAGATCTGACACCCTCACATTTGTGTGTGTATGTGTGCGTGCAAAATACCAGTGCACATAAAATAAAAATAAATTAAAAAAAGTTGAAAACAGAAAATGGTGTGGGCAAATAGATGGCTCAACAGGTAGAAATATTTGCATGGTGAGAGGTCTATCCTTAGAACCACATAAGGGTAGGAGAGAGCCGATATCTGTGAGTTGCCCTGTGACTTCCCTGCACGTACACTTATACAAAACAACGAAGTATTAGCCAGACTTGGTGGTGTACACCTGTAATCCCAGCATTCAAGAGGCAGAGTTCAAGGTCAGCCTTGTCTATATAACCAGTTCCAGAACAACTAGGGTTATAAAGTGAGACCTTGTCTCCAAAAGAAGAAAAACCTACAAAAAAAAAAAAGGCGCCAGGGCCATGGTATTAGGGACTAGTTCAGTGGGTTTGACTTTGGATTTACACCTTATGGAGATTAGTTGTTTAATAATGTAGCTGTAACCGGGCGGTGGTGGCACGCGCCTTTAATCCCAGCACACGGGAGGCAGGGGCAGGCGGATCTCTGTGAGTTCAAGGCCAGCCAGTGATACTGTGTTTGCAGCAGCAACAAGAACCCCCCCCCAAAAAAAACTTGTACTTACCACTTAACTGCCTTGCCCTACATAGCCCCTCAATTGGAGACCTCCTTGCTCCTTGCTTATAAAGCCTCATTTTCTTACTCTTCATGGTTGACAATTGAAGACAGGCTTGAATGACAGAGCTTATTAATTTTGTACCAAGTGACGCATGAGAGGAGCCTGCTGCTTTCACCCCCATTACAGGGTGCTGTACTGTCCTCTGCCTGGGTAGTGGGCAGCCCAGTTAGTTCTTTCTCACTTAGCAAGCACCAGCTCTTGAACAGGTGTTTTTAGATTTGGGAAGATTGACATTTGAGATTTGACCTTGGGTGGGGGTGAGACAGGGATTACAGAGCCCTCCACACAGCCTGCCAGACATTCTCAGGGCACCTGTATCCCAGAGAGTTTTCCTTATAGCTTGCTGCAGTGCCAGCATTTCCAAGTGACTCCTCTCCCTTCCCAACGCTGGTTAACCTAGGCAGACCCATGACCTGAGGTCCTGAGCAAGGTTGCCACTTGCTCCACTGAAGGCTCAGGACAGAGTGACATGGCACAGTGTTCTTCCCCACCCCCTTTCTTTCTGAGACAAAATTTTGCTGTAGCTTTGGAGCCTGCCCTAGAACTAGCTAGCTCTTGTAGACCAGGCTGGCCTCGAACTCACAGAGGTCCACCTGCCTCTGCCTCCCCAGTGCTGGGATTAAAGGTGTGCGCCTCCACCACCCGGCGGCCCAGTGTTCTTAATTAAGTTCCAGAAGTTGGACCAGGTGTAGGATCAAAGGCCATTTAGTGAAAAATGACTCCCTTTCCTTCTCCTGGCCACCCAGTTCCCTCTTAATGATAGCCTATTCTCAGACCTCCTTGCCTCCTAGATACTCAGGTGCTTTTATGTAAACAGGTGGATAACTAAAATAACACCCTACAGAGGTTGAGGAGATGGTTCTGTGGATAAAGTGCTCGCTCTGCTTGCAGGAGGGGCACCCAGATGAAAACTAGATGTGGCAGCCTATAACCCCAGCTAGGAAGGGAAGAGGCAAGTGGATCCCTGAAACTTCATGAATGATTGGTTTGGGCGTCACCATTTTATTCCTGGAAAAACGTTTCTAAAGATTCTGTCATACCAAGGGATGCCCAGGACTACTTTTCTTAAATGACTGTTCTATAGAATTGATGTCTCTGGTAACTCCAGAGACTCCTGCTGGTACTCCTGCTTCCTCTGTTGACTTGCTTTGCTTTTGTTTCATGCTGTATAGTGGGGCCAAGTCTAGAGTGGCTGGGAAAGGGCATTGGTGAACATGTCTACAGAATCAGCTCAGTACATAAGAATTGGGTGGACACAGCTATGTCTATAACTGCTGCAAGCTGTGACGTTCACAAAACTGCCTGCAGTGAGGACCTGTGAGAGTCTTGATCCACTGACTCAGCTCTTCACTCGCTGCATTTGCTTCGCGTCATCCCATATTATGGACCACTGGCCTTGTGTTTCCAGACATGTCTGTCTATAATCATGAACATGCTCATTCATCTGCCTTGACAAATAGCAAGAACTGGGCTCTCTCAGCCTGGCCTGGGTAGACTGGGTGCTGGCTAGTCATGCAGAAGGTGCTGGGGACTGGCCAGGCTGAGGTCAGAAGTGTTATCTGCCTAGTGATACGTTTTTTAAGACAAGCAATCTGTCAGAGGTGCTGAGTGTGCTTTACTGACACAAATTGTTTCCCTGTATTCAGGCTGTCCACATGCCTACGGGGTAGAGAAGGCCATGAAACTAAAAGTTGGCTGGCATTGTAAGGGCACTGCAATCCCAGCTTGAACCTACATTTTGCCTTGAGTGTTCCACAGGGGAGAGGGCTGCCTCAGATTCTTTGTGCACAGGAATGTGCCCTATATCCACTTTGAAAGCGGGCAGGACTTGCGGATAACTTGGACATAGCTCTGCCTAGAGTCATGGTTTCACAGATGGACATATAAATTGGCACTTTGACTTTTATTGGCTTATGGCCATGAGATCACAAAGGGAATCTCTTGACCAGGAGTGCACCCGCTTAAAGAATCTCTTACCCAGACAGGTGATGTTGGTGCACACTTTTAAATCCCAGCACTAGGGAGGCAGAGGCAGGCAGATCTCTGTCTTATAGGCCAGCATGGTCTATAAGAACTAGTTCCGCCGGGCGGTGGTGGCGCACGCCTTTAATCCCAGCACTCAGGAGGCAGAGGCAGGCGGATCTCTGTGAGTTCAAGACCAGCCTGGTCTACAGAGCTAGTTCCAGGACAGGCTCCAAAGCCACAGAGAAACCCTGTCTCGAAAAACAAAACAAAAAAAGGAACTAGTTCCAAGATAGCTACAGTTGTTACACAGAGAAACCCTGTATTTAAAAAAAAAACAAAACAAAAAAACCCTACCTGTTGTTGTTTTTGAGGCAGGGTTTCCCTGTGCAGCTCAAGATGACCTAGACCTCTTATCCTCCTGACTCAGGCTCCTGAGTGTTGGTTTTGCAAGCTTGTGCCACCTTGTTTGGTCTCGATTCTTTGACCTCTTCCTCAAGCTTGCTTATTGGCTAAAAGTGTCTGAAAATAAGTGTGTCTTGTTGTGAACAAACTGCAGGCATCCTGCTCACCTTCCTCCCCTTGGAATGTGCTCTAAATGGAGACATCCCACAGAAGACCTTAATGGGGAAATAACTGCTCTCCAGTTGGGATCTTCAGCACCCTGGGAGGTATCAGGCAGCACGCAGCATAGCATGCCAAGGGACGGGCTGCTTTGGCCATGTCCCATGCTGTGGTGATAGGTGAGGCCAGGGGCCCTGTGAAGACTAGGCAAGCTCTGCCTCTGAGCCATCTCCATTCCCCATGCTGAGACTTCTAGTTCCACCCCAGAGAATAGCTTTCTCCCTGGGCTCAGCTGACTAGGGGCATATGATTTAATTAATCCTTACCTGAGCCCAGTTTAATTACAGTCACTGTTTTGGGGTAAAGCATTTGTATTGCCTGAATCCAAGCCAGTGCTCTTTTTATTAAGGGGTGCTGGTCTGGGTATGGGGTTCCCTCACCCGGTACAGGGAGTACAGTCTGAGGGGGGAGGTATTTTTGAGACAAAGTCTTGTAATTGTGTAGTTTTGGCTGTGTGGAACTCATTGTGTTGACCAGACTGGCTTTGAACTCACATCTGCCTACCTCTGCCTCACAAGTATTGGGATCAAAAAACCACGCCAGGCCACCTTTGTGACCTTTTTGTTTCACTATTTCTTTCAAGGGGAGAAAATTGCTGTCTTGTGGGTTGGGTTCTGAGGCAAATGAACCCGTAAGTGGGCTATCCTTGAGGCTGAGGCAAACACTTGTCCAAATAAGCTAGACTGTTGAACCTAACCTCCTTGTCTTTTTCCCTCCACTAAAGGGTTAGCCTGTCAGCCACAGACTGCTACATAGTGCATGAAATCTACAGTGGGGAGAATGCCCAGGACCAGTTTGAGTATGAGCTGGAGCAGGCGCTGGAAGCCCAGTACAAGTACATTGTGATAGAGCCCACTCGAATTGGAGATGAGACAGCACGTTGGATCACTGTGGGCAATTGCCTACACAAGACGGCCGTGTTGGCTGGCACTGCCTGCCTCTTCACCCCATTGGCACTGCCCCTGGATTACTCCCACTACATCTCCCTGCCCGCTGGTGTGCTGAGCCTGACCTGCTGTACCCTCTATGGGATCTCCTGGCAGTTTGACCCTTGCTGCAAGTACCAGGTGGAGTATGATGCCTATAAACTGTCCCGCCTGCCTCTGCATACGCTCACCTCCTCCACACCAGTGGTGCTGGTTCGGAAGGACGACCTGCACAGAAAGAGATTGCACAACACAATAGCACTGGCTGCCTTGGTGTACTGTGTAAAGAAGATTTATGAGCTCTACGCTGTATGACTGCAGGAGAGTGGGACGCGAAGCAGAACCACAGGGCCCACAGGACTCAAATCCCTTCAGCAACACCTTGGGTTTTCTCCGCGAGGCAACAGCACCTGGGAAAGTGTTTGGTTTAATACTTGTTATTTTTAAACAAAAATAACAGATCATGGGTATGCCAAGGGTTTATTCAGCTCATTACAATAAGATGTCTATTTCCATAACCCAGGAGTGGGTCCCAGACTGTGGAAGTCTGACTGGGCAGTGGAATATGGATGGAGCCAACGCAACTTGCTGTGGGGGTGTCTTAAGTATATTGTTTAACTATACCATTCAGAAGCCAACCGGAAGCTATTGACCATTAAAATTATGAGAATTTCAACTTCTGTTCTCTCTTTATATGCCTTGTGCCTGCAGCTGCTGCTGTATATGGGACAGGCACATGCTGCAGACACCCTGCTGCTGCAACTTGTTGCAGCACAGTGGCACTAGAGCTGACATCCTGCCAAAAAGAATGCACAACATAGTAGGACTAGCTACCATGGCTTCTGGCCTGCTGGTCTAGTCATGGCCTCAGTTGGCTGTTTGTCAGACATAGTAGGATAAGATGGCCTTGGTCTTCCTTTGGTTCACCTGGGGATGCCAAGCCCAAAAGCCCTTCTCCAAAGACTGACTTAGGAAAACACAGAAAGCACAAACCTCTGCTGTTCCTGAGTTCACCCCAGTGCCCCAGGCTGTGGGAGATGCCTCTGTTGAGAGCAGTGAGTCTTACAGTGTTTGGTTAGTTGGTTTTGGTTTTTCTGAGGCAGTCTTTCTTGCTGTGTAGACCAGCTGGGCCTGGAACTCAGATCTTTTGTCTGCCTCCTGGGTGCTGGAATTAAAGCATGTGCCACCACGCCCAGCTTTGTGTCTTTTTCCTAAGGCTTTCAGTAAGTGGAAAATGATTCCACACCCCCCCCCACACACACACACACCCCGCACAAAGGCTGAGGCATAGCGCTTCTGTGGTCTTTAGTAAACAGCCAAGCTAGCTTCTCCACAGGAAGTTCTGACAGCCAGCATCAGGAAGGGGTCCTAACCTGGAGGTAAGGGAAACGAGGTTTTAGAGAACTTCCAGGGGCGATTGGGACATTTGTGATAGAAGAGATCCAGAGTTTGGGCATTATTTTCCAAAGCCCACAGAAGTACAAAAAACTTTGACTTCATTCCAAGTACTGTAGAAATACTGCTGGCTCAGTGAGTACTCAGTGATGAGATGATGTTATCTACACAGAGTATTGTTGTGTGGCAGTGTGGTGGATCAGGATGAAGAGGGAGCTGCTGCCTTAGCCACAAGCAATCCCAGCTGTTTCTGGGGCCTCTGAGAGCCCCGAGTGCCTGAAGGGTGGCTCTGAGCCTGCTGGGCAAGCACAGCCTGGGAGGGGTTTTTTGTAACAAGCATCACCTGTCTGGCTGTGTTCTTTCTGCACATCAGATTGCATGGGGTGTGGGGGGGTGATTGTGGGCTGGGGACCTCATTTCAGCTGAGCAGATGCCCTTGCCCAAAATAGAAACCAGGTACAAACAGCTCCTTCCTATTTCCCAAGCTACACTGAACAAAGTGACTCTTGTTGAGTGGACTAACCCAGATTCTGAAATGCCATCTTGGTTTGGCCCCTAGCTAGCAGGGTAGGGTTGGGTGTGCCTGGGCTGGGCTCTGAGAGAGGCAGCCTGTGAACCTCATTTCTGGTGATAGCCACAATGTTTTCGCAGTAGCTTTCTCTGTTGAGAAGAAAGAAAAACTGCACAACTTAGACCCTGTTGGAAACCCACCAGGTGCAGTTCTGTGTGGCCCTTTTAAGGCATGGGTCATGGAATGAATCTAACAAACCAGTCTGGTCTTAACTGTCTACCCACTTAATCCACTTTCAGGAGCAAAAAGCTCTGTAAAGGAGCAGTTAACAGGAAACATGGAGCGGCAGATCGTGGGGCGCTCCTTCCACTGGATCTCACCCTGGTTACACCTCTGGTTCAGTGACTGCCCTTGAGCCTATGAGGCATGAGCTTACCCTGTTGCTTACCCTGTAGGGTGGTCAGCAGCTGGGTCGAGAAGCACCAGTGACCGGACACCACAAGTTTTAAAGAGCAAGGCTGAACCTTGACTACCAGGATACCTTAAGGAATTTCAGGATAGGGGACACTTTTCCAGAGCACAGGAAGTCAGGACAGCTGCAGCATTGCAACCGTGGGTGGCAGCTGCTCTCACATTAAGCTACTGGGCGGGAATGTCAGGAATAAAGTTCGTCCAAGAGAGCACGAGTTGAAGGTGGGCTATGGCTTCTGAGTGTCCAGTTTCCTGGGTGACAGCAAGTAGGAAGAGGGGACTCAGCTTGGCGGAAATAGTCATGTATTACATAACCTTGCTGCTGGTGGTTCTCTTGCGCTCAGGCCCAGGGCTTAGATCATCATCTTGCATGAGAAACAAAGGACATGACTATTGTCCATGAATGTGCAGGTTACTCGGATCCTTGTGCCCTCACTTGTGAGGACTCAGTGGTTTTAAGCTGCCTACCAGTGTCTCCTAAACTGACCTCCCTCAACCAGGTTGATGTTCCATCCTCTGATGACCGAGTGTGCTGTTGCTATGGCTTACCACTTTATTTAATGGAAAGAATGGTAGCTGGACGTGACCCTTCTCAAAGTGCCAGCCAACAAGTGTCAGAGAAAGTGTTATTTCTATGCCGGGGCGTGTCCTTGCTGCAGTTGACTAGGAATATGCAGGGTGCTTTGTAGCTTCATGCTACCTCACAAGTGAGGGCACAAGGATCCGAGTAACCTGCACATTCATGGACAATAGCCATGTCCTTTGTTTCTCATGCAAGATGATGATCTAAGCCCTGGGCCTGAGGGCAAGAGAACCACTAGGCTGCAGCCCTGGTACAGCTGGCTGCTGGCATCCTCCCTGGCAGGAGGGTGGATGGCACCTGTGGAAGATAGGAGGCCACCTATGATCTGTATCCATGTTTCACCCATAGTTCTTGGGCCATTCAGGACAATGTGTGAGCCAGGGTAAATAAGCCACAGATCTAATCACCCACTCAACTTCCTCCTCCCGGGGAATTTGAAAGCCTCCAACACTGACCCTAGCCATCTGCAGCCGCTTTAATCACCTGTCAGGGTGAGAGAGCAGCACGAGGCACTGGAGACGGCTGAGAAGCTAAGGGTACGGGCTGTTCTTCCAGAGGAGCCATTCCATTCCTAGCACCACATGGCAGCTTAAAACCCGGCAGTAACTCCAGTCCCAGAAAATCTGATGTACCATCTCTGGCTGCCACAGGCAGCAGGCATTGCACATGGTACATAGATATACATGCAGACAAAACACCCATACAGCTCAACAATAAGAGGCAAATTAAACAGGAAAGGAGGAAAGTATCCTTGTTTGTAAATTCGGCTTCTATGTGACTCTAAAGACACCACCAGAAAAGTAACTGAAAAGCATCCTCGGTATGAGAGGTTAAAAACCTCTACAAAGAACATTAAAATATTCGAGAAAGAAACTGACTGGGGTGGTGGTGAACACCTTTAATCCTAGCACTAAAGAGGTAGAGGCAAGTGGATCTTTGAGAGTCCAAGGCCACCTGATCTACAAATCGACTGTTCCCACAGTCTGTCTTGAAAAAAAAAGTGAAGACAGTAAACGAGGAAAGGACGTCCATTTTTATTTATTTTTTGTTTTTGTTTTTTCAAGACAAGGTTTCTCTAGTTTTGGTGCCTGTCCTGGCACTAGCTCTTGTAGTCCAGGCTGGCCTCGAACTCACAGAGATCGAGGCCTGCCTCTGCCTCCCAGGTGCTGGGATTAAAGGTGCGCACCACCACCGCCCAGCTAGGATCTCCATTCTTAATGGGCTGGGAGAATTAATGTTGTAAAAATGACTGTTTGGGCCGGGCGGTGGTGGCACACGCCTTTAATCCCAGCACTCGGGAGGCAGAGGCAGGCGGATCTCTGTGAGTTCGAGACCAGCCTGGACTACAAGAGCTAGTTCCAGGACAGGCTCCAAAACCACAGAGAAACCCTGACTCGAAAAACAAAACAAAACAAAAAAAAAGACTGTTTGGGGTTATGGATGTAATTCAGTTTGTAAGTGACTGCCTAGCATGCATGAGGCCCTAGGTCTGATCTTAACCATTCCCAAATTGGCATAGTGACACATGCATAGAAACTAGAGAAGGAAGGGTGGGAGGATTGGGAGTTAAAAGCCACCAGGCAGTGGTGAGCCTTTAATCCCAGCACTTGGGAGGCAGAGGCAGGCGGATCTCTGTGAGTTCAAGGCCAGCCTGGTCTACAACAGCTAGTTTCAGGACAGGGTCTAAGACTACAGAGAAACCTTGTCCTGAAAAGGGGGGAGTTAAAAGCCATCCTTACCACAGTGAGACAGTGAGTTTGAGGCCAGACTGAGATACAGTCTGGGAGGGAAGGAAGAAAACTGGCCACCATATCAAACGATAGCTACAGAGTCAATGCAACTGCACTAAAATAAAAACTAGAAAAACTAACCTTGGAAGCACAGAGAGAGAGAGAGAACCCAGATAGCCAACGTAATCTTTAAAAAAGTAAATGTGGGGGGCTGGAGAGATGGCTCAGCAGTTAAGAGCACTGACTGCTCTTCCAGTGGAACTTGTGGAAAATTCAGTTCCACAAGATCTGACACCTTCACACCAATGTACATAAAATGAAGTTTAAAAATTATTTTAAAAAAAGTAAATGTGGGCAGTTAACACCATAAATGACTTCAGTATAGTGTTCTACCTGCACGCTAGAAGAGGGCGCCAGATCTCATTACAGATGGTTGTGAGCCACCATGTGGTTGCTGAAAATTGAACTCAAGACCTCTGGAAGAACAGCCAGTGCTCTTAACCTCTGAGCCATCTCTCCGGCCCCCAACTTCAAGTTATACTAGAGTCATAGTAACAAAAATGGCACAGTATTGGTATTGAACACAGACACAGATTAATGGAACAAAATAAAAGACAGATTAAAAACCATTTTTTACGAAGAAGTCAAAAATGGTGCTTTGAGGCCTGAGCATCCACATGATCAAGAATGAAACTAGATTTTCATCTCACCCTGCACAAGTCAATTCCAAATGAGATACTTCCATGTAAGATGCGAAACTCAAACTGTTAAGAAAAGGGGAGGGGGGGACAGAACAGCAAATGCACTGGGCAGTGGTGGCACACACCTTTAATCCCAGCACTCAGGAGGCAGAGGCAGGTGGATCTCTGGGTTCAAGGCCAACTTGGTCTATAGAGGGAGTTCCAGAACAGCCAGGGGCTATATAGAGACCCCGTCTCAAAAGGCCAGGAAAAAAACCAGCAAATGCTGACTTGGATGTAGATAAAAGGGAACCCTCATGCACTGCTGAATAGAATCTAAACTACTGTGACCTCACAGAAACCAGTATGGAAGTTTCTCATAACACCATACATAGATCTGGCCAGGTAGTGGTGGTGCATGCCTTTAGTTCCAGCACAGGTGGAGGCAGGTGGATCTCTGTGAGTTTGGGGCCAGCATGGAAGAGCTAGTTCCAGGATAGGCTCCAAAGCTACAGAGAAACCTGGTCTCACTCTAGATCTGTTATACTATACCACCCCTTGATGTTCACCTCAAGGACGTAGTCAGACTGTGACACCCGTCAGCAGTGTGCACTGAAGCACTGTTCACAACAGCTAAGCTATACCACCAGCCTAGGTCTCCAGCATCAGACACGAAACAGATAAGGCTTTCTTCAGCCATAAAGAATGAAGTCTTGTACATTTGTGGAAAACTGACCCAATATCATGAATTAACCAGTCTCAGAAAATAAGTATCGCATGTTTCCTAGTTTGTGGTTCCTAAATTTCATACGGCCACTTAAAATGATATGCATTAAAATAGAAGTGAAAGGGATGGGGGCCTAAGGTGGCTGGCGGGTAAGAGCGGGAGTGAGCTAAGGGCAGACCTGTATCTATTAAGTGATCTTAAAAGGCAGTTTGGCAGGCCCAGAGCTGAGTGAAGACGACAGCTTTATGTGGGAGATTTACTTTGATTTGGGGAAATGGCCAATGGACTTCCTATGATTTCAGCTGTCAGTTTCTGTAACAGGAAAAAATCTCTTTCTAAACTTGGAAATGAAGTTGACCTGCTCAGTGAATCCATTTTCAGTAAGTCAGAGGTGGCTGGACGGTGATGGCACACGCCTTTAATCCCAGCACTTTGGAGGCAGAAGCAGGCTGTTCTCCGAGTTTGAGGCCAGCCTTGCCTACAGAGGGAGTTCCAGGACAGCCAGGGCTACACAAGAGAAATCCTGTCTCAGAAAACAACAACAAACCAAAAAAACAGATATGGAGTTGGTGCAGTGAGGAGACCTAGTTCCCAAACCTCCACAAGAACTTCTGGAATCTGGCAGGTTCGGGCCTCAGAGGTCATGCGGCTCTTCTACTGAGAACTCTGACCTACTGTTCATTTATTTTACATCTGTAGGGTCCCAGCCCAACTCCACATTTTAGTTCTAACAGGCTAACCCACCCCCAGAGAGAACAGAAGTGCTTCTGTCCATCTTAGAGTGCAAGACAGCCCCTCAGGTCTCAGCCATGAATCCCTTGCAGAACAATCCCAGCCCAGGAAGGGGTGGTACTCAGGCTGATCCAGGCTAGCAGCTCTGACCAACATCACGAGTTCTTGGATTTCCGCTCTTTTCTGGCCCTAGAGGCCATGATTCTGAAGAAAATCCCAGGAGCCAGAGTTCTCAGATAGACGGCCAAGAATGGCAGTAAGTCAGTCAAGATCACATCCTTTTTCTTCTTCCCCACGGCAGCAAGGACATCCTGGGCCACCTCTACAGGGCTTCTGCCCTGGGCTGTGTTCTTGTCTAGAGCTGCAGCAAACAGAAGGAAAGAACATGAGGATAAGTAAGAGTCATGAGGCCAGCTTCCCAGAGCCCCTCCTGGAAGTAGACGATTACACTGAGAAAATGAACTGTTTATGGTTCAAAGCAGGTAAATGGGGGCTGCAGAGATACAGACAGGATGGCAGATGGTATACCAGTTAGTGTGTGGTACCGACTAACTAGAGAGTGTGCTTGCTTGGTGGTCTGTGACAGATGCCAAAAGCCAGCATAGATAGGACTCAGAGTGGACCCCACCCCACATCTCAAGATAGCCAGGACTGAAAAGATGGCTCGGCAACTAAGAGCACTGGTTGCTCTTCCAGAGGTCCTGAGTTCAATTCCCAGCAACCACATAGTGGCTCACAACATCTATAACAGGATCTGATTCCTGGCCTGCATGAAGACAGAGCATTCGTATACATATAAATACAAAAACAGAGAGAGAGGGAGAGAGGGAGAGAGGGAGAGAGGGAGAGAGAGAGAGAGAGAGAGAGAGATCAGGCTTGGTGGCAGTGTTACCCATGAGCCATTTAATGGCCTGAGAGCTTTCTTGACCTTGGATATTCTGCATTTGGGCAAAAGCAGTGACTAGGGGACGGTATATTATCTGCTCTGCTGTGGCTGGTGCACAAGGCTGTCAGCAGGAGAGGAGATAGATGGTAGAGCCCATCTGACCCCATGTGCACCCCTGTGCACTGAGACGGGAATAAACAGCTGTCCCAGTTCCCAGTGGCATGCAAGGGCTGGAGGAGGAACAGCTGGGACAGTTAGGCGGGTGTAGGGTAACAGCATCTAATGTTCCTTCTTTGCTGGTGACTCATCCATCTTACTAGCAGAGCAGAACCGTTGACAGACACAGAAGAGGCCATTAGCACACGCCACCCAGAACCCGAGCTCCCACGGGGATCTGTCCTCCTGTGTGCTCACCACAGGAGAATGGGAAATTGAGAACAGGTTTGCAGCTGTCTGGCTCCTACCACTGTGGCTTTCTATGAGGAGACTGCTGTGTGTGGCAAAGTAGCCAACCGGATTGGGGTGGTCTTGATTCAGGCCTGCTCAGATGGGTGCGAGACCCTCAGGCCCTGGACAACAGCAGTGTAGACCACAGAACACAGACCACAGCCTAGTGGCAGGGTTTAGTGTTAGTCTGCTAGACAGACAGATAACAGGCCTGCTCCAAGCTCGGGAAGGTAAGGCTGGCTCTAATAGTTGACCCAAGATGGAAGGCAACTGTTCTTTGTCTGCTCCTGTATGTATAAGCAGGGGTCAGGCTGTTCAACCCATGGGCAGCACCTGAGGTCAGCTCAGCACAGCTTCTGGCTGGGTAGGTTAGAGACTGATACTGCCCCACCTCATCCAGCCTCACCTGAACACTCTCCCTAGCCATTTCTCCAACACCCCGGGCAGGAGCTGATCATGCCAAGTGCCCCTTTCTTCCTCTGACCCTCCCCCCTCCCCTTCTAGCTGAGTTCAATTTACTTAGTCTTAATTACAATATTCCTTAGGCCTTGGGATCTGCAGATGAGTTAGTGGAAATTTGGTGAGGGATTTTATGTCCCAGTTCTCTACCTATGGGGGATCTTGTTCTAAAAGCTGAATTTGAGATAAGGCCAAGGGGGTCTGGGTGGGGAGATGCCAGGTCCACAGCAGTCCACATCTGCAGCCAACACTCAGGCCAGCAGAGCGCAGTGTTACAGACCTACCTCCGTATCTGGAGCCATCGGCAGTGACAGCATTTACAGAGAGATTGGTATAGATGTAGCCAGGGCTTATCACAGTCACCTTGATACCATCCTGCTCCATCTCAGCACGCAGACAGTCAAAGAATGCCTGGGTGGCATGCTTGGAGGCTGCATCTGTAGGTGTGGACAGAGGCAGAAAGGGTGCTGGTGATTACAACACTACAGCCATGTTCATGTCCTGATTCTGACAAGTCCACTTTGTCCTGGAATAAAGTGCTACCATCCCTTCAGCGTCCTCAAATGGCTCATAAAAAATTATGTATGTATATGTATATGTATATATATATATATATATATGGTGTATGTATAGGCATGTGTGTATACGCACACCATATGCGTGTGTATGTGTGTGTATATATATACTTTTTATTCTGTGTACACACACATTCAGCTCTGCCAAGTGGGTCTATCTAGTCCTGTGTGGGGAGGGGATCCCCCAGTGACAGACCGGACCCCACAGGAGCCTTTCCAAGCTGTTTCCAGTCTTTGTCACTGCTGAGGATGGCCCCAGGGAGCCTCCCACGTGGAGGGCTGAGCAGACTCAAGGCTGCTTCCAAATAGAAGAACTAATCCTGTTCTGCCTAGGAGACACGCCCCTCTGCTCCCCAGTCCAGGGTCAGGTGCTCAGGGACTCTGAGCAGAGGCCCATATTGACAGCTGGGGTCACTCCAGAGCCCCCAGGCCATGGGCTTTCAGCTATGCTCTGCACACCAAGCCCACAATACTGCCAGTTCAAGCTGGCCCCTCCTGTGGCACACAAAGTGCCACTCCCCAGTGTATGTACTCTGCTGTGAACTTCCCAGAAGTCTAACAGCAGAAGGGGATAAGGCCATTTCTCCCACTCCACTGCTAAAAGGCTATTCATCACTGGGTTAACCCTACTTGCCTAGGAAGCTGGCCAGACCCAATCTGGTTAACTATATAGTATCCAGACCTCTGTGTATACCTGCTGCAGTCAGTGGGCAAACAGAGAAAGCTAGTGGAAATAAGTCAAAGTAAAACGTGGAGTATAACAACTCATTACATACTCTCTAAACCGCTACTCCAATTTACCCATTGTAACACTGGGCCTTAGTTGCTTAGTCATTCCTGATTATGGCGTTTTGGTTTTGGCTTTCTGCAGAGTCATCTGAGCAGCCTTAGGTAACTGTCCAATGCTGTCAGGATTAAAACAAAGACGAGACAACAGAGAAATCCTCATAGAAACATACGGCTGCACAGTCTTCAATTACAGAGCACATCTCACTGTATCCCTGAGCCAGCCTGGGAGGTGTGTATGCGAGGACAACCGTGAGTGGCGTAGGAAGCTTAGGGTCGGAAGTTAGTGAAGGTCCGAGGACACACATGGAGAGCCAAAAGGCAGAACTGAGGTCCAGGACCTGGGAGGAAGAAAATGCTTTTCATGGTCAGCTACCCTCTATTGAACTTAGTATTGTCACCGCCCTTTCCAAGTGCTGAGACAGCCCAGCCCCTTCTTCGCCAGGCTAGCCAGATCGTACCGGTCCTTGGAGGTGGACGGACAAAGGCTGGCACCAAGTCAGTGTTGGTGCCACATGGGAAAAGATAACTACAGAGTTTGTGAGATTACCTTTCAAATCTTTTAAGCAGCCCGTCCCCGCCCAAACTAGAAACTACATTCTGTGTGTCTGTCTGCATGTGTGACAGAGGACAGACAAATGAAACAATGCCCGAGACTGGAGCACGTCACTCTCGAAGGAAGAAGTCAGCTGGTGAACTAAGCCATCTGGGTGCTTTGAATGCTGGGATGTTACCTGATGTTTCTACTTCTTAGGGCTTAATCTCTCTGTGAGCTACTAGAGATATTAATAGTCAAGAATATTCTGTCATAAATCACTACTAAGGGCCAAAGTCTGAGGTGGGGATGGGGGATTCCCCAGTGTCTATAAAAATGGCTAAATTAATTAATGTCATAGCCATTACTGAATTATATCTACTTAAAAGAACCTATATGCTTATCTAGTGGACTGAACAAATCAGAAATACTATATAAAACGTGATCCCATTTTGGATGTTTCAGTTTAAGTAGAAAAAAAATTGGAGCCATATGCCCCAAATTACTGGGAGGGTTTCAGTCCAGGGCCACTACAGGTCTTAACAGCCTTCTGGCAGAACTGTCTCCAACTGTGAGTAAGGGTGAGCTTAGGGAGGGACACCTGCCCAAGGTCACCTAAAGGATAAGGAATAGGCTTTGACTTAGACTGGCTCGCTGGACTGCTGAAACATTCTGGTCATTGGTGGGTGTGGTAGCGCATACCTTTGGTCCTACTGCCCTGGAGGCTGAGGCAGGCAAATTTCTGAGTTCAAGGACAGCCTGACCAGGCAGCCCAGGCTAAGTAGAAAAACTGTGTCCCAAAACAAAACAAAAACCCAGAAAGAATATTCTGATGAAGTTACTCATGTTGTAGGGTATTTCTACAGTGTATGAGCCTAGCTAATGAACACATCATTTTTATAATCAGAAAAAACTAAAATAAAATGCTCTGGGAAAGGAAGGCCAAAGCACTTACACGCTGATCGAAAAGGAATGCTGATCTTGCCCTGGACGCTGCTGATGGCGACGATGTGGCCTTGCTTCCTCTTGACCATGGAAGGCAGGAGTGCTGCGGGGACAGGGTGGAAAGTTCAACAGTGTCTCCTAATCACTGTGCCTGGTGCTGCTGGAGGAGACGCTAGAGTTCTCAGAGAACCATACAAACATCACAGTTCCCTGTCCTACTGGGAGCTTAACCTCTGACCTGAAGTCTGTATCTGTACATCAAAACATTGTGGTTTGCAGGGACCGTGGAGCAGAAATGCAAAGCAGCATCAATGAGACCAACACTTACATGAGGGCGCGAAACAAACACAACGCAAATAGAAACCCAGACTCTAATGACCACACCCACTGCAAGGGGCAGAATGGACAGGGACAGTGTCTCGTTAAAAAGAAACCAAGCAAGATTAACAGGCATTCTAATGACTTGGTGCTCACACATCCTACCCCAAGATGCCCCTACCTTTTGTTAGTGCAACAGGGCCAAAGTAGTTTATCTCCATCACCTTCCTGTCCACGTCCACTATGGTGTCACTGATGGCACCGCGGTAGCTGATCCCAGCATTGTTGATGAGGATGTCCACATAGCCAAAGCACTGGAGGATCTTAGTTGCTGCTGCAGCAATAGCCCCAGGATCTGCGAGGTCGAACGTCACTATGTAAGGTTTGTACATCTGTCCCTGCCAAATAAAAAACACAAAATGTACTTTATGAGTGGCAGCCATGTTCCTGCTTTTCAGTTTTGGGACTGGTCCAGTTGGAACAATGCTATAAAGTTGTGGCAACCCTCTTCCAAAGACGTGGCCTATGCAGTTCCAGCCTGGGGTGTTCACGTCTGTCTAGGCAAATTTCTCCTAGATTGAAGCTGACTGCTATGCTCTACAAGATGTGACCAAGGGCCCCTCTTACCTTCATCAGCCAAACTGAGAGCCACAGGTAAGGATCATGTATGGTGTGTATGTTACCGCATGGGTTATTAACAGGAACTGCCTCTGCTGCTCCACACTGTACATTATGACACTCAACAGTCACAGGTGCCGTCCATCCCTGGCTGTCATATCTACTCATCTGTTTATGACATGTTATCCATGTGTTCCTGGAAGGCCCTGGGACACAGAAAGAGGGCCAGACATGGCTGCTGACCCAGTTTGAAGGGGAGGGCAGTTCACCTCTACAGTCACAAAACTGCTGCAAAGTAAGTCCCAGGTGCTAGAGGATCGGGCTCAGCACGGTTTTGCACAGCTCAGCAAGAGCGAAAGCTCGGGGAACCCATTGCCTCTGGACAGCTGTCCTAGCGGAAACCCTGTGAAGTGACCTGAAGCTCCAGGTTACCTGGATGTAACTACCAAGGGAATGCTGGCTGGCAAGTCACAGCTACCAGGGGCAGATTGCAATCACCAGGTAGCTCTTGCCACCAAAACCTGGCAGGAGACTGTGGCAGACTGTATTTCTGGTGCAGCTTGGGGCACCCAGAGTGGGCAAGAAGGAACTTAGCCTCCACTCACAGCTGACCTACTGCTCGTGCCTGAGGTGCAGAGGGCTCTGTTTCAACAGCCACCACTGAAAACAGCTGCTAGCAGACTGCTTTGGAACATCAAAATTATAAATAAATCTCCAAAAAAGAATCCCTGGGAGGCTGAGATGCTAGATTTAATAACAAAGGCATTAAAACAACTATCTCTGCAATGCTGGAAGAATGAAGGAAGACACTGGCAGCAGCAGGATATAGATGAATAAAAAAATATTTCAATAAAGGGGAAATTACAAAAAGAAATTCTAGTCACACAGTGGTGGTGCACACCTTTAATCCCAGCACTGAGGAGGCAGAGGCAGGCAGATCTCTAAGTTTGAGGACAACCTGGTCTACAGAGTGAGTTTGAGGATGGCCAGGACTACAGAGAGAAACCATGTCGTGTGTGTGTGTGTGTGTTTAATTTGGAACAGAAAAATGCTTTAGCACCAAGTCCCAAGTTTGGAAACATCTAAAAATTCTTGGTTTTGAAGTAGAACTTCAAATAAAACATTGAGCAATTAAAAAATAAATAAATAAAATAAAAAAATTAAAAAAAAATCTAGAGCTTAAGTACAATAAGTGAAGAGGTGAATACACTAGCATCTAAAAGCGGGCGAGCAAAGAAGAAATATATGAACTCAAAACATTACCATTTAAATTAATAAATCTAAACAAAAAAAAAAGCGAGATAGAGCCTAAGAAATCTATAGTATTCTATCAAGCAAGCCAACGTAGGAAATGTGGCGCTCTGAGAAGTATTTAAACACGAAATGGCCCACCAAAGACATGACTCAACGCCACCTAAGATGTTCCCCACCAACCAGATGAACCAGTGATCCACAATGGGACAAAGGTCATTAAATGTCAAGAGGGAGTCTTGAGAATAACAGAAGCTACTCCTCACATGAAAGTCTTTCACAGAGCACGGCCCATGTTCACCAAAAACCCTGAAGGCTAACGAAAGCAGGCTGCTAGATCTAAATTATAACAAAACACTAAGTCAGCATATAGCATAACAGCTCTTCAAAAGTGAAAGGGGGATGAAGGCATTCTCAGGTCCATGAGCCTTGCCCTGCAAGGAATACAGGGGACAGCCCTAAGGGGTCTTCATGCAGTTGATAGGAAAGAGAAGCATAAAATGGACTTGGTGGGTTATTGTTTTATTTGTTTATTTATTTATTTGTTTTTTTGTGAGACAGGGTTTTTCTGTGTAACAGTCCTGGCTGTCCTGGAAATCACTCTGTAGACCAGGCTGGCCTCGAACTCACTGAGATCTGCCTGACTCTGCCTCCTGAGTGCTGGGTATTAAAGGCGTGCGCCACCACCGCCCGTCTTGGTGGGTTATTTTTAAAAGGAGAGGGATGGAGTAGGGGCATTTGGGAGGAGCTGGAAGAGAGTAGGTGGCAAATAAGACTGAAATACATTGTATGCATGTGTGAATTTCTCGAAGAATAAAACCCATTATGTTAAAAATGATCAGCACTGCTGAGTGGTGGCGGCACATGGCCTCCAAACCCAGCACTTGGAAGACAGAGACATACAGGTATTTGTGAGTTTGATGCCAGCTTGGTTAACATGTGGTTGCTAGGAATTGAACTCGGGACCTCTGGAAGAGCAGCCAGTGCTCTTAAACCTCTGATCCATCTCTCCAACACATAGATAATTAAAAGAAAAAAAAATTATCACCTCTCTAGTCAACACCCTACTAGATGAGTATGCAGGGGACTAGGCAGTGGTGGCTGGCATGGATGGCGATGTCGGGTGTAAAATGTGGTTGGGTCTCAAACTTCCTTCCCCACAGAACCCTTGCTATAGGCTCACCTGGGAGGTACGAGAACCAGCAAGTTCACTGGTGAGGGCTTCAAGGGCTTCCACGTTTCGACCACAGAGCACCAGCTTTGCCCCCGCAGCATGGAAGACTCTGGCACATTCTAAGGGAAAAGAAAGACAGCTGAAATTATCTAGTGTCATTTCCCTCCAGGCAGCTCAGTCACCCAGCGCTGCACAAGGACTGCTTCTCACACACTGACACGTACGTGCCGACCAGTGTGGAGCTTGGAGGTAAGGCCCAGTGGAGGCTTCCAGCCAGAGGCGTGACATAATTTTTTGTTTTGTTTTGTTTTTTGTTTTTCGAGACAAGGTTTCTCTGTGTAACAGGCCTAGCTGTCGTGGAACTTGCTCTGAAGACCAGGCTGGCCTCAAACTCACAGAGATCCGCCTGTCTCTGCCTCCAGAATGCTGGGATTAAAGGCGTGCGCCACCACCACTGCCCTTCTTTTCCAATTGAACCACAGAGGGGGGATCCCTTCCGCACGTCCTGTGATGCCCAGGAAGCCTGCCGATCCCACTCCTGGCATCACAGGTCCATGGCTTACCTCTGCCGAGCCCTGACGTGGCACCTGTAACCACCACCACAGCATCCCTCAGGTGAGCCCTTGAGCGGATCCGCTGTAGCACCCGGAAGAGGCTGAAAATCCCCAGGCAGCCAAACAGCAGAGGCAGGATGGCCGTCTGGGTGACCAAGTCCATGACCCTCTCCTTCAGCATGCTCTTCCTGGAAGAACCAAACCAAACCAAATCAGGGGCAACACAGGAGAACCAGGGATTAGTTAAAGCTATGCAGCCCCCACTTCAGCCTTTCCATGTAATAGACGAGGGTGGGAGGAGACCGAGGCTCAACCCAGCGGAGTTGAGAACTCGCAGAAATTTTTTTCTCACTACAATCTCAGCTCCTTGTACCAAGCAAGTGTAGAATGGCCCTGCCTGGTCCAAAATGGCCCAGGAGCTGGTCACTACCCAGATAGCAGGAAGATGGGTGAGTGGGAACCCCTACTCAGGGAAGAAGAGCAGAGCTGAGCCTCTGGGACAAGGACCAGAGCCTTGCTAGGCTTGTTAGCTGCAGACCACGCTGCACACCCTCTCATGGGCCCCTCACGCCCACAACCAGCAGAGTTTCAGCCCCATTCCAGACCCACAACATGGACTGAACCACAGCTACACCAAAAGCCACAAGGGCAAAGCAACAAGAATTACCTAGAGGCTCCAGCAACTTACAGACACTAAATGTGGTACAGCCACAGCAGCACAGGGCCCTGAAGACCCATCTTCCACCTAGCCCGGCGGGTACAATCCCACTGTAGCTCGGGTCTGTTAACGCGTGTGGTGAGGGTGTGATGAACTACCTTTGTGCATGCATGGTGCCGCTGCACGTTCATGGGGTGCAGCTGCCCGGAGAGGTGGCAGCCTCAGGCAGAGCAATCTCAGACCTCAGAAAGTCGCTTCACAGCAGAGTCTCAAAGAGACCTGGGAAACGCTCGCTCTTTCCAAATCAAAGAAACTCACTAAATAGGGTTCAATGAAGTTTAACTTTTTTGCCTGCATAAATCATAAATGAACAAAGAGAACAAAATCTGTCACATACACAAAAAAGTTTGCATCCCACATCTAAACACATGCATCCTGACTTCCTTCATGATGTAGAGGGGTAAGCCAAATAAACCCTTTTCCTCCCCAACTTGGCTTTGGTCACGGTGTTTCATCACAGTGATGATAACCCTAAGACACGATCATTTTTCAAATATTTAAGTAGCCATCAGCCTATTCTACACTTCAGTGCACGTAACCACACCGATGAGTCCCCAGGCTGCTTGGGCCTACCTGGCCTTTCTGAAATAGCTAGACGAAGATGGCCCAGAGTATGGGAAACCTCGCTGAAAAAAGTAGAAGGGAATTTTTGTCTTGGGCAGTCATATTTCCAGATTAAGAAATAAATCTTCTCTATAATGCAAGGTCAAAACCAAGGCTGTTTCCTTTCAAAGTGGCTCACGAGTAGTTCATTTATAAAATGAACATTTTACATCCAAATGCTTATTAGCTTCTAGTTCAAGATGTAGCCAAATCATGAACCAGGAAGGCAAGGGTGACAGTATAAAAAGAAGTGGGTGGTGGTGCACACCTTTAATTCCTGCATTTGGGAGGCAGAGGCAGGCAGGTCGCTGTGAGTTTGAGGTCAGTCTGGCCTACAGAGCAAGTACCAGGACAGGTTTCAAAGCTACACAGAAAGACCTATCTCAAAAAACCAAAAAACAAAACAAAACAAAATACAAACAAACAAAAAAGGAGTGGGATCTCAGTAGGAAGCAGAGGCAGTGAGTTTGAGGCCAGTCTAGTCTACATTATGAAACCCTGCTCAAAGAAAAAAACAAAACAAAAACCTGCCAGGCAGGGGTGGTGTACACCTTAACCCTAGCAATTGGGACGCAGGGGCAGGTGGAGCTCTATGAGTTTGTGGCCAGCCTGGTCTACAGAGTAAGCTCCAGGACAGCCAGGGCTACACAAAGAAACCCTGTTTCAAAAAATCAAAAAGAAAAACAAGGGCTAGAGAGATAGCTCAGAGGTTAAGAGCACTGGCTGCTCTTCCAGAGGTCCTGAGTTCAATTCCCAGCAAACCACATTGTGGCTCACAACCATTTGTAGTGACATCAGATGCCCTCTTCTGTGTGCTGGTATGCGTACAGACAGAGCACTCATATACGTAAAATAAATTAATTAATTAAAAAAAAAGAAAGAAAAACAAACCAAAAGGCTGTGGGGGACAACTTTGTTGAAGTTTTCCAGATAAAAACTGGCAGAAAAAAGGATCAAGTCTTCCCAGGACTATTTGACCATAGCAGGAAACAGGGAGAGGGAGAGACATCAGAAGAGGAAGGCTTCCTCCACAGAAAGCACCGCACACAGACCACCCCGAAGGATGTGCAGGCCACCAGGCAGAGCGCACTCCAGTCACCGCCACTCTGACCCGCCAGGAGGCACTAAGGAGCCACATACACTGGCACAAGGAAGTGACAGAGCCAAGGGGCTCACAGGCTAAGGCCACCTGCTTGTACAAGATGACCTGGGTAAGCGTGCCTTTTACGGTCTTCCTCGGGCCAGCTCTCACAGTCAGCTGCTCTCTTTCTCTTCTGCCAAAAGGTATTTTGGCAATGGCTTCTAGAACACCAACTCAGATATAAAACATGTCACCCGTGATGATATTGTTACTTTCAATCACTTGGGCCAAAGTTCACCATTTTATGTCAGGGATAGAGTCTGTCCGGAAGACTCCTTTTATTCTCTCATCAAATCATCAGTCAAAACGGGCAACTGTATCAGAAACTACGCACAGAAATTAAATGCGTAAGTCTGAAAACAAGACAGGACCTACGAACTCTCCAGAGCTTAGGAGGGAATCGGTCCAGGTCTGTAAGAAGGGAACCATGCAATACTGTGCCACATCACAAGCAAACAGGGCCAAAGGGCAGACAGGGCTCCAAACGGAAGACAAGAATTTATCTAAAGAAATTGAAACTTCCTACCTATTTTCCGAAAGTCTGAACCGTGGCAGGTTAATGGCGCACACTTGTAGTTCCTGCGCTCACGGCAAAAGCAGGAGGATCAGCCACCAGCTTAGAGCAGAGCAGAGCCGACAGGACTTGAGGCGGAGAAGAGGAGTGGGGAGGGAGAGACACCACGACAGCCTGCCCAGTCTTCAGCCCCAGCTCTGTGAACCGCTGGCAATTAGAGAGCCCACCTGTCCTGCATCACCGTCTGAAGCTAGCGAGCCCGCCTGCTCTCTGCTCCCAGGCACCTTTGGCGTTGAACACACTGAGACTTTGGCCCGAACCCCAAGTCTCCTACTAGGTCAGGGAGTCAGTAGAGTATCTGGCCCCACACCCAGGCTCCTCCCAACTCTTGTTTCCTTCTACAGCTCTTTTTTTGTTTATAAAATACACCCAGCCAATATAGCAGGCCATCATAGTCCCTCGATATTGGTTTTCTTCCTCTTTTCTTAATATTCTTTTGTTTTGTTTTGTTTCTGAGACAGGGTTTCTCTGTGTAACAGCCCTGGCTGTCCTGGAACTCTCTTTGTAGACTAGGCTGGCCTCGAACTCAGAGATCCGCTTATCTCTGCTTCCCCAGTACTAGAATTAAAGGCGTTAGTGTTCTTTCTTTTCTTTCTATATCCTAGCATCCCGGCTGCCCTAGCGTCTCTGTGACTCCAGCTCCAGAGAGAAAATGCTGCCCAGTTGCTTTCATGCACTTCTTTAACCTTCTCTTCTTAGTCTCCTTTTAACCAAAACTCCTGCATCTCCACCCCATCTTTTTTCTTTTCATCTACCATTCCTCCTGTGAATATGCCCCCTCCTCTACATGGCAACCTGATACTGATCACTGATCTCACTGTGATTTCTATTTTCTTTTTCTCTACTCATAACCACCACAACAAACATACTACACTGCTGGTGTCTCTTTAAGAGAACGCTAAGGGAGAGAACGACTGTTTCATAGACAACTGGTACTCCACTTTCATGATGGGTTACTGCTGGACCACCACTGGGGAGAGAGCCTGGTGCCTTGCATCACCTCAGCCTCTACAATAGCCTTTCCTGAACCCTGCCAACACCCCCACTAAAGCAGAAAGGGAACCAGCCCGAGAGAGAGGAGTATGTTGCAGACAGGGAGCCAGAAGAGTGACGCTGTCTGTGGTCCCCCCATAGGCCTCGCTATTGGTCATTCAGCTCTTTATTAGGACCATCAGGTGTTTTAGACAGGCAAAGAATCACAGCTTAACAGTTAATCAAATGCAGCATAAACAAAAGTAACACACCTTAAAATAATATTCTTCAACACATATACACATAAAATACTTTTTAAAAAAAACTGTACATCACTGGGTGACAGAGCATTCCTTTAATCCTAGTACTCAGGAGGCAAAGGCAGGCAGATCTGAGTTCAAGGCCAGCCTGGTCTACAAAGCAAGTTCCAGGACACACACGGCTATACAGAGAAAACATGTCTCAAACCCTATCCCACCCCACCCCCCCAAAAAAGAAAGCATTTTCAACAAATGGTGCTGGAAAAATTGTATGTTTACATTTAGACAAATGAAACTTGATCTTCACCTCTTACCTTGCACAAAAATCAATTCCAAATGGATCAAAGACCTCAATTTAAAGTTGTGTGTACACTTAAAGATATAGGCAGGCACACACAGGACTTTCTTTTTTTTTTAAATATTTATTTATTCATTATGGATACAATATTCTGTGTGTATGTCTGCAGGTCAGAAGACGGCACCAGACCTCATTACAGATGATTATGAGCCACCATGTGGTTGCTGGGAATTGAACTCAGGACCTTTGGAAGAGCAGACAATGCTCTTAACCACTGAGCCATCTCTCCAGCCCCACACAGGACTTTCTTATTTGGATTCTAGACACTCAGGCAATAGGCCAACAAGCAGCAAGCGAGACGTAATGGAAAATCTGCTCTACAAAGGAAATTGTTCACTGTGTGAAGAGGCAGCCTACAGAATGGGAGAATATCTTTGCCATCTATCCATCTGACAGAAGATTAGTGCCTAGAATATACAAAGAGCTTAAAAACTAAACACTGGATCCCCAGAGCTACAGTTAAGGCAGTTGTGAGCTGCCAATGAAGGTGCTAAAACTGAACTCAGAAGAGCCCTCTCTCTGGCCCACCCCCCCAAAGTATAATCTTTTTTTTTTTAAATGGAATAAAGGCACCCACTCTTTCCTAGCTCATGTCTGAGAAGCAGTACCCAGCAAGACATCTCTTCTCCTCACGCCAGTGCCAGTGCTTACGATCGGGGAGCAGGGAACACCTTCAGGTCAGCAGGACTTCGCTGGAACAAACTACAGTGTATTGTATTTAGGGCTGTCAGCCTGATGGCCCCACATCTGAGGAATGCAGACCCGCATCAGTAACAGCAAACATGAGAAGCACGGCTAGAGGGTACTTTGCCAGTCCTGGAAAGCAAGTACACTGAGCATCTCTGCTCTCCAGGAAGCACATACCCTCAGCAACCCCGCAAACAGGGTCCAAAGAGGGTTCGGCGCCAGCCGCTGCAATGTGGCCACTGGGAGGCGCCATCAAGCAGCGATCAGTAGGCAGTGCCACGCGAAGGCAGAGCACAAGGAGAAAGAGCGCCACATCGTGGCCGAGCGCCACGTGGAGTCTGACCATTCATTACAGTCCAAACTCTTAGCTAGTCGGTCACCTTTAATCCAGGGCAAACTATACCTACTACACACTTCGACATAGGTGAAAGCTGATATCTCAATGTGTTATATGGCACATAGAAATTACCACACTCCCTTTAAATAAAACATTCCCTCCTCCGCCAGAAAGGAAAGGGAGACTCGGGAGCATTAGGAAGAGTACAGAAACTTGGATGACTCTCGAAGGCTACTCCCTACCAAGCAGTACCAACACAGACAATTGCTGTGGTCGAGACTCTGACTAGTCAAACTGTGAAAAGAAAGATGTCCTGAGTGTCCAGCTGCCTGCAGCCTCCTCGGATGCAGTTTCAGAAGTCATCACCCATGAAGGGTGGGCCTAAAGAAGCCACGTGTAAAACCACTGGGAGCGGGCTCACAAAGACGCAGACTGCCAGAACTGCTCAGTCGCAACGACTAACGCGCCTGACCCAGAGCCACCGGGCTTTGTGACCCCTGGAGGCTAGTTACTTTTAAAAGAACGACACAAGCCAGGCAGTAGTGGTGCACACCCTGATCCCAGCACTCAGGAAGGCAAAGGCAGGAGGATCTCTGAGAGTTCAAGGACAGCCTGCTCTACAGAGTGAGTTCCAGGACAGCCAGGACTGTCACACAGAGAAACTCTACCTCCAAAAATCAAAAAAACAAAAACAAACAAACAAAAAAGCAATATGACAGACAGACATTTTAATTAGGAATTAGGCCAGGCATCCAGACAGGAACTGCACACAGACATCAGTTTCAGAAATGGATATAAATAAAGCAAATCAACTCTAAGATGTCTGCTGGACATCTGTCCCAGACAAGGCTGCTAGAGTTGACCTTCATTCAATACTCATCAAGAACTACCGAGTGCTGCCTGGTGTCAGAACGAAACAAACTGTCCTCATAGAAATGTCACAACAGTAGGAGAGATGGAAAAGATAAATAAAATGTATCATTCACACATATAACACGCTGAGCAGCTAAGGGCAAATATAAAGCCAGCAGAGGAATAGGAAGTGATATTTGCTGAAAAGCCTAAAGGAAGTGTCTACAAGTCCAGACTCCCTGAAACAAAGCTGTGGCTGGAAAGGCTGACCGACTGTGAGAACTTCAATGATGTGGAAAGGTTGGAATGTTCCAAGTCCAGAGCCTAAATTATCTTGGGTCATAGTAATCATTTATTCCCCATCTCGGCATAGAACCTAACGTCTTTGTGAACATGAGATAAATGCTTTGGAATGTACAAACTCCTAGCTTCCACCAACTACAAGGCTAAGAATGCTTCAGATAGCATCTGTGGCTTGGAACTGAGATTTCCCCACGTTTATAGAACCCAACTACCAGATGTTTCCACCAATGGATTTGCAAAGCCACTGGAATTATGGTTTCCTTTGTTGTTACTGTAAAACCATGCAACTGTTACCACGCTGGATCGTATCTGGCTCCAGAATAAACTCTCTCTTATTCCCACTGTGTTTCCTGCACTGACAGCTGAAAGATAAAAATTGGATCCATACTTTTCCCAGTTACATTCTGTCCATTCAAAACATGAGGCGCCTCATATTTCTTTCCTTCTTCCAGTTAATCAAGGATGAGAAACCAGAGCTTCATCGAGAATTTACACAACTACGGACAACAGAGGGTAGAAAGCCTGGGGCAGAACAGAGAAAGAGGAAGGGAGAGGGATTTCTCAGAAATCCGGTTGTTCCATAATGAGACTGTCAAATGAGGGGAAAAAAGGAACTAAGCTGTTTTCCTCTTAGATAAGCAGAGGATGTATTATTAGCATACACGAACTTTTGTTTCTCTGCTCTTACCAAATCCCCAGTCAACCTGTAACTCAGAAAAAAAATGTGCGTAAAGAGCCTTTCCAATATAGCGAGTAGTTTTCCAGAGCCTGTTCTCTAATAAAAAGAAATTCCTACCTATCCTAATCAAAGTACTAGAATAAAAATAAATGATCCCAAACACTCTAAATGTTGGAAAGGAAACACTAAGCAAGCAAAGAGGGGCTGCCCAGCTCATGAAACAAAAACTTCTAAGTCTGAATGTTCATGAAACTTTCAGGACTCAGCAACGCCTGTCCTGAAAGCGCTGAGCAAACAATTGGGAGAAGAGGAGACTGCTCAGCGGTGCAGCTGCCTGCGAGCTGAACAGAAGCCAAAAATGTACCTGCCATTCTGGGACGGGCATTTCAGTAATGATGCTGCCTTTGAACTGTTTGTGTTCCTGGTCCCCAGGCTCCTGTAAGTCACCCTCATGGGCTCACCGGTTTCCCAGGCCTGACGTGGATGGGATCATTCTCTTAGTCTGTCATTGCTCTCTATCTGGAATGAAGAGCCATTTTTTTTTCGGGGGGGGGGGGAAGAGCCAATTTTGTGTCTCCAGAAAGAGTAACTCCACCAGGGTCTGGCCTCCAGTCCTGGCCTTGTGATCTCCTGCCTCGGAGGAACTGGAATGTCAGGCATCCCCACGTGCCTGGCACTGGGTATGAGGAGGAATCTGGCCTCCATATTAAGTCAGTGCACAGCACTGAGATACACACTTGTAACAATCTTTCAATCTCGCTGGGCGGTGGTGGCGCACACCTTTAATCCCAGCACTCGGGAGGCAGAGGCAGGCGGATCTCTGTGAGTTCGAGACCAGCCTGGTCTACAAGAGCTAGTTCCAGGACAGGCTCCAAAACCACAGAGAAACCCTGTCTCAAAAAACCAAAAAAAAAAAAAAAAAACAATCTTTCAATCTCATTTACAATCACCAACCCAAAGACCATCTTCTTCCCTGAATGGGCACAGCTTTCGCCTAGAGGCATGTGTCTAAGAGCCTGCCTCCCTCACTAGCGTGCTGCAGCTTAGCTTCTATGTCTTCTGAAACAAAGCAATACCACTGACTTGACTGTTTCAATGAGGACCATAGGCATCTATCTATAACAGCCGCCACGATGAACGGGTCGGACACTCCAGTAGGGTCCCCTCCCCTTGATGGCCAACTCCAACTGTATCATTAAGGGATCCCCTTCCCATCTGCTACTTCTCTAGAGTTTTCCTCCACCCCTCCAGAGTTAAAAGACAGAAAAGACCTTATAGGCATTTCCATCAAAAGTAGCAAGGACATGTACATTTGGGGCACAAAGACACCCACCTGGAATCTTCTGGGAAGACTGGTTGATCCAAGGGGCTGCTATGGTGGGCTAGGCTTCATTACGGAGAGTGGGGCCAAGGGCTTCCAGGTTGTGTGTAGTGTCTGGGAAGCTCTGAGGGAGAGGGCCAAGGCCATGAAGCTTGTGGAGATCCACAGTGGAGATCCACCCTATTAACTACTATACTGATACCGCCTGCGCCAAGTGTTGCTCAGACAGGTTGTGCGGGACATCGAAGTAAAAGATAATGCTGCCCTGGGACCCAAGAGGTAAGATCAACCAGAGAAGCCTCTGCCTGATCATCCTAGAACCTAAAGATGAGATCCTGCACACCCCACCCCACCCCCATCTCAGAACAAAAGAGTGGGAAGCCAGAGCCACCTGCCATGTCCCAGCCAGTGCCTACAGGGTCTTGGCAGCTGCACCTAGAGGCTAGAAGTCGTCCTGTAAAGTCATTTAATAAAATATTGCACAAAGACAAAACTAACAAAATTAGATACCCACCTGAGAGATAGTGCAAGGTCGTGTTCGTGTGGAAAGGAATGTGTATCAACTTCAAATCATTATACTGAAGGTTTATGATTTGAAGAGAAGTGGATGTGTACCATGTGTTGACTACCTACTACGCGCAGCGACTAGCTAAGCCCTTGCAAGAGAAATCCCATTTACACTTCTATTCCTAAAGTTTTAACTGAAGAAACGGTAGCTGAATGTTTAAGACATCTGCCCAAAGTTGCACCCGCTAAACGGCAGACCTAAGGCTGAAAGAGTGTCGAATCTAAGAAAGTCATTCCCGTGGATGTTCCAGGGTCAGTATCTTGTCCGTCCTTCCGAAAACCCAGATCTTCTTCGCTAATGCTAACCCTTCCTGGGCTGGGGAGCCACGAGCTCGAGCGCTCCAGCCCGGGGTCACGCATCCACACACGCCGCAGTAGCTGTGCGCACGCGACCTAGGCACGTTTCAGGCGCAGGTGCCCTTCGTTGACCCCGACACGCACACATGCAGACCCAGCGACCTCCGGGATGAGCACACGGGGCCAGCATTCCAGTCCTCGCGCCAGAACCCAGCTTCCTTCAAAGTGGGGCGCCGCGGGAAACCGGAAGCCATCGGGGCCCACGGCCTCCCGCAGCTTGCTCCACCTCGCCCGGACTAAGAGTCACTCGAAACGGATGCACCGCGCGCCTCAGCTATAGACGAGACACTGCCCTCATTCATTCTCACCAAGGAACTCCTACATCCCCAGCCTTTACCTAGTGAACGGAGAGATCATGGTTAATCAACTTCATCCTCCCGCCTCGGAATTGACGTAATGCATCTGGCTCCGCCCAATCACAACGCTTGGGGAGCACATGCGCTTTGGAGATTCGCCGCGGCGTAGGGTAATTTAACCTTTGAGGTCTGAGTGAAATCTTCCTGCTTAAGTCCTTTACCTTAAGTCTTCCGGAGGGAAATTCTGAGTAGTGACTTGGGTTCCATTGGTTTTCAGAAGAACTTAATTTACGCGGCAAAGCTGGGTGTCCTGGCATATTCCTGTTATCCCAGCACTTGGGAGGTGGAGGGAGGAAGCTCAGGAATTCAAGGTCACCTTCGAGTAGCCTACTTGACACTTTCTCGAAAAACAAAAATAAATGCTGCAGCTGTCAAGAGTATCATAAAGAGCGATGTGATGTTGATATAATTCCAGTACTCGAGAGGCAGAGGCAGGCGGATCTCTGTGAGTTCGAGGCCAGCATGGTCTGCAAAATGTACTTCCAGGACAGGCTCCAAAGCTACAGAGAAACCCTGTCTCAAACCTCAAACACACACAGAGAGAGAGAGAGGGAGGGAGGGAGGGAGGGAGGGAGGGAGGAAGGGAGGGAGGGAGGATGAGAATGATGGGGAGCAGTTATCAGTTTGTTTTTTTTAAAAAAAAAAAGAAAGAAAGAAAGAAAAAGAAAAAGTGGGGCTGCAGAGATGGCTCAGTGTTTAAGAGCATTGCCTGCTCTTCCAAAGGTCCTGAGTTCAATTCCCGACAACCACATGGTGGCTCACAACCATCTGTAATGAGGTCTGGTGCCCTCTTCTGGCCTGCCGATATACACACAGACAGAATATTGTATGTATAATAAATAAATAATTTAAAAAAGAGAGAGAGAGAGAGACACCTACACAGCTAGTTACTCTGCCTACCAACTAGTAACCACAGTTAACACAACTAGGAACCTACAATTTTACCAATAGTGCTAAGTCTATCAACTGGGGACTTAGGGACTGGAGATGGAATTTGGTTTTGTTTTTTTTGTTTATTTAGTTTAGGTTTTTTGTTTTTTGGTTTTTTTTAAATTTTGGTTGGGAACTTTCTTTTTAGATAGGGTTTTAATATGTATGTAGTTCAGACAGTCCTGATCCTCCTCAACCCTTCTGCCTCAACCTCCTAATTGCAGGGGTCACAAGGTTCACATCATCACACCTATCAAGAACAGCGACTTTGACTCTTACCTCATGAAAAAGAATTCTCGACAAAGTGCACACCTAAATGTAAAAAGTACAACTCTTTGAAAACAAACAAAAAAGCACAACTCTAATAGCGAACTAACTTGGCCATAGAAAGCAAAAGTAGTTCATGGCGGAACACAAATACCAACTCTAAAGGAAAAAACTGATAAAAATTAACATAGCAGGACTATGAAGAGGCAGGCAAACCTCTGTGAGTTTGAGACTAGTTTGGACTACTTAGGGAGTTTCAGGACAGCCAGGACCACAGAGAGACCCTGCCACAAAATGTAATAATAAACAATTGGGAATAGAGAGATGGCTTAGCAGTTAAGAGGATCTGGGTTGAATTCCCAGCACCCGTAAGGCAGCTCATAACTGTTTATCTGAAACTCCAGTTTCAGATGATCTGACACCTTCACTCAGATATACAAGCAGGCAAATGAGTACACAGGAAATAAAAATAAATTAATTTAAAATAATAATAATACACAATTAAGAGTGAAAATGCAAAAAGATTTATAATATCTGGAAATAAATTTTATTTAAAAAGATACAAAGCTTGCAAATAAATCATTTCATTTCCATTGTTGCATATTCATTATAGAAGAGATGAGGTTACATGAAGATATTTTTTTTTTTTGGTTTTTTTGAGACAGAGTTTCTCTGTAGCTTTGGAGCCTGTCTGGGAACTAGCTCTTGTAGACCAGGCTGGCCTAAATCTCACAGAGATCTGCCTGCCTCTGCCTCCTCGTGCTGGGATTAAAGGTGTGCGCCACCACCGCCTGGGTACATGAAGATATTTTCATAAAAGTTTATAATGTGTTGTGGGCCCAAGGCTCCAAATTAACACAAGTAGGCACATAAGGTTTCTTCAAGGCAAGATTTAATACAGGTGCAGTGGTGGCGCACTCCTTTAATCCCAGCACTCTGGAGACAGAGGCAGGCAGATCTCTGAGTTTGAGGCTAGCCTGGACTACAAGAGCTAGTTCCGGGACAGGCCCCAAAGCTACAGAGAAACCCTCTCTCGAAAAACAAAACAACAACAGTGAAAAGATTTAATACAGGGCAGTGCAAAACAAAACAAGAAAACTAATCAATCAGGGGCACAAAACAGACTCAGGAGCTGAACTATGACCCCAAATGCCAGTTGAAGCAAGTATTTAAGCACAAAAAGTCACAAACATTAGTGTCAACCTTCAGTTACAATTTTACACCAATCAGAATTCAAAGATTAGAGGCTTTCCTTAAGTGTTTCATCATGGTCAGCTGACAGACAATGCAAGTTTTTCAATCCAGCCAATCAAATTCATTTGTTCTTTTTTTGTTTGTTTGTTTTTTGTTTTTCGAGACAGGGTTTCTCTGTGGTTTTGGAGCCTGTCCTGGAACTAGCTCTTGTAGACCAGGCTGGTCTCCAACTCACAGAGATCTGCCTTCCTCTGCCTCCCAAGTGCTGGGATTAATCATTTGTTCTTTTTGTTGTTAGGAAGCGTCATCATGTTTCTAGAGAACAAAGAATGTGTAACAGGCTATTTCTGTTGTTGAGGGGGAGCTGGTTAGCTATTGGGGAGTCTTTGGCTCCCCCAGAGTTGGGAAACTTGAACTTTGTTTTCCCTGCAAGCAAAATGAGACAGGACTCAGGGCAAAATGCTTTTGCCTGTTGCCAACAAATGTGCTTTGAGTATATTCCCCTCCATTCTCTGTACCCTGCCCTTCCTTATCTCCCTATCATAATGTAATTAACTGTGTATGTCTTTCCACAGCTATCGTTCCTAATTAACCAATTATGTTTAAATTAAAATCCTTACAATTATCCACAAAATCTGGAAATGTAGTAGAATACTTATGTTGATATTGTTTGTTTTATTAGTTTTATTTTGTTGCCTAGGCTGTACTCAGTGAACTCAAGCCATCCTCCTGCCTCAGCCTCCTGAATAGTTGGAGATAGATAGATAGATATAGATACTTTATATATAATATTACACATGCACACATATCTATATATCACCATGAGCAGCTGGAAAAAATTTATTTTCAAATATATGTTAGCTACATTTTCAAATATGTTCCGTATCTTTCCCTTTGACATATCCACAGAAGTTTATGTGACCTCATGGCTTCTCTTCACAGCTTTGAAAACTCTATACTCATGTTTGCGAGTTCAGAATGATCCATAATCATTTGGAAAGATTGATTCTGTCTACCAAACCTTAGTGAACCCACGTTTCATTCCTGCTTAAAGACTGTTCTAGATGCAAAACAACAAATTTCAGTGTACTTTGCAGTCCATTTGAATTGGATTTATCACATGCAAGAATTAGAACTTGAACTTTCCAGCCAGGATGTTACACAAATAGACCTCACTGGTGAGGGGTCAACATAACCTTCTGTAGAAACAGGACAGGGGACTGTAATTTCCAAGAAGCTGGACTAAATACATTTTTTCTATTTATCCCATTGTGCATAAATCACACCCTGCACATCATCAGAACTAAAAGGGAGGGAAAAGATAGACCAACTACAATCTCGGCCCCTATAGAACATGGTGGCTTCATGTATCCCAGACGAGCTACTGGAGGAATCGGCCACTGAAAGAGGCTGGCAAGCACAAAGTCCCAGGAAAAAACCTGTTCTCTCTGGCAAAGGACCAGGAAAGCAGCAACTTAGAAAGGAAAACAACTAGCAGACAATGACAATTCAGTGCTTTCCAAAACCATGAAGAAGCCTCAGCCCTCGTCCACGCTTGCTCAGAAGAAATCCCAGAGTTCCTCCGATGCCACTGCTTCCTCTTCCACAGGTAGTCTCAGGGAAGGACACGTGGCAGGCTGGGACTTCCATTCCCAGTGGACTGTAAGGGGATTCTTATCCAATGGTGTCAGTGGACTGGTCAACAAGGGAACCTAGGCTTCCATTCCCACTTAGATGTAAGGAATCACCCCTCCCCCTTCTCTCAGTGTGACGTCAGCAGTAGCCAAGTAGAGAGTCAGGACTTCCATCACTCCTTACTGGCAACAAGCCCACTTTCCACAAATGGGAAGAGGCAGGCAGGAAGCAATAACTAAGTACTCTTTCCCCTCCCCTCCCAACCAACGGGGTGTCAGTGGAGGTCTATTGGGAGCTTGGACTTCTATTTGTACAAAACAGTAATAAAGAGTTCCTCTAGGTGTCAGTGATGTGGAACATATAGACTTCCACTCCCTTCTGCCAATAGCAAAAAGGCATAAAATTCCCCTGCCAAAGTAATGTCCAGCTTAAATGCAAAGTGGAACTAGGATTCAGAATTTATAAACTCAGAAGGCCAGGTTTCTGTCAAAAACCACTCCCTTTAGGCCAGGGTAATAGCACAATGGTGGAGCTCTTGTAAGCATGGGCAATGCCCTGAGTTTCATCCACAGCATGAGAAAGAAAATTAAAAAGCATACATTTTTTAAATCAAGAAACTGAACCCTTTTCTTTTCAAATGTCTGTGTGTATGGTTGTCTCGCCGGCCTGGATGTCTATGCACCACTTATGTGCCAGGTGCCCAGGGTCACCAGAAGAAGGCATCTCCTGAGACTGGATTACAGATGAGTGTGAGCTGCCATATGGGTGCTGGGAATTGAACTTGGGTCCTCTGGAAGAGCAGCCAGTGCTCTTAGCCACTGAGCCGTCTACTTAGACTTCCAAGAAACAGAACTCTTAGATGTAGCAAAGACAGTGCAAAAGGGAAGCTTATGGCACCAAACACTTAGAAGACTCGTTGTCAGATAATCTTTTTGTACACTGTGAAGATGTGTCTCTGCCAACGCACCATCTGATTGGTTTAATAAAGAGCAAAACAGCCAATAGCTAAGTGGGAGAGGATAGATGGGACTTCCAGGAAAAGATAGGAAATCTGGGAAGAAGAGAGCTGAGATTCACCAGCCAGACACTGAGAAAATGGGACACATGGTGCTGAGGAGAAATAATGAACCACATGCAGAATGTAGATTAATATAAACAGGATAAGGCCAAGCTCTTATAATTAATAAGAAGTCTCTGTTTTATTATTTGGGAGCTAGTGGTCCAAAGAAAGAATGACTACAAAGTCTCAAATCTAATGAGTTTAGATATTACAAGAATCAGAAGAAAGCAGGAAGAAATAAAGACAAAAATCAATGACATTCTCCAAGTGTGATAGTTAACATTTGTAGTCTCAGCCTCATTGGGAGGTTAAAGAAGATTGCTATGAATTTGAAGCTAGTCTGAGCTAGAGAATGGGTTCTCAGCCCTCCTCAGCTATAGAGTGAACCTGTCTCAAAAACAAACAAATAGGGAAATTCATGGGATTTAAAACAGAAAAAAATGGAATATGTGCCTAGACTTATGAGGTCATAAGGTCTTACATCAAATCAAAGCCCCTCAAAAGAAAACTTGGATAGGCAGTGGAGGCACATGACTGTGATTCTGGCACTTGGGAGGCAGAGGCAGAGGCAGGCAAATCTCTGTGAGTTTGAGGCCAGACTGGTTGACAAAGCAAGTTCCAGGACAGCCAGAACTACACAGAGAACCCCTCTCAGAAAAATAAAAGAAGAAAGAAGAAGAGGTGTAGCACCTGCACTATAGAACAGTTCACGGGCTGGGAAAGGGCTGGAGATTTAAACACGTACACACACAGACACGGGGACACGGATCATCCTTGAAACAAGAACTTTATTGTGCTCCAGGGAAGCTTACATAGGGATCCTTAACTGACAGCCACGCCCCAACTCTTGGGATTTTCCCAGGGTGGGAAGTCTGCTGGAAACCCTAAACCAATTATACAGTGGGATTACCCACAGACTTTTTCCTTTCTTCATTCGCTGCTACTGCTAACCCACCTCCCTTCCTTTCCTTTCATACGTTTTATTTGAATCACATGCATGTTGGAGTGTTTGTGTGGGAATAGGTATAGAAGTGCGGTACCATCAGAGACCAGAAAAGGACTACTATCCCAAAGTCTCTCTCAGCCAGGTCGGCTCCACCAGGGGGACACCGACCGATCTGGGGGAATGGGCCTCCCAATGCCGCTGGGAGAAAGCCACTAGCAAATTTCTGGGCAGGCAGAGCCAAGAACCGCAGTGGCTCCTAGCACCGCCACCACCTTCTGGGCCTCTCCGCGAGCACTCACAGCAGTCGGCTGCCTCCCTTGCAAAGCTCTGCTCCAGCCGCCTTCTGGCCCAAGCAGTGCTTGCTCCAGGGAGCTGAGCAGGACTCCAAACCCAGCCACCGCTGCCGCCTTTCCCTGCCGCCTCAAAGGCTGTTAACAGCGCTCATCACAGCAGCCGCCCACAGCGTCCCCCTCAGCCCCACAAGCTCCAGTAGGAAATTTGGGCGTAGTTCTCTCTCCAGACTACTTCCTGCTGTTTATTGGACGAAGTATGTTTGTGGGCCCTTCATGGAGACCTTCAGGGGTCTGCTCTTATCTCCAGTCATAAAAGAAAACATAATAATTTAAAAAAAAAACCCACTAACATACATCTGTAGGCCTCCAATTCACCCTGCCGCCTCCTCTTTATTACTTTCCTGCTGGCCAGCCTTCTTCCAGAGGGCATTCCTCAGAAAATCTCTAGTTCCCCATCTTAGCGATGCCTCCTGCTGTGGCGCCTGCACCACTGGAACCGCTACCAGGCAAGAGCCAGGGAATTGAAATGCATATGCCCATTTTCAATCCACCCTCAACATTCCCGAGGGTGATCTCTCAGCCTCTCCCTAGCTCCCGATCTCGCTGGGGGCCTCCACCTGTAGTGTCTGCACTACAGGACGGTTTTGAGGCAGGAAAGGCGCTGGAGATTTAAACACACACAGACAGAGACAGGGGAACACGAGTCATCCTTAAAACAAAGATGCCCCCTTTATTGTTAGCTTATATAGGACTCTGGCTAAGCCCCAGCTCTTGGGAACTTTCAGCTGCAAGCCACCAGAAACCACTCCCCTGCCATCAGGGTCTCATGCTCAGAGCAGCTGCGGGCTGCTCAGAGCAGAAGAAAACAAGTTGTTAACAGGAAATTCAGGGTCTGGTGGTCTGCAGTCCCCAACACCTGCGCTGATGGAAAAGCCAAGAATCTGGTAGTTCAGTCTGTGAGGCTGGATGTCTCAGCAATCTTAACTAGTGCTGGGGTCCTGTAGGATTCTTAGAGAGCTGCTGGTCTTCAGTTTACATTGAAAACCTAAAGAAGCTGAACTTAGAACCTGCTCACAGCAACAAGATAGGTGAACTTGCCAGCAAGAGTGGAAGCAGGCAGGCAGAAAGGCAAAGCTTCCTCTCAAGTCTCCTTTTATCTAGGCTGCTATCAGAAGGTGTGACCCTGATTTAGGGTGAGTCTTCAAATAACGGAGTGCCTAGCAGATTGGGTGGGGCCTAGTTAATTTCAGAGGCAGTCAAGTTGAGAACCAAGATTAGCTATCACATTCTCCAACGAGGCCCCAGGAGATGCAACAGCTTTAGGGACAGAGTAAGAGAGATTATTTTTGCCCTAAATAGCTCTGTGCTCCTATTCAGCATGAAGCAGAGTTTTACAGGACGATCCTCTGAGCAAGCTGCTACTATTCTCAGTTCACATGGACCCGCTTAAAAACAGTCATCCATTCAAAGTTGGGACTGCAGACTGTTGATGCTTCCTCATGAGGGGATGGGAAAGGTCATGAAACCCTCACCTGAATATCAGCCACCCTCCCAACAAGTTGTATGCAATTCTGCCTTGGGACTTGTGAGGAAGAACTAGGATATATAGGTGTGTAAGAACTAGGAAAGGGGCCGGGCGGTGGTGGCGCATGCCTTTAATCCCAGCACTCGGGAGACAGAGGTAGGCGGATCTCTGTGAGTTCGAGGCCAGCCTGGTCTACAAGAGCTAGTGCCAGGACAGGCTCCAAAGCTACAGAGAAACCCTGTCTAGAAAAAACTAAAAAAAAAAAAAAAACTAAAAAAAAAAAAAAAAAGACTAGGAAAGGGGTGTTGACAGGGGTTTCTGTCCTACCCGATTCCACAGTTGTTAAGTCCCAAAGAAATCACACAGAGGTCTACATTAATTATAAACTGATTGGCCTAGTAGCTCAGGCTTCTTATTAAAATTCTTACATCTTACATTAACCCATTATTCTTGTCCGTGTTAGCCATGTGGCTTGGTACCTTTTTCAGCGAGGCAGTCACATCTTGCTTGCTCTGTGTGTGTCTGGATGACAACTGTGGACTGAAACTTCCCTCTTCCCATTGAGGGAAGTTCCATCTATGGGGCCGGGGGTTAACCATCACCCCTGCAGGGCACAGGCTTTCCAGTGTGGCTGTTTTAAAGTCACCAACTCTCCTTCCAGGAACCCCTGTGTGGGGCACACACAGATGAGAGTCTATTCCACCTTGCCTGAGGGTTGGAAAGTTCGGTCTTATTTTTGCTCTTTCAGAGTTGTTGACAACAGTAGGTTGTTGGCTACAAAAAGAGATATCCTGACCTAGAGTGTGGGTACTTGGTGTCTTGAACATTAAGATGGTCCATAGGGGTAGATCCGCTCCACACAGATCAAAGGTCAGAGAAGTCAAGCCTATGCCTGTGCTCCTTCATTTAAGATAGGAGGTTTGACAGAAGGAGTGGCTACCTGCAGGATACTTGGTCTAGGATGTGTTTACTGCCTCAAATATCAAGTGTTCTACTCAGGAATTAATGGCTTGATGTCTCAAAGTATTGAAGCAAGTAACTGTTCTGGTGTCCTCTGTGTCACGTGAAAGCAGTCTTTTCCCTTCTTCCCCTCTTTTGTGTTGGGGTAAAAATTGTATGAAAAATAAACGTGGGGGCTGGAGAGATGGCTCAGTGGTTAAGAGCATTGCCTGCTCTTCCAAAGGTCCTGAGTGCAATTCCCGGCAACCACATGGTGGCTCACAACCATCTGTAATGAGTTCTGGTGCCCTCTTCTGGACTGCAGACATACACACAGACAGAATATTGTATCCATAATGAATAAATAAATAAATATTTAAAAAAAAGAAAAATAAACGTGGGTAGACTCAGAGCTCAGAATTCAGCATCAGGATTCGCTGAGTTGCCCTCCTGGTACTATCCTGTGTCTCTGTGTTTCTTTCTTATTTCTGCTCTCCTACCTAACATTTCCTTCTTTTTCTTTTTTTTAAAAAAAATGTATTTGAGGCTTCTCCATGAGGAGTTTCTCTCCAGGCATTCGTAGATCGGCTTACTACAAATTCTCAACTCGGATTTTGGTCATGCTGGGTGGTATTTAGGTTTCTTCTTCTTTTTTTATTTTATTTATTATGTATACATGTATGCCCGCAGGCCAGAAGAGAGCACCAGATCTCATTACAGATGGTTGTGAACCACCATGTGGTTGCTGGGAATTGAACTCAGGACCTTTGGAAGAGCAGGCAATGCTCTTAACCACTGAGCCATCTCTCCAGCCCCTTGGTTTCTTTTTTTTTAATGGTTTATTTAACTTTATTTTATGTGCATTGGTGTGAGGGTGTCATATCCCCTGCAACTGGATCTTCAGACAGTTGTGAGCTGCCATGTGGGTGCTGGGAATTGAACCCAGGTCCTCTGGAAGAGCAGTCAGTGTTCTTAACCACTGAGCCATCTCTCCAGCCCCCTACCTAACATTTCTAATCCTCATACCCCTACCCTGGAACATACGAACCTGCTGTGACTGGACTGTGGCAGATGTCACCCCAAAAGGTGACCTACGACGCCCCGACCCATGGCTCTGTGAGTAAGCCTACTCATCGATTACCCCCAGGGGCGCTCTAGTGGAATCAGGCTTTGGTTTGTCATTGGGACCTTGAATGGGGTAGGGGCAGATGTTGCTTAGCATTCCCTACAAAGCCCACAGTGAAAATTTTTAGAACAAGCAGTCCCAGGAAGGCTGATCTGCTTTGATCTGCCAAAGGAATCAAGGAGAAAATTCTCTTGGGGAAGTTGAGACAAATAAGCTTAGGGAATAGTTTAGCCACCAGGGACTCTGCCTAATTTGGCCTATGTACATGCCCTCTTCTAACAATGTTCTTGGCAGCCTAGAACACTTAGCCACATGCACTACACTCACACACACACACACATGCACTACACTCACACACGCGCACACACACACACACATACACACACACACACACCCTTCAAACAATCTATCTAGTAACTTGTTAGCAACCTAGGGAATTCACCTGTGTCAGGCTGCACACACATCTCATTCTAAACAATAGAAGTTTCTCTTTTCCTTAATCATTAAGATTAGACAGATTTTATTTCGTTATCTCCACTTATGTCCAGGCATAAGAGGAGGAAGTCAATCCGGCCTGAATTAGTGTGGAATGTACAGGTAAACTGGGTCCTCACGGTGAACTATTAGGGGAAATCACGTATCCACCGTTCTATGCCCATCACACGTGACTGGAAGCAGATTGGAGGACACTGTGATAGCATGATAGTCTCTGAGCGTAACAACCGTCGTCATCATCATCAGAACAGCTGTGACCACTCAAGAGCTCAGGACTGTTGGCTGACGCTCGCCACAGAGGGAACAGGGGGAGAGTGCGTGGACTCTCACCTGAGTCAACAGCGGCCGTGGAAAACAAAGTTTTGTTAATGATTAAGCATGGAGTCAAAAAAGTGGTGTCCAGCAAGCAGTCCTTCTTCATATGGTTATAAAGACAGAAATCTCACTTCATTATATGTCCAAACTGCTATGACCCAACACATACATCATGTCCAAGAGAAACCATTAGTCCTAAAGTAAACTGCTTTACAGCTCCATCTGTCGTATATTTGGTCCTTCCTCTTCCCAGTAACTGGTGTGCCCATCTGTGTAAAGACGAGGCCAAAAATAGAAAGCAAAATTCTGTATTTTAGCAGTGGGATTCCAACCATTTGAAGCCTGAGGACAGCATGACTTCTTTTATTATAAAGATTATTTTGTAACCTCAGTTGTTCCAGAATTCACTGTGTAAATCAGTTGGCCTTGGACTCAAAGAGAACTCTGCCTCCTGAGAGCTGGGACTAAAGGTGTGTGTCACCATGCCCAGTCATGGTGATTTGGCTTGTTTTGTTCATCTAGACAGAGGTTCTCTGTGTAGCCCTGGCTATTTTGGAAACTTTTTTGTTTTTCTGCAGGTGTGTGTGTGTGTGCTGTTTCAAGACAGGGTTTCTCTGTGTAGCTTTGGAGCTTGTCTTGCACTAGCTCTGTAGACCAGGGTGACCTCGAACTCACAGAGATCCATCTGCTTCTGCCTCTCAAGTACTGGGATTAAAGGTGTGTGCCACCACTGCCCAGCTGTTCTGGAACTCTTTAATATATGTACATCAGGCTAGCATCAAACTCAGAGACTGCCTGCCTCTGCCTCTTAAGGGCTAAGATTAAAGGTGTGCAACACCACACCCAGCCATAGTGACTTCTAGTGTCATAAATGACATTTAGAATCCCTAATTTTCCTTGTCACCTCACTGAATGGCCAGTTTCAGGGAGATCTCAAGTTAGTGAGTTAAGTTGAACTTTAATTTGTAAATATTAAGCAAAAATAGCCCAAGTGACTTCTGTTAACTGCTATACAAGGACCCTTTTACTCCTAGTAGTGTGGTTTTCTTTGTTCACAGTATCCCAGAGTGGTGGCCTGAGCGGTGGTGGCGGGCCATGTGGCGGCAGACAGTGGGCCCCAGGCAGAGACGGCTGCTGGTCCCCAAGCAGGGAGACACATGGCGGGTGGGCAGAAGACAGAAACATGGATAGACATGCAGGGTGAGGTTGAATGTTTATTCGGGGGTTATGGAGGAGGAAGGGTGAAGGGGGGGACAGAGAGAGAGGGAGAAAGAGAGAGAGAGAGAGAGAGAGAGACAGAGAGAGACAGAGAGAGACAGAGAGAGACAGAGAGAGAAGGAGGAGGAGGAGGAGGAGGAGGAGGAGGAGGAGGAGGAGGAGGAGGAGGAGGAGGAGGAGGAGGAGGAGGAGGAAGAAGAGACAAAGAAGGGGGGGAAGCAGAGAAGTGTGGAGAGAGGCAGAAGCGAAGCTGCCTCTCCAAGAGGAAGATGGAAAAGAGGAGTGAGCTCAGGCCAGAAGCTGAAGATCAGCCTGCCTCAGCGGATGGGGGAGGGAGTGGGCGTGGCTTGTCTCTTAAAGGGACCAAAACCATAACATTTTATTATTGTTTTTAAAAATCTTTCTGTTAGGTGCTGGAGAGATGGCTCAGTGGTTAAAAGCACTTATTGCTTTTGCAGAGGGTCAATGTTCTGTTCCCAGCACCCACATGGTGGTTCACAAGCATCCATAACCTCTTTTGACCTCAAAGGGCACCAGGCACACACATGGTACACATACATATATGGAGACAAAACATTTATACACATAAAAATTAAAAAAAAAATTTAGAGACCAGGTTTCTCTGTGTAGCCCTGGCTGTCCTGGAACTTGTTCTGTAGACCAGGCTGTTCTTGAACTCAGAGATCTGCCTGTCTCCACTTCCTGAATGCTGGGATTAAAGAAGTGCGTCACCACCAGCAGCTTTAAAATGTTTCGAAATCTTATTATTTTAAATTAATTTTGTTACCAAAATATTTTTTATATTTTATGCATATGTGGCATTTATATGTGTATATATATATAAATATTTATTTTACTTATGCATACAACTGCTTGCCTGTGTGTATATGCGTGCACCATTTGCATCAGATCCCCTGGAACTGAAGGTATAAATGGTTGTGAGCCACCCATGTGGGTGCTGGGAATTGAATTCAGGTCCTCTGCAACAGCAATCAGTGCTTTTAACCACTGAATCATCTCTCCAGCCCCGTGGCATTATAATTTGCTCCATTAGTTTTTCCTGTGTAATTCAGATTGTATGTGTGTAATTCAGATTGAATTCAGACCCTTGTATATGCTTAGCAAGCTCTCCACTGTTGAGTCACACAGCCGGCCTTACTTTTATTTTTGAGACAGCCACCTAGCCTGAATCTTGGTGTTTAGTCAGGTGTTTGTCTCAAGGGTTTTTGTGACAGGGACTATGTTGTACTGGCTGGTGGGTAGACACCGGGGCCCTAGATATCCTTCTTTCCTTTTAAAATAGATTTATTTAAGCCAGGCATGGTGGCACATACTTTTAACCCCAGAACTCTGGAGACAGATTCCCCTGGGACTGGAATTACAGTGGTGAAAATTGCTGGGAATTGAACTCGAGCTAGGCTCGATCCCCAGCCCTACCCAGGTCTTCTGGATCACACAAGCCCTCACTCTACAGCCAGATCTAAAGCCCAAAAGTCCCAGATCCCGAGGTGAAGGGCCGCCCAGTCCCCTCCTCCCTCCCACCCTCTCCAGCTCCAGCACCCTTCCTCCTTCCCGCTTTGCCTGTCGCAGCTAATCACGCCTGGGCGGTTGGGGGCGGGCTCTACCTGACTGCGCTCCCTTTGATTGGGCATCCGAGGGGGCGGGGCGGGGCAGGCTGTGCTAGGGAGAGCCTAGTGGAGCTCTGCCCTCTGCGCGCCAAGTTTGGGTTTCCCCGGTCGCGCGTGTCACGTGGGCTGTGGGCTGGTTCCCAGGGCACGTGCTGAGCTGTTGGGACTTGGCGGGTTGTTCCTGACAGCGCGCTGTGGCTTTCACGCTGGCGGTGGGACTCGGGTCGCTCTTCGCGCGCTCTCCAGGAACTAAGCGATCCACCTGCCTCTGCCTCCCTAGTGCTGAGATTAAAGGCCTGTGCCAACCCACCACCCTAACCCCTTTCAGAGAGGCCGGAAGCTCAGGCGTGTGAGTCCAGGTCCCGCTACCAAGTGAATTGGAGGTCATCCTGGACCACAGATTGAGACCTTCTCACAATCCATCCGTCTAATACTAGGTATGTAATGTCTAATCTTTGCGGTTGTTTCTTTTTGTTTTGTTTTTTGAGGTGGGGAGTACCAGGTAGCACGTGCTAGCCTCGAACTTGCTGCGTAGCCAAGGATGACCTTGAACTTCCTCCATCTCACCAGCGAGAGCTACCACTCCTGATTTATGGGGTGCCGGGGATGGAACCCCTTGATTTATACGTGTTAGTGAAGCTTCTGAGGTTTGGCTCTGGTTGTGTAAGCACTACCTTGGGTTTACTAGCACGTCCCTGTTTGTCTGCAGTATGTTACCCTGGTCTAGGAGACGGGTTGGGTTGTGGGGATCTTAGAGCTCAGTGCCTGTTTCAAGGTCTGGAAGTTAGGTGACCCTTGGTTAACTGAAACAAACACGAATGTGTTTGGTTGACTTCGGCAGTTGCTGGACTGGAAACACCAGTTTAGGTTCCCTACGGAATCCATTTTAAATTTTTTCCTTGAGGGAATGTCGAAGGGAGGTGAATAATTGTTACCCAGGGTTCTGGGAAGAACCAGAAGTAAACTAGAGCTCGGATTCTGGCTCATTTGTATGACCCTAGTTCGATAAAGTAACTCCGCAGAACACAAAAATTTATGTGCAAGACAAGGAAGGCCACCAAGCCTGGTCCTTGTTACAATTTAAAAGCAATAATAGTAGTAAATTAATATGGACTTTGGCAAACCTATAGACTTTAATTTAAAAAAAAAGCTGCTTGTTTTCCCGAGTTAGCCAAAAATGACAATTCCAGGCACACACCTTTAATCCCAGCCCTCAGAAAGACAGAGACAGGCGGACCTCTGAGTCCGAGGCCAGCCTTGTCTACAGAGAGAGTTCCAGGACAGAACAACCAGGACTGTTAAATTTCCACGGAGAAATCCTGTTCCCAAAACAAGCGGCCAGGTGGTGGTGGTACATGTCTTTAATGTTAACACTCAGGAGGCAGAGGCAGAGGCAGAGGCAGGCAGATCTCTGCTTGTTCAAGGCCAGCTTGGTCTACAGAGTGAGTTCCAGGATAGATTCTAGGGAGAGGAGTAGAAGCAAGAATAGACTGCTGAGTTGGGGGGCGGAAAGGAGGCCACCCTTGCAGTTCCCACCTAGGGCTGTCTTGGATCAGAAAAGTCATTGCATGTGGGCCAATGGGCAGCAAGTGAATCTGTGGACCAGAATGGGGGTGCTGGTGGTACCTAGATAGAGGTGGTGGGGACATGTTCTTCCTGAGGAGGACTGGACTGAATACACCTTGCCAAAGGATAAGAAAGAGTCCAGCTCTCCAGAGAAGAGCACTGAGCCTTGATGGTTAGGAGAGACTCCAATGGTTAGGAGAGACTCCGTTTCCGGCCTTCGGCAGTTAATATGTAATAAAGAGGTTGTTGCCCTTTAGGATTCCTGGAGCAAAGGTCCCAACCTGACTGGTAAAGGCTCGGTTCTAACTTACCAAGGGTCCAGAGAGGTGTCTGGATTTCCTGGGTGCTGATGTTGGGGGAAGAAACTCATGGGGTGCTTTGCATGCATTGCTGAGGTCACCCGTAAACTTCTCCTTCCCAGGGAGCTGCTACTGCAGCTGCAGAAGCAAACTGACTCGTCTGTGCTTTCTCATGTGTGGCCACATGTTTGTCTAATGATTCCATGCTGGTGTGAATATAACTACTCTGAACGTCCTAATTAGGAATTTTCTGTTTAAAGATGATTGACACTTCCTTTGTCTACCTCTTCCAGAGAGAGAGAGAGAGGGAGCCCTACTTTGGTCCTGGGTTGGGAGTGTGCCCTCCGGGAGAGTAGGCTCTTTGCTCAGGATTGGCTGTTCTCTGTTGGGGGTGTCCTTTCCACAGCAGACCTCCTGTCTTGGCCACCTCAGTTTTTCACCTATTTTGGGCCTTAGGTATTCAGTATTTATGTTGGTCTATGGTCATTCCCCCCCTGAGGAAGACCCATAAAGGCAGGTCGGCTCCCCCCCCCCCCTTGGATTTATCGACCACAGCACAAAAGAGTAGTAGGCAGTGGAAGGTCCTTAACTACTTGTCCTGTAAATAAAGTTTGCACACGTTAACAGAAAAGGACAGGAGGGCTGCCAGCCATTGTGTAAAGGAAGAGCTGTGGGTGCAGTGGGTTCGTTTTGCTTTGTTGCTTGTGTTTTTGAGACAGGGTTTCTGCGTATCCTTGACTGTCTTGGAACTCTTTGTAGCCCAGTATGGCACCTGCCTCAGCGTCCTGAGTGCTGAAATCACAGGCGTGCGCGACCGTGCCCAGACTGAATATGGTGTTTTTATTTTACATTTATGTACTTTATTTTATGTGCATGGCTAAACGTTTCGCACAACACAGCTTGGTGTTCAGTGCCTAGTTAGAGAGCAGCAAAGCTCCATGTGTGCTTCCGCGGAGTCTGAGAGAACTGTGTCCAGAACTGAAGATCGCAGGACTCAATTATAAAATGTTTACTGCCTGTGGTGGAACGTGCCCATAATCCTAGCACTTGGGAGGTGGAAGAAAGAGAAGTTCAAAGTCATTTCTAGCCACGTGCCGAGTCTAAGGCCAACCTGGACCATGTGAGAACAAAGCTATAAAGTGTGCTGCTGGGCATCTTGGAAGGAGCAGCCGTGGGGTTGCCTGTGTTCTCTGTTAATTTATGCTTACCCAGTGACAGACATTGGTAAGGAATGTGTACTGTTTCACAGGAACTGACCAGTTCTCTGCCAGTGGAATTGGTTTAAGTAAAGGGTCTGATTGATCATTTAGATGGAGATTACTTCTTCCAGTGTGCTGTGCTAGAAACCGTGGGAGATTAGAAAAGACCCATGTTTAGCTGGCAGTGCAGGGTTCCGTGGAGAACCCCACCTAGGAGGCTTGGAAGGAGGAGGCTCTAGGGCAGAGCTTTGGAATGAGGAGAATCAGGTCCGAAGTTAAGGAAGGAGCCCCAACTGGCTTCCAGGGATTTATGCTCTTGTCCACACACACACACACACACTCCCCACTCCGGGGGCTCGCTGGAGTCGACGTTGGGACCCACGTGTGTTTTCCCTGTTTCACACAGGAACCACTGCAGTAGCCGACATGGACATCACCCTGTGGTCATCTCATGAGAAGATGTTGACACAACCCCTCAAGGACAGTGACGCCGAGGTGAGACTCGGGCCCCTTCCCAGGCTTTTACATCTACGGCCTTGTTTAGATCATGGTGGTTTTTTGTTGTTGTTGTTGCTTTGTGGGGATTTTGTTTGGTGCTGTGAGGGGTGGAACTAGGGCCTCACCTGTTAGTCGGGTGTTCACTGCTGTACTGCATTCCTGGCCTCGAAATTGCTCCTTACCATGGACCCTGAGTGGACTGTGTACAGACAGCCTTGTAGAGTGACGGATGGGGCTGGGGTACAGTGTGGTGGCGGAGCATTTTCTTTCCCAACTACATCTCCAGCACCACCACGGGAGCAGATGGAGAAGCTGTGGTTGATAGTCCTTTGGGGGTAAATGTAAGTATTTCTGAGCTCAGTGCTTGGTGCTCTAGAAAACAGGAAAAAGGTTGGCCCTTCCTTTACACTGCCCAGGAACAGACACACTCAGATGCCCTAAAGCAATTTGGTTTTATAACATTTTTATTGTTTCTTTTTTTTTTTTAATATTTATTTATTTATTATGTACACAATATTCTGTCTGTGTGTATGCCTGCAGGCCAGAAGAGGGCACCAGACCCCATTACAGATGGTTGTGAGCCACCATGTGGTTGCTGGGAATTGAACTCAGGACCTTTGGAAGAGCAGGCTCTTAACCTCTGAGCCATCTCTCCAGCCTTTTATTGTTATATTATTCAGTCTACAGTTCAGTGTTTTAGCATATAATGGTTCTTTTTTTTTTTTTTTTTTTGGTTTTTTTCGAGACAGGGTTTCTCTGTGGCTTTGGAGCCTGTCCTGGAACTAGCTCTGTAGACCAGGCTGGTCTCGAACTCACAGAGATCCGCCTGCCTCTGCCTCCCGAGTGCTGGGATTAAAGGCGTGCGCCACCACCGCCTGGCCCATATAATGGTTCTTGATTTATGCCGTAGTTATGTTTTAATAAACCCACATAAGTTGAAAATGGGCCAGACTGCACTGAATCTGCTTCGTACCTGTCACATGTCCAGGCGTGGCGGTGTGGAGCATGACGGTTAGGAGTGTGTCCCGTCGTGGGTTCACTGGGCACTGTGGCTTGCTGCCCCTGCCCAGCATCAGGAAGGGAGATCAGAATCTCTCTAGCCAGGGAAGGAGACTGTTCAAAGCTGGAAGTGGCATTTCCAGGTGCCCCGTGCTTTGCCTCTCTCAAAAGCTGAGAAATAGACTGTCCACTAGCGTCTGCACTCGCAGTGACGTGCAGACATTTTTATACCCGGGAATCCATGAGCAGCTACCCCATTCTCCCCAGATTTCCCACCCCAGGCAGCCATTAGTGGAGTTTTCGTTCTGCTGTATTTGCTCACATGTTTTTTGGAATAAGGTTCGCAGAGATAAGAACTTAGTAATACGTAAGGATAGAATTGAAAATTAACTGGGGGAGGTGGTTATGCCTTTAATGCTGGCAGAGAGGCAAGTGGATCACTGAATTAGAACCCAGCCTGGACCTTATTCCAGGCCAGTCTAGGCACATAGTGAGACCCCATCTCAGCAAACAAACAATAGAAATCAGGTGTACTAAAGCTAACTGAGGGTGACCCTGAGCCTCTGGTCATCCCACCTACACTCCCAGATGTTGAAATTACAGACTCAGTGCCAGCAAGTTCTGTTTGTTCAATTTGTTTTAAATTTATTTTATGTTGCTGTTTTCCTAATTAGTTAAACTTCTGATCCTCCTTCACAACCCAAGGGCTGAGATTTCGGGCATGTGCCACCCTCCCCAATTTAACAATGCTGAGGATCAAACCCAAGGGACAACGCATGCTAGATAAGCACATTAGCAACTGAGCTACGCTCCAACCCCATGCCTGTTTCCTTCTGATAAGGTTTACAACATTATTAAAAAAGAGAGCAACCGGCAGAGGGTTGGATTGGAACTGATTGCCTCGGAGAATTTTGCCAGCAGAGCTGTGTTGGAGGCCCTGGGATCTTGCTTAAATAACAAATACTCCGAGGGGTATCCAGGCCAAAGGTGAGTGAGTCGTCCTAAGACCCTGCTCTGACCATTTTGTTTTTATTTCTTGTTTGTGGTTCCGGCTGACCTTGAACTCACTGCATAGCCCAGGCTGACAATTCTGCCTCAGCCTTCCAAGTGCTATTGCAGTTGGAATTTACAGTGTCTGGCTTTCAACTAATATGTAACTTTCAAAAACCTGTAGCTCCCCAGTTACAGGCTTGTCTTCTCTTCTTGTTCTCTGGTGTAACTCCTCCAGCTCTCTGCTGGGTGGGATTCTGTGATCTTCTCAGAGCAGTCACACTCAGCAGTCCCTGTGTAAGACCTGTGTAGCATAGGCTGTCCTCGTCCCTCTGAGTTCACGTGGTCGGAAGCAGGCTCGTCTATGAGAGATGCGGTCCAGGCGCTAGGAAGGGTCATTGTCCTGTAAGAAAGCTACAGAGTGACTTTTGTTCTGAGAACCTTTATATCTGGGATGTGAGGGGGGAAAAAAAGCCTGTATCCCTTCTCTGAAATGCTTACAATCAGAAGTGTTTTTAATTAAAATATCTACTTGATTCTTTGGTTAAGCATTCTATATCTGAAACTAGTGCTTCAGAACTTGAAACTTTGGGTGTTTTGTTTTGTGAGTCTTACTATGTAGCCATATAATGTGGTGTGTGGACCAGGTTGGCTGCAAACTTGTGTTGATCCTCCTACCTGTTTTTGAAGTGGCGGCTTTGCAGGAACACATCACTATGCCTAATCTTTTTTGGTTTTGCTGGGAGTTGAATTTAGGACTTTATGTGCTCAGGCAAGTCTCCTCCACTGACTTACACACTCACCACCTTGAATCCGATTTCTTGAGTCAGAATCTCACTGCATAGCATAGGCTGGCCTCATGCTTCTAAGTTCAAGTGGTCTTCTGTGTGTCTGTCTATTACATCCATCATCAGACTATGTGTCTGTCTGTCTGTCTGTCTGTCTATCTATCTATCTATCTATCTATCTATCTATCTATCTATCTTGTCATTTTAAGGCAAAATACAGAAGTTGACAGTGGTTTTTGCACATGTATGCATTTGTTCCAGTGGAAATGGGGAAAGGGTGGATCCTGTAGAGACCACAATTCTGTCATGAGATACCCTTGTTTCTTTTCCCTCCCTTTCTTTTTTTTTCTTGGGACAGGGTCTTTGTATATAGATAGCACCAGCTTCCTCCTGCTTCTGCCTCCCAAGTGCTGGGAGCTGTGCCCACCAGACCTGGCCTAGCTACTACTATGTCACTGGATCTTCACAGCAGCCTTAGAGCAGGACTCACTTCCCCCACCATACTCTGCCCACCCTTTGGCATCTTTGACCTCCGCTAGGCACAGAAACTGGACCTAGAATGTGTGTGGACCTTGCTTGTCTTCGCAGGTATTATGGTGGGACCGAGTTCATTGATGAGCTAGAGACACTGTGTCAGAAGCGTGCTTTGCAGGCCTATCATCTGGATCCTCAGTGCTGGGGAGTCAATGTCCAGCCTTATTCAGGTGATTGTTGCATGCACATAGACCCTGGGTAGCTCCTTAGGCCTAGCTCGATGGGTTACAGCCACCAAGTCAAGTCCCACAGAAGCCTTCTCCTAAGTAACAGAGAATCTGTGCATTCATCCCCATTGCCCTTGGACTTAGCTCTACACTCCCCTTCCAAGTAGCATTCTGCCCTGGAACTTACAATCGGTGAAATTAAGGCAGCATTACTTTCTAAGGCTCAAGAAAATCGTGGTGATAACCTCCCAAGTGATTGTTGAACTGTGTAGCCAAGCTCCCGGATGCCCCTTTGTGCCTCGTGGGTAGAAATACTCAGGGCCTCTCTGTTCTCCCTGTTTCAGGCTCCCCTGCAAACTTCGCTGTGTATACTGCCCTGGTAGAGCCCCATGGGCGAATCATGGGCTTGGATCTGCCAGATGGAGGTCATTTGACTCATGGCTTCATGACAGACAAGAAGAAGATCTCTGCTACATCTATCTTCTTTGAATCTATGCCTTATAAGGTAGGGGTGTGTGTGTCTCCTCAGAACTTCCCTTGTGCGTTGGTACCTGTGGGGATAAGTCATTGCATTTACACAGCACTGCCGCAGCCTCTTCTACTGGATCTCACTTCCGTGTCCCAAGGACTCCTCAGGCTCGTGGCACACTGTGGACAACAAGGAAGAGGGAGTTAAGGTTTGGGCCAAGGCTATAACATGGTGGAAGCTATGACTGAGGAAGGGATCAGATAGCCAGCCCCCTAGCAGCAGCTGGTGGCACAGGTCTGCCTTCACCAAGGTCAGTGGGTACAAGTATGGCAATGTCCCCACCTCCAGCATCAATACTAGCAGCTTCACCATTAATAGCCGTAGGCCTGTACAGCCCAGCCCTGTAGCCCACCGCTACCCTATTTCACAGACTGTTCTCAGCCATTATTATGACCATGTGCCCCATTGGAATTAGTTCCATTAGAGCCAGTGCCCACAGCAAATGTTTGTGTGGGGTGTGTGTAGGCGTGTGACTCTTTGTATTATCAGATGAACCCCCAAAATGCAAATAGGGGGTTGGGAATATAGTTCAGTTGATAAAAGTACTTGCCTATCATGCACAAAATCCTAGGTTCAGCCGGGCGGTGGTGGCGTGTGCCTTCAATCCCAGCACGCGAGAGGCAGAGGCAGGCAGATCTCTGAGTGAGGCCAGCCTGGTCTACAGAGCTATTTCCAGGACAGGCTCCAGAGCTACAAAAAACCCGTCTCGAAAAACTAAACACAAACAAACAAAACCCCTAGGTTTGATCCGCAGCCCTGCAAGAGTGGGACTTCCACCTAATGTAGTCCCAGCCCTTAGAAGGTAGTTATAGGGGTTTCAAAAGTTCAAGGCAACCTTGAGGTGCTTAAAGTCCTGTCTAAAGAATGGAAAGGGGGAAGAAAGATAGATTTGAGGCCTCCACATAGGTCTAACACTTGGGAGGCTAAGACAGAAGGATTATGAAGTTTGAGGCCAGATGAGGCTGCATGAGTTTCAAGTCAGTGAGACCTTGAGTTTAAAAAAAAAATAAAATTAAAACCTAAAAGGCCCAAGGGCTCATATGTACCATTACAATCTGTCCATTTGACCAACAATGGGAGCTGGAGGTGTCTACGAGCTGCAGAGGACCTAGGTTCAGGTCCCAGCACCCACCTGGTAACTTATACCTGTAACTCTAGTTCCAGGGGAGCCAACACCTTCTGGCCTCCACTGATACCAGGCACACATATATGCAGGCAAAACACCCATACACATACAGTAAATAAATCCTGAAAACAGCTAAGGGTGACTGGATAGAAGAGGGAAACATTCATGTTTTCTATTGTCTGGTAGTGTGTCCTTCCTGGTGTCTCTCTTTGGGTTATTTGATGTTCAATACACTGTCTCTGGTTGTTTTCTTTTGGCAACCAGGAAAAAGATAACTGACTCTTTCTACTGAGCTAAATATTAGATGTGATTTTCTTTGTTTAATAAATTTGAGGATTGGCAAGATGGCTAAGTGGGCAAAAGTGCTTGCTGCTAAGCCTGGTGACCTGAGTTCAAACCCTGGGACCTACATGGTAAAATGAGAGACCCAAATTCCTTAAGTTGCTTCTGACCTCCACATGTGTTCTATGGTACTCATGTGCGTGTACACACAAATGATGTTGTCATCTTCGTGGAATCTTAATGTGAAATCGGCCACGTCTCAGTTGTAGTAGCTACTGTGGGTGTGAGTGACTGTTTTTCTGGACAGCTTGAGGATTTCTTCACAGATCTTACTGGCCAGTCTAGAAATTAGATTTTTTTATTTATGTATTTATTTTTTTCCTTATTTTTTCCCCCGAGACAGGGTTTCTCTGTTGCTTTGGAGCTTGCCCTAGAACTTCCTCTGTAGACCATGCTGGCCTCAAACTCAAAGAAATCCACCTGTTTCTGTCTCCCGAGTGCTGGGATTAAAGGCATGCACTACCACCACCTGGCTAGATTTTTTTGGTTTTTGGGTTTGTTTGTTTTTTTTTTTTTTAAGAAAATAGGGTCTCTCTATCATGTATGTAAATCAGGCAGGCCTAGAACTCAGAGATCCACCTGCCTCTGCTTCTCAAGTGCGGGATTAAAGGCCCAATTTGGAAACCAGATTTTTAAACATGGGACAGTATAACCAAGTCTTCTCTTTGGTCTTACATTAGAGCATAAAAGCTGATTTCTGTTCTTACGACAGTGAAAGAATTGTGGTAGAGAGTGGCTACTGACATTTTCTCTGTACCCTTTGATGAGGTGTTGGCCAGCTTCGTGCTATCTTTGATTACTCCATGAAGCCCATTCCTGTATTCTAATTCCCCGTTTTTCTCAAGCACTGTACTTGCTGCAGCCCTTGGCCATGAGAGTACCTGTGGTGGCATGTCAGGTGTGGACGGGACGATCTGGCTTGGGTCCAGGAGGCACAGCTTCTGTGGCCAGGCTGCCTCTGCTAGCAGCTCGCCAGGGCTGTCTTCTGTCCACTTTCCTCAGGCCATCTGTCTCTCACGTCAGCTCCTGCGCATCTCTCCTGGACTTAGCAGCTGCCCGGTGAGGGCCAGTGCTTTCTTTCTCCTCAGTGACTGCAACACTGACCTTCCGTTACTGTTTCTACTTCACACCTCATACTTGCTTCCATTCCCTTCTGAAAATGGAGGCTGTCCCTCTCTTTGGTCTCCAGTGGGGGCCTCTGCACTGTCCTGCCAGATAGAAGATTCCTAGCTTGGGAGTGTGTCAGTGCTTCCAGCTGGTATGTTTTGGTTGTTGTTGGGTGTCTAAGATTTAATTTATGTGTATGAGTCTCTCTCTCTCTCTCTCTCTCTCTCTCTCTCTCTCTCTCTCTCTCTCTCTCTGTGTGTGTGTGTGTGTGTACATTCATATATAAAACGTGTGTATCTGGTGCCTGAAGAGGTCAGAAGAGGGTGTCAGATCTCCTCGAGTTACAGTTGTGTGCATCTTGTGCTGGAAACTGAATCTGGATCCTTTGCAAGAACAGCAAATACTTTTATCTACTGAGCTATTTCTTCAGCCTTTGTCTTTATTATTTTGGTTGGTCAGTGTCTTATGCTATATCCCAGGCTGACTTTGAACTCAGGACAATCCTTCTGCCTCAGCTAGTAGCTAGGATTATAAGCTTGGCTGTGCCTTTCTCATTTCCTGGACTTTTTGTTCTGTAGCATAGTGTAGTACCCAGGGCTAAGACTCCCCCTTATCCTTAGACCCCAGTGAGGGCTTCCAAGTCTGTGTGGGAACTGAATACATTTTATACCCTTTTATACCCTTGTGCAAACGGAATTCATTGCCCTGCCCCAGGTCCTGGTCTGTGTTGTGGCAGGTTGAATGTGCTCAGGTGGATGGGCAGGGGGCACTGTGTGACCAGAGGAAGCGGCCAAGCCTGTGTCTTTGTGCTCCCAACAGGTGCACCCAGACACTGGCTACATCAACTATGACCAGCTGGAGGAGAATGCCAGCCTCTTTCACCCGAAGCTAATCATCGCAGGTGAGTGGCATTTGGAAGCAGCCTGGTTCCTGGGCAAGGCCTCTGCCTCCTCCAGAGAAGAATATAAAGATATCGCATCCTCCAGCTCACTGTGCAGAGATCAGACTTGAGACACATTCTGTCCTTTTAAGACTTGGATTGGCTATTTTTTGAGCCAGGCTGCTGCCATCTTCATGAAGTCAGCTGTGCCTGCTTTCCAGGGTCCATCTTGATTGGGTCTGTGGACAGTTGACATTTGCCCTATTAAAAGGAGAGAGCCAGAGGGTCATTGAACCTTTACCCGAGTGTCAGGCAACTTTTCCCGGCCATTTGTGCAGTTCGGCCCCAAGGCACATGGCCTCCATGGGAGGCTAGAGTATCTAGGCTGGGGAAGACTAGGGGAGGAGAACTTTCTTTATGCTGTTGTGAGGAAGCCGTCCATGCTGGCGAGGACTTCCCAGTGCAACTGCATTTGGATCACCTACACTTCTGTCACTAATTTCTCACCCATAAGGCCAGGAAGCTCTGGTTTCCCGGGGTGAACTTGTACTTTGGTTTGTTATTGGAACCACATGAGGGCAAAGTAGACCTTGTTCACATCCCTCTCAAACAAGAAGTTTTAGTTTGTTTGTTTTTTGTTTTTATTTTTCAAGAAAGGGTTTCTCTGTAGCTTTTGGAGCCTGTCCTGGAACTAGCTTTTGGTAAACCAGGCTGGCCTCGAATTCACAGAGATCCGCCTGCCTCTGCTTCCCAAGTGCTGTGATTTAAGGTGTGCGCCACCACTGCCCAGCTTTCAGACAAGAAATTTTAACAGCTTGCCATCAATAGTGTTTAGTGCATCAGTGATTCAAGCCTTATATTTTTCTTATCATGTGTAAAAATATAGGGGTGGTTTTGTTTTATTAGTTTATTGTTTTGAAACAAGTTTCATTGTGTAGCCCTGGCTGGTCTCAAACTTGGATGTCCACTGGCCTCTGCCTTCCAAGGGCTGGGATTAAAGGTGTGCACCACCACACCCAGCTCAGAGATGTTTTTTTTTTTTTTTTTTTTTTTTTTTTTTTTTTGGTTTTTCGAGACAGGGTTTCTCTGTGGTTTTGGAGCCTGTCCTGGAACTAGCTCTTGTAGACCAGGCTGGTCTCGAACTCACAGAGATCCGCCTGCCTCTGCCTCTGCCTCCCGAGTGCTGGGATTAAAGGCGTGCGCTACCACCGCCCGGCCCAAAGATGGTTTTGAGGGCACACTACACATTGTCCTCAAAGATCAGGGGGGAATCTCCTTGCAGATGTGTACATTAGAGGCCAGCTCAGCTGCCCTGGACACCTTTGATGTTACCATGTCATCTCCTCTGTCTCAGGGACCAGCTGCTACTCTCGGAACCTGGACTATGCACGTCTGCGGAAGATTGCTGATGACAATGGGGCGTATCTCATGGCAGACATGGCACACATCAGTGGGCTGGTGGCGGCTGGTGTGGTACCCTCCCCTTTTGAACACTGCCATGTGGTGACCACCACAACACACAAAACCCTGAGAGGCTGCCGTGCTGGTATGATATTCTACAGAAAGGGTAAGTGCCTACATGCTGGGACAGGCAGAGGGTGGGCTAACGTTTCCTGTATGGAAGAAATCAGGAAAACTCTGGACTGTGACTCTGGAAAAGATCAGGATCTTGTACCTGGAATAGTCTCAGGAAAGAGCAGTGATGGGCTTTGAAGGAAGTCCCAAGTCACAGCTCTGTAGAGGACAGAGGACCACTCTTGAAGCTGGTTTTCTCCTTCCATTGTGGGATCCAGGGATTAGACTGGCAGGTTTGTACAGCAAGCACTTTGCCTGCTGAGCTGTCTTCATGGACCTCATAAAGAAAGACTCACTGGGGTTGGTGTGGTGGTACACACCTATAATCCCAGCTTGAAACAGGAAGGTCAGAGGCCGGCCTGAGACTTTGTCTCTACAGGTGGGGGGCGACAGTGAGACCAACACTGACACCCAATAATAACTAAACTATAAAGCACTGATACAGGAGGTTGGCGTGGTGGTGCGGTGGTACATATCTGTAACCCTGCACTTTGAAGGCATAGGCAGGAGGCAGCTGCAAGTTTTAGGGGCCGCCTGGTTATTATAGTAAGTTCTAGTTCTAGTCCAGCTAGGGCTAGGGAGTTCAGAATCATGTTTCACGCATAAAACAAATAGAAATAACCTCTGTGTGAGTTTTATCGTTTAGTAAGGTATTTCTCTTCCTACTTCCTTACACTCCACCTCTGCAAATACTCCCCTTATTCTGGAGTTCCCACAATGGTGAAAGTCATATCAACAGTGATGTAGCCCATAGCCTTGCAGCCCCAGGGAAATTAGCCTTCCAGTGTCTTACCCTGGTGGGATCTTGAGGGCAAGTGCTAGTCAGGTGCCGCCTCAGTCTTCAAGGTCCTGCAGCCTCTGAGGACTTTTGTCAGCTTGCTTGGAGTTGTGGAGTTGTTGGTTTGTTTTTTGTTTGGTTGTTTTGGTTTTGAAACAGAATCTCATACTGTAGCACAATCCTATCTCAGCCTCTCAAATGACCAGATTATAGGTGTGAGCCAATAGACTAGGTTCCTGGGTTGGCATTTGAGGAGACCTTTGTTGTATCTGCTGTGTTCAGTGGATTTGTTGGCCCTCAGCCAGTAAGAGTAGATCTGGCCTCTTGCTGCTGTGCCATCTCGGGCCACTGGCGGCTTCTCTGGGTCTTGTTTCCTTATCTCTAGAGCAGAGAGTGCTGCAGTAGCATCCATGCTTCTAGACTGTTTGGGGGATTCAGTGAGTTGACACCAAGTGCTTCTGTAGCCAAACTTGGCTTACAAGAATATGTAGGTGATATTGATGCTTACCATTGAATAGGAATTATTTTTGTTATTAACTTTTTCTCACGAATAGTCATCTGAGCATTGATGCCTCCTGTCACTGTCACTTTCCACACAAGCCCAGTGACTGAGTTCAGTCCCCAGAATCTACATGAAGTAGAGAACCAAATCCACAAAGTTGCCCTCTGACCTTTGCTATGGTATTTGCCATAGTACATGTGTATCCACATGCATATCATGTCCGTACACAATAATAGCTTTGTGGGTTTTGTTTTTGAAGCAGGGTTTCTTTTTTTTTCCTTATTTTTTTTTAACATTTAAATTTTATTTATTAAAGATTTCTGTCTCTTCCCCGCCACCGCTTCCCATTTCCCTCCCCCTCCCCCAACTAAGTCCCCCCCCAGCCCGAAAAGCAATCAGGGTTCCCTGTCCTGTGGGAAGTCCAAGGAACCCCCACCTCCAGGGTTTCTTTGTAGCCCTGCCTGTCCTGGAATTTGCTCTGCAGACCAGACTGGTCTCAAACTCAGAGATCCTCTTGCCTCTGCCTCCTGAGTGCTGGGATTAAAGGTGTACACCTCATGCCCTTGCTAGAGTTGTGCGTTTTTTTTTTAATTAAGGGGAAAAGGGAACCAAGCACTTGGGAGGCAGAGGCAGGAAGATCTCTAAGTTCTAGAACAGCCTGGTCTGCATAGCAAGGCTGTCTCAAAAAGTGGGGTGGGGAGGGGAGCCAGGTGTACAACTGAAACCAGCAATCCAGTCTATCATCCATCTGCTAGGGCCTTTGCCCTGCCATTGCAAACCTGTCCAGGTGGGACTGCCTGCACTCTTATCGATTTAGCTGTGAGTCACAGGTCTGTCTGCTAACATCCTAGTTTCCTTACCAGGTGTACGCAGTGTGGATCCCAAGACTGGCAAAGAGATTCATTATGAACTGGAGTCACTCATCAACTCTGCTGTGTTCCCAGGCCTCCAGGGGGGACCCCACAACCATGCCATTGCTGGTAACATCACCAAGTCTACTGTAGAGCCCTTGGGTTGCACTCTACATCACAGCGCCATGAAGTCTATACTTCCCATACTAGCTGTCCTCCAGAGGACGTTTCTGGACTTCCACACTAGAGAAGGAACTTGAGAGACAGTGTGTATAGGAAAAGGGGAGGTGATTAAAAGTGGTACACTGGAGGACAGGGAGAAGTGACTGTTGTGCTCAGATGGCCATCCTTAGGCAACACTGCAGAAGGGCAGATACCTGAAAGATGAGTAGAGCTGGCAGAGAAGAAAACTAGGACCCAATCCTATGGGACGAGCTGCTTCTCTTCCGTATCCCCACACCTGTGGGGGTGTAGGCTCATACTTTATGGCCTTCACACCTTGAACCCTGGCTACAGCAGTGACTCCTGGGTTCCACGGGAGCCCTACAGGCTCTCTTCTCCTTTTTCCCTCTATTTGGACACATGGCTTCTAGATAACTACTAACATTCTGAATCATCTCACTGTCATTGTGGCAGTGACTGTGGCACTTGCTGGTACTGAAGCACCCAGGACAAGGTGGGGTTTCTCAGGCAGGGCATTAGTGTGTATACTGATATGAAAAGAACAGCACATCGGGGCTGGAGAGATGGCTTAGCAGTTAAGAGCACTGGCTGCTCTTCCAGAAGACCTGACTCAGTTTCCAGTATACCTACAGGGGATTCACAACTATCTGTAACTCCAGTTTCAGGGAATCCAGTACCTACTTCAGGTCTCTGCAGGGACCAGGCATGCAAGTGATGCACACACATGCATGCAAGCCAAACACCCATAAACAAAAATGGGGGCATAATGGCACATGCCTTGATCCTAGCACTGGGGAGGAAGAGGCAGACAGATCTCTGAGTTGGAAGCTAGTTTAGTTTAACATAGCACATTGGTGGGGCATGGGCTCTGGGTTTTCAGATTTCCTCACTGCAGGGTCTGCTTAGGTCTCATGTTCCTGCTACTGAACCTAGTGCTTCCACAAGCAGACAGGTGCTCCATACCAGGACATCAGTGTGTGCATTGAGCATGGTGCTCTGCTTCTCGTCCCTTGTAGTCAGACAGTGCTCATGAGTAATTACAAGGGTGTCAGTGCTCCGAGGTGGTGAGGGGGCAAGCAGGCCGTTCCTTCTGGGACAGCTCAGAATGCTGCATTATGTCACTGACTTCGTTCATTCAGAGATTCATCTCCATATATCAAGCATAAAAGGACTAAAATCCATCCTTGTGGTAATCAGAATACACTGGGCTTTCATCCCCAGAGATAAGCTTACCTCCAAGGCAGTCCTTGGGGAGTGGCTTTAGTGATGTCTGCAAGGGTGGTAGGGTAATTATAGGGCTAAAACAATGGGTATGGGGGTTAGATCCTGGGTTCTGTCCCTAGCCATGTACAAGAATAGAAATAGATAATTGGTCATGTGAGGGGGGTGATGTAATAGTTCACAGATACTGGGTTCCCTGAAAATAAGGCCTGCTCCTGAGTCAATACCTGTATTTAAATCTGTCTCCTTGTCCAGGTGTTGCTGTGGCGCTGAAGCAAGCCATGACCACAGAATTCAAAATCTATCAGCTCCAAGTGGTGGCCAACTGCAGGGCTCTGTCTGAGGCCCTCACAGATCTAGGCTACAAAATAGTCACAGGTATACTAAATGCTCACAAAACTGGGCTGACCTTTCTTGGGTGGGTATACTGAAGTCTTGCCTCTTGGTTTATCTGGTCAGGGTGTGGTTTGCCACCTCACACAGCTGAGCATACCTCAGCTATAGTTCTTTCCCTTCTGTGTGTTTTAGCAACTGCCATGTGACACCCAATGCACATTCTGGACAACAGAGATGTCAGGTTACAGCTGCACCCACTTGCAGGTGACAGAGTCAGGATTCTTCCACTTGCTGATAGCTCACACCATCCATGAGGCCAGGGCACAGTAGGCTTTCCCTGGTTCCTGTCATGTATAACAGCATTATGACACGCCAGTCTTTTTTTTTTTTTTTGACCTGGGATCTTTGGAATCATTCCTGCAGTACAGCCTGGGGTTGAAGTAAACAGTGATCTTCCAAGGCCACACCATGGTTTAAAAAGAGTTCAAAGTGGAAAGACCTAGAGGATCTTTATGACCTTGGGCTTGGTCCAGAAAGTTCTGTTATTACTGCTGTCCTCTTCATCTGTTAGCCAGCTGTGTCTATAAAAAAGTGCCTGAGGTAATCAGCGTAACACAAAGACAGACTAGCTCAGTTTTGGAGTGTGTGATCAAGTCCACAGTAGATTAACCCAGTTAGCCCCTTTACTTTTGAGCAGGTACATCATGGTAGGAGCTTGTGGCGAACCGCAGCCATTTAGTTCACAGCCAGGGAAGAAGAAAGAAAAAAAGGGGCTGAGATCCCACAGTCCTTCAGTGACCTAAAGACCTACTAAGCCAGAGCTGGAGAGATGGCTCAGTGGTTAAGAGCATTGCCTGCTCTTCCAAAGGTTCTGAGTTCAATTCCCAGCAACCACATGGTGGCTCACAACCTCTGTAATGAGGTCTGGTGCCCTCTTCTGGCCTGCAGACATACACACAGACAGAATATTGTATACATAATAAATAAATATTTAAAAAAAAAAACTGCTAAGCCTGTCTTTTGGGGGACAGGGTGAGTGTCTTTTTGAAACGGTTTCATTACATAGCCCAGGCTGGCCTCCAGTTCCAGAATGCTAGGTATGACATAGGCTTACACCACAGTGGCCAGCATCTGGCTCTGTCACCTTTTGGTAACGCTAGAATAGAGAGCAGGCCTTTAACACCATCAACTTTAGGGAGCCCTCGAGATCTGAATCTTAGCATTATTTATGTCACTAATATATATATATCCTTTGGAATCTGAAGGCGTTGAATACAAACCAGATGCCTAAAAAGTTTGGATTAGCATTTTTGTGTTAGGGTGTTCAACTAATAAGGTCTAGCAAATATTCCAAAATGTGGGGGGAAAAAAAACCCTCAGATCTCAAAATACTGCTTCTGGTCTTGAACATTATGAATGCCGGGTATCCAGTCTGTTTTGCCATGGGGTTTAGAACAAAAGCACAGAGCCTCCAGAACATATATGGTCATTACCCCATCTGCATGGTTAATTGAGCCGGCACTACTCAAAAGGAGCTCTTTTGTTATTTTGGTTTTTTGGGACAAAGGTCTCACTATGTAGTCTTGACTGGCCTTGAATTCATATGTGATCCACCTGCCTCTGCCCGAGTGGTGGGACTGATTGAGAGCATGTAACGCCATGCCTATCCCAAAAAGAGTCTTAAAATGGGCATCAGAAAGGCTGAGGATGTGGCTCAGTGGTAGAACGTTTACCTAGAGTCATTTGTCACAGAATATGAGAACTTGAGTGCTCCTCAGCCTGTGTGGGTCTCTTCCATGTCATGGCACAGGCAGAAGCTCTGCACCTCTTTATGTCATGTCCTCTTCCCAGTTCCTAGTGGAACATCTTTGCCCACCTCTCCAGAACCGCAGGTTCTTTTCCTTGTGTGGCCAACCTTCTAATTCCATTTTATCCAACTTTGTTTCCAGGTGGTTCTGACAATCATTTGATCCTAGTGGATCTCCGTTCTAAGGGTACCGATGGTGGAAGGGCTGAGAAGGTACTAGAAGCCTGTTCTATTGCCTGCAACAAGAATACCTGCCCAGGTGAGACTCCTCTGTGGTCATTCCTTCCATGGCCCTCCTATCTGCATTTCTTTCAGCCAGTGTTGGAGTTGACGAAAGTATTCAGCTTAGGAGACAGACCACCTCAGGGAAGGGCAGAAAGGAAAGGACAATTGAGTGGCATAGCTGTAAGAGAGACAGGAACTTTTAAAACCAAGTAGCATTTCTCCTGTCAGGCCCACACAGATGTTAACCTCTGAAGGACCCGGAGCCACCCCACAGGACTGCTTTTCATTGGTTAATACAGTGGCCCACATGCTTCTTTGTCCTACACCCTAGTTTTGAAGTCAGTCACCTCCTTGCTAGATCAAGTTGGGATCCACAGACTAGGATCTTTACCCAACTTTCCTTTGAAAATACAGTGGGCACAGTAGTGTGTTCGACGCAGCTCAGGACTTTGCTTGTCTCAAAGGTGATAAGAGTGCACTACGGCCCAGTGGACTGCGACTGGGGACCCCAGCATTGACATCCCGTGGACTTTTGGAGGAAGACTTTCAAAAAGTTGCACACTTTATCCACAGAGGTAAGGGAGGGCGAGTATTGGGAGTTCAAATATCTTGCTTGTGTGTATAGTTGCTCGTGTGTTTTAGTAGCCAAGACCCAGCCATGGATGAAAGCTGGTCTACAAATCCCTCCTGTATGAGGTTTATAAATGTCTGTTGACAAAGGACACGGCCCAGAATCACCTAGTTACAGCAGGATCTGTAGTGAAGGAGGCCCCAGTTGACACTCACTGTCTTTTGCACAGGGATAGAGCTGACTGTGCAGATTCAGAGCGACATGGCCGGGAAGGCCACACTGAAAGAGTTCAAGGAGAAGCTGGCGGGGGATGAGAAGTACCAGAGTGCTCTGAGGACTCTCCGGGAAGACGTGGAGAATTTTGCTTCCAACTTCTTACTACCAGGCTTGCCCGACTTCTGAGGGTAGGACTGTTCCGGGACCCTCTGAACCCTGTGCTCCCTCGAGACTACCAAGCTGCCCTGTAGTAGGCCACTGAGCCTGCCCTGTGCTTTGGAGGGTGTTTCTGGCAGGCTGTTCTTATTTCAGAAATCTGGGACAGGTTATCAAGGACTATAAATTTGAGACTTCACTTCTCAACAGCCGTATATAATTAATTATTCTGGAAAAAGTACTGTATAGTCATTTGATCTCACTTATTGATTGCAGTATGAGGCAGAGCTATTAAAGATTCCAGAATTCTCCTTTCTCCTTTCTCAGTGGCCCTGTGGCCCTGTGGCAGGTAAGGAAATGTTCAGGTTCACCCTCTTCTGTTGCCCAGTAGAATGGAGAGGAACACTGAGTTTTCTGCTCTGAGCTTGAGACTATAAATGAGACAGTTGTAAGCAAGAGTTAGGATCAGGCACTGGAAAGATGGCTCAGCACTGGCTGCTCTTTCCAAGGACCCTGGTTTGACCCCCAGCACCCACACACGATGGATCACAATCATCTGTAACTCCAGTTCCAACACTTTCTGGCTTCTGAGGGCACCAGGTAAACATGAGCTGCAGACATACATATAGGCAAAATAGCAATGCACGTAACATTTTGTTTTAAAGAAAAAAATTGCGGCGGCAGTTTGAATTACCTTATAGAAAGGCTATGGTGTCACTGTGACTTAGAGGGAATGCACATACTCAGTATGTATTCATGCCTAGGACACAAACTATAGAACTGGTTGTCCCTATAGATAAGAAAATCCCTTTCTGGTTTGAGAGTCAGCAGAGGCCAAGGGCTTTGTGTTATATCAGCTGCTTGTAATTAGGAACCCAAATGCCACCTTCCCAAAGAGTCTTTATTTTTCACATGGCTAAATTGCAAACCAATTTAATACACACAAATTTTTATCCACAGAATGTCTACAAGAATTATAGCTTTAAAAAATACAACCAATTTTTATATTTTAAAAATATCTGAACTCAAATAAATTAATATTTTTAAAAGTACACTCCTCATACTATTTGTTTGGCATTTACTCTGGTTAAACTTTGTGCATAATGCCTGTGGTACACGGTCACATCAGCAGTGCTCTGGTTCCAGTACTATGACTGCAACTTGCAGGTTGGGACACATATTCACAGACATGGTGGGACATGCAGTAATAAAATAGCTTCTTAGAAAATAGCAAGAGTTCATTGCAGACCGTGCTGCTTGCTAACTGCTGTATGCCTCAGTCCAGCCTGCAGCTCTAGCTGGCCAGTATAAGAGTTTGGCCAAGGCTCCCTGGGAGCTGGTCCGTGGTTGGTGCTGTCTCCACCATGTGAAGGCAGTTGTGTTGGTTTCCGGGGAGTGTGGTGGCATACTGGTCCCCTCACCTCTGATTGTGGGGCCACTGTACTACTTTAGCAACCTTAAATCCAGGAACTTAATTCCTGCCTAGCTGAAGAAAACTACACAGCTCCAAGCTGTGCCTCTTGGGGACCTATGCTGTAAACCACCAGCACCGTAGGATGCTTTTTCCACGGCTACACCTCATCTGTCCCAGCTGTTCCTTCCCTAAGCTTTAACGTTACCAAACCTTACTGGGCCAAGGACTCGGGGAAACTGTGTTTAAGCTCAAGCAAGGCTTTGCTTTCAGAGCAAAAGGAATCTAAACCTTGCTCCTTTCTGCAGCCTAAGTGTGAGTGTGTCCAGTTTGATCACAGTTTTAGGGTAAAGCCAGAAAGCTGGCTATTTGTTTCAGAGTACAAGCCAAGGCACTTTCTTAGGAGCTTTCTAGGGAAGTAGAAGGTAGCCTGGATGGCCTACTGCCATGAGGATTTGGTACCTCCAGAGGCCTCACACCTGATGATGCATCATCCCTGACTGGGTGAGCTACTGCTACCCAACCATTTGAGAGCTAAACCATGGTGGCTCTAGCACAGGACATTGGTCCAATATGTAGCACTCAGGCTGGGGAGTGGCATAGACTGAGCAAAGTAGGCAGGTAGCCAAGATGCATATGAGATAACCTAGAAGCTCTGCCTCCATCCAGTACCACACAGCACTGCTGGCTTTGATACTTGGCAAGGGAGAAAGGAAATCTCCTGACCTTCCTAGGATTATGTTGAAATCCTCTGTACTTTAAATATGGCAACTGATCTAAAATAAAGGAGTTAAAGGTCAGATCAGGAATGACAGGTCATGACTGAAGTCCAGTTTCAAGTTTAAGAGTAACTTCAGCCACTTCAGTAGCAAATCATGGAGGGGTTAAAACATTTGTTTTTGAGACAGGGTCTGTGTAGACCAGGCTGGTCTCGAACCCGGAGATTCACCTGCCTCTGCGTCCTTCGTACTGGGATTAAAGGCGTGCGCCATTACCAACTGGCTGAATTAAAACATTTTTAATTCAAGGTTCTACTGAAGAGAAATGGTGAGGCAACTCAAGCCAGTATGTTCCCACGTCCCCCAACACTGTATGGAAGACCGTGGACTGACCTCAGCAATGGAGCATGTGCATGTCCAGTAACATACAAGCATTACTTGTACAATGGTAAAAGTAATGTGCCAGCTCAACTGGATGGTTCTTAAACTAGACAGCTCTAAAAATAGGAAGGCAAATAATTGCTTGGCAGCCAAACTGAAATAAACCTGACTTGTCAGTTTTACTGCCAGAATTCAAAATGATAGGAATAAAGAAGGGGCTCTGTTATCCTGCTGTGAGGTGTTTTTAATAGGATAGTTGAAATTAGCCAGCCTAGGGATGCAGCTCAGTTGGTAGGGTGCTTGCCTAGTATGTATGAAGCCCTGGGCGCATTCCCCAAAACTGTATAATCTAGGCACGACAGACCTGCAAAGCATGCGGAGGCAGGAGGATCAGAAGTTCAGAGTTATCGTTGGCCATATGAGGCTGTCTCAAAAGAGCAAAACAAACAAAAGCCTTACTAGCCTAGTAACTGAGAAACGCTTCAGATGGAAACCTTTTGTTCTTTGAGAACAGGGTGTCATGTGACTGTGGCTGGTCTGGAACTCATCGTGTAGGTCAGGGTAACCTCTAGATCACAGAGATCAACCTCTTGAATGCTGGGATTCAAGATGTGTGCCACCACGCCCAATGACAAATGAAAGTTCAAGGAGTTGAGTCCTGCTGCATAGGTCTCCACAGCATCAAGGTGTGTAGAAATACTTCTAGAGGATTCCAGTCCTCTACAGCAGAGGAAAAAAGTGTTAACTGCCTCGGTCCAAACTCAGTCCTTGTGACTAAGATCCTGAGAGGAAGCATGCTTTCAGCATTAAGTAATCCTTCCAAATCACCAAGCCTAAATCCAGTCACTGGGTCTGGTGGCACATACCTATCATCTCGGCAATTGGGATGGGGAGGCAGAAGGATCAAGAATTCAGGGTTATCCTTGGTACATACTGAATTTCACCCAGCCTGGGTTAACATGAGATCCTATCTCAAAAACAAAACAAAAAAAGTAAATCCTAGAGTTTGACCCCTTGTGAGTCTGTAGTTGGTGAGGAGCCGTTCAAGAGAGGCCATTTCCACAGCTGCTACACAAGACAGTTGTGCCCACTTCACATCAGTCATGGCTTTGTCTTCTGAGTCACCATGTGGCTGAATGCCAAGGAGATACCTGCACGTGGAGCTCCACTTCAGACCACTGGAGTTTGTGTTTTCAGTATCCAGAAGGCCAAGTGTGGCTGCAGCTCATCCGCCTTTCTCAGCGTAGGGAACAGTGTTCACCTCCGAGTCCCCGTGCTGAGGCAGTACCAGAAACTGACCACCTCCCAGCCTGGCTCTTGAGCTCCAGAACACATTCATCCTTGGAGGCCTGAGGAAACACCACCTTGCCAACCAGCCAAAGTCGCATCTAGAACACTGAGAAGCAGCAGCAGATGAGGGAGCCCATGAGGAGAAACCACAGTTGCTAAGGTGTCTGTAAATACAGTGACAAAATCCTGGATCTCTGTCAAAGCCTTAGAAAGCCACAAACTGTCTAAAGTGAAATGGGGACCATGACCTGAAGCCGTGGACCAGAACCAACCTCGTGTCAAAGGCAGGAGTGACATGCTGCCAAGCCATCTTTGGTTACTTGGCTTCTACAGGGTTCCTTCTTGTGAGAGACCTCAGTGGTGTGGCCAGCTGAGAGACCTGAGTGCAGGGGACACAGCATCTAATCGATGCGTGCACAGGGCTGATCCAGGTCCAGTTTACTGCAGTTTTGTTGCAAATTAAAAAGGAGCACTAATAACCAGAGCTTCCCCTGTTTAGGGAGAAAACATTTTTAAACAGGTCTCACATTTTCCAGACTGAGGAGTGCTCCATGTAGTACATGAGGCCCAGCAGAAACAGCTGCAACAGGAGTCCCCGGGAGGTCATGACGATGGCCACCAGTGGGACTGGAAGGGACACACATGGGGATGATTGTAAGGATAGAGGTGTACACTGCCTCTCGGGTATGGGTCTACGACAGCCACCCAGGAGCTGGAATGGCATAGCCTTGCTCCTAAGTTCTAGTCAGAACTCAGTGGTCACCAAGCCCCTAGGCCCCAGGAGAGGTAGCAGAGTGCTGCATCCCTTTCCAGGAGCGTTCGAGTTAATGGTGTGGTCGAGAAGAGCCAGTGAGCAGCTCCTGCCATACAAGTGGGGAATGGGCTAGGGCCTGCTTCTTCTACTGCTCCCAAGGTTCTCATATGGGCTATAGCCATTTGATACCTGCTTCACATCCAGGACCACTGTAAGGAAGGACCTCCAGGGACTCAATAAGCACTTCCTTGACAGAGGGGAAGATAGGACAGGGGGCCACTTCTGTATCCCCCAGAGCCCAGATGTGTCTTTCTCCAACTGACCAGAGCACTTTTCCTCCTGGTCCTTGTTCAGGAGCCTCCCCTCAGTTATTGGGCTCCAGGAAGCCAAGTAAAGGGCCTTGGTAGAGGTAGACGGAGGTGATGGCTGTCTTGTTCCTACACACACCAGTTCCCAGGCTGACACTCAGGTGTCATCTGGGCTTTGGCTACTTAGCCTCATCTTTTCCAGCCCCAAGGGTCTGGAGTTTTCTTCTTCCTGCCCAGACTGTTGATCCTTGGAAAATTAAGGACAACCCCTATTTGACAGCTACTTCCCCAGAGCAGCCACCTCTGGAGAGCCAGGCTCCACCTCTGCTTGGCCCACTTCACACACTGCCCAGGGCTAGATGGGAACCACGACTGCCACCTGTTTCCTTCCTGCTGACACCAGAAAGCTCAACACTCCAGCTCAGGCAACCATTTAGTCACACCGGCCTTTTCCCTTCCCATACCAAGTCACAGGTCTTGGTCACGGTGGCTGGAACTCTTAGATTTTGTACAAAAAGCTGGGGACATAGTCAAACCTGAGCAGGGGTTGGGTGGTCTCAGGTGACTCCTGCATGTAGTGCAGTTTCAACAGCTCAGCCAGGTACTGCACCACTCTGATGTCCTCATTCACGAGTCCCAGGTTGAGCTTTAGGAAGCTGGCTTGTCTGCTGGCCACGGCTTCTTGTGTCTCCTCACTGTGGGCAGGCAGATGCAGGTGGTGGCAGAAGGTGTAGAGGAATGCCTTGGAGCAGAGCTGGGTGAGCATGCTCTGGACGTGCAGGTAGTATGTGCTGCCTCGCTTGATCTGGGTGCGATGGTCCGCCAGGCGGGGCACCAGTGTTCCCCTGTACAGGGGGCAGCGTAGGGTCTTGCTGTCCAGGTCCAGGATGCTCGTATAGCGGCTATAACGGCTCAGGGTATGGAGGGTACCCATACTGGCAGGGGAGGCCACTCTGAAAAAGACAGGCCAAGGTCAGAAAAGGCAAGGGTTAGAAAAGTGGAGGCAGATACTTAAGAGATAGGGCTTACTGTCCCCAAACTAACTCCCACCCAACTAGAGGAAGTTCAAATGCTTTGGTTCCCAAGGCCCTGGGCAATTTGATTCCTGATGGCCTCTGAAACATCTATTATTTGACTAAACGGTTGCTCCACAGAGTGAACCAAACTTTGACTGGTGCTCTAGGAGGGCCTGGCCATCTGCTGTCCCTGGAGTCCCTCACAGAGATGGAAGCACCTTCATGTCTCCCTCTTCTCTGGTCTATTAGCTTAGGCAATCTCCTTTACCTTTTCCAAGTCTCGTCTCTGAGATCTGGGTCACCAGTGTGACAAACTAAGTCACCTAGGATGGGACCTGGCCTTCAGTGGGTGCTGCAATCACTGTTACTACTCTGTGCCCACATCCACCCAGTGTGGTGGCTGATAGGGAATTCTCCATTCTAGAGCCCTGGGCTGCATCTCCGTTGGTGCTATGTCCCCAGTGCCCAGCAGCATGTGTTCCGGGGTGAAGTGAACAGGCCAAGTGCTCAGCCTTCCGAGGCTGCTCCCTAAAGTCCTCAAGTTTCTCAGGCGTAAGTTCCTTTTCTTCCCATCTCTGTTCTAAGCATGCTTTCCCTAATACTGAGCTTCGCTCTCCAAGGCTCCCCTCCCTGCCAGCTGGCTTCTTGTCCATGTGGCTGACCTCCATGCCTAGTTCAGACAGCATGGTGCTCTGAGTATCTCCTCTTTAAACTCCCACCTTTGAGTCTGTAATAAACTTCTAGAAGTAAAACAAAACAAAAATGGCCTTCCTCAAGGGGGGTGGGGTAGAGTAGGTGGAAGATTTGCCTGCCATGCACACGTCAGGGTTTTCATTCCAGCACAAGAAAACAAAAGCTCTCCTTTAGAGCAGTCTAACCACGAGTGTAGGCATTCCCCACAGGCCTAGCAAACAGAACAGACAAGATTTTACAGACGACCCTCCTCTTAACATTTAGGGCACGATACTATGCGAAAAGAGACGCCACTGGGACCACAGCTATTTTTTCCTTCTTGGTGCATCTCATAATTATTTACTAAGCATCTATTACCTAGCCAGGCATTGACCTGGGAGCTGAGACTGCAATGAAGGATGTCTTAGAGTCTTGACTTGTTCCTCTTCATGGGAGTGTTGGACTTGAAAGAGAATGGGACCTGGGGCTTGTGGAAGGCCTGAAGACCGCGACAAGGTCAGCTCAGAATTCCAACGGCAGGCACACACAGGCTCTAAACCAGTGGGTGGACAGCACACCCCATGCACAAGGGAGAACTGGGGCCTACAGGTGAGAAGCAGTCTATGAGGGCAGTAAGAGATCTGAAGAGAGCATTCTCACCCTCTGCCAATTCCAGTGCCTCACCCCGCACCAGCTTCTCTATCTCAGGACAGGCACACCTGAGTCTGCTCCTCTGGCTTTCCATTAGGCTCGGCGCAGCTCTCCCTGTCTGACCCTCCATCTCTGTGTTAACGCCCAGCCTAGGCCCTTTCCTGAGATTCAGCCTTGGCACTCCCTCCTAGATGTTGGCTCCTTCCAACATCTCCCATTTCTGTTCCCCATAAAACTCTTCTTCAGGAAGCCAAATACACAGTCAGGCCCCAGGCCTTGTGCTCCATTACAGTGAACACAGCCTATTCCCCCCAAGTCACTGTCACCATCCAAACTAGGGAAGCCACCAGGATTGAGGAGTCTGAGGTCACCCAGCCAGGACCTCGCCTAAGCCTCCAACTCCCCTGACTCTCTCCTGCTAGAACTGGGTCCTGTTTACCCATCATTCCTGATCTTGTCACTGCTGTTCAGCAAGTCCCACACTTGTCCCTGGTGCTCATTTAAAATGATGGGAGGCTCATCAGTGGCTGACCCAACCTTCTGTTGTCTGGCAGAAGGCCTGTGTGGGGAAAAAGAATCGAGCCAGGGGAGCTGGTGGTTCAAGGTGACATTCTTTGAAAGCTTCTTGAGCAGTTCCAGGTGAAGCCAAGACTGGAGGATTCAGACAAACCCTGCTCACAGAAATAGCCCTGCGGTAGCTCACGGTTCTGTGGACAAGAGTGCCACTTCACAAAAGCTCTCACTCTGCATCCCTTTTGTTCTTCTTAAAGCCAATGTCTTGTTACTACAGTCTAGACTGGCCTCCACGTAGCTAACCGGTTACTAAGGCCAGGAACTGTTCTAAAATGACATCCCCCAATCCGGGCCCCTTTCCAGCTCTGGAAGGTGGCACTGGGAACAGAGGCACACAATGTAACTTGAGGTGTCCAGATCCACCACGGTGAGGGGGCAGCACCAGCACTGACCTAGACCTTGCCGCTCCCGCTGCCATCACATCCTTCTCTGACAGCTCTCACCTCAGGTGTCCCAGCCTCATGGTTTCAGGAAGATTCCAGCTCCCTTTCAACTGCAATAGTGAAATGCATTGTCTCTGCTAGGAGAAGAGGCCACTTCCCAGGGCCTCTCTGGCTTAGCTGAGACCCTCCCATCGCCATGCCACTTCTGGCTCCTGTCCGGGGAAATCATCCCTTAGAGCACTGTGTAGGCACTGACACTCATAGGAGTGTCCCAACATCTGTGCCCCCCTCAGTAGGATACACTATCTCATATGCTACAGCATGTGCCCTGCCTGTTGCCTTCATTTTAGAATGCACACTTGTAGAGACAAGTCAACGATAGGCACCTGTATCGTAAGACAGGCTTTACCGGCTGACTACAGTGAAGGCAAAAGCCTCGGAGAAGTTAAGCTGGTGGCATGGTGGCAGGATGGGGGCCAGAGTCAACATGGCTGGATTACCTTGGAATTCAGGCACTGGGCAGAGGCTGGCTCTTCACTAGCCTCATAATACTTAGCAAATGACCATTCAATTTTCTTGGAACACAGGCAAGAAAGTTGACCTGCCCAAACACTTGTATGAATGAGCCACAGCAAGGTAACACCATAACTTCAAACAGGGAAAAGACAAGCTCTTGTGATTGCTCACTTCCATAGCAAATACAGCAGCAGAGTACAAGCTACTGGAGTTCTACATCTCCCACAGTGACATTCTTTATGCCAATGTGAGCTGCAGTCAGAACGAACATAGCATCTTCAAGTCCACTCACTCTCTGATTTCACTGAAGCAAGACTCCAGCTCTTATTTCAGACAGACCAACTGATTCAGAATCTGATTGGGATTTCACGATTTAAAACTCTCCCAGGGGATGGGAATATAATTCAGAAGTAGTATATCTGCCTAGCATACACAGGCCCTGGGTTCTATGGCTAGCACCAAACATACACAAAGAATAATTCTCCCAAACGGTCTGACACGAAAGTGGGAAGGAGCCCCCAGCACTGGCAATCACTTAGCAACTGTGAACCCCCTCTCCATGACAGATAAGGCAACAAAATCAAGAGTAATTTGCCAAAGGTAAGAATATGAGTTGGTTATCCATTGTCCAAAAAGCAAGCTTCCCTTTCCTGGGGTCCACAGAACAACCTGCTTCATCTCTTAATGTCTAGTGTTCTTCCCCACCACCTGGAACCAGTTACCTCTGTAGGCCAATAAGCTTCCACTTCTGAAAATCCATAATATGCAAAGGGGAAGAAATCCAGTGCTTGACTGGCTTGGCATAGTAACCATAGCTGGGAACAAAGATAGACAGTGCGGTGACAAGCTTCCTGACTATGGTTTCGTCTTCGCCCAGGACCACAAGCGTCCTCCCACTAAGCAGGGAGTAGATGGCTGGGTGGGCGAAGGGGTACTGGCGGATGAATTTTAAGGCATTCTGGCCAGCTCTCTTTTTGTGTCTCTCAGAGGATAGGCCAGCAGAGTGAGCAGAGAGGGTTCTGTCTGAGCTGGTAGAGGCCACACTGCTCATGTAGCTTGCGGTGTCCGAGTAGTTATCCAGGCTTGTCTTACTAACATCTCGGCTAGCCAGGAGGCAGCTTGGATCCAGCTCATAAGCTGGGAACGTTTCACAGCTGTTGTCTCGGGGAGAAGGGTCAATGTTTTCCATCTCGACGTCCACATGGAACCCCTGGTCTTTCTGCCTGGAGCTCTGTGGGGGGATGCTCACCACACCATCCTCATCAGAAAGAGTGTCAGCCGGGGTGGGAAGAGGAACCAGCTGACCTTCACTCGCCTTTCCAATAGAGCAGCTGGAGTCTATTTGGGATGGGGTATTTTCCAAGCTGCCCTCCTGAGTCTCACCCAGTTCTGGTGGGCAGACACTTGCCTCGAAATGGATGGCCCCCTCACTATCTGCATAGGTTTCTTCCTCATTAATGGCACTTGGGTAGCTGGCCTTAAAGTCATCAGGAATGAGGGCCTCAGATGGGCAGGTGCTTAAGACTTCAATACTGTCCTCACTGATCGTCCTGTGGCTGACTGCCTTGCTACGGACTACATGGGGGCTCAATGGCACCGTGAGGCTGGCCTGGCTGTCAGATTTAGACAGCACAGAGGATGACTTCTCGGTGCCCAGAACCTCGATGCTTTCCCCACTGCTGATGCTCCCTTTCATATCCATATCCAGGTAGTCCAGGTTTTCTTGGGGGTCAAAATTGCTTGACTCTGCTGCTGCCACTTCCTTGTATTCTTCATCTCCAAGTTCCTGCTCCATCTTGATCAAAACAGACTCCACACTGGACTTGTATGAACCAACACTAATTAACACTTTAGGAATGGGACATTCTTCCACAGGCCTGGATGGCAGCCTGTCCTGACTGGGCCGAGAGGGCACATTCTCTTGTTTCTCCATCCTGTCATCAACCTCCATAAAGTCTTCAAAGAGGAAATTTGTTATGTGCTGTTGTTTTCGAAGTGCTCTGTCAATCTGACTGGTCAGGAGGTAGCATAGGTCTCCCCGGAACATGTGTTCAATGTGGCTAAGCTGGGCCAAGGTCTGAGTGAAATATTCAGTGTCACAGAGTTCCTCCAAGGTCTTTAACTTCTTGTCAAAACACTTGGTGGACTTTGCTTTGATGAGTTTCGGGGTGTAAGCCGGTCTGCACGTATAAAGGTCTGCATTAGCTGACTCCTCGGGGTTGGAGGTAGTGGAGACCTGGGCAGCCTGGTCTTGGGTGTGCTCCGTATCGCCAGGATGCAAAGCTGGTATCTTCATCTTCTGGCGAGGGTATGAGCGGATCTGCCTCAGCAAATCTTGATGCTCAATGATGGACTTCTCCACATTGGCCAGTTCATTGGCTTTCTCAATTGCCTGAGATGTATAAAAACCTTTGTCATTGGCTTTCTTTTGGATCTCGGTTTCTGTGTGCAGCACAGTCCTCGTATAATCCAAGTCTTTCAGCTTTTTTTCAAGTTCCCCGGCAAATGCCTTCCTGTTACCCATCTTCAAGCACTCGGATGCTTTGGAAAATTCAGCCGAAAGCTCCTGGAATTGCTGCATGATTTTATGCTGGTCCGCAGAGATATAAGCCATACAAAAGGGCCTCACAAAGCCACGGGCCTCCAGGTCATACAAGGTGAGGTGGTGCACATATGCAAAGGCCCCTTCCTTAGAGTCTCCCAGCACCACTTTGGAGTCCTCCACAAAGTTCAACTTGGGGTAGGCAGAACCAGGAGGATGACCAACGAATGAAGCCTGGTAATCCACTGACATGATCCGCAAGGAGAAGTAATTGAGATCAAAAGTGCCAAAAACTTTGGCGTCATTGGGGATGGTCAGCAAGGGCTGAGGTCCCACCTGTTCAGAGAACTCGGAAATAAGGATGAAGTCCCTGGAGAACTTGGCCCCGGACAGTTTAGACCAGGGGTTAGCCCCCTGGCTGGCATAGGGGAAGAGAGGTACTGAGTACTCCTCCGGCAAGGCGGGCTCATTGTAAGGTTCTTCCTCGTACTCGTCTTCCTTGGTGAAGGCCACCACATCAGGGGCGCTTATCATATTTCCTGAAATACGGAGAGAACATTGAGAGGAAATGGAAAATAATGCGGGGTTAGTCGGCGGGGAAGTCCAGCCTCTGGATGAGGAAGCAAAGTTCTTACGGCCTTCTTTGGACTTTCAGGGGTCCTAAAATGCCTCTCACACACCCAAGAATTCAAATTCCCGAAGATTATCAAGGTTTGGGACCTGGGAAACCCTGGGAAGCCTCATGAACTCCAAAGCTGCAAGCGCAGATGACGGAGGAGGCTAGCCACTCTCTCGCTTTTCCCCTCGGCTGTCACAAGGCTTCTGGAACCGAAATCACTAGCACTCCCCGGAACCTACCAGTGACATCAACAGTCCCAGCTCTGATCAGGTCCTTAATACTAGTCACGGACGGCCGCAGAGTCAGCTAAATGGGCCTCCCCAAAACCTAAGAGCAGAAACTGTTGGAGGCTCCTAGGACTGCACTGTCCCAGGGAAGCTACCGCGGCACCACCATCTTGGTATCACATGACTCCCAAGCATCAGCGTCGCGTGACCCGGAAACGCTCACACTAACTTCCGAATAAGTGGTGCCTTTTAAGAGGCACTGTCAGTCAGTCCCTCCTCAGGACAAGTCCCATTAACCAACTACAGTCCTAAAGAAAGGGAAAATAGAATACAGTGAGGTGGGAGGGAGGAGAAACGGTGTTGGGTGAGCGTGCCGGGGCAGGAAGCATTCTGGGAGTTGTAGTTCGAGGCTGCTCGGATAGCGGAAGTTGTCAGTGAGCGCGAGTTTAAGCGGATCTCTGAGGCGTGGGTTCCACGCTGAGGCAGCCAGTGGCCTGGAAAAGGTGCACTGTTAAAGTGACTCTCGGAGGTGTTCCCCAACATGTACGGGGCACCGTGGAGTTGCTGCTGGCGCAGGGCCTAGGGAATGATCTTCCCAATCACCCTCTTAGCGTTCCGGTGGCAGCGACGGCCTGGAGGCCGTGCCTTGTCCCGCGCTGCCATGGAAGTGGCCTTCCGAGGAGTACGAAAAGTTCTCTGTGTGGCTGAGAAAAACGACGCAGCCAAGGGGATCGCCGACTTGCTGTCCAATGGTCGCATGCGACGGGTAAGGAGCTTTTCTGTTCGACTTCCTTGAGGAACGCCCACAAAGTGGCGCCGGGTACCCGAAACGTAGGCGAAAGCGACTCCGCCTGTAGCCCGCTCGGGACCCCCTCCCACCCGTCCTCACGCCTCGGGCTCCCCTCGGACTTCAGGCCGCTTTAAATGTAGCCCTTTAACGGTGTTTAATAGATCTTTGCCCGTTGTCTCTGTGTGATCGTCTCAAATACATATGGACGATGGGTCTTCTATGGGTCTGAAGCGATTGTGAGCAAACATGTATTTTCGCGTTCTCTCTTGGTGAGGCTGAAGTTCAGTTGAATTGGAAACCCGTACCAAACTCCTTTTACTTAGCGTCCCAACTTTATTTATCGTTCCTATGCATTCTACGGTCCCAGTGACTTTAGGTCTCGGTGGCAGTGATAATATTAAGGTTTGGGAGCTAGAGGGGAAATTATTTACTACTCCTTTAGATTGATTCCAAGATACACAGAGATAGGACTGTCTCGGAAGATGAAAGACAGAACCCCAAGAACTGTTGCATTATGTCTCAGTTGGAGGACCTTCTACGAGCCATTCCTTCTCTTTGTAAATAGCGGGATCTCTAGACTTCTGCCTCCAGTTCTGAAACAGTGGGAGGGGAGCCAAGGTTGGGCGGACGCGGGCCCCCAACTTCACCTCTTCAAAGTGTCGAATAGTTAAAAAAAAAAAAAGCGTTGAGTAGTAATTTTTTTCTCTTTTTTTGAGACAGGGTCTCACTGTGTGACCCTGGCTAAGTAGACCAGGCTGGCCTTGAACAAACAGATCTGTTTGCCTCTGTCTTCCAAGCACTGGGTTACAGTTGACGTCCAGCCTAACTACTGTTTAAATGTCTTTTTTTTCTTTCTTTTTTCTTTTTTTTGGGGGGGGGGGGGCGGGGAAGAGGGTTGACTGCATGTATGCCTTGTTTCACATGTATGCCCATGGAGCCATACATGTGTTTCATATGTGTGCCATAGAGGCCAGAAGTGGGCATCAGATCCCCTAGCACTGAAAGTACAGATGGTTGTGAGCCACGAGGAATTAAACATAGGTAGCTCTGGAAGAGCAACAAGTGCCCTTAACCATTGAGCAATCTCTCCAGCCCCTTAAATGTTTATTTTAAGACGTCTTCCCCCCACATTGTTCTCCCTACTAGGCCTGGGATGCTTTTCTCTCTATCTCTCTCTGTCTTTGTCTCTTTCCTTTCCTTTCTTTGTTTTGTTTTGTTTTTCCAGACAGGTAATGTAGCCCTGGTTGTTCTGGAACTAACTATGTAGGCCAAGCTGCTGCTGCTGCATCTCCCTCCTCCTCCTCCTCCTTTTAAAATTAAGTTTTTATTTATTTATTTATTTATTTATTTGTTGTGTATATAGTGTTCTCCCTACATGCCAGAAGAGGGCAGGGCTGAATCTGGAATAGCAGAGCTTGCTGTTGCTTTGCAGATACCCATGAGTACACAAGCACTGAATCTTTTGGTTTTTTTTTTTTAAAGATTTATTTATTATGTATACAGTATTCTGCCTGCATGTGTACCTGCACCCCAGAAGAGGGCACCAGATCTTATTACAGATGGTTGTGAGCCACCATGTGGTTGCTGGAAATTGAACTCAGGACCTCTGGAAGAGTCGGTGCTCTTAACCGCTGAGCCATCTCTCCCCAGGCACTGAATCTTTAAACCAGTGCTTTATTTCAGAAGCTGGTAATCTGTGAAGACAGTCTTCCATCTCATCTCCAGCTGGCAGATTATGTGGGGGGGAGTAAAGAAAGAAAGGCGGTCAGGAAAAAGGAAGAAGAAGAAAATCCAACCCCCCACTAACAAAAACAGAACTGAAGGGACTCTGGCCAGCTCGAGCATGGCCAGCATGGCTCTTGGGGGTCCTGAGCCAATACTTCTCCTTTCAGTAACAACAGAGCAGGTTAATGGTGGTGAGCATGACAGAGCAAACAACGGCACACCTTTAAAGAGACAAACTTACCTTCTGGAACTAGAGAGTATAATGCTTAAACTTGACACACTTAAGCTTTGTTGTGAGACATTTCCTCCAAACTGAACATGAATTCCACCCCCTACACCCACCTCCTTACCCTCACCCTGGCATAGCCAAGGCCTTGAAACTTACCTCAAAGTTCCAGGAAGCAGGTATTTGAGGATTGCAGAAGGCAACTGGCCCAATTCCAGACACCCAGTAGTGGCAAAAAAGAGACAACAGACAAACAGCTTATCTAAGGGAAACAGCTAACTTCCTCATTCTGCCCCCAAATAAATTTCTGTCTTCACTGCTCCCTCAGCCTAAAGCACGTAATGTTCTTCTCTTGAACTCTGGAGTCCTAGAGCGGGATTGTTGGGGTATGTGGCGCTACCTTTAGTTTGTTCAGAAAGCACCAAACTTTTCCATTTGCTTTGCTAGATGGTGGTGACGCATGCCTTTAATCCCAGCACTCAGAAGACAGAGGCAGGTGGATCTCAGTGAGTTTGAGGCGAGCCTGGTCTACAAAGTGAATTTAGAACAGCCAGGACTGTTACACAGAGAAACCCTGCCTCAAGAAAACAAAAAAAAACAAAAGAAAAAAAAATACTTGCTTTTCTTGTGTTTTCTTTTTTTTTTTTTTTTTTTTTTGTGGTTTTTCGAGACAGGGTTTCTCTATGGCTTTGGAGCCTGTCCTGGAACTAGCTCTGTAGACCAGGCTGGTCTCGAACTCACAGAGATCCGCCTGCCTCTGCCTCCCGAGTGCTGGGATTAAAGGCGTGCGCCACCACCGCCCGGCTTTTCTTGTTTTTACTTTATCACCATCCTTACAGGTGTGAAAGATACTGTGTTTTCAATTTACAATTTCATAATGACTTATTGGCCAATGATACTGACTTACTTTTCTTGTATTTGTTGGCCATTTGGTTTTCTTTTTTGAAGAACTTTGTGCAACAAACTCAAAACCTTGCATGGCAACTGTTCTATCCTGAACAGCCTAGCAAATCCATTGTCAGAAAAATGTATGTACATATCTTTTTCCTTCAGAGCCTCACAGTTTAAAGTTTTATCCATTCATGTACTGTGTCGTGCACGTGTCACAGCATGTGTATAATGGTCAGAGGAACTCTTGTGGGAGTCAGTTCTCTCTTTACCATGTGCTTTTCAGGAATCGAACTCAGATCATCAAGTTTGGCAGCAATCACCCTTATCCTCTGAACCATCTTGCTGGCTCTAAGTTTTAGTTGTCTTTGATCCACTTTTTAAGCTCATATTTCTGTATATGTATCCCACCTCATTCTTTTGATATATGGAGATCTATATTGTCCCAGCATCATTTGATGAAGTCTGTCCTTTGAACAGACTCGGTACCCTTGTCAAAGATCAATTAGCAAGGAAAAGCCTTAATCCCAGGATTCAGAAAACAAATCAGGAAAGCAAATTTGAGGTCAACTTGGGCTGTATAGTGAGACTCTTTCAAAAAACACAAAATGAGAGTTTTGAGAGCTGGCTCAGAGGTTAAGAGCACTGGCTGTTCCTGTATGGGCCTGAGTTCTCTTCACAGAACCCACGTCAGATGGCTCACCACCATCTGTAACTCCAGCTCCAAGGGACCCAGCATTCTCCTCTAGCTTCCAGGTACCCAGGTACATGTGGCACACATTCTCTTTCAAATTTGAATTTAAGGGGAAAAAACACAAAATGGGCTAGGGAGATTGTCAGTAAGCACATGCTACACAAGTGTGAGAACAAGAGTTTGATCACAAGCACCCACATAAAAAGCTGGGTGCGGTGACAGACATGCACCTGTAGCCCTAGCGCTGGGAAGGCAGAGGCAGAATGATCCCTGGAGCTTGCCAGCCACCCAGTCTGGCTAAATCGTGAAGCTCCCAAGATCAGTGAGAGACCCTGTCTCAATCAAGGTGAAGAGCAAAGAAGAGGATGCCTGACATTGACCTCTGCCCTTTACACATAGTGTGGAGGGTCTCAGCCAACGAGTCAAGTTTCACCATTGAGTTATATTCTAAGCTCTCATGATTACTATAGGTTTTTTGTTTTAAAATTAAATCTGATATTTTTAGTTACTGTAGTTTTTATGATTTATTTCTTTGCATTGTTGCATTTGTGTAAAGATGTGTAGCTTCTCTATGGAAGCCTTGAGGGTGTTTTCCTCTCTGGTTCCCTTCTTTAGAGGCCCTGTGACGTTACCATGGCCTCTCTGATGAAGAGGACAGGAGACTTTAAGGGCTGCAGGACCCTTTAAGAGATGTCCCATAGTCTCCTGGGACCTAGCTGACTTTGAGAATGGTCCCTCTATTGACATTAATATAGACCTTTAGACATTATTGAATACTGAGGTCAGTTATACCAGTCTGGTACATTTAACTTTTGTGTAACATTTAGTTTAAAAAGTGGGAAAAACCAAACACTTTTACATAAATCCTGATTAAACATACATTTTTGTTCTAAAAGCCAGTCTTTGTGAATGCTACAAAGAACAATAACTTGAGAGCTCTATTGGTTTTAGTAGAGGTTGATTGAACTTTGACTTTAGAAATTTTAATTTTGTGTATTATTTCTAAGCTTCATCTTCTGTATATTTTCTGTCACTTACTCAGACTTTCCTGACTTGCTAAGGCTTCCAAGTTTTGTCTCAGTTTTTTGTTTGGTTTTATTTTTTTTCAAGACAAGGTTTCTCTGTATAGCCCTGGCTGTCCTGGAACTCACTCTGTAGATCAGGCTGGCCTCAAACTCACATAGATCCACTTACCTATGCTTCCCTGAGTGCTGGGATTAAAGGTGTACACCACCACGGACAGGCAAGCTTTCTCATTCTATAAATACATTTTTATCTTAACCCAGGGCAAAGTCTTATCATACGTCATACAGAAATCCTTTTCTGCTAAAAATGTCTTTTTCTTACATCCTCCAAACATTTGCCTTTTCTATTTACTTCCCCCTTTTATTTATTTTCTTAATATCATGAGTCATATTACATTAGCCCTCTTATTAAAGAACAATTAAGAAAATGTGCCATCTTATTAAAGAACAACTAAGTTCAAACTATATATGGCATGTAATAGATTAAGATCACCTGTACGAATATTGTTAAACTATGAGGTTTTGTAAGCACTCAGGCAAAGCTCATAAAAAATGCAAGCCAGCCTACAGTGGGATTCTAGACAGTTCTTAGCCTGTAACCCTTTTCAGTATGCTCAATAAACAGATTTTCCTAAGGTAGGAGGGAGGAGAAGAAAAGAAAGAAAGCACATACCAGCCAAACACCTTTTGTATTTTGTACAGTTCAGAATGTATCTATAATGGTTTGCTTTTGAATGAGCAGCAAGTAGCAAATAGAGAAGCAGCAGTTATAGCAAAACATCACCAAATCTGATGTTTATGCGCTCAGCAGAAGTCAGCTGAGGAAGCCCTGTTAAACTCTTCTTGGAGAAACATGTTAGGTAGGGGATTACAGGCAGGGTCCTCTCTGCCCTCTCCATTGATAAGCTTCCAGTTATCCATTTTTACTACAAGCATATTTATATCATGGGATAAAAAATAGAGCACTGGCTGCTCTTCTGGAGGACTTGTGTTTAATTCTCAGTACCCACATGGTAGCTAACACCCACCTGTAACTTCAGTTCCAGGGCTTCTAATGCCCTCTTTTGGCCTCACATTGCATGAATGTGATGCACAGACATGCTTGCAAGCAAAATATCATACACATAAAAATAAATCTTTAATAAAGTTTGTGTCTTAAATTTAAAAACAAGCCGAGTGATGGTGGTGCATGCCTCTCAGGAGGCAGAGGCAGGCGGATCTCTGTGAGTTTGAGGCCAGTCTGGTCTACATTAGCTAGTTCCTAAACAGGCTCCAAAGTTACAAAGAAACCCTGTCTTGAAGAGAAAAAAAAAATGGTGGTTTGAATGAAAATGTCCCCTTTGAGCTCAGATATTTGAATACTTGGTCTCCAGTTGGTGGTGCTATTTAGGTAGGTTTAGAGGAAATAATGTCACTGGGGGGTCAGTTTTGGGGTTTTGTTTATTTTCTTTTCAGTTTGGGGGATTGGTTGGGTTTTTTATTGTAGGGTTTTTTTTGTGTGTGTGTGGGTTTTTTTGTTTTTGTTTTTGTTTTTTTGAGACAGGATTTCTTTATGCTGTCCTGGAGTTCCCTGTGTAGAGTAGGCTGGTGTCTGCCTCCCAAGTACTGGGATTAAAGGCTTGGACCACCATGCCCAGATTTTGAGGTTTTAAAAGCCACACTCCATCTCTGCTTTGTGTTTGCTGTTCCAGATGTGTGCTCTCTGCTTGCTGCCTCAGCCATCAGGCCTGCTGCCGCCATGTTGTCCTCACCATTATGATCCCTAACCCTCTGGAACCATAAGCCAAACTTACTTTCTTCTCTAAGTTGTCTTGGTCCTGGCAGTCTATCACAGCAATAGAAAGGAACTTTTAGATTTTGTAAGGTCATGGACATGTGGCAGCCAGCACTCCTGGTCAAGGTGGATCAAGCAGACAGAAGCCTTTATCTGTGTTGGCTTTCAGATACCCTTTTCAGACTTTGAAAGCTTGTATCTGTGAACGGGCAATCTAAAAAACTGAGTGTCCTTCCTTCTACAAAGCTCTTTTTGTAGGATAAGGAAATACTAGGATAGATACTTTTCTCTAGAAGTCATTTTTATTATCCTCCAGTCAAAATTTAGGTCAAGATCAATGCAGAAAAGTACCAGGCCTTTCTTTCTTTGAAGGTCTAGATTAAACTACTACAGTTTAGGGGTGTCTCATTGCCCTCTACAAAAGAATATACACTGAAACATCCTCCATATCTCCTTTGTCTTCTTCTCTAGAACATCCTCTGCAGATTTCCCTTTGACTTTCCTCTTTCCCTTCCCCTTCCATGAGCAACCACAAGGAAAGCAAAAAGGCCACACTCAACAGTGATACCTGGGTTCCCTGAATCCCATCCACCCTTCCTAGCAGCCATGCAGAAGGGAAGCCTATGTCCAACTAGCCACTCCACCAACATACTCTCCCTGACTTTAATACCCTGCAACCTTGATGAATTCTTCCTTTATTTTGTCAAGTTAACATTATGAAGAAGCAACCAGGGGGCAGGGAAAGCTGCCTATTGTGGCACACCTTTTGGAGGTACAGGGGAAACTGTTTTAAGTTTCTTTTAGAACCCAGTTGGTACATTGTAACTCACTAAGCCTGTCCTGCACTCTACACCTAGCTTATGATTTGCAAGCCGGGCAAGGGGCTGGAGATTGAAACATACATAGACAGAGACACAGTCATCCTTGAATTCCCCAAGAATGCCAACTTTATTGTGTTTCAGGGCAGCTTATATAGTGCCTTCCCTGTCTAATGGCCATACCCTAGCTCTGGGGGGGCGGGGGAGTCAGCTGTAAGCCCACCAGAAACCACTCCCCTATCTCATGCTCAAAGCAACACATGGTCCCTCACTACCATCTGTAATGAGATCTGGTGCCCTCTTCTGGCATGCAGGCATACATTCAGGCAGAACATTGTATACATAATAAACAAACAAATAAATAAGAAAAAGATCATGTTGCTGGGTGGTGATGGCGCACACTTTTAAACCCAGCACTCAGGAGGCAGAGACAGGTGGAACTCTGTGAGTTAGTGGCCAGTCTGGTCTGCAGAGCAAGTTCTAGGATGGCCAGCCCTGCACGGAGAGGATCATGTTAAGCTGGGCATAGTGGTGCATGTATTTAATTCTAGCACTCAGAAGCAGAGGGAAGGGGATCTCTGTGAGTTCCAGGCTAGCTAGGGCTATATAGCGAAACAGTCATGGTGTCTGTAAATTTTTCTTTTCTAATCTTGTTGTCCTCTTTTTCTTTTTCTTGCCAGTGTTCTCGCTGGAACTTCTAGGATAGTGTTGAAGAGCAGGACCAAGAATGGGTGTACTAGTGGTGTTACTGATCTTTTCTTTTCTTTTCTTTTTTTTTTTTTTTTTGAGACAGGGCAGGGTTTATCTGTGTAGCTCTGGCTGAATGACTAGACTGACTTCAACCCCACAGAGATCCATCTGCCTCTGCCTCCTAAGTGATGGGGTTAAAGTCATCACCATGCCTTGCTTTTGCTTTTCATCTTTTTGGTTTTAATTTAAATTTTTGATGTGTGTAGGTGGGTGTTCTGCCCGCATGTAAGTGTACCATGTGTGTGCCTAGTGCCTGTGGAGGTCAGAAGAGGGCACCAAATCCCCTGTATCTGAAGTTACAGACAGTGTGAACCGCTGGGAATTGAGCCATCTCTCCAGCCCCTGACTACCTGACTACTACTATTTCCTCCTCCTCCTCTTCCTCCTCCTCCTCCTCCTCTTCCTCCTCCTCCTCTTCCTCCTCCTCCTCCTCCTTTTCTTCTTCTTCTTCTTCTTCTTCTTCTTCTTCTTCTTCTTCTTCTTCTTCTTCTTCATCATCATCATCTTCTTCTTCTTCTTCTTTTTTGGTTTTTGGCTTTTGGAGTGGGTTTCTCTGTGTAGCTCTGTCCTGGAACTCACTCTGTAGACCAGGCTGGCCTCGAACTCAGAGATTCACCTACTTCTGTCTCCCAAATGCTGGGATTAAAGGTATGTGCCACCACCACCCAGCCCTCCTCTTCCTTCTTCATTCACATACATAAAAGAAAAAAGGCACGAATGAATGAGACCAAATTATTATAAAAAAAAAACCAATAAAAAGGAGTCAGAAGCTTGTAGAAGGAGTGGCGGGCCGCTTCCCGCCATCTCGCTCCCCGGCTAGTTTACACCCAAAATAATTACATGGAAACTGTATTCATTTAAAACACTGCCTGGCCCATTAATTCCAGCCTCTTATTGGCTAATTCTCACATCTTGATTAACCCATTTCTAATAATCTGTGTAGCACCACAAGGTGGTGGCTTACCGGGAAGATTCTAATTTACATCCATCTCGGGCGGAGCTTCATGGCGTATGCCTGACTCTGCTTTCTTTCTCCCAGCATTCTGTTCTGTCTACTCCACCCACCTAAGGGCTAGCCTATCAAAGGGCCAAGGCAGTTTCTTTATTAACCAATGAAAGTAACGTATAGACAGATGACCTTCCTACATCAGAAGCTGTTATATTACATGGTTTCCTTTTTGTTTTTTTAAGCCCAGGTTTCATGTAACCAGGTTGGCATTGAACTCATTATATAGTCAAAGATAGCTTTAAATTCATGGTTCTTCTAGTTCCACATCTCAAGTTTTAGGTTTAAAGATGTGTATCATTGCACTTAGCATTTGTGTGTGTGTGTTTAGGGTTCGAGTGCCTGCATGTGGGCATCATGTGTGTGTGTGAATTTATGTCATAGTCACTGTCCTATTGCTGTGAAGAGACACCATGACAAAGGTAACTCTTATAAAGAGAACATTTAATTAGGGGCGGCTAATAGCTTCAGAGGGTTAGTCCATTATTATGATTGGGAGCATGATGGCGCACAGGCAGGCATGTATGATCCTAACGCAGGAACTGAGAGCTTCACATCCTTATCTATAGGCAGCTGACAGAAAGAGATTGGGTCTCAGAAACCTCTAAGCCCCCAGAGACACACTTCCTCTGACAAGGCCACACCCTCTAATCTTTTCAAAATCTTTTCACTCCCTGGTGACTATGCCTTAAAATACATGTGCCTATGGGAGCATTCTCACTCAAACCATTACATTTTATATATGCAAATGTGTGTGCTCATGGAGACTAGAGGATATGTCTGATGTTTTCATTTATTACCCTTCACTTCGTTTTTTTTGTTTTTGTTTTTTTGGTTTTTTTTGACAAGTCTCTCATTGAATCTGGAACTTGCCCACTTGATTAGGCTAGCTGGCCAGAAAATTCTAGGGATCCTCTTGTCTCCGCTTCCCCCCCAGGGTCAGGATTACAGGGGCCACTGCACCCAGCACCCAGCACCCAGCACCCAGCTGAGGACACTAGTGCTGGGGATCCAAACAGTTCCTCATGGTTGGTGTGGCAAATACTTTACTGACTGAACTATGCTCAGTCATTTTAAACTTTTTACCTTGAGACAGGACTCACTAGGTTGCCCAGGATGGCCTTAAACTTTCCATCCTCTTACCTAAGCTTTATAAGTATCTGGGATTATAAGCCTCTGTTACCCAGCCTTTTCCTAGAGTTAGTCAACACTGTACTTGTAATTATCAGATATTGATAATATCCCTTTCAAAATTTGTCCTTACAGGTTTGAGAGTATAGCCAAGTATGCTCCAAGCCCTGGCGCCATTCCCAGCACATCAAAAAGAAAAAATATACAAACCATTTTGCCATAAAGGCCAATTTACCTAGTGTTCCACGCAGAAATTTTGTATTTTTGAGGCTGAGAGACAATCTTCTGTTGTATTCCTTCTGGGCCCCTGAGTGTTTCAGCCTCTAGGCGGCCTCACTGTTGTATTCTGCATGGACATGCAGCAGGTGTGGAGCTGCTAAGACTGTCCTGATGGCTGAGGAGGGAAGCGTGGGTACTGAGAGGGTCTTGTTCCTTCCCAACTGTAGCTGAAGAATGGGTTTGAGAATCAGAAGGAGCCTCAAAAACAACTTTATTTAGACATAAATTGAAGCTCAGAAGAGTCACTGGCATGAATTGGAAGTTTATTGGTTTATTGGTTGTATGACTGAAATAGCAAAAATGTGAAGAGAGAAAAGAACAGGTGGTCAAGATAGTGACCCATTGACTTGTCATGTGACCTTGGACAAGTCTACTTCCTCATCTGCATTCCATTAGCTGGATTCAAAATTTACCTTCTGGATACAAACTCTATAGGTTTAATGCTTGGTAGCAATATTAATAAGTGATCCTAATTATTTAGCCTAGCTGGCCTCAAACTCACAGAGATCCACCTACCTCTGTTTCCCAAGTGCTGGAATTGAAGTCATTGCCACCACACACAACTGGAAATCAAACCTATGGCTTTGTGCACGCTAGGCAAACTGTGTTTTATTGAGCTACAGCCCATCCTGCTTAGTCTTTATATTTAGGAAATATTTTAGGAAATTGTTTGTTTGATCTTGTTCTCTGTAGCCCAGGCAGGCTTCAAGCTTATAATATTCATAGCCTCTTGAATGCTCGAGTGTCAAGTTGCATTTGCTTTTTTCATATCCTTTTCTCCCATCCTCTGGGTATTGCTCATTCTTTTGTTGGGGGGTCATTTTTTTAAAATATGATTTGAAATTTTTACGTATTTTTCTTTTGTTTTACAGAAAGAAGGCCTTTCAAAATTCAACAAGATTTATGAATTTGACTATCATCTGTATGGGCAAGTAGGTACTAAAGTGTTTCCATCATAAAGCTGATATATAAGACAGGCATGGTGGCTAGCCCATAATTTAATCCTAGCATTTGGGAAGCTGAGGCAGAAGGGTTATTTTTAAGATACAGCCTAGCTAGGGTAACTATTGCTGTAATGAAACACTATAACCAAACAACTAGGGGATAAAGGGTTTATTCAGGTTATGCTTCTACATCACAGTTTTTCATTGTTGTTTGGGTTTGTTTTTATTGTTGTTGTAAGTGTAACAGTTTTGGCTGTCCTGGAACTGTCTTTGTAAACCAGGCTGGCCTCAAACTCACAGGGATCTGATTAAAGATGCATGCCACCACTTCCAGGATCCACATTCCTGTGGATTTATTGTGAAAGGAAGTAAGAGCGGGATCCTGGAAGCAGGAGCTGATGCAGAGGCCACCGAGGGATGCTGTGACTTGCTTAGCCTGCTTTCTTTTTTTTTTTTTTAATTTATTTATTATGTATACAATATTCTGTCTGTGTGTATGCCTGCAGGCCAGAAGAGAGCATCAGACTTCATTCCAGATGGTTGTGAGCCACCATGTGGTTGCCGGGAATTGAACTCAGGACCTTTGGAAGAGCAGGCAATGCTCTTAACCACTGAGCCATCTCTCCAGCCCCCTCTCCAGCCCCCTAGCCTGCTTTCTTACACAACCCAGGACCACTAGTCCAGAGGTGGCCCCACTCATAATGAACTTGGTCCTCCCTCGTCATTCTTTTTCCCTTCTGGTTTTTCAAGACAGGGTTTCTCTTTGTAGCCCTGGCTGTTCTAGAACTCACTCTGTAGACCAGACTGGCCTCAACTCAAAGATCTGCCTGCCTTTGCCTCCCAAGTGCTAGAATTAAAGGTGTGTGCTACCACAGCCTGGTCATAGCCAGATCTTAGGAAGGCATCTATCAGTTGAGGTTCCCTTCTTTCAGATGACTCTAGCCTGTGCCAAGTTGACATAAAACTAGCCAGGACACCAAAGCTGTGTAATAAGACATTGTTGCAAAAAATAAAAGGGACAGGTAAGATGACTCAGCAGGTAAAGACTCTTGCTTTCAAGCTTGATGACCCGAATTTAACTTCTGGAACCCACTTAGTGGAAGGAGAAAACCAACTGCTGACACTTGTCTTGATCTCCACATAGTAATGAACAAGTTAATTAAAATAAATAAAAATGAAAAAGATACCCAGATCCTCTCTAAATTGCTTGTGTTTTACCTAAGTTCTAAAGGTCCAGCTGGTGGTGGTGCACACACCTTTAATCCCGGCACTTGGGAGTCAGAGGCAGGCTGATTTCTGTGAGTTCGAGGCCAGCCTGGTCTCCAGGACAGGTTCCAAAGCTATAGAGAAACCCTGTTTCAAAAAATCAATCAATCAAACAAACAAACAAACAAACAAACAAAAAAAAAAGCCCTCATCTTTCTACTACACACATTTCGAGACATTGTGTTGGGGAAGGAACATAGGACCTCAAACCAAGTACTGAGTCACTTGATAACTGTTATAACTCTCATCCCTGTGGACTTTTTTCTTTTCTTTTTTTTAAAAATATTTATTTATTTATTTATTATGTATGCAATATTCTGTTTTGCGTGTATGCCTGCAGGCCAGAAGAGGGCACCAGACCTCATTACAGATGGTTGTGAGCCACCATGTAGTTGCTGGGAATTGAACTCAGGACCTTTGGAAGAGCAGGCAGTGCTCTTAACCTCTGAGCCATCTCTCCAGCCCCGACTTTTTTCTTAAATAGGGTCTTACTATGTAGTCCTGAGTGCCCTAGAACACACAGAGATATATCTTCCTCTACCTCCCAAATGCTGAGATCAAAAACATGTGCCACCATGTCTGTCCTCCTGAGTAAATCTTAAATGATCCAAAAGGCATCATGGAACTGGTATTAGAATGGTGATTATTGGAGCTGGAGAGATGTCTCAGCACTTAAGAGCACTTGGTGCTCTTGCTGAGAATGAAGGTTCTGTTCCCAGCACCAATCCAGGGCTCACAACCATTCTAAACGCTAGTTCTAGGGGATCTGATGCCCTCTTCTAACCTCCAAGAGCACTAGACAGGCACATGGTGCACATACATACAGGCAAAATAATCAATGCACATAAAGTACAGTAAATACATTTTTTAAAAATAAAGAACGGTAGTGGGGTATGGTGACATGCATCTTTCATCTCAGCAATCAGGAGACAGAGGCAGGTGGATGGATCTCTGTAAATTTGAGGCTAGCTTGTTTTACTACATAGGGAAGTCCAGGACAGTGAAGACAATAGAGAGACCCTTCTCAACAGAGAGAGAGGAGAGAAGAGAGAAGAGAGCGAGAGAATATGAGTGAATGAGTTACATTTGTTATGTTCATTGTCTGTTCTTTTCCTTTCATTGAATTATTTGTCAAAGTATAACTACAGAAAGACTAACTTTTGTTTTGTTGTTTCTCAGAATGTTACTATGATAATGACTTCAGTCTCTGGACATTTGCTGGCTCATGATTTCCAGATGAGGTTTCGGAAATGGTCAGTACAATTAGTATGGGAAGTAAGCTGTGACAAATCTTACAGGGATTTTGAAGCATGTTTTTGTTACCATGTCATTTATAATAATTCGTAAATACTAATTTATAATACTAAAATTACCTAGGGCTATATACCCCACTATAAGTTTTTATCATCCCTTTAGAATAAATACCCACTTTGAGGTGTTCCCCTAAATAAATTTTTTCAGTGCAGTCTTTATTCCATTACAGATGTGCATAAAAGACTTCCGATTTCTTCTCTGCATCTGTCCATCTGCTTGGGAGAGTGGACAGTGTGTTATGTACAAACTCATAGCTTTGTTTATAATCATCTGGTCAATTTTCCTTTCTCTCTTTTGAGACATGGTCTATCTCCAGTCTTTCTGACTAACTAATAGTCCCGAGTGCGGGATGTTTGGCACATGCTACCTTGCCCAGCCTTTTTTTGTTGTTGGTTTGGTTTGGTTGGTTTTGGTGTTTTTTTTTTTTTTTTTTTGAGCCATGGCCTGCTATGTTGCTCAGCCTGGCTCTGAAGTCCTGGGATCTAGTGATTCTTCTGCTTCGGCCTTCTGAGTAGCATCTGTCCCCAGCTCTCTAGGCCATTTCCCATGGGAGGGTCTCCTGTGCGTCTGCTGTAGTTAGACATTCTTAATGGAGAGGGGCTCTCTGTCCATGCAGGTAAAGGCCTTATTGTTTCTGTTTCTATTCTAGGCAGAGCTGCAATCCCCTAGTCCTCTTTGAAGCGGAAATTGAAAAGTACTGCCCAGAAAATTTTATAGACATCAAGGTAAGATCTTTGGAAGACATTGAGATTAAACAATCAGAAGTCATTGAACTGAGTGATTCCTATATTTTTATTGCACTGAAATTTCCTACCAACCTCAGTATCATAATTAATTGATTGATTGTTTATTTGAGACAGAATCTTACTATGTAACCTTGGCTGGCCTTGAATATAGTATACAGACCAGACTAGCCTCAAACTCATAGAGATTCACCTGCCTCTGCTGGGATTAAAGGTGTACATCACCATGCCCAACCAGTATCATGACTTTAAAATGTTTCTTCCACCTATTGTATATGAATATTGTATATTGTAAATGAAGTGTTTTGTTTGGAAGAAATGGTCTTGCCATATAGCCCAGGTTGACTTCTCCTTGCATAAATACTCCTATCTCTTCCTCTCAAATTGCTAGGATGAGAGGCGTGAGCCACCTAAGTACCCAAGGAACTTTTCAAATGAAATTCAAGGAATAAATGTTACTAAATAATTAATTTTAGCCCCCATCTCACCCTCAGGTAAACTCTAAAAGCTTTAAAGTAAGATGGAGTAATATGGACTCACATCTCTTACTTCCAAGGAAGAGGCAGAAGGATTGTTGCAAGTTCAAAACCAGTGAGGACTACTTAGCAAGATCTTGTCTTGAAAAAAATTACAAACTATAATTGGCTGTTTAAAAGATAAATTATTATGAAGTAGATCTCTCACTTTGTGACCAGCCTGGTCTACATAGCAAGTACCATGTCAACCAGGACTGCATACTGAGACCCTGTCTCAAAAAGGTAAACTGTCAGTGGTGGCTCACACCTTTAATTCCAGCACTCGGGAGGCAGGGGCAGGCGGGTCTCTGTGAGTTCAAGGCCAGCCTGGTCTACAGAGAGCTAGTTCCAGGACAGCCAAGGAACACAGAGAAACCATGTCTTAAAGAAAAGTAAAGAAAATTGTTAGGCCAGCCTGACTTGGTGACCTGTGTTCACTGCTTGGGACCAGAGGTGGAAAGAGCAGTGAACTCAGTGCTGAAAAGTGTTTCCACACCAGGCAGCACACAACCACCTGAACTCCAGCTCTGGGGAATCCAATACCTCCGGCCCCTTCAGGTACCTGCTTTCAAATACACATAATCCTCACACCAACACACACTATACACCTAATTAAGAATAATAAAAATTTTTAAGTATTTTTTTAAGGTGAAAGGACAGAACTGACTCCTCAAAGTTGTTCTGTGGCATCCACATGCCCTCCCACACAATAATAAGAATAATAATACTGGTAAATGACCAGTTCAAGGCACTTAGTTCTACCTGGGAAAGTTTGTTAGAATGAACCTCCAGGAACAGGCCTGGGATTGAACACTTTGTAGAGTGCTTCCCTGGTATGTATGACTCAGTTCATCATCGTTCTCCATAAAACAGCTGCAATCCCAGCACTGGGGACATGGAGACGGAAGGAGCCAGAGTTGAGGATCATCCTCAACTCTATAGCTATCTGAGACCCTGTCAGGGAGGGGAATAGGGAGGAACTTACTCAGTGACTGACGTTTGATCAGAATTGATGGCAGAAGTGTTTTAGAGCTGAGTTTTGGGTTTCATCATATTGATGGAGCTGTGTGAAACCCTCAGTTTCTATAAACACACGGGTCTGGAGGACTGTAGCAGATACCGTACCATGAGCAATTTTCTCTGCTCTGACCTTGCATACCTCCCCAAAAGTCTAAATACGCCACAGCCAGCGCTGATCCTCAGTCACCTTTCTCAGTGGACTCTGATGTTGTTTTGTTTTTGTTTGTTTGTTTGGTTGGTTGGTTGGTTGGGGTTTTGTTTTATTATTGAAACAGGGTTTCAGTCTGTGACCCAGGCTAACCTGAACTTATAGCAGTCTACCTCAATTTCCCCAGAGCTGGGATTATAGACATGAGCTATGTTGCCTAGCGAAGTCAGATTTCTTTCTTTCTTTTAAATTTAACTTAGTTTTTTTATGTGTATAGGTATTTTGCCTGTGTGCATGTCAGTGTACCACATACATGTCTGGTGCCCCCAGAGGCCAGAAGAGGGTGTCAGATCCCGTGGAACAGATGGTTGTGAACTGTCTTGTAGCCCTCCAAAGAACAGCTACTGAGCCATCTCTGCAGCCTCCTAAATCAGATTCTGTAGCATAAAGGAGCCAAGTAATTTCCCTGCTCACTGCACTCTCCCTTGTAATTTCAGAAGACTTTGGAGCGAGAGGCACAGCATTGTCAGGCACTGATGATCTGGACTGACTGTGACAGAGAAGGTGAAAACATCGGGTTTGAGATTATCCACGTGTGCAAGGCTGGTGAGTCTCCTGCTGAGTGTCTCTGCTTGGGGGCGTTAAGTGGGCGTGGTCAAGTTCCTCCATACACAGTTCCTCCTGACTCATACACAGAACCACGCACATATACATGCACATCATTACAATTTTCTTTTCCCCCGAGACAGGGATTCTCTGGGTCTCAGTCCTGAAACTCACTATAGGCCAGGCTAGCCTAGAACTTACAGAGATCTGCCTGCCTCTGCCTGAGTGCTGGGGTTAAAAGCGTGCATCACCATTGATTGGCCTCCTAAAATAAAACTTTAAGAGATCTTTTAACTGTTCAAGTTGTTCTTTTTCCTAAATTTAAGCCAAAAGATCCAAGTAAGATTTAAATCTCAAAAGGTTCACCTAAAGTATCTTAGTTCATAGCTGAAATGGATTCCACTGTTATTTCTGACAAGACCTAAAGATTATAATACCTTGCCCAGCCTGAATACAGGGAGAGCTGCTTGGTCTTATGGCAGCTTGAAACCTAGGGAAAGCCTGTCTCTTTATGAGTGATTTTGGAGGAGGGATAGATGGAGGGGGGTGGAGAGGTGAAGTGGGGAGAGAGTGGGAGGAGAGTGAGCAGGGAGAGGTGGTTGTAGTCGAGATGTAAAATAAATAAATTGTTATAAAGGATTATGAAATCCTTTCCCTCTTTGCTATTTTTTTCCATTAATTTAAACTAAGAGGTGAAAGGCAAACCAGGTTCTTGTTTTGGTTTGCCTGGATGTCATGATAGTTTAAGAAGAGCAAAGACAAAGCTGGGCAGTGATGGCACATCTTTAATCCCAGCACTTAGAAGGCAGAGGCAGATGAATCTCTGTGAGTTCAAGGCCAGCCTAGTCTGCAAGAGCTAGTTCCAGCACAGCTAGAGCTACACAGAGTAACCTTGTCTTGGAAATTTTTAAAAAAAAAAAAAAAAGAGCACCTGCTTTTGTGCTAATGCACTTCGGATTGAGTTTGGATCTGTGCTTCCTTCTCTTCTACAGTAAAGCCCAGTCTACAGGTGTTGCGGGCCCGTTTCTCTGAGATCACGCCACGTGCCGTCAGGGCAGCCTGTGAAAACCTGACTGAGCCTGACCAGAGAGTAAGCGATGCAGTGGATGTGAGGCAGGAGCTGGATCTGCGGATTGGTGAGGAGCCGGAGGGGCTGCCGCTGCCTAAGTGGGTCCTTGTGTTGGCTCATGGGGCCAACAATAACTTTATGGTTCATTGCTGTCTGGTTCTTCCTTCTTCCACCCTCCTCTTGTAGGAGCTGCCTTCACAAGGTTCCAGACCCTGCGGCTCCAGCGGATTTTCCCTGAGGTTCTGGCAGAGCAGCTCATCAGCTATGGCAGTTGCCAGTTCCCAACACTGGGGTTTGTGGTGGAGAGGTTCAAAGCCATTCAGGCTTTTGTGCCAGAAGTCTTCCACAGAATTAAAGGTAAAGCCCCAAGGTTCTTTGCTCTGGGATCTGCAGGCTCCGGGAAGACGGGGCTGCAGAGCTTAGTGAAGGTATGGTTATCATTCAGCCTTACTGCCCTTCACCCTGCCCCGTCATCATCCAGACTCTACTGAAAGGGTCTTATGTGTCCAAGGCCCCTCCCTGTATCAAAAGCTTTGATTTAGCCGGGCAGTGGTGGTGCACGCCTTTAATCCCAGCACTCGGGAGGCAGAGGCAGGCGGATCTCTGTGAGTTCGAGACCAGCCTGGTCTATAAGAGCTAGTTCCAGGACAGGCTCCAAAGCCACAGAGAAACCCTGTCTCGAAAAACCAAAAAAAAAAAAAATAATAATAATTAATTTAAAAAAAAGCTTTGATTTTTCACTGTAATGTATCATTTTCTGTCATATGGTGGCTCCTCTGAGGCAGCTCTGTTTGTTTCTCTCCGATACAGTAACTCATGACCACAAAGATGGGACTGTAGAGTTCAACTGGAAAAGATACCGTCTCTTTAACCACACAGCTTGTCTTGTCCTTTATCAGTTGTGTATGGAGGTAAGGAGCTCTTTGAGATCTTAGGGCTCCAGAAGCATTGTATGCGCTCCCAGCAACTCTTTCCTGCTCTATTTCCCACTGAACTAGGCTTGTTTGTTGGCTTAGAGTTTATACCCCCAGAGCCTGCAGGACGGTGCCTGTGCCAATCCTGAAAACCTGAATAAATGCTTGGGAATCAGATGGTGAAAGGAAAAAACCAACTCCTGAAGGCTGCTGTGTGTTCTACATGTGAGCCTCTGTGTGTGTGTGTGTGTGTGTGTGTGTGCGTGCGTGTGCGTGTGCGTGTTTACATGTATACACATACACACAACACTTTTTGGAAACCAGCATGATTAGAAAGCCAGCACTAAAAGTGTGTGAAGTGGCCAGTCATGATGGGACATGCTTGTAATGCTAGCCTTTAGGAGGCTGCGGCAGGTTCAGGGCCAGCATTGTCTGTGGAGTCAGACCCTGGGTTGTGCAAGTGTTAGAAATTCATGGTGTACCAGGCATTAAAGGATGGTGGTGCATTCCTTTAATCCCAGCACTCAGGAAGCAGAGGCAGGCAGATCTCTGAGTTCAAGGTCAGCCTGGTCTACAGAGTGAGTTCTAGGACAGGCTTCAAAGCTACACAGAGAAACCCTGTCTCGAAATACAGTACAAAACAAAAAAAAAATAATAAAGAAACTGATGGTGCTTCATAGATGGATGCTGACATGAAATTACCTTAAAATGAACTTTATTAAAGTTACAGGCTATGACCATGGCCAGCCATAATGATGCTCTTAAAACAGGAGACCATTAGAAGAGATTTAGGAACATACCATGGCAGCATGACAGAGTCTTTTTTTTTTTTTTTTTTGGTTTTTCGAGACAGGGTTTCTCTGTGGTTTTGGAGCCTGTCCTGGAACTAGCTCTGTAGACCAGGCTGGTCTCGAACTCACAGAGATCCGCCTGCCTCTGCCTCCCGAGTGCTGGGATTAAAGGCGTGCGCCACCACCGCCCGGCTCATGACAGAGTCTTAAAGGAACGCTTTCAATTCTGGAGACAAAGGGGAATTTCTGATTTCTTACAGAATCAGAAATTTTGTTATTTTTTTTGTTTTGTTTTTTGGGTCGTAATTCACAGGTGGTCCCTGGGGAGTCTGGGAATTCTTCCCCATAGACACCCAGCCTGAGGCCTGTGTGCTAACAGTCACAGCAGGAACTTAGGAAGTAGGTCCTGATCTGACAGCAAGGACAGCTGGGTATAACAGTGTATGCCCTTGGATGGCAGAAGCAGGAGGATCAGCTCAGCCCCTGTTGAGTTTGAGTTTAACCTGGGCTACATGAAACCAAGTCTCAAAATTTTTTAAGTAGAATTTTTAGATCAAGACAAAAATTTTAGAAGTAGTTCGCTGAAATCCCCCTCTGAAATATATACTTTGAACTGAGATTAGGATGAGTCATCTAAGCCCATTTAGAGCTGGACCTCAGGATCTGGGAAAGAACTTAAGCATTTGCTCTAACCTCTTTCCATTGGTCACACGAGGAAGTAAAGGTCACAAATGAAATAGGTAATTTTGGAAAACAATAATGCCAGGACAAAAATACAAGAGAAAGTAATAGAAGGTGGCCTGTGGGTGGCGTGGGGACTGTTTATTCCAGATGATAGGAGAGTAACATTTGAGCAACTGAGTTCTATCCCTAGGACCCACATAGTGGAAGGAAGAAACCACCTCCTGCAAGTTGTCCTCTGACCATCACATATGCTTATGGCACACAGGTTATGGCACAGGTTACCTCAACACACACAGACATATCATAAACACCTGTTCTGTTAGGCTGTAATGGCTACTCAGTGACAAGTGACAGTCTTTGAGCTTCTTGGAAAGAGCAGCTGGTCCCCACTCTCTTGTAAAGAAAAATTTGAATTGGGATATACAAACTCCTCCTTAGTAAACCGTTTAAATTCATGTCCATTTACAGTGTCTTTGAAAGTTTTGCAGTTTTTATTGTATAACTTCTACTGTTTATATCTCGAGTATGAAGGTATATAATGCTAAGGTTGGAACTCCAGGCCTCATGAATGCTAGGCAAGTGCCCTGACTTACACTGCAGCCCCATTATCCTTAATTTAAAAAGTTAAAAAATAAGAAAAGAAAAAAAAAGTAACAGGGAGCATGTAAGTCAAGTCTCAGATCAAAGACTTCAGAATTTCATGAGATCTAGACCACTTAACAACTTGTGAAAATGTCTTTCCAAGTCTTGGCTTGAGTAGGAAGGAGTGATAACATCCCACAGTTTCAATGCGTGATGTTACGTGGAAGGCTCCTTGAGAAAGGCTACATCATGGGAACTTGAAGTGGTATACTCCAGGCTAATGTGGGCTTTGTGTGCTTGATTTTCTAGGATCCCATGGCAACCGTGGTAGAGGTCAGGTCTAAGCCAAAAAGCAAGTGGAGGCCTCAAGCTTTGGACACTGTGGTATGTATGTTCCAGATACTAAGGAACAGTTACTTCCTGTTGTTAGGGCTATGATTCTGCATGGTTATGGTCCAGTGGAAGGAAAGAATGTCATTCAAATCTCAAGACCATACAGAAAAGCACGCAGAAGACCTGAGTTAGCTCAGCCTCTTAATACAACTATAAGGTTTTAAAACCAAAAGAGAAATGCAAGCCATTCATGTTTATATATGAATATATAGTCAAATAATTTTGATGTCTTATTGGTCCTTTTTAAAGTTTTTATTTGTTTTGATTTTTTGAGATGGGATCTCTAACGGGGTCCTAACTGTCCTGGAACTCTGTAGACCAGGCTAGCCTCAAACTGAGAGCTCTGCCTTCCTCTGTCTCCTGAGTATGAGGCTCAAATCCTGTACCACCATGCCCAGCCTTTGTCGGACTGTCAATAGAAAAGAAGAGCTTGCAGAATTAGAAAGCCTCAGAGGATGTTCTCAGTTTTTGAGACTCGAGTCATGGTCTCTTAAGTGTGGCTCTCATATTGCCTTCATTAGCTTAATTCTCTTGTCAGACTACTTAATAAAAGTACAGATTTCTGCTAGGAGTGGTAGCACTTGTCTGTGATCTTAGCTGTCATGAAGCTGATGATAGCTAAGGCTAGCCTGCACTGCATACAAAGCTCTTGTCTTAAAAAAGGAAAAATCCCAATTGAGGCTAGGCCTATGCCTTTAATCTTAAACAGAGAAACCCTGTCTCCAAAAAAGAGGAAGGAAGGAAAAAAAAAAATCCACACATACACACTATCTGGGCATGGTGCTGTAAACCTGCCAACTCCTTGGGCAAGTGTCAGCTGCACATTATCTTTAAGAATCACTCGAAGGGGCTGGAGAAATGGCTCAGTGGTTAAGAGCATTGCCTGCTCTTCCAAAGGTCCTGGGTTCAATTCCCAGCAACTACATGGTGGCTCACAGCCATCTGTAATGGGGTCTGGTGCCCTCTTCTGGCCTGCAGGCATACACACAAACAGAATATTGTATACATACTAAATAGATAAATATTTTTAAAAAAAAAGAACTACTCGATAGCTTCCTTAGGAACACGTGTTGGATACCAGAGATCAGTGACTGTAGCATTATGAGGTAGAGGTAGGAGACCCACAAGTTCAAGGACAGCCTGGACTTTATGGTTTACTGTTTCAAGCCAAAAAGAAAAATATTTTTATTTATGTTTTGTAGTTCTTTTAAACAAATTTTACTATGTAGCCCTGGTTGGTCTGGAATTCACATAGACTAGGCTAACCTAGATTTCACACAGATCTGCCCATCTCTGCTTCCCAAGAACCACCATGCTCTTATTTGGGTTTTCTTCTTTGGTGTTTAGTTGGTTGGTTTTGTTGTTGTTCTTGTTAAAAGTACATTTTAAACAAACAAAACCCCAACTGGTTGTGATCTGCCTGGCCGACTGAATCCAGAAATCTTCCCTTGGACAGTCTTCCTCTCTTGGCATGATGGCTGTAGCTGAAGCGACAGGGCCAGACCTGCCCGAAGATGAGTTAGGTGCTTGTGTTGTGCTCTGACTCACAAACTTCATCCTGTCTCTGCTGACAGGAGCTGGAGAAGCTGGCTTCTCGGAAATTGAGAATAAATGCTAAAGAAACCATGAGGATTGCAGAAAAACTCTACACACAAGGGTAGGTATAAGTTCACAGAGCAATCTTAAACCAGCCCCTCCCCTGCCTTCATGCTCGGGATTTATCCCAGGGCTTGTACACAGTAGGTAAGCATACTATCATTATGCCAAACCCCACTGTTGACCCCTCAGCAATTGTCCTGAGTCCTGGAAAGTGTCAGCCAGCAGGCAACACCTTTAGGATCCTGTTAGACTCCTCCTACCTCTGAGATCAGTGAGTGCCCTAGCAGTTGAGTGCCCTTACTGTCCACTCACCACTGCATGAGAACGTGAGGGGTGGGTTGTCCAAATTGAGTGCTGTAAGGATACAATACATTGTATATGTTAAAGTTGTTTTGAAAATAAAACATTGAGATTTCTTTCCTTTTTTAGCACTAAGGACTAAGTCTGGGTCATCCCTCATGCATGCTAGAATGCTAGACACTACCACTGAGCCATGTTAGCAGTTCTGTTTGCTTGTACTGCTCTTTTGTTGTTGTTTGTTTGTTTGTTTTCATTTTATGCATAAGGATATTTTGTCTGGGCACCATGTGTGCCTGGTGCCAGAAGAGGCCAGAAGTAGGAGTTGGATTCCCTGGAATTGGAATTACAGACAGATGTGAGCTTCCTTATGGGTGCTGGGAATTGAACCCAGGTCTTCTTGAAGAAGTACCCAGACATCTTTCCAACACCTGAGCAACTATTCTTTATATGCTATAAGAAAAGCAATAGGGGGCTGGAGAGGTGGCTTGGTGGTTAAGAACACTGACTGCTCTTACAGAAAACTCAGGTTCAATTCCCAGCACCCACTTGGTGGCTCAAACTATCTGTAACTCCAGTTCCAGAAGATCTGACTCCCTCATCTGACCTCCAAGGGCCCCAGACATGCATCTGTTACATATACATACTGGCAGACAAAACATAAAATAAATAAACCTTAAAAAAAAACTTTTAAAAAAGAAAAGAAAAGCTATTCAGGAGCTGGAGAAATGGCTCAGTGGTTAAGAGCACTTGCTGCTCTTACAGAGGGCCTAGGTTCAATTCCCAGCTCCCACATGGTAGCTTACAACCATCTCTTATTCCAAGTCCAAGGATCCAATGCTGGCCTCTGGAAGCCCAGGCACAGTGATGGTGCATAGGTGTATATATAAATAAAACACATAAGTAAACTAATAAAATTAATTTTAAAAAAGTTATAGAAGGGGCTGGAGAGATGGCTCAGCGGTTAAGGGCACTGGCTGCTCTTCCAGAGTTCTCCCAGCAACCACATGGTGGCTCACAGCCATCTGAAATGAGATCTGATGCCCTCTTCTGGCCTGCAAGCACACATGGAAGGAATGTTGTATATATAACAAATAAATAAATTAAAAAAAAAAGTTATAGAAGGCCAGGCAGTGGTGGCACACGCCTTTAATCCCAGCACTCGGGAGGCAGAGGCAGGCGGATCTCTGTGAGTTTGAGGCCAGCCTGGTCTATAAGAGCTAGTTCCAGGACAGGCTCTAAAGCTACAGAGAAACCCTGTCTCAAAAAACAAACAGTTTTAGAAGAAAATGCTGTCGGAACAGTCAAATCTATTGAGGCTCACAACACATAGCGTCCTCTGTCAGACTGTTAAGAGGGGCCAGTGGTGTGTCCCTGGCCTCAAGGAACTGAGAGTCAAAGACCTTTATCCTACATTATCCTTCTGCTTTCTTGTCTGTATGTTTCCAGAATGACCTAACAGGAAAACCTGCTGCTTTTCACCCAGTAAGGGGCCCTATCTCCAGCTACCAGCTTAGATAGTTTACAGTCACATCGGCAGTGTCAGAAGACTACAACTTCCAGTGGTTACAAACCAATGGAAAGGCCTAACAGTGTCCTTTGGTGTACCTTTCTCTTAGGTATATCAGCTACCCACGAACAGAAACAAACATCTTCCCTAAAGACTTAAACCTGGCTGCGTTGGTGGAACAGCAGACCCAGGATCCACACTGGGGGGCATTTGCTCAGAACATTCTAGAGCGAGGTGGCCCCACTCCACGTAATGGGAACAAATCTGATCAAGCTCACCCCCCCATTCACCCCACCAAATACACCAGTGGCCTGCAGGTGAGTTTCTGAGTGTGAGTTCCGCTGGAGCACAGCACAGGTACAGGGTGAGGAGTAAGACTGGACTTTGGCTCTGGAACAGTGATACCAAAATGTCTCTCATTTCAAGAGAGGGATGAAGGAAACCATCAGTGACTCTGTTTTTGTTTTAAATTTTCTCAGCCTTTGTGTTAAGATAAGGTCTCACTTTGTAGACCAGGCTGGCCTCAAACTCAGAGATCTGTCTATCTCTACTACCCAAGTGCTGGGATTAAAAGTGTGTGCCACCATGCCTGGCCTTAGTTTTCATTACATTCTATATGTTGTCGGGAAAGGCACACATGCCACAGCACATGTGTGGAGGTCAGAATTTACTCAGAGGAAGTAACTGGAGATCTATACAAATAGCTATGTATTTATATGTACATTATATGTTTACTGTTTATAAACAATAACATTTTGGCTGGGGAGATGAAAGGGGTAAATGAATCCTTAAGAGGGGAATTGTGACTGGGTGGTGATGGTACTCACCTTTAATCCCAGCTCTTGGGAGGCAAAGGCAGTGGATCTCTTCAGAGTATGACTTCCAGGATACCCAGGGCTACACAGAGAAACCCTGTCTCAAAAAAAAAAAAAAAAAAAGGAGGGGGAAGGTGGGTTGGGATTGTTAGATATGTGTGTGAGTGTCTCCTGGGCTTTTTTTTTTTTTTTTTTTTTTTTTGGTTTTTCGAGACAGGGTTTCTCTGTGGCTTTGGAGACCAGGCTGATCTCGAACTCACAGAGATCCGCCTGTCTCTGCCTCCCGAGTGCTGGGATTAAAGGCGTGCACCACCATCGCCCGGCCCTGGGCTTTTTTAGTATGGGGAGCCTTACTAAATCCTGCTTACCTGACTGATGAAATGTTACCTCAACAAATCACTGCTAGAGTGCACGCAGGCAGGTAGTGTTCGTGTCCAGTGCTACCTGTACTTTCACCTCCTGTGCGGCTCATATCAAAGAATGTGTTGCATCAAGCAGTGGTGGCACACGCCTTTAATCCCAGCACTCAATAGGCAGAGACAGGCGGATGTCTGTGAGTTTGAGACCAGCCTGGTCTACAGAGCTAATTCCAGGATACAGAATAGTCCCCAAAGCTACAGAGAAACCCTTGTCTCGAAGAAAAAAAAAAGAATGAGAGTTGCTTATCTTTGCCTGGTTATGGTTGTGAATTTTTCCTTGTGGCTTACACCTTTGAGCCTGACACCCATGAGACAGAGGCAAGCAGATTTCTGTGAGTTCTAGGCCAAGAAAAGCTCCGTAAGGAGACACTATCGCCAAAAAAAAGTACAAGAGTTTAGTTTCCCAAGGACTCACAGTGTTGCAGGCTTAAGGAGCCTTGTGTTCTATTTTGTGCAGACTTCTAGATTGCAGTGGCATAAACCAAGCTGAAACTCAGTAGCACTGTGCTCCTTGAGACATGCTGTTCTGAAAGGAGTCTCACATTCTTTCTTTTCTTCAGGGAGATGAACGGCGACTATATGAATTCATCGTTCGCCATTTCCTGGCTTGCTGCTCCCAGGATGCTCAGGGGCAAGAGACAACTGTAGAGATTGACATTGCCCAGGAACGCTTTGTAGCCCACGGCCTCGTAATTCTGGCCCGTAACTACCTGGATGTGTATCCATATGACCACTGGAGTGACAAGGTGATAAGGAGGTGGGCCCACCCAGGGAGAGGGCAGCAGGTGTGCTCCAGCTGTGCTGCCTGTTGGAGCAGGGCTAACCTGGGCGTGATGACAAAATGGTCTGAACTCCACACCTGCTCCTCCTGTAGCTCCTCCCTGTCTATGAGCAAGGCTTCCGCTTTCAGCCCAGCACTGTGGAAATGGTGGATGGGGAGACCAGCCCACCCCAGCTGCTTACCGAGGCTGACCTCATTGCCCTCATGGAGAAGCATGGTATCGGTCAGTATCTTGTGTGGGAGCCAGGCATGACCTCCTCTCAGGGATGGCATTATATTCCTATCCCTATTCTATAGGTTAAATGAAGGGCTGGAGTGTATTAAGTGGCAGACCATCTTCCTACCATTTATGAAGCCCTGATTCCACTCCAAACCCCAACTCAAAAAGAAAAACCAGTGAAGTTAAACCGGCAAAGGTTAAGAACTTAGCTAACCTCAGCAATCTGTATATTGTTAGTCTGCTACAAATAAGTCCAGGGTTAATATGCTTTTTAAATTTGTTTTTATAGTGCTAGGCTTAGAACGCAGAGTCTTGTGCACACTAGGCAAGTACTCTAACATTGAGCCAGGGGACCCCAGTCTTTCCAGTGTTCTCTACACTGTACCATGTGTGTGATGATACAGGTGTTTATTATGACTTAAGAGTCAGTTGAGGGTACCTCATGTCCTTTGGATTGGTTGTTCATTTTGATTAAAAACAAATAACTCAGCTGGGTGGTGGTGGCACATGCTTTTAAAGGAGTAGCCTTTATAGGCCTATAATCCCAGCACTTGGGAGGGTGAAGGAAGATCAGGAATTCAAGGTTATCCTTAGATAAAAGTACAATACGGGGCTGGAAGGAGGGCTCAGGAGTGAAGAGAGCGTCCTGCTCTTGCAAAGGATTTGAGTTCTCTTCCTAACTACAGCTCCAGGGGATCTGATGTCCCGTCATGGGCACCTGCACCCACGCGTGTGTGCTCAGTCAGAGACCTAAAGTTAAAATAAGCCAAGTGTGGTTTTACATTCCACTGGGATTTTAGTTTGTATCTCCTGTCAGCACGGTTCCATTTAAAAGGTCCCTCAGAGCACAGTTTAAATAGCTTTGGCTAGAGGGGAACAATGAGTGATTTTAGAGAAGGGCAGGTTGCACACATGTAAATGAGGCTACTCAGCCACAGTCTGACACCGCAGAGGAGAATTTAAGTGAGAAGTTGTGAGACTGGGATTGACAATTCTGATGGGCCTTCAAGTGTTAGGAGGGAGGAGAGTCAAGGTGGTCTCTGAGATTGCTAGCATAAGTCAGACATGAATAAGAGATCTTATCTGCAAAAGCTGCCCAGGCAAAAGAGATAAATGAGGAACCCACAGGCTGTGCTGGTGCTGCTATCTATGTCACCTCAGAATAATGGAGGTATGAGATGGCCATGGTGGCAAACATCTGCAGTTCCAGCGGTTGGGATGCAGAGGAGGATTCATAGTTGAAGGCCAGCCTTGACTGCACGGCAAGTTTCAGGCCGGCTGGGACTATACTAGACCCTGTCAGTGAGGACGATGATGATGATGACGACGACGACAATGATGATGATGACGATGATGATAAGAAGGAAATGGTTTCTAGGTACTGATGCAACTCATGCAGAACACATTGAAACCATCAAAGCCCGGATGTATGTGGGACTCACCTCAGACAAGCGGTTCCTTCCTGGGCACCTGGGCATGGGACTTGTGGAAGGTAAAGCAGGAGGGAGGTTGCAGTGGACAAGGGAGAGGGCAAGGTGTCCAAGTCCCTGGTGGTGTCATTTAGAACCTCGCAGCTTTGCTCTTTCTCTGCAGGTTACGATTCCATGGGCTATGAGATGTCCAAGCCTGACCTCCGTGCCGAGCTGGAAGCTGATCTTAAGCTGATCTGTGAGGGCAAGAAGGATAAGTTTCAGGTTCTAAGACAGCAAGTGCAGAAATACAAGCAGGTTTTCATTGAAGCAGTGGCTAAGGCAAAGAAGTGAGTGTCAAACCCTGCTCCCCTGTCCAAGTGGTCCTGTAGCTCCCAGCCATGCCATAGCACTTCCCAGAGAGGACTGGGAGCCCTGAGAAGGTTCAACAGAGTGGGGTGATATAGACCCTCCTGGCTCATATCTACCAGTTGCCCTGTGGGAGGGGCTAGCTACAACACTCTGAGCTCAGTTCACGTCTTTCTAGGGAAACTGTCTCTAATAGTGCTGAGCTTCAGTAGTGCCGTTCTCTGCTGTTTATTCTAGCTTGAGTTAGGCAGCAGTCCTTTAAACCAGTTAACCAGGTTCTAGTGTGGAATCCACCTTTCTCCGGAGCATTCGGAGGTGGCCAGCTAGTGAACAGAGTATGTGTTTTGTTAGAAAGGATGTTTTCGAGTCAAGCATGGTGACTTCTGTATGTCATCTTATCACTTGAGTGGTTGAGGCAGGAAGATTGTTCTGAGTTCGAGGAGATCCAGGAATACAAAATAATACGCGGTCTCAAAAAAAAAAAAAAAGGAAAAATAATTTTTTTTTCTGGCCCTGATGCTATGATTCACCAGCATGAAACATTTTTAGTTGGATCTTCTGGCACATTTGGACTCTAGAGTGATAATGTCTTTCTTTTGCCAGTCACCTGGCTGATGGAAAACACCTGTTGAGTCACAAGCTAGGATTAGTTCCCAGGGCAGCTTCCATAAGGCTAGGAGGCTAGTTCTTCCAGCAGCTCCAGGGTGAGACTGAAGGTTGGTCACCAGTGGCCATGGTTCACCAGCAGCGTTTGAGTGTTGGCGACATCATAACGAGTGTGTCCTGTGCTTTCAGGTAGCTCAGTACATGCAGTACGTGAAAACGATGCACCCAGGAGAAGCACAGCAATAGTCTTGCTTGTATACTTCATCCTTTGCATCTCAGCTGTCCGGCTGTCCCGAGTTATGTTAGCCACCCAGTGACTCAGACCATGGGAAGCGCCCTTTATGGTCACACCCTGAAATTTGTAGCTAGTGTCTGAAAGAGGAGCAGTGTTGGTCACTGAGCTCTCATCCTTTGGGGTCTGACTCACCCCAGGTAGTGCAGGACTGGTTTAGATTAGGGTACCCAGCCAGTATCCACTGGACAACTGCTTGGTGTGTAGGGACGATATTCTATATGGCTGTTATATGAATGGCAGTTTGGGGCTTTTTCTTTTTTGGTTTTTCAAGATAGGGTTTTTCTGTGTAACAGTTTTAGCTGTCCTGGAACTAGCTTTTGTAGACCAGGCTGGTCTTGAACTCACAGAGATCCACCTGCCTCTCCCTCCAAAGTGCTGGGATTAAAAGTGTGCACCACCACCTAGCTTTTTCTTTCTTTCTTTTTTTCTCAAATCTCCATATGTTTATGCATGTAAGTGCGAGTGTGCATGCGTGCACATGTGCGTGTGTGTGTGCCGTGTGACTGTATACATGCCAAGGCAAGTGTAAGCAGGTCAGAGGACAATTCTGAGAAGACAGTTCTCTTCTTACACTGTGGGTGTTGCAGGGATCACACTCGGGTTGTCAGTGTCAGGCTTGCATGTTTACTCACTGATCCTTTGTGCAAGCCCCAGTTGTGTTTTCGTTGTTGTTTGTTTGTGTGATTGTTTTGAGACAGGGTTTTTCTGTGTAGTCCTGCCTGTCCTGAAACTCACTCTGTAGACCAGGCTGGCCTCGAACTCACTGAGATCCGCCTGTCTCTACCTCCCGAGTGCTGGGGTTAAAGGTGTGCACCACCATTGCCCAGCTCCCAGTTTTTAATCCTTGAGACTACCCGGTGGCAGGAATATAGATGGACATTGCTAAATTTGTACGATTTGTATCTGCCTAGAGCTGGCATCATGCTAGGAGCCTGGATCCAGGGGCAGTAGGATGGAGAGCTCTATCTCCTCTCTGCTCTCTGTTTTCTGCATTGGCCTATGGCTCCCTGACAACTGGTTCTAGTCTCCTGTGTATTATGGATGCCTAAGAGTGCAATAAAGGCCTTTTTTGGGAAACTGGCTTGTGTATCTGCTTTTTCTCCAGATTGGATGAAGCCTTGTCTCAATACTTAGGAGAAGGAACAGAGGTGGCCCAGCAAGAAGAGCTCTACCCAGCCATGCCAGAGCCTGTTCGAAAGTGTCCTCAGTGCAACAAGGATATGGTCCTGAAGACCAAGAAGAGTGGTGGGTTAGTACCTGGCTCCCTCTTAACCTCTCTTCACCCAGTGTTCGCTGGGCTAACCACCAGCTCTCAAAGGCCCTGTCAGCCCGTCATTCTTTAGAGGCAGGCCTGTTGTTGGCAGACACTGGGCCAGGTGACAGAACTGTGAGGGTAGCAAGGAACCATCGTGGCGCCAAGTGCTTTAGGAATTTATATTCCATTAAAAGGAGGCAGGTGGAGTAATGACTCAGCAGTTACAACCAGTGGATGCTCTTGCAAAGGACCCAGGTTTGGTTCCCAGCACCTGCAGGCATCTCACAACATCCATAGCTCTAGTTCCAAGGAATCTGATGCCCTCTTCTAACCTCTGTGGGCAACAGGCACATGAAATAAGATAATCCACCCCTGCTGCCAACACCTCTCACACCCCTACACCCCCTGCACAAGGGGCGTGTCTACTTCACAATGCTGCATTAAGGGTGGGATTTTTGTTTTTTTGGATTTTTTTGTTTTTTAACTGTTGTTTTTATTTTATGTATGTGCACCACAAGGATGCAGATGCCTGCAGGATCCAGAAGAGAGTTTGAATCTCCAGAACTGGAGTTTCAGGTGGTTGTGAGCTGTCCAGTTTGAGTGCTGGGAGCCAAACCTGGGCCCTCTGCAAGAATGGGTAGTATTCTTAACCATGGCTCAATCTCTCTAGTCCCAGAGATTTTTGTTGTTGTTGTTTTGTCTATTTTCATTTTTGTTATTTGAAGTATAGGAGTAGAACCCAGGGTCTCATATTTGGCAGCTTCCTACTTGCTACCCCAACCCAAAATGGGTTTCTGTTTTGTTTGTTTTGTCTTTCAGCCAGGGTCTTGTTATGTAGCCTAAGCTGAACCTGATCTCTAAATTCTCCCCACTCCCGCACCAAGTGCCTGGAATATGTGCATATATTACCACACTGGGCTAAGAGTGGCAAAGTTTTTTGGTTGTTTTTTTTTTGTTTTTGTATTTTGATACAGGGTTTCTCTGTGTAGCCCTGGCTGTCCTGGACCTCATTTTGTAGACCAGGCCGGCCTTGAACTCACAGAGATCCACCTAAGGGTGGCCTTTTTTTTTTAATTTTTAAAAATTATTTATTTTTATTTTATGTGCATTGGTGTTTTATCTGTATGTTTGTCCGTGAGAGTGTCAGATCTTGGAGTTACAGACAGTCGTTAGCTGTCATGTGGGTGCTTGGAATTGAACCCAGGTCCTCTGGATGAGCAGTCAGTGCTCTTAACCACTGAGCCATCTCTCCAACCCCAAGAGTGGCAATTTTTAAAGAGGTAAGACAAAACATAGTACTATGGAAGTATGCACAGGGCACTTTGTACATGGCTTTACCTTAGTCAGTAGTGTTTTGTTTTTGAAACAGGGTCTCATTCACTAGATAGCATGGGTAAACCTGAAACTCAGTATGTAGCCTAGGCCTGCCTCACATTTGCTAAATCTTCATCAGCTTCCCAGGTGCTAGGGTTATTTACTAGAAAAAATACCAACGTAGTCACTGGTGGTGTAGGCCTAAGTAGATTCAGCAATAGCTGCATATCTCCCCACCTCCCGAGGGTTTCTTTGTGTAGCCTTGGCTGTCCTGGAACTTGCTCTGTTGACCAGTGTCTTTGAGTTTTCTTGAGGGGACTCACTTACAGTTCCAGAGCTCCAGTCCATTATTATGTCAGGGAGCATTGCTGCATGCAGCCAGACATAGTGCTGGAAGAATAGCTGAGAGACCTACATCTTGCAGGCAACAGGAAGTTGACTGACAGTCACACTGAGGGACACTTGAACAGAAGAGACCTCAAAGCCCACCCCACAGTGACATACTTCCTCCAACAAGGTCACACCTCCTAATAAGACCATTCCCTTTGGGGGCCATTTTCTTTCATACCACCACAACCAGGCTGGCCTCTAATTCACAGAGATCAACTTGCCTCTGCCTTCCAAGTGCTGAGATTAAAGGTGTGTGCCACCACTGCCTGGCTATAGCTGCATTCTTTTAGGGACATGAGAAGCATACAAGAGGGGTTTTCTTAGGGTAGGATATGATGGAACACACCTTTAATCCCAGCACTCAGGAGGCAGAGACGTGTATATCTCTATGATCAGTCTAACTTGATCTACATTGCAAGTTGTAGGCCAGCCAGGGCTACACAGTGAGATCCTGTCTCAGAAAACCAAGAAAATGAAAGACGGATCTTCCTGGCAGATGGGTGTAATCAGTGTGCCTTCCGAATTCCTGGATCTGACCTGTCCACTCTGCTCTCCAGGTTCTACCTTAGCTGCACAGGGTTCCCAGAATGTCGGTCAGCTGTGTGGTTTCCTGACTCGGTGCTGGAGGCCAGCAGGGACAGCAGTGTGTGTCCCATTTGTCAGCCATCCCCTGTGTACAGGTGAGCTGGGTGTCTTTGGGGTGGGCGCTGCAGATCTCTTTCCTGTCCTCTCACTGGAACCCAGGCAGGAGTATCTAGGGCAGTGGTTTTCCACCTGTGGGTCACGACCCCCTTGACACACCGCTGTCTCCAAAAATACTTACATTACAATTCATAACAGTAGCAAAATTAAATATATGAAGTAGCAGTGAAAATAATTTTATGGTTGGGGGTCACCACAACTTGAGGAACTGTGTTAAAGGGCCTCAGCATTAGGAAGGTTGAGAACCACTGCCCTAGGGAATACTGTTCTCAGCTTGCAGTCAGAGCAGCAGCCCCAGCAGCTGACTGGTCTAGTTCAGCTGTGCTCTGGGGAAGTCACAAGACCCACCTGCCTTTGCCTGCCGAGTGCTGGGATTAAAGACGTGTGCTACCATGCCAGCTTCACACATGCATTTCTTTTGTTTTGTTTTGTTTTGGGGGTTTTTGAGACAGGGTTTCTCTATAGCTTTAGAGCCTGTCCTGGAATTAACTCTTGTAGACCAGGCTGTCCTAAAACTCACAGAGATCCGCCTGCCCCTGCCTCCCGAGTGCTGGGATTAAAGGCGTGTGCCACCACCGCCCAGTCGCACATGCATTTCTTACTAACATTTGAAAATGATGTATAGGATAAAATACTTACTTTCCAAGGTAGATATATAGCACTACTGAAGGGAATAATACTGCTTTTCATTTAGGCAAGACTGGATTTGTGTCCATCTCTGTCCCTGTACTCCACTGAACCATCATGGTTCATTATTTCCAGAAAAGTCTGTATTGTGCACACATGAAAACATGAAAGTAGACTAGATGCATTCTTCCTGTCTTGACGTCCTTACCTTGAAAGAGCCCAGATCCCTGAGGGGCCAGTGGTGTAGAGAAGTCGACCTTTGTGGAGGTGCCTATATTTGGGTGGTGTGTTACATCTGAGAGTTCGTTTGCACTCTGAATGGGCTTCCTGGGTATGCAGGGAGGCTGTGATTGACCATGCACCAGACAAAAACTCACATCTTTTCTCATCTTGGCCTCACTAGGTTGAAGCTGAAGTTTAAGCGTGGTAGCCTTCCCCCAACCATGCCCCTGGAGTTTGTTGGCTGCATAGGTGGATGTGATGAGACATTGAAGGAAATCTTTGGCCTGCGATTTTCACGGGCCCCAACAAGAGCTACCCAGCCCTCTGGCCACCTGCAGGCCAGCCAGGTCACCAACAGGATGGACAGCAGTCAGCATAATCTCTCTCAGCCTCTGGTCAACAGACATACTGGACCTTCAAAGGCAATGGCTCAAACCTTCCTACCACCCACTGCTGCTGGTGAAAGCAACTCTGTGACCTGCAATTGTGGCCAGGAGGCTGTGCTGCTCACTGTCCGCAAGCAGGGCCCCAACCAGGGCCGGCAGTTCTATAAGTGCAGTGGTGGTGGTTGCAACTTCTTCCTGTGGGCTGACAGCAGCCATCCCACTGGAGGAGGGCCCCCCACCTCTGCATCAAGACTCCCCGGCAACTCTGTGGGATGGCCGTCAGCCTCAGACAGCAACATGGATGGGTTTGGCAGCCTTGGCAGTGACAGTGATGGAAGTACGTCCTGCCTGTGCGGGCAGCCTGTTGTCACACGGACTGTGCAGAAGGATGGACCCAACAAAGGACGCCAGTTCCACACCTGTGCCAAGCCACGAGAGCAGCAGTGTGGTTTCTTTCAGTGGGTAGATGAGAACGTGGCTCCAGGTGAGGGAGCAGGGCAGCAGGTCCCTATGTAGGTTCTCACAGTAGCTACCACTGCAGAGACCAAAGGAGGGAAGGCAAATGAGTCTAGTGCAGAATCAGCAGGGTCATTACTTTGACTCAGTTTTCTCATTGTTCAGCGAGGTAGGAACCATAGGATCTTGTGTTCACATTAAAGAGTAGCTACTGTGCCCAGTGCTGTGATAAATACCCCTTCTATGGCAGGCATCTTTCATCTGCATTAGATCACAGCTTTCCAAATAAGGTGAGGTGCAGGTCAGTGAAGGACTGTATTTGGTGTCACAGTGACAAGGCCCAAGGTAAGATAAGCGTCTTCCTCCCCTGCAGACTGTCATCCTTGCTAGGTCATTGATGTCAGCCACACCCTGATGGCACCCTGACTGTGGTAGTTTGTAGAAACCTGTCCAGAGCTACACAGCCTAACTAGTGTCTCAGGAATGATTGCTAAAGGACAGGCATCCAGACATTGGATCAGATGTGTCCTTGCCATGGCAATGCATAGCAGTAAACCAAGGCTGAGCAGCAACTTTGCAGTTAAGCAGATCTTTCCGATCCCAGGTGTTTACCTTCACATAGCTGACTGTCAGCCTTAGTCCCCTCAGCAATAGATGGTATCACTAATTTCCATAGGACTCCTGTTAATCTCAGACTATGATCTTTCATTTTTTTCATTTATTTGTGGCTGGGGTACACATTTTGAGGCAGGTTATATATGTAGCCCATGCTGGCTTCAATCTTGCAAACCTTTCCTAGCCTCCTCAGTACCAGAATAGCAGGTATGTGCCACCATGCCTGACTTCCAATGATTTATGTATGCTGGCCACCAGATGCAAGAAGTGCTCAGAAGGTCTGGTAAAGAGCACCGGACTTCAGGCCCCCATTCAGTGCATCCTCTGCTGTGCCCATATTTTAAATAACTACAGAGCCCTTAGCCTTGTACACACTTGAGTCTTTCTGGAGCCACCAGAAGTGACATATGACCTCCAAGCCAGACAACCAGATGTCTCCAGTGACAGAGCAGCCAGCACTGAGGCTTATTTATAGGCTAGAAGGTTCCTTGCAGGCGAGGTGCTCAGGGAGTGGGGAGCTGGCTGGTGACCACAGGCTCCCCATCTGCTCCTGACATAGTAACGGTGTAGAAAGTTACACCACTGCCTCCTCATCGGGACAGTATCTCTGAGAGCTTCTGTTTCTTTCTTTTTTTTTTTTTTTTAAATATTCTGTCTGTGTGTATGCCTGCAGGCCGGAAGAGGGCACCAGACCTCCTTACAGATGGTTGTGAGCCACCATGTGGTTGCTGGGAATTGAACTCGGGACCTTTGGAAGAGCAAGCAATGCTCTTAACCACTGAGCCATCTCTCCAGCCCCGAGCTTCTGTTTCTTTAGAATAAGAAAGCTGGGCTAGAAAGTTGGTTCAGTGGTTAGAAACACTTGCTGTTCTTCCAGAAGACCTGAGTTCAGTTCTAGCACCCATATCCGGTGGCTCGCAACCAACCACCTGGAACTTCAGCTCCAGGGAATCCATTGTCCCCTTCTGCAGGTACCTGTACTCATATAAGTTTATATACACACACACACACATAGGCTGTGTATATATATAAAAGCCTAGGGACATCTTTTTTTTGTGTTTTGTTTTTGTTTTATTTTTTTTCTTTGAGACAGGGTTTTTTGATGTAACAGCCTTGGCTGTCCTGGAACTCACTTTGTAGACCAGGCTGGTCTTGAACTCATAGCACAGAGATCCTCCTACCTCTGCCTCCTGAATGCTGGGATTAAAGATGGGTAAAGTAAAATAATTAAAAAAGAAAAAGAAAGGAGGTAACAGGGTAGGATATACCATATTCTTGACATGGAGCTGACCTTCACAGAGCAAAGGGAGTCTAACACATGGGTTCAGCTGACTTGTTAGAGGGACGCCACCTCTGCCCAGCACTGTCCCTTGGTTTGGGTTTTGTTTCAGAGAAGGGCTTATGTAGGCCAAGCAGCCCTTGACCTGCCTCTCAGGTACTAGGATTACAGGTCTACACCACCACAACTTGGAGTGAGTCTGTTCTTGCTACCTGAGGGTATCATTTGTGAATTCAGCTTTTTCCTGTCTCCTCCCACAGGGAACTTTACAGCCCCACCATGGCCAGGAGGCAGAGGAAAAGCCCAGAGACCAGAGGCTGCAAGCAAAAGACTAAGAGCTGGTTCCTCAGATGCAGGATCTACAGCAAAAAAGCCCCGGAAATGTAGCCTTTGCCACCAGCCTGGACACACCCGCCCTTTTTGTCCTCAGAACAGATGAGGGCAGGCAAGGTAGAGGTCGTTGCCTAGACCAGGAAATGAGCTAACTGGGACCAGGTGGCCATCCGGTGTCTGAAAACCTAGGGATGTGCTGGGTTTGGGGGCTGACCTTCCTTTGTTGAGGAGTCCATCCAGCTCTGCTCAGGAGTGACTCCAGCTGCTGCACTGCTGAAACGTGAGAAGATGGTCAGTCATTGTGTAAGCAGAAACTGACCTTGTTGACATCCGAGCCCTGACTGTGGCTGCTGTCTGCCAAGTGAGAAGCGGGTAGTGCTTCCAGCCAACACAGGCTCTGTGAAGCTGTCTGAGGAGGAGCTCTCCTAATGTATCTGCAGAAGCTACCGTCCCTGCTCCACCTAGGACACTCATTGCTCATGTGCCTTAATAAAATACTTCATCCACTTTTTCTGATGGTGTGCGGTCTAGGGATGCCAGCAAGAGCCAGTGAAGGCCACGGGGGCTTCTTCCTGGGACTCCACCCATCTCAGCACCCTCTTGTCCCAGCTCTTTCCTGCTGTGGCTTGTCCCTTGAAGATGGCAGATTGAGACACTGACTTTCTTCCTTCATACTTTCCAGAAGAGGCCGTGTACCTTTTCCCCCTCATAAACTTCTAGAAGAGCTGTGCTAGCTTCTCCTACAGTTGAAAAGTGAAATGTGGATTGCTCGAGTTGCTAGTTCATGAAGCAAGTAGAGTTTTCAGGTCTGAACAGTAGCCTTCACTTAGACCAGTAGCTCTCAGCCTGACCAACAGCAGGCTTTCAACAGTGAGGGACTTGCTCAGTGAGGACAGTTTGCAGCCTGCATTTAGCATCTGTCCCTGCCGGGCTGACCTGTTTGATCACTTCACATAAGAACCTCATGTGCCTTCTGTGCCTGGCTTCTTTGGTTTAGCATAACGTTCACAGGATTTGTTGAGACTGTACCTGTGCCTCCCGATTGCTGGGATTAAAGGTGTGTGCCACCACTGCCCAGCATTGCTTCATTTTTTTTTAAAGATTTATTTTTATTATGTGTGTTGGAATGTATGCAGGTACCGACCAAGGCCAGAAGAGGCCCTCGAGTCCCTAGAGCTGGAGTTACAAGCAGTTGTTAAGCCACACATGTCGTGCTCAGAACCAAACTCTAAACCTCTAGGACAAGCGTTCCGAACTGACACTTCATCTCTCCAGCCCCCATACTTCATCTCTATGTCTGAGTAAGCTCCGTTTGGTATGGCAGTAGTCCTGCTCATATGTAGGGCCATCTCCTCCCACATCCTGAAGTAGCAGGAAGCCCCAGTTGGCATGTATGTTTTTCACAGCAGCATGCAATGGAAGCACAGTGAAGATGAGAAGCTGATGGTGATGAAATGGAAAGTGATGGCTCCCTTGCCTTCCCTCAGATGTTTTGTGCCCCCAGTAGGTTGCGGGGCACCAAATCGAATGAGAGGGACTGCTGTGTCACATGCTTGTGAGCCGTGCTGCTGTGACGTTCATCACTGCTATCTGGGTGGCCATCTCAGTCATTTTGGATGTTTGTATAGCAATGAAATGTTAAAACCTTCAGCTAACTTTAAAGGCTTGTAGTGTCTGCACATGAACAACATGAAGTTACTGTTCTCCCACCCCTTTTTTTCATGATCTTACAGCCATGCTAGTATGTATGCAGTAACATGATCCTGAACCCTGATCCTCCTGCCTCAGGCATGCACCACTATACCTGCTCTGCTGGCCACAGGGTCTGGGGTGCTGCTACCGTCACCTTGAGGCGGAAAGGAAGGAGGCGCTTCAGGCTTGCAGGCCCAGCTGAACTATTTCAGATAGCACTGATAAAACCAAAATTGCTCGTGGAGGCAAGGTGTACTCAGAAGACACTCAGGGCAGTAAGCAGGCTTGCCTTCACTTAGGGTCATGTATCCCATTGAGTCTCAGGCACAACCTGTTCTCTAAACCCCAGCAGCACCCTCAGAAACCTTCCCTAAAACTATCACAAATGAGTTTACAGACATGAGTGTAACCCAAGAGACAAAAAAAAAAAAAGTGAATGTTCATGTCATCCTTGTGCAAGGGCCATGCTAATCTTTGTTTAGTGTATGTGCTGCTATAATGAGCACCAAGGCCACACTGAGCAATATCAGAACTGGGGAGGGACATCCTTCTCAGTAGGGTTAGAGTTGTAACTTGAGAGCGGCCACGACCGCACAGCTGTACACCCACTCACCCTGTCCAGCGTGTGCTCATAGGTCTCATCTCTCTTGTCTCTCTCTCTCTTTCTCTCTCCCTCTCTCCCCCCCTCTACCTTTCTGCTTTTAAGAGAGCATGGAGGAATACTGCTTGCTCCCCATGGCTTGCTCAGTTCTGTTTTCTTGTACAACTAGGGACCACCTGCCCAGGACTGGCACTGCCCACCATGAACTGAACCCTCCCACATCAATTATTAACCAAGAGAATGTCTCATAACCTTGCCTATAGGCTGGTCTAATGAGATATTTTCTCAATTGAGGTTTCTTCATCCTGGGTGACCCTAGCTGTTCCAACTTGGCAAAAAAAACTAACCACCACAGCTGTGAAACCCATCTCTGAAAACAACTTTAAAGGCAGATGCCAAATAGGCCCCTTCAATCCTAGAGAGTCTGGCAGACAAATCATGTCTGCCTCAATGCCTGTAGATCCTTTGTTGGTTTTGTGTGGTGAGCAGGTCCTCCACTGCTGAGCTCCACTGCCTTTAATCTGTGCTGAGGACTAAAGCCAGGACCTCATACTAAACACAGGCTCTGCCCCCAAGCTGTGCCCCAGCCCCTGCCCACTCCTGTTAATAGAGAAATTTTCTTTTGAGCTTGACAGAATCAGCCACCATGGACCAAATTTCAACACTTAGGGACACTGTATATTTGTACCACAGAGTTCACAGGCTCAGGACCCCAAGGTGCCCTGAAAGATTCTCTCTCATTCTTCGTAACAGCTCTGGCAAATTGGGACACCCACTTCCTACCACCAAGAGACAGGTCAACCCCTCAGTTGTTACTGAGGCCAAATAACCCTACCTCAAATGCCAGCTTCCACACTGGAGGGTGGTAATAACTGCCTGCAATCCAAATTTGGAAAAGGCCCGGGCATTGGGCATCCACCCATTAAGGCCCAGCCTTAGTGAACTAAAAACTTGCCCTGGAGTTTGTCAAGCAGTGTCAAGGAATTTGTCACCAAAGTAGCTGGTGTTGCCAGGCATTTTCTGCTGCAACTGGCTGACTCATCAAATAAAGGCTGTTCTTAAAGACATGTAAATGATTATAAAGGAAAACTGTAGCATTCAAAGTGCAAACGTTGCTGGGCAGTGGTGGCACACGCCTTATGGATCTGGGAGGCAGAGGCAGGGAGATGCCTGAATTGAAAAACAAACAGAAGTACAAGTGTCAAAGGCTATGCATGGAATTGAAGGCTTATTTTAGAGACCTGAGGAGTGAGGCAGCTCTCTTCCCCCTCTTTGTCCACACTGTCTCCAAAGAATGGGACACTGGGGCATACTTATGACCCAGACCTCTCTCAGACCTGGAAATCTGCAACTGGATATAGCATGAGTTCAAGGCCAGATAAAACCATGACTGAAGGCTAAGTTGAAGCAGGGATGGTCTGAACCAAAGACTGAACAGTGTCCCTTGAGTGGTTGGTACTTGAGCAAGGCAGCTGTATATCAAGTGGATGCTCAGTTGTTACTGAGGCCACACACACGAGGGTCTCTCAGGCTGGGACCCAACAGCTCTTTTCCCATAGTGCAGACGGCACACCTCAGCCCTGGTGAGTAGGGGATAAAAGTGCACTTGCTGAGCCATCTCTTCAGCCTGAAGACTTTTTTGTTGTTGGGGTTTTTTGAGACAGGGTTTCTCGGTGTAGCCTTGGCTGTTCTGGAACTAGCTCTGTAGACCAGGCTGGCCTCAAACTCAGAGATGCACCTGCCTCTGCCTCCCGAGTGCTGACATTAAAGGTACGTGCCACCACCACCCGGCTCCTGAAAGGACTTTTGAAAATGGAATCTGACCATCTCCATGATGACCTCAAGCCTCCACATCAAGCCAGCTACAAGACTTGTGAAGCTTCAAGCAGCCACCTGTGAAGGTATTAAGACCATTTTCTGCCAGCAAGAATCACACAGGTATAAAAATGATCCTTCTTTTATTCACTCTTCAAGGCATAGCATTGTTTCAGTGTCTGTGTGTGTGTGTGTGTGGTGGGAGAGACCTAAAAATATAAAGGGCCCCTGGCAGGGGAGGTAATATCCCTCCTCCAGCCATGCCACCTTAATCAGGGTTCCAGGTGAGGACACAGACATTTATCATGAATATTTTGGCACGCTGCATAGGCCATGGCTGCACGCAGGCCTCTGGGAGGGGCATGTCCTCTACCCTGCAGTGAGGCCCAGGAGCAGCCACTATGAGATAGCCTTACACAGGCAGCACAGAGCTCAGCCCCCAAATAGGAAGGGGCTCTCCCAGAGGTAATTTGTGACCTACAGAAAAACCCACCTAGCAAGAGGAAACAAGACCTTTCTTCCCTAGGGTATAAGGCAGGCAGGCAGGCAGCAAGGAAGACCACTTCCATTTCAATGCCCGAGGACTCAACCAGAGAAACAAATGCATGACCGGCAGGAGAACGCCATCCTTCAACAGCTAAGAAGCTACCTTCCAGGGTGCCAGATGATTCCTGCCCCAGAGAGTAACAAACACAAGACTCAGTGACCAACTGTGGGTGCTTCCAGGATACCTGGGGCTCTTACCCAACCAAGAACATTAAGTGTCCTTCTTGGCAAAATGTAGGTGAAGTCTAGGAAATCAAAAGCCATGTTCATTGCTGGTGATGACAGACTAAGCCCAAGATCAAAAGATAACCCCAGAGGGCCAAGGGGCATCAGTGCAGCTGGCACTAAAAGCCAGGACAGGCTAGTCACATTAGGTGACATGAACCCAGACTCTCTGGATTTGGGAATTCTCGTCACCATCACCCAGGCACATGCCTACCCACAGGCTTAGGTAATGCATCCTCCCCTCCACTCTGGCTAAAATAAAGCAAACCACACTCTGCAGTGTCCCTGGAGGGAGGTAGCTGCTGCTCTCCAGCATCAGAAGAACAAGTCAATGATGGGCCTCATCTACCTAGAGTAGGCTCTCAGGGACCTGCAGACCACGGTACAGTACATAGCCAATGTCATCGATCTCCTCTTCCCGAAAACTGTCCAAGAGGTTCACACTGGGGTTGAAGTGACAGGGCAGGTTAGCCTGCTCCAAGCTGCCCACCAGAAACTCCAGGGCTTGCAGAAAGCGATCCCCCAAGGCCTCCTCGGTCCAGGCTACTTCCTCTTTACCCAGATGCAGAACCACCTGGGTCAGGTGGCTCCAGCCCAGCCGCACCAGAGCCGGATGGCCACGACACACACCACATAGCAGCAGCAACAACCTCCGGCGAGCGCCAGCATCTTGGTCATCCAGGGCCCGCAAACAGGCAGCCTCTACAGGATATAGATCCTGTAGCCAGAGATTGGCAGCCAGCCCCTCCAGGGGCCAAGCCAGCAGAAGGCGACCATCAGTGCTGGCCCCAGGGACCACCACGAGCACAGCTAAAGTAAACTCCAGACACTCATGTTGCACGTCCAGCAGCAGCTCCTCAGAAGCCACATTGGGCCGGATCAGACATCCAAGTAGGCTACCAATGGCTGGCCAGTTGACGGAGGCTGCCAGAGCCTTCCGTAGCAGCTCCAACAAGACACGGGAGGAAAGATAACCCCCGACCAGGAAGCGGTCCCATGGGCTGCGCCCACGGGGATGGAACTCAAGCTGGGTCCTGCGCACAGCCCAGCATCGAGGTTCCCTGGCCACAGTGTCCATGCCAGGTACCAGGCTCCACAGCCCTGGTTCTAACTCCAGGGGTGCTAGCAGGCGCACACGCTCAGCAGCCCCTGCCTGTAGCCCATCGTAGAGAGGCCCGCCTGGCACCAGTGCACCAAAGGGCAGTTCTGGGAACTTGCTCCTCAAGTAGGCCTGCAGCTCCAAGGCAATGTCTCCAGCCAGCTGTTTCACCAAAGCCACATGGGCTTCTGGGACAGTCACGCGGTTGTGCTCAAATGCCAGCAGCTTCTCCTGCAACGTCAGGCACAAGGGTGCTAGGGAGCTGGGTTGAGGCGTCGGTGTGGTCTGAGAATGAGCGGGTGTGGGCTCCACTGCAGAGGGAAGCATCCAGGACAGATCAGAAGGTCCCTTAACAAGTTAGGAAAACTACCTGGTCACTAGCTGTATGACCGCACTGGGCTTCCTCCTCACCTGTGACGGTCACTGAGAAAGCCCTGAGCTCAGGTCCTTAGGACAGTGAGGACAGGAGGACAAAGTCCCACTGGCCCAGAGTCCCAACACTTTGGCTCCTACAACTAAAACAACTTCACGGAGAATGGGGAAGACATATCCTGATCTCTCCAGGCTAAGTTTCCCCATCTGAGGCTCTCCACCATTATATGGTGCGAGCTTGCTATGGTCGAAAGCAGACAGATAAATCAAGGAGCCCAGGGCTGTGGAGCAACTCAGTGGTGGAGTACTGGCCTGGCATCTGCGAGGCTCTGGGTTTTATCCTTAGCACAACAGAGAAACAGAGACCTACGATACCTATGGACCACCTGAGAAGCACCCAACCCAAAGAGGAGCAAAACCTTGTGAAGATTGCATCTCCTGCACGGGACTCACCACATTGGCTAGGAAGAAGTACCGCTCACCTGGGACAGAGGGTGAGGGGGACACAAGAGGTATGGGCTGGCTGAGGGCAGCAGGGGGGGGTTGGGGCTGTTGGTGTGATGTGGCTCTCAGCAGGTTCAGTTCCTTCCAGCTGTCCCCCTTGGTGTCATCCTCATCCCGAGGGCTAGTGGCCCTGTCGATGAGCTATAGGCAAAGTGACACAGATCAGAGCATCGGGAGCCGTGGCAAAGCTGGGGGGGAGCACACCAGGAAGCTAGAGTGAAAAAGGAGGGGGCCCGTGTTGTTCCAGTCCAGCCTCAAAAAGTCCCACCACTGCCAGGCGGTGGTAGCACACGCCTTTAATCCCAGCACTTAGGAGGCAGAGGCAGGCAGATCTCTGTGAATTCCAGACCAGCCTGGTCTTTGGAGTGAATTCCAGGACAGCCAGGGCTACAAAGAGAAACCGTCTTGAAAAACAAAACAAAACAACAAAAAAGTCCCGCCACCCCCCAGTTCCCACCTCCTCCTGTGGAGGTCTCAGGCAGGCTTTGCCAGCCTGGCCTTACCCGCTTTACAGCCAGGGTGGCAATGCCTAGCACTGCAGCCCCGCCCACACCTAGCACCAAACGAGCATTAGCCAGGAGGAAGTCCACCACACTGCCCAGGCCTTCGTCGCCACGCTGCTTCCTCTGCTTCTGTGAGAACTCTGCCATGGTCGCCTGCAAGAGAGGCAGGGGTGTGTTGCGGAGGGAGAGGACAGCCGGACTGGTAGGGCCAACATGCATAGATGCTTAGCAATAATCAAGATGGTGTTTCCTGGGGCCTCACGATGCTCAAAGGGTTCCTTAGACGGAAATAAGGGAACTGCCAGGCCCCTACTTCAAACCCGCACACTTCCCCCCTCTGGAGGGGGCTCACACAGGAAGGCTTCAAGCCTCTTTCCTGGCTTCACCCTCCAAAGTCTCTGACATCTGCCAAGACCTTGAGAAAAGGTCTCCCCATCGCTACCCTTACTCTACACAAACACAAGTTGCCAAGCCAACAGAGTGAATGTTACAGCTCGGGGCTCAGAACACAACTTCCAGCCTCATCCACTTGCAAAGCCTGGGTATTTCTACTCCCCATGGCTCCCAGTCATGCTCTAGACTCCGAATCCAGACCCGCCCACAACAGCCACTGTGTGACAGCCTGTCAGGAGGAGCCCAAAGCCCCCAGAAAGACTTGCAATGTGGGTTTCCAGAAAGCCTGTTTGGGTGGGACCTGTCGGACCTTTGATAGATCCTCAGCAAATTTAGGGATCCAGTTACTGGCCCCTCCCCCAAATCTTGACAGGAAAACTTCCAGAGGCAGGGTGACCCCATCAGATGCCAAGCTGAGGGCATGTACAAGTCAAGGATAAAGGCCCCATGGTCCTGTGGTGAGCAAAGTAACCCAAAATAGCCCACTGAATGAGGAGAAGCTGGCCAGGCCCTTAAACTCAGAACAATGTTGGGGATAGGAAGGTGAGAGGGAGGCCCATAGGCCAGGGTTTCTGTTTTTTTCTGCACGAGAGCACCAGTAAGGAAAGCTGGATAGGGTCAGGAACCTGGGAAAGGAAACAGAAATTCCCAGGGCCCAGTCCACTAAGCCAGAAGGTCATTGCCTGCTGGGACAGCAAAGACCTCAGCCCTCCCTTGGGGCCATGGGTGCCTTGGGGCTCAGTTGCCAAGTGACAAGATGCCGGGAGTAGCTGAACCCTGAGGCACTTTGTGACTCAGCTGGGATGGACAGCTGTCTGCTCTCCCAGACTAAAAATAAGACCCTGTCCTGGGGCCTGGCAAGGTCAAAGGCCAGCCAGGGGGCCTATGATAATCTCAGAAGCCGCTTCTCCTCCTCCATTACTGTCTACCACTGCCCTCGGACCAGGAACCCACTCTGAGAACTGAAAGGGGCTTCCGTTCCATCACCTGTCTAAAGTGGGCCTCAGCCCTGCATGTGGAAAGGTCTTGTATTCGAACTCCGGGCAGGAGGGAATAAAATGGGTGATTAAAAATAACCAACGCAGGCCCAGGGTGGTGGTATAGACCTTAATCACAGGACTCAGGAGGCAGAAGCAGTCAGATCTCCGTGAGTTCGAGGCAAGCCTGATCTACCTCGTGAGTTGGAAGACAGCCAGAGCTGCTACATAATAAAGACCCTGCTCAAAACAAAAATAGCAAAATAGCCTGGTTATCTGTCCTTCCTCTTGGGCCAAAACCGATTGTCCTGGATGAATCAGGGCTGAGCAGAAAGGTGTAACCACACATAAACGGCTCTTAAACTCTATTCAAGGGGGACATCACTGAGGCCATGGAAATCATGTGCTATACCCAAGTAGGGAAGGGCCAACGCTAAAATTCGAACTCAGGTCTTCAGTCCCTAAATCCTCCCTCCCACCGCGGTGCGACCACAAGCCACGCCTCCACCTGCCAAGGGACGCGTGTCACGCCCAGGGCGGGGAGACCCCGGGCCTCCCCGCGCGCTGCAGCCGTACCTGCGTCCCGGCCTGAACACACCGACCCGAGGACGCAGCGAGTAGGATCCTGGAGCCCCAGGACCTGCCTGGGAATGGAACGTGCAAGGCCCGGGAACCGAACGCCGAGCCCCGGGGCGGCAGGTGACCCGAAAGGCACGCTGGACGAGCAAGCCCTCGCTCCAATCCGAGAGCACAACTCGTGCGCACACGTGCTCAAAACTGCGCAGCTCAGCCAATGATCGCCAGGCACGCCCCTTGACCGTCGGGGGCGGCAACCACGGGCGCTCTCCGGATTTAAAGGGACAAGGTTATGCTGTCTGCACAAAATGGGGGGGGGGGGCAGGTTGTGAGGGAGTGACAGTTATTCAGGGCCTGATCTAATTCATTTACTTTTTGTTGTTGTTGCCAAAGGGCATCCCACTGAAGCCAAGGCTGATCTCGAATTCTCGGCAGTTCCGCCTAAGCCTCCGGTCTGACCTTGTGTGTACTTGTGCTCGGAGCCTCGGTGTGGAGAGCGCTGTCCGGGCCCAGGCTCCTCTGGTGAGCCAGGCAGACGGAACCGCACAGCCAAAGAGCTAAAGAGCTCTGCCATCTGTCGTGCGAACCCTACCGGCCCCGTGTTCCCTGCTGTAACACCGGCGGCCAGACCCTCGAACGCCATAGGACAGCCATGTCTGCCTATGGGAAACCTACCGTGTGCTAGCCAGGCACTGACAGCCTGGCCCCAGAGAGACGCCGGGTCTTCTAGCGCCAGAAACAAGCCACTAAAGAGCAGTGGCGGGAGTCCTGGTGCCAGGCGAGAGTAACACATAGCTTCGCTATTATTTTGAAGTGTTTGTGCACCGGGGTCCTTAAACTGCTACACTTTGAGAGCCCATTTGCTCCCGACAGCTCTGGGAAGCATGTCACCCAGGAGCAAAGTTGAGGCCAGAAACACAAGGGCTAAGCCCCAAAGACCCGGAAGTCTCACTACCGCCGATCTGTCACCCACAAGCCGCCTGCGCCCCTGACGTCGGCACCGTGATCTCTCCGGGGTCACGGCCCGCTTCCCAGACTACAGCCGCCCAAGCAACAGTGCTTGGAGCCCATCCTCGACGCCGCGACAGGACAGCGGAGGTGGCGGACGCCTCCGGCGGGAGTCCCGGAGCCCCGCAGACCTCTCCGGTGCCCGAGCTCGCGAGAAGTCTGGGCCGGGCGAGGCCTAGAGGTCCCGGAGCCGCCGCGCCGCCCTTCCCGCAGAGGCCGCGGCCGGGAGGAGGCGCGCGCGGGTTAAAGGGGCGGGGCCGGCGCTGACCCAGCCCGCGGCTGCCGGCCGCCCAGCGTTCTCCCTGCCCGCCCGAGAGCTGCGCCACCATGGAGGCCACCGGGGTGCTGCCGTTCGTGCGCGGCGTGGACCTCAGCGGCAACGACTTCAAGGTTCGCGGGGGGCGGGGGGGGTAGTAGGAGGGTGACCCCGAGGCCGTCCCTCTGGGCCGCGCCCTCTGCGCTTCCGGGACCGGCGGGCGGGGCGGGCGGGCCTCGGCGAGTTTTCCCGGGCCTGCCCCGCCCGCGGCGGAAGACCGGAGCCGGGGCTCGGGGGACCGGGGTGGCCCAGGAGAGGGGCCCGGCGGGTCTCGCGCCCGAGCCCGTGACACCGAGGGCACACGCCCTAGCCGGCTACCGCCCCACCCTGTGTTTTCGGGCCAGTCGCTTCTCCTCTGGCAGCCCTGGGGTTCTCACCTGCCCCTTTGGACCAGCCTGTTTGGAGGCGTGGAATGGAAAGGGATCTGTTAGTATGTAGGTGTCTGACAGGTGTGCGAGGTCCTCCGCGGTGTGTCTGCGCAGCTGCTAGACTGATGGGCCAGGGCACTGGTCATCGGCATCCCAAGTTCTTGATAGTCAAGGAAGAGGCAGACTATGGGCGTGGTGGCAAACGCTTATAGTCCCAGCACTTGGGAGGCAGAGGCAAGTGGCTCTTTGAGTTGAGGCCAGCCTGGTCTACAAAAAGAGTTCCAGGACAGCCATAGCTACACGGAGAAACCCTGCTTTGAAAATAATAATAATAATGAGGCAGACTGATTGTGAGCCCAGGGGAGAGGAAAGCTGGACTGGAGGGGCAGCTCAGAGGCCTGGCATCCCTTTAGATGTCAGATTGGGGGGCTAAGGGGGAGGAGGTGGGCTCCTCCTGAGTTTGCTTGCACATGGACGAACATTTGACTCAGCACACCATTGTCACTGCTTTGCCCTGTCCACATCCCCACCATCTCCACCTGGGGTCTCCCCTCCGTGTGTCCTCTCTGGGCTGGGAACGTCTGAGTCACCTTGGGGAATGTGGCTGAAGGAGGAGACAGTAACAGAAGGCAATTAAGCTTCACGCTGCTCAGATGATCAGGGTTAGCCACTGGGCGGTGGTGGGGTAGTGGTGCATGCCTTCAATTCCAGCACTCAGGAGGCAGAGGCAGGCGGATCTCTGGCTTCGAGGACAGCCAGGGCTACACAGAGAAACCTTGTCTCAAAAAAAAAAAAAAAAACAAAAACAAAAGATAGCTCAGCAGCTAAGAGCACTGGCTGCTCTTCCAGAAGTCCTGAGTACAATTCCCACATGGTGGCTTACCACCATCTGTAATGACGTCTGGTGCCCTCTTCTGGCCAGCAGGCATATAAATGAATAAATCTTAAAAAAAAATGGCCGGGGGGGGGGGGGGGGGGGAATAAGTGGGCATTCCATATAAGGAATGAATGAAGAGATTGTACCAGGAATGGTGGGGAGCTGGGCTCTTAGTGCAATCTGGGTCGTGTCAGGGGGATTCCTACCCAGATAGCCCCAAACTGTGTGGAAGTGAGTGCCACTAACCAGAGTAGACTGTTGGGTATTCCTTGAAACACAGCAGGCTATTCTGGCCTGCTTGGGACACTCCAGCAGCAGAAGAGACATTCCTCCAATCTTGTGAGTAAGAAACAGTTCTGGCCTCTAGACTCTGGGGACCCCTCTCCCTCACTGTCCTCACCATGCCTGCTCCCACCAGGGTGGCTACTTCCCTGAGAATGTTAAGGCCATGACCAGCCTGCGATGGCTAAAGCTGAACCGCACAGGCCTCTGCTACCTGCCTGAAGAACTGGCGGCTCTGCAGAAGCTGGTAAGGATAGTGGGCAGCGGGGAGGGCCCCTGTCACTGCGGCTGGGCCTGGTGACACATGGAGAGAACACAGAAAGATCTGGAGTGGGAGTGGACACCCGGCCTAGGAGGTAAACAGGGAAACAGGGTGTGTAAAGGAGAGGGACCTATTGGCATGGGGCAGAGTTACAGGGACAGAGGAGCTGCACATCTTAGGTACCCCCCTGAGCCTCTGGCTCTTGTCTTGTCCAGGAGCACCTGTCTGTGAGCCACAACAACCTGACTACGCTGCACGGGGAGCTGTCCAGCCTGCCTTCACTTCGGGTGAGTGGACTTCGGCCAGGCTGTGGGCAGGTGGAGCATGGTACCGGTCCGTGTTTGTCTGTTGGGTGCCACACAGACAGGTGACTTCTCAGACAGCAGTGTAGCTGGGATGACTGCCTGGAAATCAGACCCCTGCCAGCTTTACAGGCTCCGGCCAGCGCTGTCCTTACGGGGCCACAACCTGTAGATGTTGGGAACCAGGCTCTGGACCTGGCTTACTGACTGTAAACCAGGACTTTGCCCCCTCCTAGCTGTCTTAGTTACTTTTCTGTTACAGTGAAAAGACATAGGACTGAGGCAGCTTATAAAAGAAAGTGTCTTATTCGTGAGCTCATGGTTCCAGGAGCACAGCAGGCAGGCAGGCATGGTGCTGAGCAATACCTGAAAGCTCATGTTGAGACAACAACCGCAAAGCAGAGAAAGCTAACTGGAATGGTGTGCGCTTTTGAAACCCCAAAGCCTGCCCCAGTGACACGCCCCCTCCAACAAGGTTACACCTCCTAACCTTTCCACAGAGTCCACTAACTGGGGACCAAGCATTCCATATATGAGCCTGTGGGGGCCTTTCTTATTCACACTCCACATTGGCTAAAGAGCTCTCGGCAAGTCATCCTTTTCCTCCAGCAGGTAGGGTGTGTGTAGGGAGACAGCAGATGTGGCTCTTGCTGCATTAGACACCCAGACTCAGGTGAAGCAGCACTCCCTGGCCTCAGTCTTCGCTCAAATTTCTTTTTTTCTTTTTTTTTTTGGTTTTTCAAGACAGGGTTTCTCTGTGGCTTTGGAGCCTGTCCTGGAACTAGCTCTGTAGACCAGGCTGGTCTCGAACTCACAGAGATCCGCCTGCCTCTGCCTCCCGAGTGCTGGGATTAAAGGCCACCATCGCCCGGCTTCGCTCAAATTTCTACACCTCAGTGAAGAGAGGTTTCAGGGGTACACAGTGATGAAGTGTCTTATCTAGTATCACCATCACATAGCTGGGGAGTTAGCTGGCTTGCCTCAGTCTGTCAAGGCCATGACTAGTCTACTATGCCTGCATTCAGCTGCACATGGTACACATATATGCATGCAGGTATCCATACATACACATAAAAGGAAAAAAGAACACGTATTCTTCTGAGCCAGTGACATAGAAACTATAATGCCAGCTACGAGAGGCTAAAGTAGATAAACGGAAAGTTCAGGGCTCTCCTGGGCTACAGAGTGAGCTCAAGCTCCACTGGACAAGCTAGGGAAACTGACTCAGGATGAAAAGTAGAAAGTGGAGATGAAAGTAGTGGCTCACGCCTTTAATCCCAGCACTCAGGAGGTAGAGGCAGGTAGATCTCTGAGTCTGAAGCCAGCCTGGTCTACATAGCAAGTTCCAGGACAGAGAGAGTTACATAGTAAGACCCTGTTTCTGGAAAAAAGAAAAAGAGTAGGTGGGATGCAGTTCAGTGACAGTGCATGCTTGTCACCTGCCAAGCCCACAGCTCTGGGGACCCCTGTTGGGCTCTGGGACACATTAGGTTTTACAGTTTAAATAGGCATTTACAGGAAGGTAGGATGAGCCCCTCGGATGGACTGTGAGCAAAGGTCAGAGGTGGGAGAGTCTTCAGGTGTGACCTCCAATTTCTGAAGACCTCTCCACCTGACCTGCGTTTCTCCCTGCTGGCAGAAAGTAATGATCATAAATTCTTTCCTTATGCCCTTAGGCTATTGTAGCTCGGGCCAACAGCCTGAAGAACTCTGGAGTCCCTGATGATATCTTCAAACTGGATGATCTCTCAGTTTTGGTCAGTGGTTCCCTGCCCATCTGGCCCCTAGGATGCCCAGGCATTTGGTCCTCACTCATGATGGCAGCCTCTGGGGCCATCATCATCCCTTAAATAGCCAGTGCTGGGCCAGTATCACTCATGGTATCCGTTCCCTAACCCTGCCCCTTCCTCTCAGGATCTCTGTTTCCCTGTTCTGAATGCTCATCACTCCCTGTGCAGTGTTCTGCTAGATCCCTGAGTAGGGCAGAGGCATGAGGTGGGGCCACCCTAGCCTGACCTTGCCCCTGCTCCCTAGGACTTGAGCCATAATCAGTTGACAGAATGCCCACGGGAGCTGGAGAATGCCAAGAACATGCTGGTGCTCAACCTGAGCCATAACAGGTGCTGGGGAGACCCCGGGTGCAGCAGGTGGGCAGCACGAAGCAGGTGGGATGGAGGCTGACCTCAGCCTTTCCCCTCTGCTCTGCAGCATCGACTCCATCCCCAACCAGCTCTTCATCAATCTTACGGACCTGCTGTACTTGGACCTCAGTGAGAACCGCCTAGAGAGCCTTCCCCCTCAGATGCGCCGCCTCGTGCACCTTCAGACCCTGGTGCTGAGTGGAAACCCACTGCTGCACGCACAGCTCCGGTAGGTGCCTTGCTTTCCCTTGCATCCCAGAGGTCCTGGCTCTTCCCATCCCCAGGCCTCAGGCCTCAGCTCTGTCTTGTGCTTGCTGAACATCATGCCCGCCTGTCCACCCCGTCCCCAGCTACACCCCTTGAATGGACTTGCCTTAGGGTGATAAGTCCTTTCCTAACAGGCAGCTCCCAGCCATGACGGCCCTACAGACCCTGCACCTGCGGAACACTCAGCGCACCCAGAGCAACCTCCCTACCAGCCTGGAGGGCCTGAGCAACCTTTCAGGTCTGGACTGTCTGGTGTGCTCCTAAGTTTCCACTCCTTTGAGCTTGTCTACTTCCTTGGGAATGAAGGGGTGGAGTCCTGCCTCTGCAGTCACATCTCACAGATACATTAGGTTACTATTTAACAGCTTTTTAGATAGGGCTTTGTGGTGTGACTGGCTGCCTGGCCTGGTTGGTACTCACTGTGTAGACAGGTTGCCCTTGAATCATAGCAGTCCCTCTTTCCTGGCTTTCCATGTGCTGGGATTACAATTTTGCACACCGTGATCGATTTACTCTGGGTTTCTGCCCCCAGACCACAAGCTGTTCTGAGGTTCTCAGATAACACACCTTTAGTCACAGAGGTTTGCCCAAGGCCACACAACCTGGTGGTAAAATAAATAATAGGGATTCACAATGAGGCTTGTTTCTTCTGGTGGCTGTTGTATGGGTCCTAACTGATGTGCCCTCCAATGCCCCAGACGTGGTCCTAACTGATATCCCCTCTAATGCCCCAGATGTGGTCCTAACTGATATCCCCTCTAATGTTCTAGATGTGGTCCTAACTGATATCCCCTCTAATGCCCCAGATGTGGTCCTAACTGATATCCCCTCTAATGTTCCAGATGTGGTCCTAACTGATATCCCCTCTAATGCCCCAGATGTGGTCCTAACTGATGTCCCATCCAGTGCCCCAGATGTAGTCCTAACTGATGTGCCCTCCAGTGCCCCAGATGTGGTCCTGACTGATGTATCCCTCCAATGCCCCAGATGTGGTCCTAACTGATGTATCCCTCCAATGCCCCAGATGTGATCCTAACTGATGTGCCCTCCAATGCCCCAGATGTGGTCCTAACTGATGTATCCCTCCAATGCCCCAGACGTGGTCCTAACTGATGTGCCCTCCAATGCCCCAGATGTGGTTCTGCCTGATGTGTCCTCCAGTGCCCCAGATGTGGTCCTAACTGATGTGCCCTCCAATGCCCCAGATGTGGTCCTAACTGATGTCCCCTCCAATGCCCAGATGTGGACCTCTCATGCAACGACTTGACAAGGGTGCCGGAGTGCCTGTACACCCTCCCTAACCTGCGCCGCCTCAACCTCAGTAGCAATCAGATTACAGAGCTGTCCCTGTGCATCGACCAGTGGGTGCACCTGGAGACCTTGAATCTGTCCCGCAACCAGCTCACCTCCCTGCCTGTGAGCCTGTGCCTGGGACATGGGTGGGCTGGGCAGGAGTGCTGGGCTCTACCCTAACTGATGCTCTGCCCCTCCAGTCAGCCATTTGCAAGCTGACCAAGCTGAAGAAGCTGTACCTGAACTCCAACAAGCTGGACTTTGATGGACTACCTTCTGGCATTGGCAAACTCAGCAGCCTGGAGGAATTCATGGCTGCTAACAACAACCTGGAGCTGATTCCTGAGAGCCTCTGCAGGTACTGGGCAGGCTGAGCCAGAGTGGGAGCTCAAGATGGAGCCGATGCTGCAGCTTGGTGATCCGCCAGCATCCTGCTAATGACTGAGTAGCCTGTCCCATCCTATCCCACACCCAGCTTGGGTTTCCTAGTCTAATGTTAGGGTCGAGATCAGACGGGGTCCAGCACCATGTAAGTTTGTAGCTTCTGTCCTCTTCTGAAAGTCACTGACCCTCATGTGGATCATGTGGATCCCTTGCTCTGAGACAAGAACTGGGACGACCCTAATTGCAACACCATATCCCCTAAGGCTCTGGCTGGTCCTGTCTTTACAGGTGCCCTAAGCTGAAGAAACTCGTCCTGAACAAGAACCGCCTGGTGACCCTCCCAGAGGCCATCCACTTCCTGACAGAGATTGAGGTCAGGCAGTGGGGACAGGGTATCAAGAGAGATGGAGCAGAGGGTGTGCCTATGTCTTGGAGTGAGACCTAGTAGTAGCCTTGTAGGGGCAGTGCCCAGGAACCACTGGGGAAAGCACCCTCTCTCAGCACACTGTAGTGTCACTGAAGCCCCACAGCAGCTGTAGCTGCCCGGGGTAAGGATTTAGTTCCTGGTTCCAGCTGTGGACCACAGTTGGAGACCAGGTATGAGTGGCTTGAAGATGAGCGCCCAGCCCAGCACCGTCTCTGCTCACCTAACAGGTCCTGGATGTGCGAGAAAACCCCAGTCTGGTCATGCCGCCCAAGCCTGCTGACCGAACTGCTGAGTGGTACAACATTGACTTCTCACTACAGAACCAGCTGAGGCTGGCCGGTGCCTCCCCTGCCACAGTGGCTGCAGCTGCGGCTGGTGAGGAGAATGGTCTAGCCTGGGAGCAGGGCACTTCTCTGGACTTTTGCTTTCCCATTGGCAAGGGCTCATATGCTTGCACCTCCCACAAGTAGGGAGCGGGTCCAAAGACCCCATGGCTCGCAAGATGCGGCTACGGAGGCGCAAGGACTCAGCCCAGGATGACCAGGCCAAGCAAGTACTAAAGGGCATGTCAGATGTCGCCCAGGAGAAAAACAAGAAACAAGAGGTAAGTCAGCAAGAGGAACCCTGAGCAGAGAGTGGCGGTGGCAAGCAAAGGTCAGTCCTAGTGTCTCAGTAGTCAAGTACTGCTCCTGTGTCCCCAGGAAAGCACAGATGCCCGGGCACCCGGGGGGAAGGTGAGGCGCTGGGACCAAGGCCTGGAGAAGCCACGCCTTGACTACTCCGAGTTCTTCACGGAGGATGTGGGCCAGCTGCCTGGTTTGACCATCTGGCAAATTGAGAACTTTGTGCCTGTGCTGGTGGAGGAAGCCTTCCATGGCAAGTTCTACGAGGCTGACTGCTACATTGTGCTCAAGGTGGGCTGGCTCCTGGAGCCCCAGTGTTCTGCATTGTGCTCAAGGTGGGCTGGCTCCTGGAGCCCTAGTGCTCTGCATTGTGCTCAAGGTGGGCTGGCTCCTGGAGCCCTAGTGCTCTGCATGGGGGGCTTCAGTGAGGCCAGGGGCAGTTCGGCAGTCAGTCAGTGGTCAGCATGCATGTAGCCTGGAAAGCCACATACATTTCCTGGGGCTGGGAAACCATGAATAGCCCATGAAGGCCCTCGTGGCTGATGCCTTGGTCTCCTCAGACCTTCCTGGATGACAGCGGCTCCCTGAACTGGGAGATCTACTACTGGATTGGTGGGGAGGCCACACTGGACAAGAAAGCCTGTTCTGCCATTCATGCAGTCAACCTGCGCAACTACCTGGGTGCTGAGTGCCGTACGGTTCGAGAGGAGATGGGCGACGAAAGCGAGGAGTTCCTGCAGGTGCAGCCAGCAGACTGGGAACTTGGGCGGGCGTTATGTACAGAGGTGGGGCAGGGAGCTGAGAGACAGCAAGGTGAGGTCTGAGGCCTCGTGGTCAGAGCCAGAAATCCATGGTTGAGGGAGAGGGGTCAGCAGGTCAGCATAGGAACCAGTACAGGATAAGGAGAGTAGCTGAGAGACAGGGTGGCGCCTCTGACTGCTGGGGCTAAGGGCAGGGCCAAGCTTAAGAAAAAAAACGCAAAGCCAGTTGACAAACTGGCCTTTCCCCTGCTGCCACCTGGGTTACCTTTAGATATGGCATGCAGCTGGAGAGTTTACCCCAGGCTACCCAGGTTTGCAAGCTTCCATAAACCCCTCTCAGACTGTGTCCCATCTGCCCTGGGCTCCAGTGCATGTGCCCCAGGCTGCTCAGAGTCACTGTGGGTTTGTACCCACTCGAGCTGTGTAAACTCTACCAAGTCTGACAGAGGCAGTTGATGGGGGCAAGGAACAACTCAGTGATGAAGAACCATACTTGCACAATAGGTGTTTGACAACGACATCTCCTACATTGAGGGCGGCACAGCCAGTGGCTTCTATACTGTGGAAGATACGCACTATGTCACCAGGTAAGCACGTAGGGATGGGTGGAGGCAAGGGTGATAAGGTCAGGTTGCCCTTGGTGTCCAAATCAAATCTTTCTTGTCCTGCCCCCAGGATGTACCGTGTGTATGGGAAGAAAAACATCAAATTGGAGCCTGTGCCCCTCAAGGGGGCCTCACTGGATCCCAGGTGAGCACCCTGATAAGAGAGGAAGTAGTAGTGCTTGCCCTCAGTTGCCTTCTCACCTGTGAAGAAGCAATCTCAACTGTCTCCTCGGAGCTTGGAAGAAAAGCCTGAGGTCTACCAAAAAAGGGCCAGAGCCCCGCCTTTTGGGTCAGGGACAGGGAGTTACAGTACAGCTTTTACGTCCTATCCAGATTTGTGTTCCTCCTGGACCGAGGACTGGATATCTATGTGTGGCGGGGGGTCCAGGCCACACTGAGCAATACCACCAAGGCCAGGTAAGTGGGTCTTTTGGAATGTTCTGGGCAAAGGAAGGTGTTCCTGAGAACAACCTGGCCTTGCTGAGAACTTTGCATCTGTCCTCAGGCTCTTTGCAGAGAAAATTAACAAGAATGAGCGGAAAGGGAAGGCAGAAATCACACTCCTGGTGCAGGGCCAAGAGCCCCCAGAGTTCTGGGAGGTGCTGGGTGGGGAGCCCTCTGAGATCAAGAAACATGTGCCGGATGACTTTTGGCCACCCCAGCCCAAGCTATACAAGGTAAGTCATGGTGCTAGGGCACAGAGTAAGCCTGTCTTCAGTTGGCTGGGTGTGCTGTGGGCTTTGGGAGAAGAGGGCATTCTTCCAGTCTGGAAGCCAGTTTGAGGATAGAGCTGGCATGCTCTTCTCAAAGGTCCAGAGCTCCTGGATACTGGAGCTGAGAAGGTCGCCTTAGTTTTGTGAGTGGCAGGAGATTATGGTTCTTATGAGCAGGAAAGAAACAAGATAAATCAGAAACAGGGGCTGGAGAGATGGCTCAGTGGTTAAGAGCACTAGCAGCTCTTCCAGAGGACCTGAGTTCAATTGCCAGCAACCACATGGTGGCTCACAACCATCTGTAATGAGATCTGGTGCCCTATTTCTGGCGTGCAGGTATACATAGAGGCAGAATGTTGTATACATAATAAATAAATAAAATCTTTTTAAAAGAAAAGAAATCAGAAACAAAAGTAAGAACCTAGCTTGCATAAAGCAAGGAAAACAAGTATTTAAAAGCCCTTCCAGCTGGGCAGTGATGGCACACACGTTTAATCACAGTTCTCAGGAGGCAGAGGCCTAGTGGATCTCTGTGAGTTCAAAGCCAACCTGGTCTACAAATCAAGTTCCAGGACAGCCAGGGCTATAGAGAAACCCTGTCTCGAAAAAAAAGAAAAAACCCAGCTAACCAAACAAACAAAACCCAGTAAGTCCTTCCAGGGCTGCAGAGATAGCCTAGTGGTTAAAAGCACTTTTTCTGCCAGGTGGTGGTGGCGCACACCTTTAATCCCAGCACTGGGGAGGCAGAGGCAGGCGGATCTCTGTGAGTTCAAGGCCAGCCTGGTCTACAAGAACTAGTTCTAGGACAGCTAGGACTGTTACACGGAGAAACCCTATCTCGAAAAACCAAAAAGAAAGGAAGGAAAGAAAGAAAAAAAGAAAGAAAGAAAGAAAAGGGGGGTAAGCACTTGTTCTTCCAAAGGACCTGGATCCAAGTGCCAGGACCCACATGGCAGCTCTGGTTACAGGAGATCCCAGCACCGCCTTCTGGCTTCCCTCCATAAGCACCAAGGATATAAGTGATGCACACACACACAGGCAAAATATGCCTACTTAAAAATAGTAAAAAAATTGAATGTCTTCCCCTGGTTTGGAGTAGGACTCTGTAGTAGAACACTTGTCTGGTGCGGACAAAATCCTGGTACTACTCCCTGCACTAGAAAAAGCCCAGCAAACACTAGGCCCTTCCACTGGTAGGAGCGCTTTAGTTTGAAAGGAAGCAGGTCCAAATGGCAAGCTGGGGAGCCTGACCCCAGATCAGGGCAACTGTGGTGGGGTCTGCCATACTCTTCTCTTTCTCCTGCCAGGTGGGCCTGGGCCTGGGCTACTTGGAACTTCCTCAGATCAACTACAAGCTCTCAGTGGAACATAAAAAACAGCCCAAGGTGGAACTGATGCCAGGAATGAGACTGGTGAGGTGGCAGCAGGTGGGCACAGGTCCTGTCTAATTATGTTGGCCAGGTGTTGACCTCCAGCCTCTCGTCCGACAGCTGCAGAGCCTGCTGGACACACGGTGCGTGTATATCCTGGACTGCTGGTCTGATGTATTCATCTGGCTTGGCCGCAAGTCCCCACGACTAGTGCGTGCCGCTGCACTCAAACTGGGCCAGGAGCTGTGTGGGATGCTGCACCGGCCGCGCCATGCAGTGGTCAGCCGCAGCCTGGAGGGCACTGAGGCTCAGGTATGTCCCAACACCCAGTGGCTTGCTTTCCACTGCCCACTGTGCCCTAACCCCTCTTCTGGCCTGCTGGCACTACTGTGCTGCAGAGGTGGGCCCAAATCCACCTTTGCAGAACCATCCACTCTATAGCCTGTCCCCACTTCTGTTTGCTAAGTTCCCCCTTCCCAAGCCGTCTCCAGCTCCTGTTTAGACCCCACTCCTTGAGCTCTGACCAGCTTTTCCAAACCTTGCTTGAATCCCTCAGCCCCAACCTTAACTGTGCTGTACCTTTCCAGCTATGGCATTACACTGTTCTCCACAGGTGTTCAAGGCCAAGTTCAAAAACTGGGACGACGTGTTGACGGTAGACTACACTCGAAATGCCGAGGCCGTGCTGCAGGGCCAAGGGCTCTCTGGGAAAGTGAAGCGTGACACTGAGAAGAAAGACCAGATGAAGGCTGACCTCACTGCACTCTTCCTGCCTCGGCAGCCACCCATGGCACTGGCTGAGGTGGGATGAAGCCTGTGAGGGGAGGAATGTGAGAGGTGGGGGGCTCTGCACAGCATGGTGCTCAGACCTCACTTGGGGATGGGATGGCAGGCAGAGCAGCTGATGGAGGAATGGAATGAGGACCTGGATGGCATGGAAGGCTTCGTGCTGGAGGGCAGGAAGTTCACGCGGCTGCCGGAGGAGGAGTTTGGCCACTTCTACACACAAGACTGCTATGTCTTCCTCTGCAGGTACTACAGTAATACTTCACCCTCTTGTCCTCTCCCTATGCAACCCCTGCTCACCACTGTCTAAATCACAGGTACTGGGTACCTGTGGAGTATGAAGAGGAAGAGAAGACAGAAGACAAGGAGGGGAAGGCCTCGGCAGAGGGCACTGAAGGGGAGGAAGCAGTAGCTGAGGCAGAGGAGAAGCAGCCAGAGGAGGATTTCCAGTGCATCGTTTACTTCTGGCAGGGCCGGGAGGCCTCCAACATGGGCTGGCTCACCTTCACCTTTAGCCTTCAGAAGAAATTCGAGAGTCTGTTCCCTGGCAAGCTGGAGGTGTGCCCTCTAGCCTAGGGTTGGGATGGTAGGGTGATCACACCTGACCTGAGAGTGCTTAACCCTTAAAGGGCAGGTAGGGCCTAGGGAACTACCCAGCACTTCTGATCCCCAGGTAGTACGCATGACACAGCAGCAGGAGAACCCCAAGTTCCTGTCCCATTTCAAAAGAAAGTTCATCATTCACCGGGGCAAGAGGAAAGTGGCCCAGGGTACTCTTCAGCCAAGCCTCTATCAGATCCGTACCAATGGCAGCGCCCTCTGCACCCGGTGGGTACCTGGCTTGGGGAAAGGGCAGGATGTCATGGTGGGGATCACACTGCTGACCACTCCCCATCCCCTAGGTGCATCCAGATCAACACTGACTCCAGCCTTCTCAACTCTGAGTTCTGCTTCATCCTCAAGGTGAGGCTGTGGGCAAGATGGCAGAGGAGGGTGGTGGGTAAGAATCTAGGCCTGACCCAAGCCCCTTGTGCACACAGGTCCCCTTTGAAAGTGAGGACAACCAAGGCATTGTGTATGCCTGGGTGGGCCGGGCATCAGACCCTGATGAAGCCAAGCTGGCAGAAGACATCCTCAACACCATGTTTGATGCCTCCTACAGCAAACAGGTGACAGAGGTGGGGGTGGGCATGGAGGTGAGAGCAGATGAGGGCCCTGGCTGACTGGCCCTTCCCGCAGGTCATCAATGAAGGGGAAGAGCCAGAGAACTTCTTCTGGGTAGGCATTGGTGCACAGAAACCCTATGATGACGACGCAGAGTACATGAAACACACAAGGCTCTTCCGGTGAGTGCCCTATCCCCTCCTCTAGCTTGTGTAGGCATCGGGGTACACAAGCCCTGGTGACAATGACACGGAGTACCCTACCTTCACCTTGACCATTGCCCTTCTTCAGGTGTTCCAATGAAAAGGGCTACTTCGCAGTGACTGAGAAATGCTCTGACTTTTGCCAAGATGACCTGGCAGATGATGACATCATGTTGCTAGACAATGGCCAGGAAGTAAGACATTCCCCACCTCAGCCCCTGCCTGTTGTAGATGGACAGTGGGGCCAGAAGGGAAGCGTTCCCACCAGCCCCAGGGATGCACTACAAAACACCCACGTGACCATTTCCTCCACTACATCCTCAGGTCTACATGTGGGTTGGGACCCAGACAAGTCAAGTGGAGATCAAACTGAGTCTGAAGGCCTGCCAGGTAAGAAAGGGACGATACTAAAGCCAGCGTGATGACTTCAGGAACCACCTGCCCCTTCCATCACCCTGGGCAGAAGTCTGGAAAGGGGCACTGCAGGTAGTCCAGCAGAAGACTACTCAGGCCCATTGTTTTCCTCACCAGGTATATATCCAGCACACACGTTCTAAAGAAAATGAGCGGCCACGCCGCCTGCGCCTGGTCCGCAAAGGCAATGAACAGCGGGCTTTCACCCGCTGCTTCCATGCCTGGAGCACCTTCCGCCAAGCCCCAGCCTAGACAGTGCCTAGACTTGAGACTCCAGTGAGGAAGAGGCCTCCCAGCGTCTGCTTCAGCTCTCCACCAGTGTTGCTCACATCTCGAAAGCCCCAGCAGTGTGTCCACTTGTGTGCAGCAGATGTGGTTTTAAAGATATTAAATGCTTTTATTTTCAATATTAAAAATCAGTACTTTTAATATTAAAAACTAGTTTTTAAAAAAAGACAGAAAAGCCCAAGGTGGAGTCTACAGGGAAGCCCATCCTCACGGCCCCACACACATGCACACTCCCGACTGACTCCAGTTATGGTGCCTAGCAGTTTCCAGTCACATGAGCATACACACAGGCCCAGAGCAAGTACCAAGACTGCTTAGAAATGACTGGCCAGCACAGTCCAGGCATTAGAAAAATACTCTGCTTGAGGAGAAATAAAGGGCAGTATGGAGTGCAAGACAGGATTCTAGCACACTCCCTCCAACTGACCTTCAAGCTGGGGGTGGCTTTAGGGCCCAGCATCAGTAAGACTGGATCCCACAGGTTAATAGGTGTGGCTTCAATGTTAAGGAGCCAGGCAAGGCAGACAGTGGGTTGGGATAAGCAGATGGTGATGGCTCGGGGGAGCAAACCCTGGCCCTTTCGTGGCATCCTGAGATGGGCTTGCTAGGAATCTAGGAGGGTACCAAGTAGAAGAGGGTATGGGTAGTATCTATGCCCAATGTAGGGTGCAGAGGCACTAGCTCCCAAGGTCCAAATAGCTCCAGCTAGGTTGGGTCCATAGCAGGATATGGTAGGCACATAAGCTCCATGTGCTGGCTCAACAGGCAGGACCTATCAGCCTCAGTGACTGTCCTGTGAAATGGGCTCACTGAACAGATGAGCCTGAATCCTACACCCAGTCAGAAGTGGCCTTCTACATGTCCAGGATCTCAAGGCTGACAGGGCAGCCCCTTTCTAGCACTGAACGGTGATGATCATGACTGTGGGTCCCCTAAGCCTCTGACAGCTAGGGAAAGGCAGCTAGGCTTCCAGGAGTGTCACCACTATAGAGGCCTGCCAGAGGCCTGCCAGGGTCCCAGCCGGGGCAAGGGATGGCAGCTGCTGCATGGTAAGGCTCGGCTGCCTCACAGCACCTCATTTAATCAGAAGGGCGTAGGCCCGGGCCTCATCTGCTTCCAGGTTCCGAAGGTTCTTCTCAGAGTCCTCAGGAGAGCTGGGGAGGGGCAGTAATCAGAGGGGCTGGGGTAGGAAGACCCCTAGTTGCCCTGGGGATGGAGGCTTGGGAAAGAGCAGCTGGCCTCACCCCAAGAAATCCTTCACATATTCCACTGTGACATCCCCTGTCGTGTCCAGCGTGGTATCTCCACTAGTCGCTGAGTCAATGGACACAGGTGAGAGTGTGGCCTCTGCTGGCTCTGTGGTGTCTGTTGGAACAAGTGCTCCTCAGTATCTACTCTCTGCATCTAGAGACCAGCCCACAGCCGGACGTGCACATGCATACACAGGTACCCTCAAAGCCAATGCCTGCCCCAACCCTGTGCCCTCTCACCAGATCTCTTGCCATGGGCAGAGTTAGGGCTTCCTTCACAGCTCTCTAGGGCCGGGGTGATGTTTCGGGTCCCATTAGCCTGGCTCAGCTTGGGTGACTCTTGAAGCCTATGGCTACAGAAATAGATGGGAATGTGATGGGAGCTATTACAGGTGCTACCTCCCATCCTCACACCAGGAATGGGCATTAACCCCAGGGAGTGCAGAACCCGAGGTGAAGGGGCCCACTCCTCACACACCTGGACTGGGTGGCATTTCGAGGCCAGCTGATATCTAGAGAACAGAGTGGTTCTGTGATGTTGCGAGCACTCAGGGAAAAGCGCTCAAATTCGGATGGAGAAATCAAGTAAAAACCTGTGACCAGGAGAAAAGGAGCATGTAAGGAAGGCTGAGCCTGACCTTTCTGTACCAGCATCTGTTCCCAAGCGCCTGCCCCACCTCACCCTGGCCATGGCGTGTGAAGACACAGGAAGCGATGCCACTGATGTCCTCCTTCCGGATACAGGAGTAGTGCACCTGAGGCCTCAGGCCAGGCACAGAGAAGACGTGGACATCGCCCAAGTTGGTGAGGCAGGCAAGGCAGGTCTCGGCGTAGTCCTCAGACATCACACTGGCAAATGTAGCCAGGGCGACCTTCCGCACACGACAGCCTTCATGGGCTGTCAGCTTGAATTTGGTCTTAGCACTCACCTTGGGTAGTGTGAACACCTGGTGACAGACAGCCTATGAGTTAGGCCCAGCCTTGTCCTACCCACTCCTCACTCAGCTACAGACCCTCAACTGGCCCTGCATGCCCCAACCCACCCGTAAATGTAGAAATGACACCCACTGCACCAGCCAGCCCCCATAGGCTCAGTCCAGGCTTCACGGCGTTCCTCATCTTCACCCACAGCCAGACTAACTAGACATATTCATATGTTCTATGCCTGCACCCGAACAAGTCCCTGAGGGCTCTTGGAGATGGCTGTGAGATAGAAGGCCTTAGGGGAACCTGGCAGACCTAGGGTGTACCCAGGTCCTTCAAGGACCTCTACCGGCTGAAGGCTCTTTGGTGGAATAGGAGGGATTTAACTCTCAGCAGGCAGGGGAAATGGGCAGAGAAGAGGTTCTAAGGTTCCAAGATGGGGACCTGGATGGATCTCCATCACCTATGGACGCTTACCTTGAACTGCTCCTCAGATGCAATGAGCACAGCGTGCCCACCCTGCATGTCAGGGGCCTGTGCCAGATCCCGAGAAGCCTCATAGGGCTCAGGCAGTGGACGGCCACGACCATCCAACACAGCAATGGCCACCACAGGTGCCCGGTGCATCAGCTGTACCTCCTTGCCCAGCACAGCCTCCACTGCCTGCTCAGGCCGCTTTTCACCACCTGCTGCGACTGCTGGAACCTCCAGCGCGTAGGCGAACACTGAGCCCGAGTTGGTCCCTGCCCACATGGTGGGCCCGTGGTGGGTTGCTGTGGGGGCACAGGCCAAGTGAGAAGGGCCTCCTGGGGACCCCATTCCTAACAAAGCCTTCCCCTCACCTCTACCTTTACTTCCTAACTGGTTGTAGGACCAGATCTCAAGAATCTGTGCTCCCTCTATCTCGCACCTGCTCTATGGCTTCAACCCACTAGTCTGAGATACCAGAGTAGCTCTGATCCAGAGGCAAAGGCCACCTTAAGGACACCTGCAAGGTGGGTATCAGGCCACAAACTGGTCTCTGATACCATCAAGCTATCAAGCTGCACCCTCAACTCATTCCAGCAAATGCAGCTCTCTCCTGCAAGACTGGTCACGGTAGCACACTCCTTTAATCCCAGCATTCAGGAAGCAGAAACAGATCTCTGCTAGCCTGATCTACATAGCATGTTCCAGGCAGCCAGGACTATGTGGTGAGATTCTGTCTAAAAAACAAGCAATACATAAGCCGGACAGTGGTAGCTCACATCCGGGCCTACAGAGCAAGCTCAAGGACAGCCAGGACCACTACACAACGGAACCCTGTCTAGTGGCTGGGCAGGAGTGGGAGTGGCGCATGCTTTTAATCCCAGCACTTGGGAGGCCAAGGCAGGCAGATCTCAGTCCACAAGGCCAGTCTAGTCCACAAAGCGAGTTCCAGGACAGCCAGAACTGTTACACAGAGAAGTCGTAGCTCAAAAAACTAAAAGAGTAAAGTGAAGTGTGGAGAGGGCACACGATGGCAGCAGCTCCCCAGAGGTGGCAGCTGAAGTTTGTAGGTGACAGCACACTAATTCTGTGTTTCATGCTACCATAATACAATGTAAAAAAAGGGCCACAACATACCTAAGGCACAGAGGGGTCGTTCTACCGGAGGCGATGGCAAGTCCCTGACTGACCTGTCCACCACAGGGCCTTGGCCACCCTGCTCTCACTGCCCACCTCACCATAGCACCCTTGCTTCTTGTTCAGCTCTACAAGGCTTGTGCAGCCCACTTAGCAAACCCCCAAAATATGTCCCTTTGGGCTATACAGGTGGTCAAAGTGTCCCAAAGTATAGCTCAGCATAGCAGGTGCTCAGAAAACCACCTCCCCTACCAGTACAAAGGCCTTCTAGCCTCTCCAACCCCTGTCCCTACCCTGGCCTCACCATCTCGAAGGAATGTGTCAGCAAAGTAGAGGCAGCGTACAACACCAGAAAGGGAGTCATCAGCAGACCGAGGCTCGATGCGGCGCTGTACAGGTGTTATCTCCACATCGTGGGGGCAGGTCTGCTCCGCCAGCTGTGCATTGGCCTCCTGCAACTGGAAGGCCAGAGGATCTTAGAAGTGGTCTTCCTTTCTGGCCAGTACCCAGCAGGCATCGCCATCCGAGCACCTGCTTCCCAGTTCACTAGGGGGAGCATGGCAACCAAGCAAATCTGAGGGCTCTGGGCCGGGCACAGACATGGCCGCCAGTCCCTGCTCACCTTGCTACTGGCAGTAGTAGCCCGTTTTTTGCCTGAGACACGGCTCTTGCGGATACGCCGGAATGACTGTCGCAGTGACTTCTTGAGGGACTTCACACGTGATAGTGGCCCCTCCATAGCCAAAGAGTCGTTGGGGTGAAGGGTGCACCTAGGAATGACAGGGCCAGCTGTGCTATGGAACTACCTTGCACTCCTGCTAGCCTGAAGCTAGGTATCAGAGCCCAGGTCAGGGAACCAGAGCAATTTGGTCCTAGAACCTACGACCCCAGGAGCTGGATGGGGTGACCAGTTTTCTCGCAGATAGAGAGATTATAAAGGCTTTCCCAATCAGCCTGCCTTTGCCACAGCAACCTCTGGAAATAAACTGAATCCCAGACTGTTTCATCAGGGCTCAGCCGCCAGCTGCTCACCTCATACCACATACCTGGCCAGCACGGGGCTCTTGCGCTGGTAGTCAAACAGGCCAAAGCCGTGACTGGTACCAAAGGCCACAAGGCTCCACTCAGCATGGAGAGTGACAGCAGTGACGGCAGCGGGTGGGAGGCACTGCACCAGCATGCGAGGCTGGAACCCGGCAGGCCAAGACAACAGCCCCGTGTGTGGGCTCAGCCGCTCATGGCCCTTCCATGTGAAGCCCTCACGATCCTGGAGGAGATCCACACTGGCCACACTGACAGCCTGCTCTGTCGGCACGTCACTGAGCTCCAGCACCAGCACCTGGACCACCACAGGCAGAGGACTCAGGTGAGGGGCATTCGGGACCCTCTCCAGACACTGCCAGAGCAGCTCCGGAATTCACCTACCCAGCCAGTACCCTTCGAATACCTACTATATACAAAAGCTTTCCCTGAGTGCCAAGAGACGGGTGACCTAATCTGGGGCCCCTGCCCTCCTGGAGCCCGTGACTCTTTCCTGAGTCTCTGTCTTCCGCACACTGAGCCCTCCATACAGTCCAGTGCTAACGGTGGTCTATGACTAAGACCCACTGTGCTCCGCTGCTGCTGGGCCTATCTCGTGCCCAGAGTCCTGCTCCCAGTTTCAAGCCTCTATGGGCTCCCCTACCCTTACTCAAGTGGCAGCCCCCCCTTTCCATTTGTCCTCGCCCCGGCCAACCTTACCTGATGCTCCATTCCCCCTCTGACCTACAGCCTATGTTGGGTTCTCTATTTCACCACCACACCCTGCAAGGCCATCTCCTGCAGAAGGCCACCCAATAGCCACACCTGGGGACACCAATCCACCAATCCCACCTGGCCTGCGGTGCCAGCCACCACCATCTGGGCTGTGTACTTGCAAAGCGCAACCTTCTGTATTCCTAGCCGGGGATCATCACTGTAGGGGTCAAAGCAGCCCACCTGAGGGGACAAGATGGAATGATGATACTAGGCAGAACTAGGTCAGGTTCAAAGGCCAAGCCGGGGGAAGAGGGAAGAGGCACCTTGCGGAAGGGTGGCCAGTCATCCTCCACAGCCTGGGCCAAGCTGTCAGCATGTTCACAGTCCGTCTGGAAGAGGCCAGCTGTGCTCAGTTTGTAGAGTGGCCTTAGTGCCACACCAGAGGCGTCCCAGAATCGCACAGTGCCATCCTCGTGGCTGTGGAGAGAGTAGGTGTCAGACCCCCCCCTGGGAAATCCACACCCCCTCAGTTATTCTTCCAGTGGTCACTATAGGGACCTACTGCATATGTCCAACACTAGCTGGAATTGTACTACATACAGCAGCAAGCACCTGCTACACAGGACAAATGGGTACTCAGTGCCTACAGCACATCAGGGCTACACTCGCACATGCCCGAACCCTCTGAACAGGTTGGAGGGTAAAGGAATGACAACCTTACTAACTAGGAGATGACAGAGGGGAGAAATGGGTACCCAGGAATCACAGTAGGTGTAGAAACCCCGGAAGAGCAAGAGGCCCAAGGGGGCCTTCCAGGTAAAGCAGCGGGAAGGCTGAGTGGCAAAAGAGGGGGAAGCTGGGTGGGGAGAGGACACAGCTGCAGAACCCCAGCGGGGTGCCAGGCAGTTGAGAAGGAGCTATAGAGGGAGGTGGTTCAGGCTCCCCGTCATCCCTGAGGCCATAGCAGGCTCTCAACAGGAAAGGGCAAGTTGCCTTAAGAGGCCTAAGGGTCCCAACACAGGCAGGAGGGCAGGGCAGGGCAGTTAGTAAGGCCTGAGTCACCAGTGCCCAGACCTAGCCTGGCTCTCCAGCACCTGACTAGAGGAGTCACCATAGGCCAACCCAGATTTTCCAGTCCATGGCAGGCAAGTCAGGTGGGTGGAGCCTGGGCTGTGTTGGAATTCAGTCCCAGGCAAAGAGGAAGTGCGGACTAAGGCTTTGAGCCAGAATCTAGGGAGGCTTCCTTACAGGAACAACCTGGGTCTGCTAGGACTAGTCCTGAGTCACCACGCACTTCAGCACCCAAAGAACCTGGGACATTCAAACAGCAAATAAGGCCTCATGGCTGCAGGACCTTGTCTGCCACCCACACCCACACCTACCCAGTCAGTAGCAGCCCACGCTGCGAGGGTTCCTGGGCCAAGTTCCGGCCCCCAGTAATGGGCCAGCTCTAAGAAAGACAACAAAGATGAGAGCTCCAAGTTAAGCTGAAGGTCTCCATCTCATTCTGGCCACACGCCTACTACATTTCCATCTCCAGTCTGGGCTAGACACTGCCCCCACCAGGAACAGACCCCACCCCACTACCCCTGGGTCATAAAACATCCACACTCACCAAGGCACTGGAGGCAGGCTGTGGGCTCTGCCGCTCACCAGCACTTACAATGCGGGCCCACAGCTTGCTGGGGACATTGGCAACATGGGCAGAGCAAGTGATAGCCGATGAATGCAGTGGGGCCAGGTAAGGGGCGGGCACAGCTGGCCAGCCTGGTGTCTGCAGGTCCAGCACCACCAGCTCCTCCTCCAGAAGCACAGCGAGGGCCTGAGGGTTGTCAAATTCTGTGGAATTGGGCGAGTGAGCTCAGCTTGAAGCCACACTGGGCCAGCTGGGATGAGGAGATGGAATACACACCATCCTCTGGCTGTGTGCTGTGCACTGTGAAGAAATCAATGACACGGGAGGTGAAGTCCAGGGTCACCAGTGTCTCTGCTCGCAGTACACTCACACAGTGGCGATCACCATAGCTGGCTCGGGGCATGCCACCGCTGAAGATGATAAAGTGGTCTCTGCAAAGGGAGAGATGCCATGTGAACCAGGAGCCCCTGCAGAACCAGGCGCACGCTGGATAACCCAGTAAGGGCTTCACCCCTATATACCCAGAGCCTAATCCTCTAGGCCCCAGCCAGACAAGCCCCTCCCACACTGCCCCCTCTACCTACCCTGACTCACAGCTCCGCCACAGAATCTTGTTGATGGCCTTGCAGGGGAAGGGGCCTGGGGGTGGGGAGAGCGTCAGACCTCCCATTCCTCTTCCATGTGCCTCTCCCCACGGTATGGCCCAGACCCAGCAATACCCCCCAGAGTCTCCTGTAGGTTTGGCTAGCCAGTACCCTCATCAAAACCAGACAGCCCTTCAGTCCCCACTCTTGGCTCAAGTCTCCCCAGGGCTCACCATAGGGTGTGGTCACTATAGTGGGTTGCAGCGCTGGGGGACTGTCAGTGTCTGTGGACCAGATGGCATAGCTGCCATCACTGTGTGAGCTGATAACGGTGCTGCCACCACGCCCCCAACACAGGCTCTCCAGCTGCTACGGATGAGGATAGGATGGCATGAGCCAACGGGTGTGTACAAGGGCCCAGAATGAGGAGCATGCAGGCCTCTCTCACTTACCTGGTTACCTAGGAAAATGTGGTCCACACAGTGTGTGGCCTGGCTCCAGATGACCAGTAAGCCCCGACTGTAGCCTATGAGAATTTTGGTGGGGTCTTGCAGATGTCCCTGAAGTGACTCCACAGGGCCCAGAGCCTTCCCACAGCGGTAGTCATCTGGCACACTGCAGAGAGTGCCCCAGAGAGTCAGGAGAACGCCCCAGAACTGGGAAGCTCCCCCTGCCTGCTGCTGGCCTGCTGCTCACCTGCGCAGAATCGCATCTGGGCTGAGAGTCTGCCCCTCAAGCAGAGTCAGGGTCGCCAGGTCCAGGAAAAAAATGCTGCCACTCTCGGTTCCCAGGGCTGCTGTGTTGCCAGCTACCAGCAGAACCACAGTGACACGGGTAAGATTGGCAGGGGCACTGCAGGAAAGAGGGAGAAAGTGAGGCCAAGCCCATCTACCTGCTGGGGAAGGCGGGATGGGCTGGGCCCTTGCTGTGGCCTCTCTTGTACCCCTCTGCACTCACAGGGCCTGTTCACAGCACAGGCTGGCACCCTGGGAGGGAAATGTACAGTGTAATTAGCCCACTCAATTATTCCCCAGCATGCCGGCAAAGAAAGGGATAAAAATACGTTCCCCGGGTCCCAAAGGACTCGCAGGTCCTCTCACTGCTCTGCTCTCTCAGGCAGAGTCAGAGCCCTGCTCCAGCCAGGGTACCCAACACCAGCCTTCCAGGCATCTCAGACTTCAGGGGCCTGCCTACAGTGTCTGGGACAGCCCAGGAGCTGACCTGTAGGCAAAGCCCTTTACCTGGGAAGCCTGGCCTGCTGTGTACACCTAGAACATCTTCCTACTGCCTCACCAAGTCCATTCTGGGGAACCCTCCGAGTGACAATGGTCCAGTAGCCCATCTCCCTTCCCAACTCACGAAGCCAGGAGGAAGGCCAGACGTCGTGGCGCATACCTAGAATACCATACTTGGGAGACTGAGGTTGGAAGACCACTGAGAATTCAGGGCTAGCCTAAGACTTTGCTAATGTCACTGCTGTGGGACAATGGTCTATACCATGTCACTTGTATTTTAAATAAACGCTGATTGGCCAGTAGCCAGGCAGGAAGCATAGGTGGGACAACCAGGCAGGAAGTAGAGGTGGGGCAACAAGAATTCTGGGAAGAGGAAAGTTTCAGTCTGCAGTTGTTACCCAGACACAGAGGACTGCCTTGTCGGAAAAAGGTACCAAGCCACATGGCTAACACAAACAAGAATTTTTTTTTTTAAGATTTATTTATTATGTATACAGTATTCTCAGTACTCTTCCTACAGGCCAGAAGAGGGCACAGATCTCATTACAGATGGTTGTGAGCCACCATGTGGTTGCTGGGAATTGAACTCAGGACCTTTGGAAGAGCAGGTGGTGCTCTTAACCACTGAGCCATTTCTCCAGCCCCCACAAACAAGAATTATGGGCTAATATCAGTTATAAGAGTTAATAAGAAGCCTGAGCTAATGGGCAATCAGTTTATAATTAATGTAGACCTCTGTATATTTCTTTGGGACTGAACAACTGTGGGACCTGGTGGGACAGAAACCTCTGTCAACACGTCACCTTGGCACAAAACTGTCCCAAACCCCTAGAGAACACAGTGCTAGTTGCAGGTGTAAGGAGATGGGTTATAACATATTTATTCACTGGGACTCCCAAACTAAAGGCTCCCATAGCAAGAAGCACAGACCCTACCGACAGGCCTCAGACTCAATGACACCACTGTCAAGCAGGACTCTGCCCAGGCAGGGCTCCACACACCCTACTCTGAACCTGAGCAGAGCAGGCTCATAGGCCCTCTCCAATACTCCTGCCCAGTGGCTAGCCCCAGGCTGCTCCTCTAGTACCTGGCATTGTCAAAACTCGGCCGGCTGGGTGGCTGGAAGCTGAGCCCTTCCTCCAGGTGGGCACAGCCATTATGATGGATGATCTCCCACAGATGCAGGCTGCTGTCATCTAGCAGGGTCAGGAGGCGGCCCTGATGGGGGAGGAGCAGAGACCAAAATGGGGTTGGCCTGAAGGGCAGGAGGAAGCGGGGATGAGGACCACCTGCTGCTGGTGGAAGGCAGATGTTTACCTGACCAGGCAGGAAATGCATCTGGGTGACGGTGGCTGCATCCCGATGCAGCCCTGTAAACTCCACTCCAGGTGCACCGTAGCTGAGGTGACTTGTCAAGGACATGCACGTGCAGGCCAAGCCAGGACACTCCAGCAGGCCGTTCCCAACACCTCTCCACCGGGCCAGCCGTCTCCGGATGAGGCTCTTTTCTGAAGCAGCTCTGCTCCTGTCCCCTCAAGGCTGTCCACAGACTCCAGACAGCGCTCCCCCCCCCAGTAGGGGCTGTTGTAGATATTCTAGCCCTCGTCTATACAGCAGCCTAAAGACTCAAATGCAAAAAGCTGGTGCAGATGGAGTGAGATAAAATCCTGCTCAGCACTGTAGCTCCAGCATGGTGCACATGGGGCCTCTGATGCAGCTGCATGGACCAAGTGCCCTGCGGTAGAAGTTAAACAGGCCTAGCCAGAACACAGCAGCAACAGACCAAGCCAACTCTAGCTGTGGGCAAGAACCCCAGAGCAGGCAGCCAACAGCTTCCACTGCCCAGACACTTCCACAGACTAGAAAACAGGTGACCTGCTTGAACAAGTGCCCTGAGAGCCAGCAACTCCAGGATTGATGGTGGCCAACAAAGCCTGAAGGGGCCCAAGAGGGCTACGAGATGGGTCAGTGACGTTGTCCTAGTGACAAGCCAAGAGCTGTTGCCTGGATATTGAGCTGGGACTCCCTGCAGAGCCTGGCCAGGATGACAAAGAGGGCAGGGGCAGCTGGCGGGAAGCAGGGTCTCCCAGGAGATGGGGCCTACCCTGCAGGGGGAGGGGAGGCTTCAGACACAAGAGTGGCGCTTTCCAGCCTCAGTTTCCCAACCTGAGGGAAGAGAAGGGGAACTAGGATCTGGCCTCCTCACTTGCGCTAGCATGAGGAACCAGTTCCCACAAGGACAGCTCCAGCACCAGGCAGTGAGGACTGTGGGCGCCTCAGAAGTGGACACGTCCAACACAGTACAAAGCTGCAGCATTTGAGGATAGTGGCAGCACAGCACCCTCAGGGCCTGGAGCGGTCAGCTGGTCACTGTCCCAACACACACCCAGTGGCCCACAATAGAGGGAAGGCCATCCCCGTCCAGCTCCATTCCCTAACACAGGCTATCAGCTCATAAGCCATGGGCCACATTCCCACCCCAACCTGACTAGAGTCCCTAGCTTTGGGAAAGGAGAGGGAGGGCAGGAACCTCTACTAAGCAACTTTTTAGTAAGAATCTACCCTTGGTTTTCTTGAAGGCAGGTTAGGGTGGCATTTCCAGGGTGGATAAGCAGTCCAACACAGTGCTGCCCCACCCCCAGCCCGGAATGCAGGAAAATGCATGCTTTGTACCGCTAACTCAGTCCATTGTACAGGAGCAGGGTCCAGATGGGGGCACTGTTGCACTCACCATGCTGAGCCTGGCACTGCCTTCACCCCCTGGGTGAACACATGGATCTTCGTATTTGTGTGTGTGTGTGTGTGACATGCTCACCCTCGCATCTGGGCCCATCAGCCACCCTAACTACCCCAGTCACGGTAGCCAAGGTGACGGCAGAGTCACCTAAGGATTGGCAGGCTGAAAGACAACAAGGCACACCAGTGGTCAAACTGACCCCTCTAATCACCCACCTCTTTCATTTCTGAAAGGAGTTGTCACAGGCACACATGCACAGTCAACCTCATCAGACGACCCGTGACTCCAAGAAGCACCTGCCACGCTAGGATCCCAGCAGGAAGTGGGTGGGACACGAGAGGTCCTCACGACCCCTGGGCGCCACAGTAGCAAAGGATACATCTTGACAGCCCCAGACCTGGTGCCGATGGCCATGATGCGAAGCTGGGGGTCGAAGGCCAAGGCGCTGGGCTGGTTGGGGAAGCCATGCTCCACAGTCTGTGAAGGAGGAGAGGGCAACATGGGCAAAATACCCTGGGACTTGTGCTTCTACAGGCCCTGGAGGTACTGTCCACCTCCCCACATGGAGAGAGTCAGAGAACAAGAATCCCAGTGCCACCAGAAGTGGTGACAGCACCTGGGGTCCTGATGCTCCCGACCTGCTTCCCTGCTCTGTGAGTTCAGGTCCAGGGCCCTTCCCTACACACTAAGCTTCAGTACCTATTCCTTCTTTGGGTGTGCTTCCTCCCACCCATGCCCAATTATGGCTGGGACATGAATACCCTCAAGAGATGTCAAATACGGCCTAGTAGCACATGGCAATTATCTTAGTATTTGGAAGACTAAGGCAGGAAGATCCTGAGCTAGAAGACAGCATGAGCCACACAGTGAGATGCTATCTCCAAAATAAATACATAACTATGCCGTCTTGGGCTGATCACAGTACTCCATCCACCCTGTTTCCACTTGGCATGAGCCCATCCAAGAAAGTAGCACCACCAACCAGCCCAGCTGGTCAGGGAATTCCCATTCCCACGAGCACTGCCATGCCCTGTCTGGGTTTGACCTCCTTTAGCATGGCAGCATGGCACCATGGCAAGGCCCCCACAAGCCCTGAGTAGGCACCATCAGGCTTGCTGTATGGAAGAGAGGCTAGATCCCTTTGCATCTCGTGTCCGATCAATTCCTGAGCCCTACCGTCTTACCTTCAAGACACAAAGAAGTCATCCTGCTCACACCCTGCTCCAGGCCTATCCACTGCCTGCCTGGACCAGTGCTCCCTACGTCCCTAGGAAAACCAGCCAGCCATTCCTACCTCCTTCACTTGGGGCCCTCCAGCAGCTCCATGCTGATCCACAGCCAAAGCCAGGTCCTCACCGTGTAGGCCCCTCTGGGCATCTCAGTTCATCTGACTGCTATCCCAAAGCTCTTTGCTTGCAGGGCTTTGACACCACACTCTTTCTGCCCCCTCCCCCACCACACTGCTCTACCTGGAACTCCCAAATGGCCAGCTCCAAAAGGCCTCTGGAGCTGGTCCTGCCTACGTCATCACCACACCATGTTTTATCCACAGCACCAGCCGCCCTGTGAACTAATATGTACTTTACTTCTCTGTTTTGACTTTTTGTTCCTATCCTCTTCCCAATGACTAAACCACACCTTCAATGAAGAGCTGTCTCTTTTGGGTTCCACTGTGTCCCTAGCACCAAGGAAGAGGGAATTAGCATGAGATGCACACCCTACAGGCAACTTGTGGTCTAGGCTGGAGTTGAACCCGACACCCAGGGTAAAAGTTCATGTTCATTCTTGATCAGAACTCCAAACTCAAGAATCCGGGGCCTGCTTCCTAGGGATCTCCTAACACCCCCCTTGGCAATCAAACCCTTTGCCCAGAGGTGACCTAGCTCCTATCACTGCTGCCCACTCAAATTGTTTTTCTTAAGATTTATTTATTTATTAAGCATACAATATACTGCTGCAAGGAAGGCACCAGGTCTCATTACAGATGGTTGTGAGCCACCATGTGGTTGCTGGGAATCAACCCGGGACCTCTGGAAGAGCAGCCAGTGCTCTTACCCTCTGAGCCATCTCTCCAGCCCTGCCCACTCAAATTGTGCCTCACCCTCAACTGCCACTGTAGTACCAGCCAGGGTGAGGCAAGCTGATTCAGAGGCTCACCCCATCTCTGCAGGTCCCCTACACACTGGCTAAGACCCCGTCCTCCTTCCTGCTTCAGGGGGCTCACCAGCAAGAGCAGAGGCTCACATCTGGGGGACCTCTCCTCTCAGGTCTTTGGCAGGTCACTGTGTTTGTGAATCCTGGCAGTCCCATCATTGCTGCCTGGGACCTCAACAGCAAAAGTTAAGCCATGGCAGCACCTCCCATGAAGCATCTCCTAAGTGAAGTCTAAGGTACCTAAGCTCTGCTCAGGATGGAAGTAGCTGCTTCAAGTCTCCGGACCCCTACTCCACTGCCATCACACATCAAGGTAAGAAAGATTAGCAGTCCGCTCCTTACTGAACCTCAATTTTTTTCATGTGTATAATGGAATTGAGAAATCGGATCCTCAATGGCAGAAGCACACACGGGCTCTGGGATAAAAGTAACATCCAACCTTACTCCCATCTCTCCAGATCGGAGTTAGCCTTGCAGGGCTCTATACCGTCAGTGCCAGGAAGGTGGGAACTGAGGCCTTTCCCGGGACCCCTTCTGTCTCACGTCTTTCCAACTTTAATAAGGTCAGGCCTGCCCGGTTGCAAGGAGATCCAGAATCCACAAGGAGGAAACTGGCCTCATTTCATGGCGGGGGAAACTGGGGAACTACGGTTTGAAATGCAGCTGGGCACACAGACATGCACACCCCCTGGACTAGGGACCCCAAGGCAGGGTTGAGCCTGGGGAGGGGGTGGAGGCTCCGTGCTGGGATTTCCCAGCCCCACCCCCCACTTCTCCCACTCTCGCCCGCCCAGGAGTTAAAGAAAAACAAAACCTGGCCCTGGATGCCCCTCGGCCAAGTTGGGGCCACACACCAAAAACTGAAAAAGGCCAAGAGTAAAAGGCAGGTAAGTCGGGGGACCCCACTGAGCCCAAGGGACACCCGGGAGAGACACCAGGAGTTCAGAGACCTAGAGGCAGAGAAACAAGAGGAGCCAGAAAGCGCACGGCGCAGCGCGGGGCACAGCCTGAGACCCCGACCAGGCACGCCCGAGCAGCGCGGCGCTCACAGGGCAGAGGCGGCCCGACGTGGCCCGCCCGGGCCGCCGCCGCCCCCGCCGCCGCACCTTGTGGAAAGCGAAGAGCTCCTGCTTGAGCTTCTCGCGTTGCGGGTCGGCACCCTGCCGCCGGAACCGAAACTTCATCATCTTGTGCCCGCCGCCGCCACCGCCGCGGGATGCGCCCGGCCCCGCCGGTCCTGAGGCGCGGGGCGGGGCCTGCACGGAGGCGCGGGACGCCACGGACGCCCGCCCGACCCACGACGTGAGCGTGCCCGCGGTACCGCGCCGCCCCTTGCTCGCCAGACAATGGGCAAGGACCGGGCCCCCGGGCTCGCCGGGCTCGCCAGGGGGCCCCAGTCACGCATGCGCATCTCTGCGGGCCTGCTGGGACTTGTAGTCCGGAGGTGGGTCTCCAGCGTGGGAAGCTGGGCTGTGGTTTAGAGAAGGCTGTTTTCCACTCGCGACTGAGCTACGTGCACATTCTCATAATGCCAGGGACAATTCTCTGTCCTCTCCGGGCCCTACATCCACTATGTTTTCCGTTGTCCAGAGGTTACCAAGTCTGTGTGGCCAGTTTTCACGGATCACTACTTTGTCTATTCCTCCAGAGTGTCTCCCACGTCATGCTTTTTGTCTCAACTATGGATTAGTAAAGACTCCTGTCTAGGAACCGGGTGTGGTGCTGCACACCTTTAATTCCAGCACTCGGGAGGCAGGCAGAAGCAGGCAGATCTCTGAGTTACATACCAGAGCTACATAGTAAAACTATGTCAAAAAAAAAAAAAGTTCTCTCATCCCTAGGGGGAACTCTTATACATTCGTCACGACCCAACACAAAGGATTCGGTTAGCACAGGCTCAGAAGATCCTTGAGAGGGACGTGAGGCAAAGAAAAGAGGCGGAGGGCGGCAGGAGGTGGCATATGGGGCTGAACAAGAGCTGGATACTGAGCTTTCCCTCCTGCCCCTCTTCCATCCCAACGAGAAACACCGAGAACAAAGCTGCGGTCGCCCCCACTTTCTTCCTGTCCCACCCACCTCCCAAGACTTTTCTCATCTGGACAATGGGCTCTATGCTGAACCTTTTCCTGCAAGCTGAGGGGCTCAATACTGAGAGAGATCCATCACCGCCTCCCCCGTTCCCCATTCCTCCCCCCCACCTCTGCCTCCTTCGCTCCCCCTCCTCCCGCCGCCCCAGCTGTGTCAAGAGAGGAGGAGTTGACCTCTAACCCTGCGGTAGCTGCTCAGCAGCAAGGACTTGGCTACCCCCAAGCTGCCCACGACAAGATTTGCTCAGCCAACCCTGTGAGCTGAGGCTCACTCCACGCAGATCTTTCTGCTGCTGTAGCTAAAGTGGTTGTCTTGACAGCAAAGGGCCTCTCGGTCTCAACAGGTTTAATGGTTTTAAGAGCTCCCTGAGAGAGGCACAGCTATCACACCGTTTTACAGAGATATCACCCTAGATTCACAGAGGATGAAACCGGAACAACCGGCACAGATCAAGACCAGACCCCACTGGTCACCAGCCATCACTAGAAGCAACTCAGAGGCCATGGCTGTTAGTCCTTGCCCTGCCCCAAGCTAGGTTTCCAGCTTGCAACATCCTCTACCCTCCATGCTGAGGTAAAAGTTTAGCAGGTTCCCCGAGTAACCAAACCCCAGGAATCTGACACGCAGTCACAAAAAAACAAACAAACAAATAAAACCCGACAACAAAAACAACTAGTAACTCCTGTTGTTTGATGGCCAATAAGAATGATTTTTTAATATTCCATTTATCTATTCATTACTTACTTATTACATTACTTACTTATTTGTGGGTAGCCCTGACTGACTGACCTGGAATTTACTACACAGAGCAGCCTGACCTTAAACTCAGAGTGGCCCCTGGAGTGCTGGGATTAGAGACTTGTGCCACCACACCTGGCGCCACAGCTGGCTACGGTTTTGTTATTGAGACTAGTCTCATTATATAGCCCACGTGTCCTTGATCTCATGGACTTCCTTCCTCAGCCTCCTCACATTCTGCTGTTTACCACCAGGCCCAGCATCAACGTTCTTTCTTTTTAACTTAAAATGTATTTATTAATGTGTGTGGGATAGGTTTGTGTGCAAGCTCACGAGTGCCAGGGTGGATACTGTGTGGTAGGAGGACAGTTCTAGAGAGGTAGTCGTCTCCTTCCACTGTGGGTCCCAGGGCTCAAACTTGGGTTGTTTACACACAGAGCCATCTGCCATTCCCCTTTTCTTTCTCTCTTTCTTTCTTTCTTTCTTTCTTTCTTTCTTTCTTTCTCTCTCTCTCTGTCTCTCTCTTTCTTTCTTTCTTTCTTTCTTCCTTCCTTCCTTTCTTTTTTTCTTGTTGTTCCAGACAGGGTTTCTGCGTAGCCCTGGCTGTCCTATAACTAACTCCCTTTGTAGACCAGGCTGGCCTTGAACTCAGAGATCAGTTTGCTTCTGCCTCCCAAGTGCTGGGCTTGCACCATTTTTCTTTCCTTTTTCTTTTTCGCTCTCTCTTTTTTTCTTTTTAAAATGAGACAGCATCTCATGTAAACACAAACACAAAGACACATGAATAAAAATAATTATTTTAAAAAGTTGGCTAGCCTACCAAGACTAATATACCTTAAATCTCTCCCATGTTTTAAAACTTTTATGCAAAGGAATTCAACTTTTTAAAGATTTAATTAATTAATTTTTTGGGGTTTTTGAACCAGGGTTTTTCTCTCTGTGTGTAGTCCTGGCTGTCTGGGAACTCCCTCTATAGACCAGGCTGGCCTCAAACTCACAGAGACCCGCCTACCTCAACCTCCTGAGTGCTGCAATAAAAGGTATGCACTACCACTGCCTGGCTTAAGGTTTATTTTTATCTATGTGTATGTTTGTGCGTATGTGTGAGCTGCATGCAGGAATGTGCATGTGCTTGTCACATACATGTGGGAGCCCATTAAAGCCAGAAGACAGCCTGGGATCCTTCGGAACTAGAGTTACAGGTGTCTGCCACCCGACGTGGGTGCTTGGAACTGAACTCAGGTCCTTGGGACGAGCAAGCAGCCAGTGCTCTTAACCACTGGACCCTCTCTCCAGCTCATGTGTAAACAAAATTTTACCAGGTGGAGGCGATGAAAAGATTCTGATTCCTGGGGCTGGAGAGATGGGATTGGATTCCCAGCACTCACGCGGAGGCTCACAACCACGTGTCACTCCAGTTCCAGGGGATCTGACTGACATCCTCTTTTGGCCTCCATGGGCACAATATGGTACATAGATAAGCATACAGACAAAATACCTATGCACATAAAGATTAAGAAGAAAAAAAAATCCATGCTGGGCAGTGGTGGCACATGCCTTTAATCCCAGCACTTGGGAGGCAGAGGCAGGCTGTTTTTTCTAGAAATCCTGTATAAATTAGGAAGGGAAAAAACCTAACAACAATCAAGAACACAAGAACTCTTGTTTATACAACGGGTGTACTGCACCCCACAGCCAGGTAGCCCTGAGAGATCAACCCCCTTCCCAACTCCCTTCATTTCCTTCCCACAGCTTTCCAGACTAGTCTGTCAAGAGCCGACTGTTAGGAAGAAGAGCAGCATGCCCCCCGCATTAGGGATGAAAGCCAGAGAGGCCATCACAGTGCACCCATTTCACAGAAAGCATTTGTCATGCGTTTCTTTGTGTAACACCGAGGCTGTCTTTTAACACACGCTTCTCTGTGTAGCCTGTCTGGACTTGTCCTCTTGGTCCGCTCTCTACTGCCTCTCTATTGCTAGGGTTGTCAGTGTGCGCTGCCGAGCCGGGAGCCCCATGTCAAATGCAGAACTCGATGCCTGCCAGGTAAGCAAGCAGCCTACCACTTGAACCACATCCTGTCTTAGTCAGGGTTACTGCTGCTGTGATGAAACACCACGACCAAAAAGGAAAGGGTTTATTCCACTCACAGTTCCGTGGAACAGTTTGTCATCCAAAGCTGAGAGAGCAGGAACCTGGAGGCAGGAGCTGATGCAGAGGCCATGGAGGAGAGCTGCTTACTCACTTGCTCCTGCATGGCTTGCTCAGTCTGCTTTCTTATAGGGCCCAGGACCACCAGTCCATGGATGGCACCATTCACAATGGACCGGACCTCTCTCATCAATTACTAATAAGAAAATGCCATACAGTCAGATTTTAGGGAGGCATTTTCTCAACTGAGGTTCTCGTGTCAAGTTGGCATGAAACTAGCCACCACAACCAAAACCTTTTAATAGTTTTTTAAAGATTTATTTATCTTTAAAGTTGTGTGTGCGTGTGCATGTGCATGTGTGTGCGTGTGAGTGTGTGCGTGTGCACGTGTGCATGTGTGTGCATGTGCATATGCATGTGTGCGTGTGTGTGCGCGTGTGTGTGCATGTGTGTGCGCGTGTGTGCATGTGCGTGTGTGTGCATGTACGTGTGTGTGCGTGTGTGTGCATGTGCGTGTGTGTGCATGTGTGTGTGTGCGTGTGTGTGTGCATGTGCGTGTGTGTGAGTGTGTGTGTGTCTGTGTCAGGGTGGGTATGTGCACATGATGGCAGGTATTGGCAGAACCCAGAGTCTTCATATCTCCTGGAACTAGAGTTGCAGATAGCTACGAGATTGCCAATGTGGGTGTTGGGAATTGAACCCGGGTCTTCTGGAGGAGTAGGCAGTGCTCTTAACTGCTGTACTGTATCTCTATCCCTGAGGCTGGTGGATTTCCACATGTTCTGAACCAGCTTGTATTTTCTTGCTAAGATAGGTTCTTTCCACATAAGCTGACAACCTTAGAACTTGCAGTAATTCTCTTGCCTCCTCCTAAGTGCTGGGATTATAGACGTGAGCAATGCCTCACATCTATCTGTGTTGTGTTTCTTTTGATTTTATTGCTTTTTTTGGATTTTCGAGACAGGGTTTCTCTGTGGTTTTGGAGCCTGTCCTGGAACTAGCTCTTGTAGACCAGGCTGGTCTCAAACTCATAGTCTCAAACTCAGAGATCCGCCTGCCTCTGCCTCCCGAGTGCTGGGATTAAAGGCGTGCGCCACCACCGCCGGCATTCCTCGATTTTTTTTAAAGATTTATTTATTTATTATGTACACGGTGTTCAGTCTCCATGTATGCCCTCAGGCCAGAAGAGGGCACCAGATCTCATTACAGATGGTTGTCAGCCACCATGTGGTTTCTGGGAATCGAACTCAGGACCTCCGGAATAGCAGTCAGTGCTCTTAACCTCTGAGCCATCTCGCCAGCCCGGTATTCCTCGATTTCATTTTTTGAGATAGGTTTTCATTATGCAGCTTTGGCTGGCCTCAAACAGAATTCTGTCAACTTCTGCCTCCCGAGTGCTGGAATAAAAGGTGTGGGTTCCCACACCAGGCATGAAGTATTCTTTCCCCATGTGTCATCTCGCCAGCCCTCTTTAATAACAGCTAAACTAAATCAAACAAACGACAAAACATACAAACCAGGTGAGGTAGTTTGGAGGTACCTGGAAGCCGAGGCAAGGGGATTACTGCAAATTCAGGGCCAGACTGAGCTGCTTAATAAGTTCCAGGCCAGTTTGGACTACAGAGTGACAGAAGAAAGAAAGAAAGAAAGAAAGAAAGAAAGAAAGAAAGAAAGAAAGAAAGAAAGAAGAAATGAAGGAGTGAAGGAAGGAAGGAAGGAAGGAAGGAAGGAAGGAAGAAAGAAAGAGAGAGAGGAGAAGGGCTGGGTGCACAGTTCACAGCTCAATTGATAGGGTACTTTCCTAGCATGCAGGAGGGTCTAGATTTAATTCCCAGCACTAAATGTACTGGGTGCTAATAAATGCTTGTAATCTCAGCACTCTAGAAGTTTAAAAATTCAAGCCTACAGAGCAGGTTTAAGGTAAGAATACATGCCTACTGTACATGAAGTGCTGGGTGTCATCTCTGGGACCACACGTTGCAAAATAATAAACGTAATCATCATCTACTGCTCAGGAACTGATCCCACTGAAGTGAGGGCTGCCAGGGTCTGGTGACTAGGGATGTCCCTCAGCTAAGCTAGCACACTCTAATGGAGTTCTCAGGGACAGGCACCTTAGGAAATGCATATACTTCAACTGTAGTCCTTGTAGGAACAACATCCCCTCCACTCTAAAGAGAGTAAATGGAAACGGGCGGTGGTGGCGCGTGACTTTAATCCCAGCACTCAGGAGGCAGAGGCAGGCGGATCTCTGAGTTCAAGACCAGCCTGGGCTACAGAGTGAGTTTTATGATAGCCACAGATACACATGGAAACCCTGTCTTCAAAAACAAAAGAAACAAAAAACAACAAAATAAAACAAAAACAAAACAGAAGGGGAGACCTAGGATAGAGAAGCAATTTGGTCCAAGGTTATCTTGGTCTACATCCCTGCAAAGGGAAGAGGAGAAGGTGATTCCTAAGTGGCAAGGAGGAGGTTCCAGGGAGCAGAGAAGGGCAGGGAAAAGGCCTGGCAGTTATTTGGCTCAACCTTACAGGGGCTGGCTCACCCACACCAGCAGCTTCTTTCAGGTGGTGTCTGGAGGCCTGGCAGGACTAGAATTCCTGCAAGCGATCCAGGAAGGGTGGGGTGGGCTGTGTGTGAGAGGATGAGGGGGACACAAGGCTGGGTCAGTAGGCCAGCCAGAGGGCAGCAGTTGAGTACCCCATTCTCCCAGGCATGCAGATTGGAGGGCATGCCTGATACAGTGGCATACTCCAGTCAGAGGCAGTATGGGAAAGAAAGGCTGGGGTGGGGCGCCCTCTCTGTCCTCACTTTACAGAGCGGGGAAATGGGCTCTCAGAAGGACCTTACCAAGGAGGATGGTGAGTCCCAGGCCAGACTGGAATAGATCCTGAGCCTCTGTCTTGAATTTCACCCTTCCCTACAAAGGAAAGGTCAAAGATAGGTAATTCAGTCATCCTCCTCCTCAGGTAGGATTCAGCTTGACATAGGCACTGCCTGGATAGTGACCATTTATTATCATTAGTGCCTGCACCTGTAGGCACACGTGTATGCGTGCATATATTTACGATGCAGGACTAGGGTACCAAAAGACAGCTGTGTGGAGTCAGCTCTTTCCTACCTTGCATTTGGGTTCTGGAGCTTGAACTCAGATCAGTGTTCTTTATTTGACTCACACTGTGAGCAAGCCCTAAGGCCTCGGACCAGATGCATCGCTTGGGAGGGCAGCTTTGAGGCTGCAGGGGCTGGGTGTTGGGTATTATCACAGGGCTGCTGGGAAGTGGGGCTGTACGCTTCACTCCTGTCTGTGATCCAGGTTCTAATCAGGTACTACCCCTGCCGTCTCCCCTCTCAGGCTTTCATTTTCTCATTGCAAAACGGAGGGAGGGGGCAGTATTTCCCCCTGGGATGCATTGCTTGGGAGAGGGGCAATATTTCCCCCATTTCACACTAACCACTTACTCTATGCAGGCAACTATTCCTTTGAGGCTACACTCATTTTTATTTTGTTTTGTTTTGTTTTTTTCGAGACAGGGTTTCTGTGTAGTGTTGCAATTAAAGGCATGTGCCACCACCACTCTGCCTAAGGGTATACTCATTGCAGCCAGAGAGGATGCCACTTGCCCACCACCCAGCTGTAGATTTGACTCTAAGTGTGACATTAGAAGTTGTGGTGAGAATTGAATGGGACAACAAGTTAAGGAGGGAGCCTCGCTCACAGTGAAAAAGAGGAAAGGGTAGAACGTGGGAGCTGCACAGCGCACTCTGGGAAGCCAGTACTATGAGGCACCCCCCAGTAACCAAGGAGCCTGGGTCCTGCCAGAGAAAGAGCCGGAGCGGTACTTCCTGAAGCAGGAGATGCGGTAGGTACACAGTTTCCCTAGGATAGGGGGACCCATGTTGGAGGCATTCTTCACAGTTCTGTCCACAGCTCATGGGACGTCTGCTTGTCCCCATAATACAAGCACTAGCCACAAGGCCCCTGATTGTGTAGAACAGAAGCAATGGTCAAGCCCAGACAGTTTATATGACCTCTGGGTACTTGGTATTCCTTGGTGCCCAAGGAGCAGCTAGACCTGAGTTTAGATGAGGGAGGACTGGCTGTAAAACACCATCACTTAGGCTCTGCTGCCACTCTAAGGGCATAGGGAGAACTGCAGCAATCAATGTCTGGTATGGGGCTGGTAGACTTCAAACCAGACAGGGCTCCAGGGCTCCAGGGCTCCAGCACCCACCCACACATCTGGGGTCCTCAGATTGCTGGCTTTACACTTCCTCGGTGCTTGCCAGTGCAGTGGCTTTCCTACTAATTTTTTTTGGGGTTTTTTTTTGGTTTTTCGAGACAGGGTTTCTCTGTGGCTTTGGAGCCTGTCCTGGAACTAGCTCTGTAGACCAGGCTGGTCTAGAACTCACAGAGATCCGCCTACCTCTGCCTCCCGAGTGCTGGGATTAAAGGTGTGCGCCACCATCACCCGGCTTTCCTACTAATTTTGATTGTCTTCACAACAGTCGTAGAATCCTCAGTTAGTCCACATTCTGTCAAAAGCCTCCAAATGGGAACCCTGCTATGATCTGGAGGTAGCTGCAAAACTCAACTGGCAAAGTATCATGTTTTAGAGAATGTAGCTCAGTGAGAGAGCACTTGCCTAGTACATATCAAGTCTTTGGTTCAATTCCTAGCACCAATGAGTAAATAAAGTGTGTGTATATAAGCCAGATTTATTCTCACAGGCTTCCTGCGCCAGTTAAAACAGCAAAAGAAAACTGGGGACTGAGACTGGACTCAGTTTTATTGTTTTTTCCTAGCATATTCCCCTTTCTAGGTTTGGTCCCCAGCACTGAGGGAGGATGGAAGAAAAAATTATATAAAATTGAAGTTACAAAGCTGGAGTGATGGCTCAGTGGTTGAGTGTCATAAGGAGGGAGCCATTTGTTTGTTCCTGGTCGCCCAGAACTGAAATAATCACTCAGAAACTGTATTATTTAAATCACTGCTTGGCCCATTAGTTCTAGTTTCTTATTGGCTAACTCTTACATATTAACCCATCTCCATGTCTTTCTTGGGCGGCAGCTCCATGGCTTCTCCTTAATTCCACCCTCCTTTCTCCCAGCATTCAGCTTAGTTTTCCCCACCTAGCTCTGTTCCCCTATAGCTCTGCTATAGGCCCAAAGCAGTTTCTTTATTTATCAATAGTAATCACAACATACAGAGGGAAAACCCACATCAGTTGAGAACACTGGCTGCTCTTCCAGAGATCCTGAGTTCAGTTCCCAGCAACCACATGGTGGCTCACAACCATCTATAGTAGGATCTGATGCCCTCTTCTGGAATAAAGGCATACATGCAAATAGAGCATTCATATACTTAAGTCTTTTAAAAATTGAGAAAATTGAAATTATATTAAAAACTAAGATACTAATATTCAAAAATAAAGATTTTCCATTCACATTTACTATTCTTTCCGCCTGGAACCCATGATCCCCGTGCTTCAGTTTCTTTTTTTTTTTTTTAATATTTATTATGTATACAATATTCTGTCTGTGTGTATGCTTGAAGGCCAGAAGAGGGCACCAAATCCCATTACAGATGGTTGTGAGCCACCATGTGGTTGCTGGGAATTAAACTCAGGACCTTTGGAAGAGCAGGCAATGCTCTTAACCTCTGAGCCATCTCTCCAGTCCCCCCCCACCCCCGCCACTTCAGTTTCTGAGTGCTGGGATTATAGGTGAACACTAGCTGCACAGTGTTCTCTAAGATCTCTTTTTTTTTGTCTGTGTACGGTGTTGGGGATTGAACACATGCTAGGTTAGCAATCTATCCATTTCTCTGTAATACCCAGCAAACAAGTAACTCAAATAGCCTGATTAAATACAGAAACCAGGGCCTGGATGGTTCTCAGAACAGCTCACATCTGTTATCCCCAGCTTCAGGGGCTCTAACTACCTCTTCTGGCCTCCTTAGGCACCTGCACCCATGTGCATAAGCCCTCACTAGACATGCACAACTAAAAACAACTTCTTTAAAGAACTCAAACAAAACAGGTGAAATTAAATAATGTATTTTATTCAACTCAGTATGTCCAAAATAGTATTTCAACATGTAATCAATATAAAGTTATCAATTATATATTTTACATTCTTTTTTCATACTAACTTCAGTTTCTGGTGTGTATAAAGCATATCTCAATTGAAACTAGCCACATTTCAAGTGCTCAGAAGGCAGAGTCCTGTAGTTCCAGATTGGACAGCATAGGTCTAAATTTATGAAAGCAATGAACTGCTGGGGGCATAGTTAACACTTACAAGGCCTAGAATTCACAAGGCCCTAGGCTTGATGGCCAGCACTAAAGAAAAAAAAATGCAAGCAAGCAATGGAGTAAATATTATGATCCAGATTCAATTTTAAAATAGTGCTGAGGCTGAGAAATTTTAATCCAATCAATACAATTTCTTTGAGGGATCAATAAGTTTTTGAAGTAATAGCAGGTGGTAAGCTGCACAGTGGCCCCCAAGGCTCTTAGGTCCTAGCTCTTGGAAGGCATACACTTACTTCCACAAGGAGTTGTGTAGATCAGTGGTAGAGTTCTTGCCTAGCACTGGGTTCCATCCCTGGCACTGCCACAAAAAGAAAGTGGAGGCCATGTAGCTGTGGATTATGTGGGTCTTCCTGTAACTAATTACGATGCCCAATTAAGACAGGGACAGAAAATGTGTGCAGTGGCAGGATTGCCAGTTCAAGGCTAGACTGGGCTAGAGTGAGACCCTGTCTATACAAACACACACACACACACACACACACACACACAAAATGGGGTAGGGGGTGCAGAGAGGCACTGAGAAGTATGTAGCATACAAAAGAGGCCATGTGACTATGGATCTAGAGAACTTGCTTCTTGACTGGCTAGAGCCATCCCAAGTTGCAAGCAGCAAGAATTGGTTTCCTACCAGAGCCTCAGAGGATGAACCAGTTTGTTTTTGTTGCTTTGAAATAGGGTCTCACTATGTAGCTTCAGCTGCCCTCATGTTCCCTGTATGGACCAGAGTGACCTCAAACTTGCAATATTCCTATGGCTTCTGCTGGGATTATAGACAAGTACCATGCTTAGCCAGTCACTGTGCTCTCTGAGACAAGGTCTTGCTTTTTAGCCCAGGTTGGCATTGAACTTTTAATCCTTCGGCCCCAGACTCTGCTGGAATTATAAGCATGCACCACCTTACCCAGCTAATTCTGTTGCTTTAAGCACTCTCAAGTTTGAAGTAATGTTTTGGAAGCAATAGAGAACTAAGACAAACTCGTAAAATGCATCTCCTTCACATGGTATCTGAATTAAAACCACAGATGATGAATGAATCCCACACTTCAACAAAATGTCAAAGTGTTCTGTGGGCAACAATAGCTATAGAGATTTACAAGAACACTGTACATGTTATTTACACTTACAGTTACTGGGCTCTACTGCTGTTGTATTTACACATCATAGAACACCTTATGTGCACCTAAGCATGTCATATTCAGGTTTCTCTCCTGCACTGAGCCTGGCCTATAGGATACTTTACTTTTCTGAACTCTCTAGACCTATTTCCTCCTCCATGCAACAGGGCTAGAGGAATGGGATGAGTTCCTAGGTGGTTAGGGCTGGTACCAGTTACTGTTGAAGCAACTATTATCAAACAGGAAGGCTGAGACAGGCAGGGGCTGATGGACCAAAGCTCTTGGCCCAGTGCCATGACTGAACAGGCAAGATTCAAAGAATCAGGTGTGGGACTCTGAGAAACCTGCTTAAGGCTATTACTTCACGCAGATGGGGGTACTATCCAAGTACAGACTGAAACCTAGGCCAAGAGTCTCTCCCACCTGTTTGCCCCTAGGGCAAGGTGCCCAAGCACGGAGTGGGACCACTTCTGCAAAATCATGGTTGGGATGACATTTGGTGCTTTCCTCAGTTCCACTGTCATCCCAGTCCATTGCACAGATCATAAAGAGGCCTGGTCAGTCATTCTATGGGCAGTGAAATGGCTTGACCAAGAGTCCACATTGGCAATTTGACCAAAGTGGCTCAGATCACTGGAGCAGAGCTGGGTAGACAGAGATAGTTGGCAACGCCTTGGGATCTACATCACTAGAGATCCCAATAGACTGGGGTCCACTAAGGCCCAGCCTCATCCTCTCCTGTTTTGTCTACCAAGTTTCCAGCCAGGGAGCTCAAGAATCTGGCTACTGAGTCTAAGAATTGTTGTGTCATCTACCAGAGTTCCCCTCTCCACACCCCAGCTCCATTTGTGGCATTTGCACTAGTCTGCGGCCTCTCTATTGGGCCAGGGGGAGGGTGTGGTTTCTAGAATTCAACAAGGTGTGTTCCTGGTCACCTGGTTTATGAAGACCACCCTCTTTGAAGGGGAGAGGGCAGTGAGTAAGGGCAAGTCCACCTTTCGCCATGAATCAAGAGGGCCAATATTAGTGGCCACTGTCAGCGTACTGGAAGGAATAAATTTGATTTCTCCAAATCCAGTTGGAAGGTTAAAAAAATAAATTAAGGGACAAACCAAGGTCAAGCTTTCTCTTACCACAGCATCAGACAATTTTTTCAAAATATATTAGATTTGTTTTTTATTGTAGAGCACACACATATTAGGGCAAAGTGCTGCACACACAACTACAAATCATTTTTTGAGGGAAAAAGAGCAGTAAAAAAACAAAACAAAACAAAAACAAAAATAAAACAAAAACATCCCAAAACCACAGAAGACCTGCAACTGCTTCAGTTATGCAGTCTCAACTTGAAGGCTCTCTACATTGGCAAAAGAATTCTGACCCCAAAGAAGGATTTCCTGCTGGCTGGCTGTTCTCCATCTCTGTAGCCATTGAGGCCCGAGGTCAGGCCTCTGTGCACCTCTGGAGTGGTGGTGGCATGGTTGCTCAGAAGGCCTGTTTTTGGCAGGCTTAGTCCTTGTCTGGCTGCCAAAGACAGTCTTAATGAACCTGCATCAGCAAAACCCTACAGCTTTCCAGGATCTGAGCAGGCCGAAAGTGTCAAAGATTTTAACTTTCTATTATTTTCAAAGTTCCTTCCTCAGCACCCATGCCCCTGAGGCAGACAAAGTACTAACCCAATATGCAGGTCTGACTTCTGGCCTTGGATATAAGCTATACGTGGACAAGAGAGGACGGACACACCTTCTTAGATAGATGATATAGGGGAAAAAAGAACCAAGATGGCCAACTGAGGAGAAAAGAAAAGGAGAAAGCCAAGAGACTAACGGGAGGGGAAACACCTCAGAACAAAAGAAACAAAGCCCTACCACACACCCCAAGTTCCCACAACCCAAACGCTAGACTGGAAGCAAATCAGTTCCTCTAGCTAGAAACAATTCCTACAAATGACCCACTGCAGCAAGTCTAACTGTCCCATACAACCACACACATATGCCTAAAAGGAGCAACCCAGCAAACAGGTATGCTCTTGGCAAGAGGTCAGGACCACTGTGCTAGTCTCTTGACCACCTAGGACTGGTGGGCAGAGCAAGCTGGAGGGCATGCAGGAAGCCTGGGGACTCAGAAATGGGATGGCAGGGGCTGGTACTGTTTAAGCCCCATATCCAGCCAACCTGAACAGTGGGGAAAACAGGGTATTTGCATGAGCTTCCAGAACCTGGACAGCAGGTGAGATGTAGGGGTAGCAGGCCCAATGCAGGACCCGTATGGCTCCAAGAGACCTCATCCAAGCATGAGCATCAGTGGAAGAAAAGGGCTGGCAAAAGAATCACCTTTGTTTAAAACACTGCAAAGATTTACATGTAAAGCCCAAACTAGAATTCCTTAACCAAAACATCTTGTGTGTTTAAATAAACCTAGTCTGACACATTTCCACTTGAAGACAGCTGTCCCCACTGTCTCGACTGGCTACTCTGGTATGAGTGTTCCCCTACAGAAGCTAACAGCCTTTTCCATAAAGGAGAAAAGCCAAAAACATAAGAACCCAGGTCTTGCGCCAATTCTGTTCTTTAGCCTTAATAGGCAACAAAGCAAGGAAAACGTATATAGGACCAAAATAACAAACAACAAAGAAAAAAAAACACTCAAACAAAACAGAAGATGGGGCAGCTACATCAGGATTAGCCAGAGTTCCAGGTGGGCACAGGGCCTCAGTGTCTCCGCATCTTCACCTTGCGGGTGGGGCTGCCTGCTGCCTCTGGGCAATCTTCCGATGACTCATAGGACTTGCGCCAATAGTTCTCAGAGCTAAAGCTACCCCTCCGCCGGTGTGTGGGCAGAAGCACAGACCGCCGGTTTTCTTCTTTGTCCATCTCTAGGATCCGGGGTCTGCAAACAGTGAGAACAAGCTGTTACCAGAGAAGTCAAGAGTGGTCTAGTCTTGCCACCATTGTAGGGGATTCAGAAGGCCCCCATTCTTGGATTGGGTTACTCTTCTCAGTAGATCTGAATCCAGATGTACTAACAGTATTGGGGCCTGCCCACTAAGTGATAGTGACCAGTCCTTTTCTTGGGAATGTCTCTTAGTCACCTTGTAGTGTATGCTTATTTCTGACTTTGGTGCTCAGTAACCTGTAAGGTCTGCTGGGCTGGGCTTTTATTACCTCAGGTTCAAACCCCTGCAGGGTCCTGCCATGTACTTCTACTTTCTACTCTCCTGTTTATAATCATCCCTGCAAACCCTGGAACCCTGTCTCTGAAACCAACATGCTCTTTTAAACAGATCTTTCCTACAACACCCTTCACACAGCTTTCTCATCCTTCTGGTCTTTTTTTTTTTTTTCTTTTTGAGGCAGAGTTTCTGTGTAGCCTTAGCTGTCCTGGAACTTGCTCTGTAGACCAGGTTGGCCTCAAACTCAGAGATCTGCTGGCCTTTGCCTCCCAAGTGCTGGGATTAAAGGTGTGTGCCACCACCGCCCAGCCCCTTCTGGTGTCATTTTAAACATTACCCTTTCAGAAACCCTCTCCAAGAGATCCCTAGTTCACTTCTAAGTGCCAAGATGCTCTCTTAACAACTAAGTATAAACCTACAAATGAGTGTGCCCAGATGGAACTGAACAAGGCACGTCACGGGACACTTCTCAGAATTTCTGCTGAATCCCTTCTTCTAAGGGGATTATGTACTAATGGACAAGGCTTTGAAGGAATGGACAACCTCAGGCTCCTAACCAGCCTTGAGGTAGACCACCAGCTGCATTGTTGGCCTTTGTTGAGGGTTTAAGTACCTGTGGGCCGCATCAGGGTCTGCCTTGCGGTGGGACCTTTTGGGTTTCAGCGCAGGGTCTCTGCTGTTTCCTGACAGGCGATCTGAAGCATAGTTGGGTGGCAATGTGGAGCTGCTCAGGGATTTTGTTTCCAAACGCGGTGCATCTAATCTTGTCCTGCAAAGGAAGCACACACAGGATCTCAAAAGCTCCTCTGGTAATAAGTCCCATCAGAAAAGATCTATCTCCAGCAAAGACTGGATTGGCCTGCAAATCAGCAGTCTGTGTTCTGTGCCTTGATCTCTTTGTGGTTCAACTAGATATTGGTCTAGTGACTTCCAGAGAATCTTTCTCACTTTCAGATCTAGAAGTGGAGAATGGGAATAACTTTTGTTTAGATACCTCCAATGTGTGCTATGCCTGCAGACAGACCTCAGGGCACTCTCTCATGGGGACACTGTCAGCCAATGATCTTTAAGGGGTGGGATCAGGTAAAGGTGTGAGAAAAATAGCCAAAGTTCGTTCTCTCTGTGGTTCCTGCACTATACAGCTGAGCTTGGGACTTCTCATTCCTGTTTTGTGAGTTTGCCCCTTATAATAAAGAAAAATATGATAGGTCTATCTTTTAGCTAGCCTAGTTTTTTCTCGACCCTAGATAATTCAACAACTCTCAGCCACAGAAGGCAGCATTGCAGTCAGACTTGCAGTTTCTCTAGGAGCATCTACCCAACCCTCCAGTGGATTATGGGTACACCAGAACAGATGCCCTCATTCCTAGAGAAGAGCTAGAGAAAAGGAGACCTACCCTAGTTTCTCAAAGACACAGGGTCTTCATGAAAGCTAAGTGGCAGAGCCTTGAAATGGAGAAAAGTCTAGGCTACTCTACACTCCCTCCACATCTACTTAGCAGTGGCCCTTTGGGGAATGTTAAACAAGCAGAGACCAAAAGGGCTTCTGTTTATTTAATAACAATACATAATAATATATATTAGTATATATTTATAATATATCATATATAATAAACAAGTAATATTTATATTTTTATTAGTATATTAATGTGTTGTAGGGGTATCTACAGGTATCCATGGAGACCAGAGAAGTTAGTTAGATCCCAGCAAGGTGTCTAAGGCAGAGAGGCAGTGTTCATTGTGGTGGAGCAGAGTTGCCTGGTGGGTAGCACAATACTGGGAGAGGGGGAAGCAGTCCACATTCACCATGCTCCACAGTGGCAAGGGTCTCTGTGGGGGCAATAGCTTACGCATAGTCAAGGCTAGGGGAACCAAGATCTAGCCACTCATACTCTCCTGAGGAATGGAGCAGAGCACATCTGCCACACACTAACTAGGGTGGGGGCCCCTGCAAACATCTGGCTCCAATGGTAAAATAAGCCATTGAAGTCAGGCTCCTACAACCTGTCATATGTGAATCCCACACCCCATTGCTCTCAGTGGCTTCCTATAGCCATCCAGGTTTGTATCAATCTCTAACTCATTTCTAGTCTGTTCCAGCATAATGGATGCCTCAGAACTTGTGCTCCCTCTCTTTTTATTATGGAACTGGGGTCTCAGACATGCTAAGCAAGCCTCTAGCATGGAGCTACATCCCTAGCCCAAAGAGCATCTTTGGTCTTTGGCCAAATTACCTCAGACCCCGAGACTCAGACACTTCTGTCCTTGGATGAGGCCCAAACTTTTTGAGCATGTCACACGCATCTCGATAAAGACTCTCGACTTGCCCCTTCCCATGAGCATTCAGTGACTAACTTCCCCAAAAGACACACAGATAAAGAGATCACTCAGGAGTGACCTGAGAGGTCAGATGGCTGTCAGATATGACCACTAGATGCAGACACAAACACAGACACGGTCATGGTAAATTGGTACTTTCCGATTACAGACAGTGGAAAACAGAAGGGACATCATTAGAAACAGACCAGAAGAAGCTTGGTGCACGAGGGCTGAGGGATCCACTGGCTCACGAGGCTTGGCGATATAGAGGCAGCTTTACAAACAATTGTCACTTTCAGAAGAATGTTAAAAAAAAGCGTTCAAATGGGGAGTTGCTGCATTATGGTAGCTGGATTATTTCCTGACTTCCCAGAATGATAAAGAGCATCACCTGGAATTACCTTGTGACTTTGCTCTCATTCTAGCATCCTTGGCTGTTATGTTTGTCCTTGAAAGAATATTATATGATTTAATAAAGTAAGGGAAAAAATAGAGATCACTTGGGCCAGGTATAGTTCAGTGGTAAAGCATTAGCCCACTCATAAAACAAATCAACAATACTAACAATAGTCCTAGCACTAGCACATAACCCAGAATATACTAATCTTAGCTACCACTTGGCAAATGGATTTCTTGATGTTTCTTCCCTAGTATTTCAGAACATTCTTAAGACCTACTTTATCAAAAGTGGCCTATTTATACTGCCCTCTCACTTCTACTTCACCTAGTTCAATGGACAGTGCCATCTCAGCAATTCAAGTATTGTAGACAGACCCAAGTGCAGCTCTACAAACCTAGAGGCCACCAAGACCTGAAAAGCCACCCTGCAAGCCATCTCCTGAGGCATTAATGCTGATCTAAGCTCCTCCTTCACTCCTCCATCTGCACCAGTTAGTTCCCTACATTTCCTGGCCTTCCAGCCACTGAGTATACCATTTCTCTCTTGCCAGTAGTTTCTAGCTCAGAAGTCAGATATACCAAGCCTTCCCTGATTCTCACACTAAAGTGGATGTAATTAATTTTGATTTTTTTCCCCAGTGGTCCCTTAGGGGACATATTCTGTCCTTTTCTTTCAGTATGTCCTCTGCTTTCTGCTGTAATGGCATGCAAACATAGAAAAAACTATGGGTGTCTTACAGTGCCTATGTTAGATGCCTATATATAATAAAAATGTGGTAACTAGCCAGAAATACCTGCTCAAAAATCATCCCAATTGCCAGGTGGTGGACCTGGAGCTCGCCTTTAATCCCAGCACTTGGGAGGCAGAGGCAGGTAGATCTCTGTGAGTTCAAAGCTAGCCTGGCCTACAAAGTGAAATCCAGGACAGTCAGGACTGTTACACAGAGAAACCCTGTCTTGAAAAACAGAAACAAAAAATAAAAACAAAAAGAATCATCCCAAGCAACTCACTTCCTGCCTGAACCCCCTTCCAGAGCCATACCTCCTACTCTTATAGTATATGAGCATGTGGCAGCAAGTCAGGGAAGAATACTAGGGTGCACACAAGGCAATCATGCAGATACTGGAATTCAGTCTGCAAACTAGGCTGGTCTTGAACTCAGAGATCCACTTGCCTCTGTTTCCCAAGTGCTGGGATTAAAGGCCTGCACCTCCACCACCCAGTGGATTTTGCTTTTTTGTTTTTTTTAAATTTTATTTTTAATTTAGCAGTGGTGGCACATGCCTTTAATCCCATCTCTGAGTTCCAGGCCAGCCTGGTCTACAAAAGTGAGTTCCAGGACAGTCGGAGCTACACAGAGAAAACATATTTCAAAAAACAAAACATTTATTATTATCTGTATGAATATTTTACCTGCATATAAGTATGTGCCTAAAGAAACTAGAAGACGGAACTGGAATCACAGATGGCTGTAAGCCACTATCTGAGTGCTGAGAACAGAAGCCAGTTCCTCTGGAAGCCAGTGTTCTTAATTGCTGAGCAATCTCTCATAGCCCCCCCACAAAAGATTTGGTTAATTTTTATTATTTATTTTTTTAGTTAGATGTGGTGGCATGCATATTTAATTCCAGAACTTCAGAGGCAGAGGTGGGAGGTTCTCTACAACTTGGAGGCCAGCCTGGTCAGCTAGGGCTACACAGTAAGGCTATCTCAAAACAAGTGTTTGTGTGTGTGTACACATATATGCTGTACCTGCATGTATAAGACCAGGGAAGCCATAAATATGTGTTGGAAGCACTGAAGCAATTATGAGCTGCTCATTACAGATCTAGGAATTGAATTCAGTTCCTCTGGAATAGCCAAGTGATCTTAACCATTAAACTTATTTCAAACTCAAACATACACCACCCCAGTGATGCATGGGCAGGGATGTGGATGAAGGTAGGACCTGGAGTACTCCACTGTGCAAACCACTAACAAACCAGGAGGCCTGGGCTCAAGACTTTATTCAACTATGTACTGTGACCACAAACATAATATGGTTTGTAGTTTGAGGATTTTTACTCCCAAGCAAACTCAAAAGGTCACTTCAAAGGAGCCACATTTTGTTCAGCTAGCAAGCACATGGCAGCTATCCATCCACTTCTCTCAGTGAGATCCTTGAAAAATATCTTGCCAGCTCTTACTGATTTGAGCTGGTGTCAGAGCTACCAGGGGTCTATACAATCTTTATCTAAACTTCAACAAGATTGACTCTACCCTGGACTAAAAGGAACAGGACAGATTCAATATCCAGAATTTACTCGCTAGAACTTGGTCTCACCAAGACATTACAAGGTCTCTGGGTAGTATCTAGATGTCCATGTCAGGGTGATGCTTAGTTTATCTTTTTACAAGACAAGTCCCAACACATTTTCTAAAACTAGTCATTGGCAGTCCAAATTATTCTTCACTTGTCAACTGATGTCTCATTTGGCCTGGGTAGCAAACTAGGCCCTGGACACCCCTCTACTACCCCTGAAAATCAATTTGGAAATTCAAAATAGACATGTATATAGGCTGTGACAGCTTAAAGAGGGGTGGCATGCTGAAGGGCTACAGGTGTCCTGAATGTCAAAATGGTCAGCACCAGGGCCATGAAGGATAGCTAGGTTAACCTGTGTTTACATGTAGGACATTTTAGAGTGATGTGGGCCAAAACATTAACACGTTATAAAGAGAGGTCTTTCCAACAAAAGCCATTCTGTCACAGAACCAGGTCATAGTTCATCAACTGCATTAGGGACGTAGATACTTTAAGGTAGAATAAGATAAAGGGAAGAACCTCAAGAGACAGCTAGGGTGAGTACTTTAGAAAGACATCTAAACCAGGCATGGTGGCACACACCTTTAATAGTAACACTGGGGAGGCAGAGGCAGGTGGATCTCTGTGAGTCAGAGGTCAGCCTGCTCTACAGAGTGAGTTCCAGGACAGTCAGGGCTGTTACACAAGAGAAACCTTGTCTGGAAAAATACAGACAGACATCTATGCCAATCCTTAGACTACCCTGGGTTGGCTGATGATGTTTACTATCATGGTGCACGTTGTATAGCATATATTATATACCATTGATATATGGTAAAAACAGCACTTTGTTTCTGTGAGCTTTTTTTTTTTTTGCAAAAATAAGCCTTGTCCAAATATAAGAAAAAACAGGAAAATCCCACTGCAACATTCTTTTGTTTGTTTTTCAAGACAGAATTTTTCTGTGTAACAGTCTTAGCTGTCTTGGAACTCATTTTGTAGACCAGGCTGGCCTCGGACTCAGAGATCAGTCTTGCCTACTTCTGCCTCCCCGGTGCCGGGATTCGAGGCATGCAACATCACACCCAGCTTTGCAACGTCCTATAAAATATCCTGCTAATTAAATTTGAGAAATTATTATAGTTGTGAGGAGTAAAGTAACATGACAACTAGATATAACACAGGATGCACGTTGGATGAGAACAGCAGACACATGAGAAAATTAAGTAAACCTAAGTGTGATGGTTAATCTCAATCATCATTTTATTGAGATATGGAATCACCTGGGAGAGAGCCTTTGGGCATGGAGGCTTATAGAGGAATATCTTGATTGAGTTGGGAAGACCTGCCCATTGTGGGTGGCACCATTCCCTTGGCTGAGATACTGGACTGTATAAAAAAGACAAAAGTGAGCTGAACACAGTCATTCATTGCTCTCTGCTTGCTTATTCTATATGAAATGTGATTAGCTACCTAAATCTACCACTAGGGTTTCCCTATCATGAAGGTCCATATCCTGGAACTGCGAACAGAAATAAATATTCTTTCTCTTTTTAAGTTACATTTGTCAGGAAATTTATTACAGAAACAGGAAAACTAACTAAGATACTAGGTAAATCTAAAATTATGGATGATGCAGAGATCTCAAATTCCTAGGCATGCTAAAAAAGTGCTTTATCGCTGGCTACATTTTAGCCACAACTGATTTATTTTCTTTTGTTGTTTGTTTTTAGAGAAAGGGTCTTGGTATAATGCCAGGTTGGTTTCCAATTCCTAGGCTCAAGTGACTTGCCTCAGATTTCCAAGAAGTTGAGACTACAGGCGTATGCCAATGAATCTAGTATATCTGGTATACAGACAGTACTTACAAATCATCTATCTCTCTATCTTGGGGATTTAACCCAGGGCCTGGATTGCCAGGTAAACACTCTACCTATATCCTAAGCCCAGCATTTTTATTTTTTAGTTTGAGACAGGGTCTCACAAATTTGGCTCAACTGGCCCTGAATGGTCTTTGTAGCCTAGACAGTCTACAAATCAAAAACTATCACAAAACCAGACTGTATAAAGCTAATTGTTTTTCTTTCTTTCTGAGACAGAGCTTCTCTCTCTTTTTTTTCTTTTTTTTTTTTGAGGTCATTTTTTTTATTGAGAAAAAAAATTTCCGCCTCCTCCCCCTCCCCCCCACTCTTCTCCCCCTCCCTCTCCAGTCTGAAGAGCAGTCAGGATTCCCTGCCCTGTGGAAACTCCAAAGTCCTTCCCCCTCCATCCTGGTCTAGGAAGGAGAACATCCAAACTGGCTAGGCTCCCACAAAGCCAGGACATGAAGTAGGATCAAAACCCAGTGCCATTGTCCTTGGCTTCTCAGCAGCCCTCATTGTCCGCCATATTCAGAGAGTCCGGTTTTATCCCATGCTTTTTCAGTCACAGTCCAGCTGGCCTTGGTGAGCTCCAATAGATCAGCCCCAAGATTTATTTATTTATTATGTATACAGTGTTCTGTCTGTATGCTTGTTGGCCAGAAGAGGGCACCAGATCTCATTACAGATGGTTGTGAGCCACCATGTGGTTGCTGGAAATTGAACTCAGGACCTCTGGAAGAGCAGTCAGCGCTCTTAACCTCTGAGCCATCTCTCCAGCCTGACAGAGCGTCTCTTTGCAGCCCTGGCTGTCCTGGATCTCACTCTGTAGACCAGACTAGCTTAGAAATTAAAAGTGCCTCTGTCTCCCGAGTGCTGAGATTAAAGGCATGCACCACCAATGCCAGGCTGCTAATTGCTTTTCTAGTTCTACATGTGGCACTGATTTTTAATTTCTGGTGCTGGATAAGCACATAAAAATATAATTCAGCCGGGCGGTGGTGGCGCACGCCTGTAATCCCAGCACTAGGGAGGCAGAGGCAGGCGGATCTCTGTGAGTTCGAGACCAGCCTGGTCTACAAGAGCTAGTTCCAGGACAGGCTCCAAAACCACAGAGAAACCCTGTCTCAAAAAAAAAAAAAAAAAAAAAAAAAAAATATAATTCAATAGCTCAAAGTATAATCCAGTATGAAGCTCCAGTTTCCATTCCGAATGCCTATTCTAACTATATATAAGTTCAGTGCCTTGTATAGTCCTTGGGCCTGGTTAAAAGCCAGAAGAGTGTTGGAGTCCCTGGGACTGGAATTACAGATGGTTGTGAGCAGCCATCTAGGTGTTGGGAATCCAAACCTAGTTTTCTGGAAGTGCTCTTAACAAATGAGCTAACTCTCTAGCCTTTTTGAGACAGAGTCTCTCCAGGTAGTCCTGGCTATCCTGGAGCTATGTGAACCAGGCTAGTTTTGAACTTATAGAGATCTACCTGCCTCTGCTCCACCACATTTGATTTACCTGTAACTTAAAAAAAAAAAAGAAATGGCTTATTTTTATTTATTTATTATGTATACAACATTCTGCCTCCATGTATGCCTGCATGCCAGAAGAGGGCATCAGATCTCATCATAGATGGTTGTGAGCCACCATGTGGTTGCTGGGAATTGAACTCAGGACCTCTGGAAGAGCAGCCAGTGCTCTTAACCTCAGAGCCACCTCTCCAGCCCCCCATAACATTTTTTTAAAATAACAAAATATTTAAGATTTAAAAAGGCTTTGGAGCCGGGCGGTGGTGGTGCACGCCTTTAATCCTAGCACTCGGGAGGCAGAGGCAGGCGGATCTCTGTGAGTTCGAGACCAGCCTGGTCTACAAGAGCTAGTTCCAGGACAGGCTCCAAAAACCACAGAAACCCTGTCTCGAAAAACCAAAAAAATAAATAAAAAAAATTAAAAAGGCTTCGGGACAAACAACGTCTACCTCATCAAGCATAACCCGAGTCTGCACACTAGACATGCTTTGCTCACCTTTACACTTCACAGACAGGGGCTGGGGGACCCAAGAGTTTGAGACCAGCCTGATCGTAGTAAATTTCAGGCCAGCCAGGGCAACACTGCATGAGTCATCCAAAACAAAATACCCAAACAATCTACCCAACACAAAAGCAAGCAAGCAAGCAAGCACAAGCCTCATGTAAGTGAGGGTGGCCAAGAGCTCCTCTCCTACCTCTACTTCTCAGGTGTCAACATTTCAAGAGTGCCTCACTATGTTTGACCAACTTTTCTTTTCTCTTTTTTTCTTCTCTTTTATGACAGGTCTGCCTCCAAGTCCCAATCTTCTCACCTTAGTCTCTCAGATGCTGGACTACAGTTATTAGTGAGCTACCAAACCCAGCTAGAAGAGGGCAGGTTATTAATGTCTGTAGTATGTCCCTAAGGCCCTCTCAATAGAGGGGAAACAGCCACAGCTACAAGCCAGCTAAATACTACAGCCTAACCTATTCTTGTCACCTCTCCTCATTCCTAGCTCCTTCTAAAGTGAAAGCCTAGGCATTTTTAAAGTAGGCTGCTAAGGCACAGTCTAAAAATAATCATGGAAAGCCCATGTGATAAGTCAGAACGGGTGTGACTGCGTGTGCAAGGGTGTGAGGGTTTAGGAAAAAGTTTTCTCCAAATCTTGTTTCAAGCAAGACTATGCCCAAAGGACTAGGGATAACTCAAGATTAAGAGCATACACTATTTTTGCAGAGAACCTGAGTTTGGTTCTTAGCATCCTTGTCTGGTGGCTCACAACTACCTGGAACTCTAGAATCAGGGAATCTGACTCCCTCTTCTGGACTCCACAGACATTTACAAACCACATGCACATCCCCACACACTGATAACACACACACACACACACACACACACACACACACACACACACACACACAATTAAAAATATATCCTTAAAAGAAAAAAAAGTGTGCCAATAAATAACAGGAACATTTCTATACATACTGAACTCCCTAAACAGTCTGAGGATATGAAAGAGAATTTGTGTCTTTCTGCTCTCCTACATTATACAATGGCATGCAAGAAGTAGAGAGGTTAAGGTCCAAGAGGATTCAGACAGGCCTGTAGTTAAGGCAGAGGATGACAAGACATGAAGGTACTTACTTCCTGAGAATGATGACCGCTCGGCGTTCTTTAATGTCCTGAGGCCGTATGCAGTGAGTGATTTCATCAGCAGCATACCCACTAGAAAGAAACAGAACATGTCACCAGTAAGAGAGAGATAACACCACCAAAGTTCACGGGGGACAGGAATAGGCTGTCCTCTGCCTATTGAGAAGTTTAAGAATTTACATGGAATGAAAATATGTTTAAGCTCTAAGAAGTGCCTGCCTAGAAATCATTAAAGGAAAAACCTGGCCCAGAAGATTCACTGGTCACTTAAGACAAAGTCTGAAGCAGGACTCTCCTAGCATAAAGTAGAATCCTTTTCATTTGCAGCTCTTCAGGCTAGGGTGTAGTTCAGAGGTAAGGCATTTGCTTGGCATATGTGAGGCTCTGGGATTGATTCCCCAGCACTAAAACAAATATAAAAACAAAGGAACTCTGGAGGCAACTGGAGCAAAGGGGAGAGTCCTTGGTGAAGACAGAAAACTGCCGCCAGACATGTATAAAGAGGAAACCAAGGCAGCCACTGACAACACAGAAATATAGGGATCACTAAGGCCCAACACAGAACTTTCCTACTTGGGGAAAAAACTTTCAAAAGCCTCTGGGGAGATCCAAAATTTTGAAGACAGCTATGTTTGGGATATTTTATGAATTTCCATCATAATGAAATTTCCACTTAATGGCTAACAAATGTGGCTAGATGATTATTCTCAGCTGGCATCCCTGATTTGAAGTTCCCGGAATAACTCTGATTATGAGCCCCTCACAAGAGATAAGATATTCCCACTCCAAGTTACTCCACTGAGCTGCAAAGATCAACACAGCCAAACACCTGCCCAGCCTGGTACCAGGCCTGATAGAACAGCTTGCCTTCAAGCTTTCCCCTTTATATTCCTAGCTGCTCCTGGGCCATATACCTTCTGTTTTGTTTTAGTTTTTTTCAAGACTGTGTGTAGCCCTAGCTGTCCTTGAATTCACAGAGATTCCCCTGCCAAGGCCTCCCCACTGCCAATAACTATAGTCCAGACTGGTCCCAAACCCACACCAATACTCCTACTTCAGTCTCTTGAATGTTGAGATTTCAAGTGTGAGCCATGTTATTATCATTATATATTAATGACTACAGACTGGGCTGCAAGGTAGTTTTACATATTATGCATACACAGATCTTCTCAAAAAGAGCTAAGTCTAATGGCATATCTCAAAGGTCTGAATTTGTAGTGCCAGCTACATGCAAGGGTTCCTGATGTTTAACAAATATTGTTTGAATTGGCTATTATAAATATGACCAAGGGTCCTGACTTCTTATTTCTAATAGAAAACCACTTCTCTTAAAGCAGCTTGTGAACAAATCCAGATTGCTTGCCAAAGCTTGACTGCTTCCATGTTCCCTGCCCCATTCTCCAAAGGGCTATAAAACAAACAAGCCATGCCCGGTTCCTGCCCTGAGCCAGGGAGCACTATACAGAACCACAGAAGTGACCTTGACATACCAACTCCTCCTCTCTATCTATGACGACCCTATATTTGAGTCTTATTAACACCAGTATTCTAGAATTTCCTATTATCTGTGATAGCCCACTGTTTTTTTCCTCTGGGAGACAAAGAAGTCTTTTTTCTTTTTTTTCGGTTTTTTTGAGACCGAACTGAAGTCCGCCTGCCTCTGCCTCCAGAGTGTTGGGACTAAAGGTGTGCGCCACTACCGCCTGGCCAGAACCCAAAGTTTTCCTGGTGAACTTAAGCAGAAAACGCCCAGTCAAGACCACAAAAGTGTCTTTTACTTCTAAGAACCCTACTTGCTACAGGCAACACTGAAAATCTCACTCTGCCAGACTGAAATGTAATATGCCCTGGGTTCAGTTCTACTCTTAATGTGAAGGGAAGTTCAATGGCTGCCTACTCCTGTTTTCACAGGAGAAGAAAGAGGAATACCTTATGCTATCCAGCTGGTCTCTCTGTCTGGGCTGACTCCACGCCCAGCAGCAATGCTTATTATGCCATCCATAACCATCAATTGACAAGACCTAGCTTTGTCCCTCACCAGTCCATCTATCTCCTCTCTCCTGGTAAAATTTCCCCAAGCCTCTGTCCCAACTGATTTCCTCCATGCTACCCAACCACATTATCCCATAACTCTACTATATTTGGAACAGAAATTGTGTTTTCCTTCTAAGACAATACTTTAGTTCAAAGGTCTTACTCAACTCTGCATGGTGGACAAAAAATTAAATGTGTGTTAATATTCCACACCAAAACAATCTATCACTTTGAAGCCTCTAATTTTTTTTTTCAAGACAGTGTTTCTCTATGTAGCCTTGGCTATACTGGAACCCATTCTGTAGACCGGGCTGGCCTTGAACTCAGAGATCCACTTTCCGCTGCCTCCCAAGTGCTGGGATTTAAAAGTGTGCACCACCACTATCAGCCTGGAGCCTCTATTTTAAGATCAAAACAGATTGCAATGAGTCTTTCCTTAGAGGACTGTACACAAATGAGTCTGAAAAACCATCACTAAAGAAATGTACAGGACTATGTATGTCTCTTCTGTGGACAGCCTTAGAGATGCAGTTGCTAAGGCTCATTTCCAAGATGGTCATCATTCTCAACTGTTCCATGTCTTGCGTAGGCCAGGGTGGACCAAAAATTAATGAACTGGACAAGGTCACAGCCTAATGCTAACCTCCCTTTGATGGGCTACTTTCCCTAAGCAGCCCTCTCGATCTGCCTCATCACTGACAGGTTTGCAGGTAAAGGAAGCTGATGGCTGGTGTTGGGGCAGGACTGTGAACTCAAGCCTCCAGAAGAAATGGCTTAACTTTAAAGAAGTCTTGGGGCTTTTTGGACATAGACATATTCCAATTATGCACATAATAAAATACTGACAGCAGTTAATCTCTTGAGACATTTTTAACTAAACTTCAAGAACTCAGTCTTATTACAGAGATTCAATCTTTTCAGATAATTCTAAAGCACCACTGGCTTTCTTTTTAGCACAAGAGAAAAAAAAGGATCACTAAGTAATTTGTCCATGGCTGGTGTGTACACACCTCCCAGCATTCACACTCAGGGGTTTCATTGTTATACATAGGTTGTCCAGGGCTACATAGTGAAACCCCACCTCAAAAAATTTTTTGCTTATGTTCAAACAGCTAAAATAGCGATGCTGAAACGTTTCCACCAATTTTGCATAACCTTTTGTTTTTGGTAGCCAAATATGTTAAGTAAATTACAAGTGAGAGCAGAAAATCTCATCTGCGTTCCTTAGTAACGAGGTTTAATTTGTCATGGGGCCTTGCTGGCCTCAAAGAATATGAGAATAAGTACCGGTCCTATGAGACAGGGAGGGTTATAGCGTACCGATGTTGCACACTAACTGCTCAGGCTAAAATGGCCAGCCAGTCAGTCCTGAGATTTTTGTGGCCTGTTTATTCTTTGCTGATTCTGAGTTTCCGGTTTGAGACCACAGCTCCCAGCTAGCTGTTTCTCCTTTGCTACTTTCTGCCGTGTCAGGCCTGGCAACACAAAGGGAAGCCAATTTCAACAACCAACAGCCCTTCCAGAGGGTGTATAGCTCTGAAACAGGAAAAATTCAAACAAGGGGCAAGTGAGATGGCTCAGCGGACAATGGTTCTTTCTGCCAAGTCTGATCACCTTAGTGTGATACTGGGGACCCACAGGGAAAGAAACAACTCTAAGTTGTCCTCTGATGCATCATAAACACACAAGCACACACACAAATGTATATAATGAAAAAGCAATCCGAAAAAAGAGTGACAGCCCAGTACTTTTCCAAACTATTTTAAGCCACAAAGCTAAATTCTGCTTTCAATCAGCCAAGTGAGGTCAGTTATTAGCCCCAAACTTACAGGAATGTTATTAACCAGAAGAGTCAAAGACTAAGCTCGCCAGTACACAATGGATGGCGAGGTGAAGCAGTCAACCTAGACTGGTGGCCATGACCCAAGTCTCTGGAAAGGACTACAAAGTAGTGATTAAACAGTTCACAAGCAGTCAGCTTTCCAGGTGATTATTCTAACTAAAACAATTGGAGTCTGCTTTTTAAAATCTCTTTTATTTTAAAAATCATCTTATAAAGTAACGTATATATTGCTTTATTTGTGCATGTGTGTGGGTGCACATGCACAGAGGAGGCCAGAGGTCAACTTCAGGTGCCATTCCTCAAGCATCATGCACCTTGCTTTTGAGACAGGGTCTCTGACTGGCCAAGGCTAGGTTGGGTGGCTAGCAAGTCCTGTCTCCACTTCTCTGGCCCTGGGATTACAAGTGTGGGCCATCACATCTGGCCTTAAAGAAGGAAAAAAAAGGGCCGGGAAATTTCTAGGGAATCAAACTTAGGTCCTATGCGTCTAAGTACTAAAGTTCAGTTCACCAACTGAACTATTGCAGTTTTGGGGTCTGATTTAACCTGCCCTATTCACTTTACAGAGTCAGGACAAAGAATGTGGAATGAACTGACAGGAAGAAAGGTTAACAGATTTCTAGAGAACAGCATAAGAAAGGGACCCTTTCCATGTCCAAACTGGGAAGGTTACCAACAGTCAAAATCTGCCAGTTGGGTTTGGAAAGGAATGTAAAACACTTCTGAAGTGGTCTGTGAAGCCTTGCTCTAATAAAAATGCAGGTTTAGACATCGGAGTCAAATGTCTGCCACTAATCAAAATATGTGTTAAACACCAATAAACAATTTTGCCATGGTGCCTTTGCCAAACACAGACAAGTGAAAGCAGCAACTGCTAGATTGCTAGAATCCATCTACATCTACATTCATCCATCTGTTTTCATCTAACCTGCAGCTTTAACACTCTCGCCTCAGCAAAGTGAACCCATCAGGAAACATGGAAAAACCATTTGATGAGGGGCATTACTAACAAGCAGGTGCTCATTTAACTGCAAATCAAGGCAGCAGAAAGTATGTGGGCAGGTTCTTGAAGATTTAAATTAGCAGGTGTGTCCAGAACCCTAGAACAATAGTTCTCATGTGGGGATGAAGCTGTCCTGCAACCCTCACCTGCTGGGACATCTGTCAATGTCTGGAGATGATTTTTTTTTAATATTTTATTATTTATTATGTATACAATATTCTGTCTGTATGTATTCCTGCAGGCCAGAAGACTCCCATTACAGATGGTTGTGAGCCACCATGTGGTTGCTGGGAATTGAACTCGGGACCTTTGGAAGAGCAGGCAACACTCTTAACCTCTGAGCCATCTCTCCAGCCCTGGAGATGATTTTTTTATTGTCCTAAAAAGTGTCATTAGTGTCTAGCAGATAAAGGCCAGGGATGCTCCTATCCATTCTCCTCCACTGCATGAACAGCTCTCACCCAGAAAAGAACTTACAAGCTCCAAATATCAACAATAGTTGAAAAACTACTGTTATTACCAGGATAACCCCTACCAGAGTGAAACGCCACCTGCCTCACAGCAACAATGCTTACCAATGACTACATTCTAGTGCTGTGTTTGAAGCTCTGCTGCCATGTGATTCCACCACTCTGGCTAATTTCTAGTCATTCTTTTTTTTTTTTTTTTTTTTTTTGATTTTCGAGACAGGGTTTCTCCATAGCTTTTTGGTTCCTGTCCTGGAACTAGCTCGTGTAGACCAGGCTGGTCTCGAACTCACAGAGATCCGCCTGCCTCTGTCTCCCGAGTGCTGGGATTGAAGGCATGTGCCACCACCACCCAGCTTTCTAGTCATTCTTTAGTTCCAGCTTCCTCCCTCCCAAGAACTCCCAATATCTCAGTGAGTAAAATGCCCCCTCAACATGCTTCTATAATTATCTTTCCGGATTCTGATGATCCACCTAGTCTAAAGCCTCTACTGAGAATGAACTATGTGAAGACTAGAGCCATGTTTCAAGGTTCACCAATTCCCTAGCACCTTTCCCAACCAGAGCAGGGGCTAGAGTGCCTATCTTCTCATGTCATGCTATTAGACAACAAATCACCACATTTAACTAAAAGACTTCAAAAGTTGGTACCATCTCTGTTATACAGCTAAGAAAGCCAGCTGAGAAGATACCTACAGGAGCCCAAAGAAAGCTAGCATTCTGAAAGCAAAGGCAGTAATAGTACTGAGTTGGGAGGCCAGCCTAGGCTACAGGGTGAGACTCTGTCTCAAAAATAAATAAATAAACCCCCCAAAGTAATCTGGATTCAAGGCCTGGGGCAGCATTTTTCAGGACATGGCTGCGCCTCCCACACTAACCCTTGGAGCCAAGTTATGAATCCCCAAAGGGTTGGAAGGGACTGGGAAAGCTTTAGGACTTTACTACTGCAAAGTAAAAGACAGTTTTCCTGCTGATGCAATCTTGTTAATCACTAACAGACCTGAACATTAAGAATTCTAAGTTCTGCTTTTGAATCTAGTGTGCTGTGTAGGGGGAGTCTCAAAGTGCCTGAGAATTCCCCATCAAGCAGCTAGTCATTGCCAAACTTCTAGACAACCTTAAAGGTGTATGACCATGAGGAAAATACCCCACTATATGACCAAATAGCCTTTGTGTGGAAGTCCGTTCAGCGCCAAGAAACTTCAACAAGGCAGAACCCCCAATCTTCCTTACACAGCAAGCTCCCTGGAAACCCTTTCCTTTGGAAGGTGGGTGGATCTTTTTGAGACAATGTCAAACTTAAGCAGTTCTCTTCCCTCAGCATATAAGTGCTGAGCATAGAGGCACGCACTACCAGGCCCAGCTGGAAATCCCTTTTAAAAACATTTAGTCAAGACATCCATCTGGAAGCGCCATACACGTGAAACACTTGAAACAGTTGTAGTCTAGGCCTCATCTTGGGGATTAACAAAGAGCATTAGCCAGGCTTACCTTTTTTAGGGCTGGAAGGAGACAGCCCTCGAATAAAATTTCACTTCATATAAATCCCAGCAGTGTTCCAGCAGATGATTTACCCTGCTGGCCAGGGCACTGAGCTAATTCTTAGCAGGATCTGGGGCCCCAACTGGCCAAGAGCCTAAGATGTGGTCACCAAATCACAAGGCCAAACACCAGGTCAACAGACCAGCTGTATTTTGTTTTACTGATCCCAGTAACAGCTATGGCATTTCTACAAAGTGCCCACAGAGGCCCAAAACTAAGAGAATTTTAAGAGCGTGCTGTACTTTTATTTCTGGCTAAACCACTAAATTGTTCAACCCCAAGAAAGTCATTTTTTCCTGAGAATGGTGAAATCTGTCTCTCCCTGCTCCCCCCTCCTCAAACCCTATCAAAAAGCTTAAGGACTCTGCCTGCATTTTCTGTTAAGGAATCCACCTTTACTTTGTTAAACCACAAACAACGGAACAGAGAATACTTTTAGTTAAGCACAGGCTTTCTTTCTAAGATATGGAAATATCTTAAAGTCCAAATATCTTAAGTCCAAAACAGAAAGCGATCTGCTTAAAGCAACATGGAAAACACGAAGCCTTGAGTTCTTCTATCTCTAGGCCTCACAAAAACCCGGCCAGTGTGTACATCTGTAATCCCAGCACTTGGGAGGCGGAGGCAGGAGGAGACATTCAAGATCATCCTTCTTGGTGTAGAAAGTTGAAGGCTATCCTGGACTACCAGAGACCCCCATCTTCAACAACAAAAACAAAATGCAAAACAGGTACCATATACTTGGAAAACGGAGTTTTATGCTAGCCTTCAGAAAAGCCTCTCAGAATGGGGCTTTTAATAGATGAATTCTCAGATAAACTACTGTGACCACTTCAAACCTGCCTGCAGGTACAGAATTCCGTACTGGGCTTATTCCGCTAAGAGTTTTAGACACAAGATCCCTAAGGTCTGCACGAAAAAGGATGAGTCAGAACCACAAAAAAGAACCGGCACCCATCAGCTGCGGCTTCCGGGATCCGGCAAGGTAGGCTTAGGCGGCAGGGTGCAGGGCCAGCCCCTCCTCCCAGGTGTGCGTTACCTGAGCACAGTCACGCTCCCCCTGCGCACCGGCAGAGAAAGCACAGGTTCCGACACCCGGATGGGCTTGAACTGGAACTTGCAGCCGAAGCAAAGGGCCGAGTCGCTAAAGAAAGACACGGACACGATCGGGCGCTCGAAGATGTGGATGGGGTCGACGTGGGAGACGATGCAGCCGCCAGGCTGGTAGTCGTTGATGACGGCGCTGTTGACGAAGCCCTCGGGGATGACGCGGTGCTCCACCAGCTTCTGGATCACCAGCTGATGCACCCACTCGGGGATCTCATCGACGTCGCCCGGCGGGTAGAGGCGCTCCTGGCCGGGCCCGCGCTTTTGCAGCTGGGCGCCGTAGGTGTAGCCCTCGCCGAAGAAGTACTTGTTGCGCAGGGGGGCCCGGTCCACGGTGTGCTCGTTGTACAGGCCCTTCTCGGCGCGGGACACCACCTCGTCGATGCGGGCCTCGATCTTGGAGCACTCGTCCTGGCTGAAGAGACGGATCTGCCGAATCCCGCTCTTCACCTTGCGCGCCTCCTCCTCCTTCTGCAACTGCTGCTCCTCGTAGTCGCTGCGCTCCGGGTCCGAGTCCTCCTGGTACTTCCGTTTGGTGGCCCCGGACACCGGGTACGGCTCGGCGGCGGCCGCGGCAGCGGCGGCGGCGGCCACGGCGGCGGCTGCAGCCGCGGCGGCCTCCCGGCTGCCAGCCTTGTAGTTGTCCCGGGACGTCATGGACTTGAGCTTCTCACGCAGGTCCGTGTAGCCGCTGGCGGCCGCCATAGCCCCCGCAACTCAACTCTAGGGTCCTCCGGGGCGGCCCGGCATGGCTCTAAGGGGACGCGCCCGGGGGGGGCCCGAGAGGGAAGCGGGGGGTTCCCTCAGTGCCAGGCCGCCATGCGTGGCCCAAGGAACCAGCGGGGGCGGGGGCGTAGAGGGGCCGGGAAGGGGTCGAACCTCAGCAGCGGCCGGTCATGCAGCACAAGCAACAGCGAGGCGTCTTCCTCCTCCACCTTCTCCACGTCCCGAGAAGCAAGGGCGCCGGCAGCGCCTCATGCCGTGGAGGGCGGGCTTCAGCGAAGACCCGGCCAGACTCCGGGTCAGACCCTCAGACGCCCTGCCCGGCCCGCACTTTAAAGCTCTCCTCACGACGTCACCGCCTGCCCGCCCGACCTCCGACAGCGCCGCTCCTTAGCGGGCTTCTCGCGGCGCCTGCGCAGTGCTAGCGGCCACGAGACTCGGCGCGCTCTGAGCATGCGCGCCCGTGCAGCCCCGGTCGGCAAAGGTGCCCGCGCAAGCGCACAGGCGGCCCGCTCGCCGTCCGACGCCCCTCCCCCACCCACCGAAGACTTGGCGAGAAGAGCTCTCGAGCAGCGATTAGCCTTCACGCCGCGCCGCCTCCGGGGCCGGAGGACTCCCCCGGCTGCGCCGTGCTCGCGGGGTCAACTCTGCCGCGCTGCCGCGTCACGGCATCGTGCGGATGCCCGCAGACGCCTCAGCTTCCAGCGCACAATCCTCGGGAACCACCACAACCCAGTCCGCCCCGTGACCGCCCCCTTTGGCGCTTCCACTTTCTTAATTGGACTGCCGGCCACGCGTTGGGCAAACACAGACTGGAGTTTCCAGAGTCGGTTGGTAAATCGTGCCTGTCAATCAGCCGGTCTCCTTGGCTACTGCGTCCATCACTTAATTAGCTTCGGGCAGAAGCTCGAGGACCCCTAAAGGGTGAATAGGTGGCTAAGTCAGTGCCTGACTGGAGTTCTCAGAGGAGGAAATCTCTGTGGACTCCCGTGAAGCTTCGGAAACAGTAGGAAAGTTTTCAGATTGAGGGCTGAAGCGCATCGGAGCCAAACTCCGGAGCAAGTCAGGACAGCAGCAGAAGCCGGAGGCACGCACTCGGGGCATCCCATACTCTAGCCCCCGCCGCCATCGCTCCCGGGAGCGGACGTTCCACAAGTCACGTCCCGGGACTGCCCGCCCTGCGCGCAGCCGCGGGCACGCGCGCATGGGCGTATCTTGTCTGCTGGGGGTGGATCTATGGGGCCCTGTTTTAAGGGGCGACAAAAGGGCTCACGTCTCACGGGTGCAGGTTTACCACGGGTTAGCTCAAATTGGATATTCGCTTCAAACATTTGAACAACGGTGTATGAAGTGCGCCTGCCATCCCAGCACTGTGGAGACAGAGGTTGGAGAATAGCTCACAAGTTGGAGCTCAACCTAGGCTGTATAGCGAAGCTCTGTCACAAAAACAACCACAACAAACCCAAGCAACAAGAAAGCCTGAAGCAGAGGGCAAGGGCTGAACAAAGGTGTGGCCATGCTGGAGGCCCCTCCAGCAAATAGGTTTCTGCGCCCGACCTTCCCAAGACGATATCCAGCCGCTTTGCTTGGTTCCCAATGCCCTTTCCACGCTGAGCTGCCCCCTCTCTGGTACTCCGTCAGATTTTCAGACACCCCTGTCCCTCCTGCCTTTGCCCATGCTGTCACCTGTAATGCCTGTCCATCTACCGTGCCTTTCCTTACGTTCACCTCTTGTCTGGTGTGTAAAACCAGAAACCAGTATTCAGCTCAAAAGGTGTTTGTGAGGATGAACTGGATCAGCCGAAGGATTGCTGATGGAGGGTCTGGACCTCAGTGTCCTAATCTGTATATGGAGGGTGACAGCAGTCTCCGTAGGAAAGAGGGGACAGTGTGGTAACTTGGTAAAGCCTGTGGGGTGGGAAGCCAGGACACTGGGGATCCAAGTCACCCTCCCTCCCAAGCAGCAGGCAAATAAAGGGAAATGGGACAGGCACACTGGGGATTCCTGTAACAGCCTCATGGACCCAAGTGATGAAATGAGGGTGGAAGGGCAGCTGCAGGTGGTAAGGAGTGAACTATGGGCCAAGGGCAGCTGACCTGGACTCTAGTGGAATCCCGCCTGGGTTGCACTTCGTGAACACCTGGTGGGTCTCCCACTTGAGCAATAGGCAGTTTGGCTGGGAGGTCCGAAGCTCTTTAGAAGTCCAGTTCTCTAAGCCTTTGATCTGCCTTTTACAGCTGCATGGTGGGAGCTCTTTACCCCACACCAGAACCTCCTAACAAGTGACCCTCCACGGGTGTGGTGGTGCACACCTTTAAACCCAGCAGGGGTGGTGGCACAGGGCAGATTTCTCGGAATTCAGGGCCAGCCAGGGTTACATCGTGAACTCTGCTTCAGAAAAAGAAGGGGGGAAAATGACTCTTCTATAGGTGAACTCTCCAGTTCCAGCTAACCATAGTGTTTCCTACTTGACTGTGCTCTTAAGTCAGGCTCAGGTCCTGTGGGGAGAAGCAGGACTGGGTTGAACACTGCCAACACTCCAACAGCACCGTCTCAATTCTACCGATTCTGGGGTTGAAGTCAGGTTTATCAACTGAACACTCCTGAAACTCCTAAAATTACCTTTTAAAACAATGTAGGGCAGGAGAGATGCTCAGTCAGTAAAATACCTGCCATGTAAAACAGGAAGACAGGTTCAGATTCCCCAGCAGCCATGTGAAAAGCTAGGTAGCACATGTCTGTAAGCCCAGCAGTGAGGCGTTGATGGGAGGTTTATGGAGACAGCCAACTCCCTGGAGTTCATTAGCCAGATAGCCTACTTGAATTGGTGAGCTCCAGGTTCACAACTTTAACGTGGAGAGTAATCCAGGAAGATATCAACCTACAGCCTCAGGCTTCTGGTGTCCACACACAGGCACCTGTTTTCACAAGTGCACACAGGAGTGCAAGGAACACACACAACAACAACAGATTCCAACCCTAACCTCCATTTGTGTCCTATGCTGGGAATATTGATGAACAATTAGAATATCTTTGTTCCAAGCAAAACTCAGAGGGCAAGCAACCAGCCAGTAAAGAAGTGGATCTGAGTGTGGACCTTCAACCACCCAGAGAGCATTCCCTTAAGAGTCCTGAGCAGAAGAGAGCTAGAGGCATGTGTCAGCCTGAAATTAGGGCAAGCCCAGTCCCTTGTTCCACAGGGGGAGGAGAGGCAGCAAAGAGGTCATTTTGGTTATTTCAGTGTCCTGAATTATGATGTGCACAGCTGTGCTTGCCTGAGCACCAAGCCTCCATGAGTTTATTACTTTGATCTTCCATGCTGCCCAGATATCCCTCCTCTATTGTCCCACATTAGGCTAAAACTTTCTGTCCTGGGCCTCACCACATCAGCCTGTGCACAGTCCTAGAACCCTGGCTAGGGGTGTTAAGGGAATGAAGAAAAGACAGGCACATATACACTAAAGCTCAGGTCAGGTGGGATTACGAAGGAATATTTTTGTAATGTTAGCAAGAGAAACTATCTGATCATAAGCCTTTTATAGTTTTAGGATGAACTGACATAATTGGACCATATCCTTGCTATCATTGTGGGTCCAACACTCAGGAGGTCGGTCCTAATGCCCAGTTATATCCATTCTCATTTTAAGGAACTGTTATCACACATATGTGCTGGTAATCAATGTAACATTAAATCTGCCTACATTGAATGCCTGTAGCCCACCCCAAATAGTTGAATGAATCTTCTGGACTCCAGGTGGTTAGAGCAGTAACCCTGAAAATGAAAGGAGTCAGGTTTGGGAGAATGTGGCCAAGCCACTGGATGGAAAGGTAGTGGCCTGGGGATATAAGTCCTGTGGCTTTTCCCCTGACAGGACTTATCTGCATGGATATGGTTCCCAGACATCTCGGAAATTTTACTCATAGTTTCAGGGTTCTGACAATCAGTCATGGCAGAGGAGTCATGGCAGCAGAAGCTCTAGGATTCTGGTCCCCCACCCCACCCCACAGGGTTTCCCATTAGCTATGGAGTCAGTCTTGGAACTCATTCTGTAGACCAGGCTGGCCTCGAACTCACAGAGATCCACCTGCCTCTGCCTCCTGAGTGCTGGGATTAAAGGCATGCACCACCACTGCCCGGCTAGCAAGTGACTTGTGTCAGGTGTTTTTCCACCAGTAACAAAAGAATTAACTACTACAGCCAGACACCAGGGCTAAGGAACCCCAAGCGAGCTACCCAGAGCCATGGTCCTTATGGTAGTGCTGATGTAACTATGCCTTGCATAGTTCCTGCCCTGCTTCTAGAGAAAGCCAGCCTCAGGCAGTAGCATGAAGTGTGAGCCTTAAGGTGAGTACATCAAAGTTCTTCCTTGACCCTCTGCAACATCCTGACTTATCAAGCCATAGTGTCCTGTTGCTTAGACATCCAAAATCTCCCCCAAACAGTCAATCCTCCATCCCCCGAGGTCATGCTGGAGTTTCACAGGCTGTAGACCAAAGACAGCCTTCCCTCAGGTCTCCCAGCTCCTTGCCCCCAGTTGTGAGGGTGGCAGATCCACTACTACTGGAAAGTTCTACCTGGCCCTTGGATGAAACTCTGTGAATTCCCAAGAAGCTGGGTCCAAGCTACCCTCAAAAGGTTTTCTAATACCAGGGTCACCTGCTACTAGTAACATCATTTTAGGCCCCCAGGAGTTGGGACCTGTTCTTATCAATTGGATGGTTCCACTCCTAGGATTGGTCCTGGTTCATAGTTATCCCATAAAGTAGTTCCCAGGGCCTGGCGAGGTACTGAATGGCTGAATGAGTCTCAGGCTCTTCCTCTGGTGTCATGGATGCTGATGCCAGGCTAGTCCCTGTTCCCAAGCCTCTGTGTCTTCTACCAGTCCCCCATCACCAGCATTTCCCATCCACACTCATTCATTGTATTTATTTTTAAATTTTATTTTATTTATTTATTTATTTATTTTTTGGTTTTTCAAGACAGGGTTTCTCTGTGGTTTTGGAGCCTGTCCTGGAACTAGCTCTTGTAGACCAGGCTGGCCTCGAACTCACAGAGATCCGCCTGCCTCTGCCTCCCGAGTGCTGGGATTAAAGGCGTGCGCCACCACTGCCCGGCTTAAATTTTATTTTTTATATGTATGTGTATTTTGTCTGTACACATGTCTGTACATCATAAATGTGCCTGGTACCATGGACAACAGACCTTGTGGAACTGGAGTTACAGATGGTTGGTTGCAAGTTACCATGTGGTGGGTGCTAGGAGTCGAGCCCAGGTCCTATGGAAGAGCAGCCAATGCTTTTAACCACTGAGGCATCTCCCCAGCATCTTTTTTTTTTCCCAGACAGGGTCTCGCTAAGTAGGGCTTGGTTGACCTTGAACTCAAAGTAATCCTCCTGACTCAGCCTCTGGAGTACTGAGATTACAGTTGTGTGCCATCATACCTAGCATTTTTTAAAATTTATCCTTTCATTTATATGGCAAGTATTTTCCAAGGGCCTACTCTACATTAGCCATCAATTTAGGCTAGACCCTCCTGCAAACCCAGCAGGGAACCATGGTTTCCTCTAGAACGTCACTCCTCTCCTTTCTGTCTCTTCTTAGCAAGCTTTACTCATTCAACCATAATGTACCAATCGGAGGCTTTTTCTCAGTCTTCCTAGCCCCCACCCCCTGAGCTGGAACTTCTCTACCGCCCCACTCTTGTGCCATGGGTGGTTCATCTTGTGATGGAAGCTGGGGCTGGGGCTACCAAAAGATTGTAGAGTGGAGGCCAAGGGTCCTTGGAGGGAGGGTGGGCAGCTGTGTCTGCCGGAAATGCTGTTCACAGCAGTGAGTCTGGCACGTCTGTGTCTACCTCCTCTCTCAGACTTGCTTGCCAGCCACTGAGTGATTCCACGGAGGACACGACTGCCAAGAATACCGCTTATTTGCAAAGAAATGGCCAAGGGTCACAGGTCCAGGTTGAGGGCACCTGATAAGGACACATGGAAGGCGGAGGTATGAAGCTGGAACAGATCTCAGTAACAAGCCCCAGAGAAACTAAAGGCGGACCCCAATACATCTAGATTTCCAGTATGGGGCTTTCCTGTCAAGGGTGGTAGTCAAGGCAGTGCCTGTCACCCTCTGGAGGTCCCGTTGTCCTGCTTTCCTCCTCACTGTCCGACAGGCCAGCTTTTAAAAGTTACTTCTGCTAACGAACCCTTGGCTGCATCAGTGATTCTGTCCCAGCTGCAGACAGGTCCTCTTGGGTTCCTGAGGTTTTTTCTCCTGTCTCCTTTGGTCTTCTCCAAGGTTCTGGCCCTTGTCTGGGGTCACTGGTCCAGAGAGGCCCAGCAACTACCCTCAGGCCACAGAGCAAATCTTCTAGCGGGAAGCAGCAAGAAGATAGGCCATGTCAGAGCAGGGTGATCTCGCTGGGGGGCAGTGTAAGCCGCTCTTCCCGGGCACTGAGCATGGTCTCCACGTGGACAGCCACCACACGACACAGCTCCAGACCCTGGGCGGGGGGGGGGGGCACAGAATAGTCTCTTAACCTCCATCTCCAAAACAGAAATGTAGTTGGAAAAAGAGCAGAGGTCACATGACCTACTTGAGGATCCTTGTCCCCAGCTCCCTCTGAAAGAGCTGGTGGGCCATAGGCTGGAAGGAACAGCAAGCAGGGGACAGTGCATTGGGCATAAGCTTTGTGGCTTGTGTTATGTGCCCTAAGGTCAGTTGCTATGCTTCCTTGAGACTCGGTGGCCTTATCTGAAGGGTTTGAGTTTACCAGACCCAGTTTAGCAGGCTTGTGGAGGGCTTAGATGGAATTTTGTTATTGTTGTTATTTTGAGACAGGGTTTCAGTGTGTAACCTTGACTCACAGAGATCCTCCTGCTTCTGCTTCTCCAGGGCTGGGATTACAGAGATTATAGGCATGCACCACCATGCCCAGCAAGATATATATATATATATTTTTTTTTTTTTTTTTGGACAGGTCTCATTGTGTAGCTTTGGCTGGCTTTTGAAACTTGTAGAGATCTACCTGTCTCCACCTCCCAGTTCTAGGATGAAAGGCATGCCACCATTCCTGGCCCAAGATTTTTTTTTCCCTCTGAATTGGGGTTTTTCTGTGTAGACCAGGTTGGTCTTAAACTTAGAGAACCACCTGCCTCTGCCTTCTGAGTGCTGGGATTAAAGGTGTGCACCCCTACTACCACTTCGAATAGTAAGATTCTAATTAAGTGCTTGTCACAGCACTGCAAGGCTGGCCAACATAGCTCCTTACAGTCAATCTTTGGCCTGTTCACAGCTTATGCCCATTTTAGCAGATAGGGAAACAGGCTTAAAGGCAGCAGGAACGCTTCATAGCGCCCTTGTACAGCCCGTCAGAGACAGCAATGGCACACTTGGAAACCACCTCCTCGTGGGAGTCATCCCTAGTTGCCTATTACATAGAGCTTTCCCAGTATGGATCAGGATTAGGTAGAGGATTTTTTGTTTTGTTTTGTTTTCAGATCTGAAATTGGAGCCAGGTGGTGATGACGCATGCCATTAACCCTAGCACTCGAGGCAGGTAGATCTGTGTGAGTTTGAGGCCAGCCTGGTCTACAAAGCAAGTTCCAGGACAGCCAGAGCTGTTACATAGAGACACCCTGTCTCAAACAAAACAAAACAAACAAAACAACACCAACAAAAACAGATTTAAAACTGGAGTTCTGTGAGAGCCAGTACAGCAGGGGGTTCAGCCACGTTTATTAAAGCATGCTGTACAAGATGCTCAATGGCTATGTGCTGAATGAAGGCATGAATAAAAGACTGTGGCCTTCTATGCATACAGGACAGAGGTGGTAGCTTCTTTACAGGAGGGGGCGGCAAGGAACTGGAGAAGCCAAAAAGGCCTTTATCCATCTGTAGACCATCTACTCACTCTCCCACCCTCCTATTCATATACTTATTAATGCAGCAAGCACACACAAGCATCTACTATGCCCGGCACTGTGCTGTCGACGTGGTTCATATAAGATGGATAAGGCCGCGTCCTCACGCAGCTGATGCTCTGGTGGGGAGGCAGGCAACAGGCGAACAAATGCATAAATGCTATGCAGGGTGTGCTGAGGGCCACAGAGGCAGAGCTGGCATGTCATTAGGGAGGAGGGACAAGGAAGGCTTTTGCAAAGAGGGGCTTTTATGATGAAACCTAAGTAAAGGGAGGGAGGAAGCCCTGTGAGGAATCCAGGAAGAGGGAATGTTTCAAGTTGAGAGAATAGCCAGGGCAAAGGACCTGGAGCAGGGAGGGGCAGATGACGTCAGCACAGGGGAGCTGGAAGAGGCTAGTAAAGTGGAGAGAGAGAGAGAGAGAGAGAGAGAGAGAGAGAGAGAGAGAGAGAGGAGGTTGCAGTCGTGACGAGAGAGCAGATGGACAGAAGGACAGCAGAGTCAAGGAGCCGCGGAGGGAGCCTAGGGCTTCGGCTAGAGCAGGAAAGGGAAGTATGACACGTGCACTGCCTATTTTATGTCAGCTGGGCACGAGTCAGAGTTATATGAAAGGAGGGAACCTCAGTTGAGACAATGACTCCATAGATCCAGCTGGAAGGCATTGTCTTATTTGTGACTGAGGCCTCGGGGAGGGCCCAGCCCATTGTGGGTGGTACCATCCCTGGACTGGTGGTCCTGGGTTCTATAGAAAGCAGGCTGAGCAAACCATGAAAAGCAAGCAAGTAGGCAGCACCCCTCCATGGCCTCCGCATCAGCTCCTGCCTCCAGGTTCCTGCCCTGTTTGAGCTCCTGTCCTGACTTCCTTCAATGATGGACTACAATGTGGAAGCGTAAGCCAAATGAACCCTTTCTTCCCCAACCGCTTTTGGTCATGGTGTTTTATCATAGCAACAGAAACCCTAACCTCCATTGCAGAGATCATTTTGAAAGCCCTGGGGGCAGAGAGGTTGCAGGGAAAGAAATCATGGCTGCCAGAGGAAGCAGAATGGGGGAGGCAGGGCAAAGGGTGTGGCAGAAGGCCATCCAGAAACCTGGTCTTGCAGTACAGGTTCTCTAGGGCTCTTGCTGGTACAGCCAAAGGCCCAGTCTCACAGGGGAGGTGGTGGGCTAGAAAGGTAAAATGAGGTCATCCCAAACCCTGCCTCTGTTTCTGTCCTGATGCTAGGGACCATAAGATTTAGCCAGGAGTCTAGTTCCTAGTCTAGATGTCAGCTAGGCTAGAAGACACAAGGAAACTTATTGTACCTTGATTCCAATCCCAGGTCCCCACAATCCAGTTACTGTGTCTCAGGCCAGGACAACCTCCTTAGATTTCCTGTGCCTAACTGTCCACTCACCAACCTTCTGTTGCTCCCTAGTGACCTCAGAAAGCTTCTGATTAGTATTATTTTTTCTCCTCCTCCTCCTTCTCCTCTTCTTCTTCCTCTTCTTCTTCTTTCTTTTCTAGGCAGGGTCTCTAACCTAGGCTGGCCTTTGTAGGTAAGGATGACCTTGAACTCAGGATCCTCCTGTCTCTACCTTCTGAGGTTGCTGGGATTACAGGTATGTACCATGTATCACCATGTCCAGTTTTTGTGCAGCACCAGCAATCAAACCTATGGCCCCATACATGTTACACAAGTACTCTAGCTACTGAATTAGACCCCCATCTCGCAGAGTTCTATTTTAACATTCAAAGAGCTCTGAGGCCTCTATTTCCCTGGTGAATCTTCCTAAGTACCCTGCCAAATACATCGCTTTTCTGCAAACAACCTGGGTCTTCTCCACAGTGCCTCTTGAACTGTTTCCTGGGAAGGCCTGCATGATAACCACAGCTCTGTTGCCTGAACTGGGCTGTATGCTTCCTGGGGCATAGCCCAGACCAAAGTAGAATGAGAGGGCCAGAGCTTTAGGACAGGGTCTGGCTGGTGGGACTGGACTTACCTGCTCCAGCTGGAGCTGCATGGTACGCTGGGCTGCCACATCCCCCAGCGAGATCTCCACATAAGGGTAGCTGGAATTGGCCGTGGGCTGCTGAGTCCACGTGGACTGGATCTCCTTCAGAGGGATCTTCACAATTAGCTCCTGGGGATGAGGACAGAGGAGCCAGATGGCATGAAGGGTGAGGACAGTCTCTACTACACCAAACCTTCCCCCAAAAGTCACATCAAAAAGCAGAAGGCCCAGCCCTAGTTCCTCAGACACTCATTGACTTTGTGACTTGGAGCAGTTCACCTGACCATTCTGGATCTCAGTTTCCTCTCCAGGGGAACTGATTCAACAAATACTGATGCTTCATGCCTGAGATACAAGGGGCAGTGGGTGCTGGGGGTACTTCTGGGAACACCTGTATCCCTTTATCAAAGAGCTTGATTTCTGGTACCCATGTAGAGAAAGGCCGAGTGATGGACAGTTAGTACCTAAAGAAGATGCCTTCAATGACTGACCAATGGGGATGCAGAGTGAGGAGTCAAGGCAGCTCCTTACCCCAGGAGAAAAAAACCACACCTTAACAGGTGTGTTCTGTGTTGTCTCTCAGTGTCTCCAACCTGTACACCTGCGCCTTTCCCACCCCACTTACTTCTTCCAATGTCTCCTAGCCTCACCTCTAAGCACGCTCCTGTCCCCAAACTCACAACCCATGTTTGGTTTTAAAGAGCAGGTACTAAGAAAAGGGTGGCAAGTCCAATTCTTTAATGCTATGGAAGCTCTAATCCCCTGGAACCTGACTATATTTGGAGGTAGCACCTGTAAAGAGGGGGTTAAAGGACCAAGGATAGAATGTTTGCCCAGTATGGGGGTCCCTGGTTCTATTCTCAGTATCACAAAGTAGAAAGATACAAGGTAGGTATATGGTATATGTCTGTAATCCCATTGTTGGAAAACTGAGTCTGGAGAATCATTTAAGGCTAGCTAGGCCACAAATTTATACAGCTCCCCTGCCCAAAAGAGGTAAATCAGTTAAAATGAGGCCACTTAGGTTTGGCTCCATTCCAGCAAGACTAGTGTCTTTATAAGAAGAGGAAAGTTTGCCAAGTGGTTGTGACACAGGCCTTTAATTCCAGCACAGGGCAGAGGCAGACAAATCTCTGTAAGTTCGAGGCCAGCCTGGTCTACAGAGCAAGTTCCAGGACAGTCAAGGCAACAGAGAGAAACCTGTCTTGGAAAACAAAAACAAACAAAGAAACAAAAAGTTTACTGTCTACAAGCCAAGGAGAAACCAAAGCTCCCAAGCTGCAGAAATCTTGGAATTTCAACTTCCAAAAAAATGAAACTGACCCTTCGTTTCATAAGGCTCCCAACCTGGGATGTGCAGCTCTGACAGCAAGACAAACACTCACATGCTCTTCGTGTATTTTCATACATGTCCCCTTCACATAGCCCCAAGGGGGGCAAAATTCTATTATTCCCTTTTTCCAAATGAAGGCTCTATAGGAGAAGGGACTGGCTACAGACCATGGATGGAGGTAAATGCCAAGCTGGCAATCTTTGTCCCTAAAAGTAGGTGGGGATACCAAAGGATAGAAGGGCCAGGGCACAGGTGGGCAGGGCCTGGCAGAAGCCACTCACATGGGTCTTGGTGCTGAGAAAGTTGAGGCCATTATGGTTGACGGCGAGGATACAGGGGGCTGGTACTGTGATGTTGCTGCAGCTCTGGATGAAGAAGAAGGAGGAGCCGAACAAGGGAAAGGCACTGAGGAGGCCTGCAGTGTGGAGAGCCTGTTATCAGGAGACCTGGGCCAGGACAACGGGACAGCCACTGCTCTGAGCTGCCAGCTGCCTCAGAAGCTGCTTTCTGCTCAGGTCGGCCCAGACCTCTCTTCCTCCCCTCCTGGCCTCTCCCTGTACTACACCCCCTAGTTCCTTCGCCTTTGGCCCTATGCCCAGCATCATTTCCAGCCCAGGTGATACTTTTAGGAAAGTGGTAACAAGTCTTTTCAAAAACTGCTTTTGTGCAAAGAGAATAGCATCTCCTTGGGGCTGAAGAAATGGCTCAGTTGTTTAGGACCCAGGTTCAATTACCAGCACCCACATGGCAGCTCACAACTGTCTGCAACTCCAGGATCCAACACCCTCACACAGACATACATACAGGCAGAACACCAATAAAATAAACACAAATAAATTGAAAAAAGAAAACAGTATCTCCAACCTCCCTCTAGCCACCCTCAGTTCAGCTCCCCCGAGGTCTCCTTCCTCCCAGCTCTCACCCAGGAACTGAGCACGGGCCTGGTGGGGGCTGAGTGCCTGAGTCTGCTGCCGGTGTTGGCTAACCAGGTTGAGCCAGGTGTCACTGGTTGTGGTGTGGTAGAGCTGGCCTGGGATGTACTCTTGGACTTCACGCCTGTGTGCAGAGGGTACAGGTTTCTGAGCACCCACCCCCCTATTGATCCCCACTGTGAAGCAGGTGTGATACCAAGCAGACGTGACTGCCATACTTCCCTGGGATACTAACTGAAGGGAGAACATGGGAAGGAAATATGGGGTCCTTACTCACAACTGGGGGAGTTGAGGCTCTGAGAGGTTCACCAAGGGGTCCAAGGTCATACAGTGACAGAGAAGCAGTGTAAACAGGGTAAGGTGTGAACCCACACTGGGTTTCGTAGTTCCTGGACCCAAAGAGCTCAAGGCAAAGGGGTGAAAAGCACAAAGGCAGGGAGACTTCCAGGTGTGCAAAGCAAGAACCTGCGGGTGGAGTCCCCAGGGCCTTCATGCCCATGTCCCGGTTCCTGCTCTCACCCTCCTGTTGACATGTGCAGGCTCTCTCTGGACAGACGTCCTGCCTCTCCGGCAGGTAGAAAATAGCACTAGCAGCCCTGGTCCATCCCACCTGCCCTGGCTGCAGTTGGGGAAAGGGCTAGGAGAAGTTGAGGCAGCCCCTTCCCCTCCCAGAGTTCCCTGCCCTGATGGGGTAGGAAGTCAGAGGTAAATGTTGGGTGCCTTCCTCAACTGTTTTTCAAACTATTATTATTGTTATTATTGATGTGCATTTGATTGTTGGTTTGGAGAAAAGGTATCACTATGTAACTCACTACGTAGACCAATCTGACCTCAAACCCAGAGATTTGCTTGCCTCTGTTTCCTGAGTGCTGGGATTAAAGACATGCACCATCACACCTGGCTTCAATTCTTTTTTGAGAAAGGTCTCTCACTGAACCTGGTGTTCACTGATTAGCTAGACTGACTAGCCAGCAAGCCCCAGGGATCCTTCTGTCTTTACTTGCTGAGCAATGGGATTGCAGGCACATGCTGCCATGTGTGGCATTCTCTGTGGGTGGTGGGACTCGAACTCTGTTTCTCGTGCTGGTGCGGCAACACTTTATGGAACGAGCCATCTCCCAGCTTCTGGAATTACACATTTAAGGGTTTCTTCTTGTTTACAATCATTCCATGAAAAGTGCTTTGAGAATTTGGTGTGTTGGTTCAGGCCTGGAAATCTTAGCACTCGGGAGGTGGAGGCAGTTCAATGCTATCCCCAGCTACATACTGAGGCCAGCTTAGACTACACCAAAAAAAAAAAAAAAAAAAAAAAAGGAAAAGCACTCTCGACATGTGGTCTTGGGCAGTAGAGGCATGAGATACACATGGTAAAGTATCTTGCTGTTGTTCGCACAGAGCTTCTCAAAGTGCGGTCCAAGGGCTAGGAGGTCACAACCACTGCCACAGTGACACCAACAGCCATTTGCCTTTCCCCACTCTCATCCTCTTACAAGTGAACTGTGAAGCTTCTCAGATGCCACCGTGAGATGGTGGCAGACTGAAGTCCGATGAACAGTGGTGGTGTCCTCGCTCAGGTACCATGGTGAGTTTTCATTACATTCTACATGCGTTAACATGGAACAGCTGTGTTAGTACTGCAAATGAGTAGGCAAACTCTGTTTTGATCTGTGTTTTGAGATGAGGTTCTCACTATGTTGCTCAGTCTAGCTTTGAGTTCCTGGGTCTAGGAACTCAAATCTTTGATCCTTCTGTTTGAGCATCTCCAGGGCTGGGACTAGAGGCATAAGCCACCATACCTAGCTCAGTGAGTGTTTATGTGGCTACATCCTCATGGCTGTGTATAGTTCTGCCCTACAGGGTATGTGTGTCTTGAAAGTTTCATTAATTCTTAAATTTGTTCCAAGCTATTAACAGTATGTCGCAGGAGAAGAAAAGAGCTTCAAGGCCAGGAAAGCATCTTCCAGTCTAGTTGGTACAGAGGGGCAACTGGGGCTTGGCAGTTGTGAGAAAAGAGGGGATGGGTGGTCTGCCCCCTCCCATTGAGACAAGGGGATAGGTGCTCACACACTGGGCAGGTAGAAGTGGTCCTTGGCGCGGTGCTGCAGGGAAGCCAGCTTGGACACCTGCTGCATTTGTTGCTCACTGGGCTGGCTGGCTGGCACACTGCTGAAGAGGCCCTTCAGGTAGTCAGGCAGAACCTACAGGAAGCATTGGCATGAGGGGCTGCCAGACAGGGGCGCACTCATTCACTGTCCAGGCTGCTGGGTCAGGCAATAGCATTGACTTCAATCCTTCCCACTTCTAGGAGTTTATGGCTCATCACTTTCCTGGTTTATGGGGAATGAGGATAGATGCAGCTGGGCTCTGAGTCATGAACACTATGAGGGCATTTCCATGGTAACATGGAGAGAGTGGGCTAGGTAAAACAAAACATAAATAGTAGAGTGTGCAAGTGTTCACTAGATACATGTTTTTCAAAATTGAGACACAAGGCAGACAGCGTGTCAAGCCAGACTTCAGAGCTGCATCTAGAGTTTCTGATCCTGTATATCTGGGGCAGAATGTTAGTATCAGGCGTCTGCAGGTCCTTGAGTAGCACACTACCAGTCTATCAGAGGTAGGTCTCAACACTGTGTGACCCCAAAATGAAGTGGTTGTGGGTTTGAGAAAAGGTCTCTCTATGTAACCCCAGCTGGCTTGGAGCATGCGCTGTAGACTAGGCTGGCCTCGAACTCCCAGAGATCCGCCTGTCTCTGCCTCCTGAGCACTAGGATTAAAAGCATGCACCACCACATCTAACAACGTGGCCGTGTTTTGTATGTGGAATTGCTACAGCTTTGGCACAAGTTCCACAAAAATCTGGGTTGTGGCATGTATGTTTGTGACGTGACAAACCTCCCATCCCCACCGCCATTTTATAGGGTTCAGAACAACAACAGAGGGGTTGCATCTTTCACCTGATTGTAGTGCATGGTCACATACAGCTCATTCTCGAACTTCAGTGGCTGATCCCAAAGTACCCGCCGGAACCAGAGTGTGTAGCCACCTTCCACCTGCTCCATTTCTGAGGCCACGTCCAGGATGTAGGCCCGGCTGCTCAGTGGACACACGTGCTGGCCTACAGGGAGAAAGAGGCATGGCTGGGAGAAGCGCATCTGTGGTACGGTCGTGCATGGTACCAACCTGCCAGCTAAGAGAACTGTCACCAGCAAGGATGCACCTTTCCTTATCAAGAGAATAAGCATACAGGATGTCTGCGCACCAGCGAAGTACTGGTCATTGCAGGGGGATTTGCTCCAATCTGGAAAAACGAGTGACATTTCATTTCTCCTCAGGAATGTTCTAGAGTGTCTGCCAGGCTCTGGAAAGATCCTCAGGTTCTACAACGAGCAATCCCAGCTCCTTTCCGGAGAGGCTGGGACTATAGAGAAGCACAGTAAGTACCTCAGCCATGAGCCTTTCTGCAGGCTTCCTTCAGGAAAGCCCCCTTGCTGGACGTCTGTGGTGGGTAAGGTCGAAGGCCTGAACTTTAAGCTGGGACAGAGGTGCATACATATGCTTCTCCCTCGTACTGATGTTGCTGCTACCTTCACCCTTCTTGAGTAAAACTGCACTACAAAGGGCCGCTTGGTGTGATGAGAAAAGAGGTCCAGAATCCTAAGGCCAGATTGCCTGGGTTCTGACCTCCACTTTGCAACCTTGATTTGTGGTGTCTGAAAACAGTCCCTCTGGAGAAAGCAATGTCCTAATGCGGAGAACTTGTGACTATGTCCCCTTTATGGCAAAAGGGACATTGCCGAAGTGTTAAGGGTCTTAGATTACCGGATAGGACAAATGCAAGCACGGAAGATCCTAAAAGGGAGGCAAGAGGCTCAAGTCAGAGACGGGGTGGGGGGGCTGCGGTAGGAGAAAGACATCTGAAGGCTACACTCTCGACTTCAGAGACAGGGAAGGAGTCCCAAGTCAAGAACTGTGGGCAGCCCGGAGAAGCTGGAAAGGGCAGAAATGGCACTGCCCTTGAAGCTTCCAGAGGAAAGCGATCGCGACCATGTTTCTAGTTTAGTGTCTCTGACTCTCAGAACTGTGAGACAATTTATGTTATTGTAGTCACCGGGCTTGTGGTCATCGTTACAACAGCCACAGGAAACTAACAGAGTTTCTCTGGGCCTTGGTTTCCCCAGCTGTAAATAGCAAAGAGGAGAATCTATGCTATAGAGTTAAAAACTTTATAGCACCATGTGGTGTGGCACACGCCTTTAATCCCAGCACTCGGGAGGCAGAGACAGGCAGATCTCTGTGAGTTTGAGGCCAGTCTGGTCTACCAAGTGAGTTTCAGGACAGCCGGAACTGTTTCATAGAGAGACCCTGTTTCGAAAAACCATAAAAATGTTATAACATTAGTGTCTGGGGTGGGGGCATTTCTCAGTCATAGACAACTTGCATGAGACTCTGGGGTTGATTCCCAGTTTATCCCCCTCAAAAAACAAACAAACAACCACGGGTGTTTATACCATTAGATGCTTTGAATCATGTCTAATATATGCTCAATAAATGTTTGCTGTTCCTTGCCATCCCCTCCCCTCTGTCCTAGCTGGACCTGGGGTAGGAAGGCTGAGGCACTCATCAAGGGATAACTGGAGATGGTTGTGACTCCCAGTTGGTGGAAGGCAAAACTAACCTAAAGTGGGCACGTAGCAAACTGGAGGGGTTTGGGGTTGTATGAGGTTCCCTGTGTACCCAGAGGCCCCTGAAAGACTTTAGGAGACCTTAGGAGGGGCTTACACACTACTCGGGTGGCTGGAGAGTGGGAACAGGTGCTCCTATGTGGGCTTCAGGAGTCTGGTTTTATGGATGAAACTTTCCCCAAGTGTAAGGGACTAGAGAGCAGCTTTTTTGACTGAGGAGGCCCTGAGAGACCAAAGCAGGGTTCAGAGGCTCTCTCCTCCATGATCCCCAATCTAAAGGGGAGACAGATTTGTGCAACACATAACAAAGTGGGAGAAACAAATGGCTTGGGGAGAGAGCTCAGTGCACACAGAGGTCCTCTCTCAGGGAGGTTAAAGGTTTCAGAGAAAGTGACCTTTGGCCTGGCCATCCCCCGTGGCAAAAGGTGGGGCTAGGCCATGAAGGAGCCTAGAACGTTCAGTCCTCCTGGCTACTCACCTCGGCTGGTGACAACAAAAATGACATACTCATCGAAGGCTTCAGGACGCGTCAGGGCCATCTCGGTGCAGAGGCCCTCTATCACGTCCAGAGCCACCTGGGAAGGCCAGAGAGGAACAGCTGGTCCCCAGCCACTATCAGAGAGGCACAGAACTCTATACTCAACCTGACAGAGCACAGCTTGCAGAACTGGCCCTTGATTTGCCTTTTTACATTCTCTGTGCGACTCTGGGCTGTGTGACTCATAGTTTCTTGAAGTCTCAGTTTGCCGTTACCCACCCAGTATCTATAAGGTACCTATTGCAAGAGCCCCTGCAGGACCAAATTCCAGAGAAACCAGGCCCAATACTTAAAATTGTATAGTTATTTGTATGTGACCCATCATGTATCCTCCTTAGACTTTTGATCTCTGGCTGATGGTACCAGACGCAGTAGACTGTTGTTGGACATTGTCATATGGAATTGTTTCGAGAAAGGCAAGAAAAGAATCTGTCCCATTGTGACTTTTCCCAAATATTTCCAACTGCAGATGCTGAGCCCACAGTAGTGGAGGTGCAACTAACCTCAAGCCCTATCTCATGGGTCCGGGTGAGAGTCTCTGGACCACTGATGCTCACTTCATCTAACCCAGAGCCTGGCATCCCTACCCTTTCAGCTCCAGCTTGTTGAGATGCTCCTCACTTACAGTGCATGTTTTGATTTTCAGATGGCGTTCAAGACCTCCTGGAAGAAGAAAGAGCTGCCTCTTGGAACTCCGGCCTGCCTAGGGTAGATAAGCAGAAGAAAGTTGAAAGCCTGGACCCTATCACCCCCATGGAGGTCCCCATACCCAGAGGCATGTCTGGGCTGAGCCATTATGTACAGAGATTGACAGGAGCCATCCTCACACACCATGTAAGACATGTGCACCTAGCAAAGGGTTCTGGGCAGAGCTCGTGTCTCCCACTCATCTTGACCCCAGTCCTGCTGTAGGCTCACCAGCATAGCTCGAAGTTCCATACTACTGGGGAGCTCCAGACGGCCCCCGAAACGCAATGTCTTCTGCAGGTTCTGTTCACAGGCCTTGGCAATCCCTGTAGAGGCAGAGAGCTGAGGCCTTGCTCAAGGTTGACCAAGGATGGAAAAGGCTTCTCTTACTCAAGCCATGAGCCCCCTGAATCCCTTCAACAAGGAATAAGTCTTGTTGAGGAACATGATCTCAACATGATTCACCAAGATTAAGACCTGAAGTGTAAGAGCAAAATGCAAACCTACGTTTCATGGGGTTATAAACTTGACTTGCTCTTGGCTTTGTATAGACCTAGAGATATCTATGCTCCTTAGCTGTTGACTAGGTTGCTCATCCTCAACTGGTTCAACAGATGACATGATGGTGCCCAGTCTCTCTCAACTGGGACTTCATGTCAAGTGCCCTGCCTCACTGTGCGTCATAAGACAGATACCCCCACCTTCTGTGCTCCATGCATCGAAGCTAAGCAGTATACTTTCCCTGTCCACGGATGGAGTCAGGAATTCTTGGGCACATTCTTCAGTCATCTCCCATCTAGCCCTTCCCTAGGTATACATATCAGTTAATAATCAGAGGGAGATCAGCGGGGAGGGCTCCCTTATGTCCTCTATCGCCACAATCACTCTAATTGATTAAAAGGCTCTGGTCCCTCTAATTTTTGAAGATATGACCTCAGTTCACGTACTCATTATTTTTTGTCAACTCGACACACACTAGAGACACCAAGAATAGGAAACTTCAGCTGAGGAAGGGCTCCATCATCCTGGCCTGTGGAGATGTCTATGGGGTATTATGGAATATTTGTATAACTATGTAAAGATGTGCTGTATTTGTTTAATTATGTAAAGATGTGTTGCTGTTTTTACCTTGCCTGCCTAAGTCACCTGATTGGTCTAATAAAAAGCAGAATGGCCAATAGGGAGGGAGGAAGTATAGGCAGGACTTCTGGGCAGGGAGAGTGAGTAGGAGAAGGAATTTGGGCTCAAAGGAAAAGAAAGAAAAGGAGATGCCAGGGGCCAGCCAGCCAGTCAGGGAGAAAGCAGAAAAGCAGGACACACAGAATGAATAAAAGGTAAAAAGCTCTAAGGCAAAGCATAGAGGGATAGAAACAGGTTAAGTCAAAAGAGCTAGTGGGACAAGCCTAAGCTAAGGCCAAACATTCAAAATTAGCAATAAGTCTCTGTGTTTTTATTTGGGAGCTGCTTGGTGGCCCAAAGGAAATTCCAACTACAATGGGGCATTTTCTTGAGTAACGATTGGTGTGAGAAGGCCTTGCCCACTGCAGTTGGTCCCACCCACGGCCAAGTGGTCCTGGGAGGTATAAAAAAGGTGACTGAAAGCTGGGTAGTGGTGGCACATGCCTTTAGTTACAGCACTTCAGGAGGCAGAGGCAAGAAGGTCTCTGAATTCAAGGTCAGCCTGGTCTACAGAGGGAGTTTCAGGACAGTTGGAACTACACCAAGAAATCAAATCTTAAAAAAAAAAAAAGCCAGGCGGTGTTGGCGTATGCCTTTAATCTCAGCACTTGGGAGGTAGAGGCAGGCAGATCTCTGTGAGTTTGAGGCCAGCCTGGGCTACAAGAGCTAGTTCCAGGACAGGCTCCAAAGCTACAGAAAAACCGTGTCTCGAAAAACAAAATAAATAAACAACAAAAAACAAGCCATGGCACTACTTCAGCATCTATCTCCAGGTTCCTGCCTTGAGTTCCTGCCCTGGCTTCCCTCCATGGCATGGCGGATTGTAAGCTATAAAATGAAACAAACCCATTTGCTCCCCACAGTTGGTTTTGGTCATGGTGTTTTATCATAGCAGCAGAAATGACAGCATATATGGTATGTATCCCAAGCTGCCCTGGGACCTCTAATTTTCCTGCCTTAGTCTCCTGAGTGCTGAGACACATCACCATGCCTTGGCTATGCCTTAGAGTTGCTATGGAAACAAAGCTAGAAGCAGCCCCTTTCCCATTATGGCGGAAATAAAGCAGAGACCGTGCTATCAGCTGCAGACCACTAAAGATCCTGGAGGAGTAGAAGCAGCATCCCTCTTCGGTGTTCTAGGTTCTCGCCTACCTCCTCCATTTCTCCTATATGTCACGCTCTCCATTTCCGGGTCTTGACTTCTGCAAAGTCCACCTGGAAATTCTTTTTGCGCAATCACTACCCAGGGCAATTCCTACTCCAGGAAACCTTCCCTGGACACACCCACGTGAGATCAGAGGAGCCACTGCACCAGCCCCCCTGGGATAGCCATGCAAGTCTGCAGAACCATTTATATCCGTTCATCCTGCCTCAGCACCTGCCAAGGGCCAGGCTCTCTGGTTTGGCCAGCCCGTGGATGAATGCCCTGTCCCTACGTGTGGGTGTCCCCACTCACGCCGCCTCACCTTGGAAGGGCAGTCCTGGAGTCCGGCTCACATGTTGGAGGAATCGAATGAGGTATGGATAGAAGACCTCAGAGCAGCCGTAGTAGGCAGCCATGATGTACAGCAGCCTCCAGCCTCGCTGACAGCTGTCCCTGGAAGCACACAGGGGTTACGTCATAGGTGGCTTAGAGATGGACACAGGATCCAAGACTGGTCAGTTAGAGTTCAGATCCAAGCTGGCCAACATCTGCGTCTTGAGCCATCGGGGTTGGTTATAGCTAGATTTGGGGGTTTCTTTCAAAAAGCAGATAAATATAGCTTTTTCTTTTTCTTTTTTTCTTTTTCTTTTTTTTTTTTTTTGGTTTTTTGAGACAGGGTTCTCTGTGGCTTTGGAGCCTGTCCTGGAACTAGCTCTGTAGACCAGGCTGGTCTCGAACTCACAGAGATCCGCCTGCCTCTGCCTCCCGAGTGCTGGGATTAAAGGCGTGCGCCACCATCGCCCGGCTAAATATAGCTTTTTCAATGTGACCATATTTGAGAAGAGGACTAAAGGAGTCCTGGCATGAGGTTTGGGTTTAAATAGAAGGCCAAAGATGCAATCCTGATCAGCTGTCCCATCCATCATGATTGTCTCAGGCCCTGTCTGTCTTGCAAGGCAGCCTGACAAGGGGTTACGACCATGACATCTCCTTCTGAGAGGCACTTTGCCCCTCTGGCTGACAGCAAGCTTAGCCTGCTCTTTCTCCAGCATGAGATTCCTAGAGAAATTCCAGAGTCTTGTCCATTGTTTCAGCAGTCTGATAGATAAAGGGGAGGGATTTTATTCGCAGCGGTTATAATCCCCCAGTCTGGTCTTCTTTCTTTCTTTTGAAGTATGGAATGCTTCATATATTTGAATGTCATTCTTATGCAGAGGCTATGTTAATCTTCTCTGCATCATTCCAATTTTAGTATACACACACACACACACACATGTTGCAAAAACAAGCACTCCATTCTTTGTTTTTACATTTCATGCCCATGACTGAATTAACTGTCATAACCAGAATACAAGTAGGAACCAGGATTAGAAGATATTCAGTCAGTGTTGGGCAGCTGTGTATAAGAATCATTTCTTTCCTCTTTTTAGAGATTGTGTGTGCATGATGTGTGTGTGTGGGTACGGATATACCACCGAGAGCATATGGAGGCCATGGGACAGTGTGTGAGGTCAGTTCTCTCCTTCCACTTCTGCATGGGCTCTAGGGAATGAACTCAGGTTGTCAGGCTTGCAAAACAAGCAAGCAAGGACTTCACGAGTCCTTCACTCGCTGAGCCATCTTGCTTGCCCCATCAGGACCATTCCTCAGGCTGGGAAGATGATAGGTGGCAAAGAGCTTGTTCTGCAAGCATCAGAACCTGAGTCTGCATCCCCAGCACCGAGGTAAAGCTGGGCATGGCAGCATGGGCCAGCAACCATGTGTGGAGCCCTACCCCTGGGTTCCAACTCTTGCCCACCTCTGCCACAAACCCCACTTCTGGACCTTTAGTCCTGAGCATCAGGAAATGAAACCCCCTCCCTGCACTCACCCCCAGGGTAATCCCTGCTCCAGGAAGCCTAACCCTGGCCACTATCTGGGGGATGGATGCAGGTAGATGTTCCTGGAGCTTACTGGCTAAAACAGTGAGAACTTAGTTTAGTGTGAGGATGGAAGAAAGGATGGGAGGAAGGAAGGAAGGAAGGAAGGAAGGAAGGAAGGAAGGAAGGAAGACAGATGAAGAACAATAGAGGATTCTACTTCAGCTTCCGATGTGCTGGGATTACAGGCAAGGGCCACTGTGTCCAGTGTGGCTTTATCTCAACCCCTCCAGCCACCCCGATCTGAACAACATTCTCATCTCATTAACCCTCTGGTGGTTTGACCTCAACTGTCCCTTATTGTGGGAATGACTGAGCTCTGTCTCAGTGGTTCTGATCAGACCCCTCATTCGGGGGCATGGCAAATGACAAATGTCAAGGAGTTAGTGCCAATCAGACCCTGGAACTAGTGGCTTTGGAGCCTGTCCTGGAACTAGCTCTGTAGACCAGGCTGGTCTTGAACTTACAGAGATCCGCCTGCCTCTGCCTCCCGAATTTTAAGCAGCTAAGAAACATAAAAAGGCTGGACAGTGGTACTCCCAGCACTCAGGAGGCAGAGGCAGGCAGATCTCTGAGTTCGAGGCCAGCCTAGTCTACACAGCGAGTTCCAGGATAGCCAGGGCTACACAGGGAAACCCTTGTCTTGGGGAAAAAAAGATATAACAAGAGTAGCTCTTAGGCCAGGTGTAGCTGGAGTCCATTGCCCGTCCTGTGATTATCAGTGCCTCAAAAGTGCTGTGTGCGTTCTTTTATATTCACTCACGCAAGTGTGCGCATGCCCTTGTACACATATGAAGGGCAGAGGACAACTTGCAGGAGTCAGTTCTTCCTTCTACTGTGTGGGTTCCAGGGATTAGAGCCAGGCTGCCAGGTTTGGGGCAAACATCTTTGCCATCTGAGTCATCTTACTGCCCCCCACTCCGCTTTGTTCTGAGACAGTCTCAGGTAACCCAGGCTGGCTTTGAACTCAGTCCATAGACAAGGATGACCGTGAACTCCCGCTTCTCCCACTCGCACTCCTGAGCACTGGGATAACTGACAGGCCACCACACCCAGGTTCTTTTTTGTCAGAAGTTGTGTACTTCAGAGGCTGGAGAGATGCTTTCTAGGGTGAAGGCACTTCTACCAAGCGCGGCGACCTGAGAGTGGCGACCTGAGATCAGTCCTGGGGACTCCCGTGGTAGAATGGACACCCAACTCTCACAGGTTTTTCTCTAACCACTGCACATAGACTGTTGTACGCATGCTCCATCATGGCTACCACCCTACCACTATATGTGTTTGTCTTTCCAAGTTGGACTTCAAGAGTGAAGTTTCTTTAAAATCCAAAATGAAGTTCACTTATTGCTCTGCCTTACCAAATAGAGCTAAAAGGCAACCGAAGTGGAAGATTAGAAAAGCCCTGGAACATAGGAATTCCAGGAGTTGTGTGGGACTATCTGGTCTTTCCTCTCCTGTCCAGGGTCCACTTGCTTGAGTGGCTGACTTGGCAAAATTGCCACTGGAGTCGCCCACTCTCAGCAGACCATCCGAACAAGTAATGGGGAAATCAGAAAAGAGGAATCTTAGTCAGGGTGGCCACACTGGCAAGAGAACCCCCACAAGTGCCTCTTCTTAGATTTGAGAATTCTTGTAGCAAATCGAGTCTGGTTTTCTAGTGATTTCTGAGCTAAAAACATGTTCCCCAAAACTGTCACTTTGCTAACTGTGAGAGAGACTGTATGGGAACGCTATCGGTCTAGAAGAAAAGTAGGGCCAGAGGATGGGGAAGCTTGCCGTGTTCCTAAATGTTTGTAACTATTATTCTTTGTATGTGGGCATGACTCTGTGTGGGTGTGTGCAGGTGAATGCAGGGTGCTAGCAGAGACCAGAAGATAGAGCTGGATCTCCTGGAACTGGAGTCACAGGCATGCTGAACTTAATTCCTCTGGGAAGGCAGCAAGCATTCTTTTTTTGTTTGCTTGTTTGTTTGTTTGGTTGGTTGGTTGGTTGGTCAGTTTTCAAGACAGGGTTTCTCTGTGTAACAGTCCGAGCTGTTCTAGAACTAGCTCTTGTAGACCAGACTAGCCTCAAATTCACAGAGATCCAGCTTCCTCTGGCTCGTGAGTGCTGGGATTAAAGGTGTGCACTACCATTGCCTGGCAAGCATTCTTAACCTCTTGGCCACACCCCCATCCCTGAAAGCTTGTTTCCTAATGGTATCTGGACCCAACTGTGCCGGAGAGCACACCCTGACTAAATTTCAGCCACTTGAATCAGCAGGGTTTCACTTTTGCTCAAACTACCCTAAGCTGGATTTCTGTAACATGCAGCCAAGAATCTGAACATAAACATTATCGTTGCCTCTTTCATAGAGGAAGAAAGGGCAGAACGGCATGCTCCAGACCAAGCAATTCCCAAAACATAAAACAGGGACAAAGGTGAGTGGTGTGAGGCTGGGGAGGGAGAAGTCCTGGGACAGGGGAGTGTGGGGACAGTGGGTCAGGAGGTGACTTACTGCTTGGAGCTGGTGTTGTCTGTGATCTGCTTCACAATCTGGCAATAGCATTCGTCTCGCATGACCTCATGATCTCCGCAAAACTGTGAAAAGGCAGGCCAGATCATTGCCAGGTCGGGAAGTTCTCAGCCCTCTGAGCACCAGCAGGATGAATTCATTCCTCTCTGGGCAGCATGAGAGGTTTCCCACTGCACTATAACCGGCAGATGAGGAAACCAAGGCACAGAGCAAGAAGGCAGCAGGAGGCTCATGCTTCAGGACTGACCTTCAGGAGCATGCAGAGCACATCCAGTTCATTCTGGCCCTTCAGTGGGGCATCTCCCATGAACCTCATCACAGCTGTAGGAGAGACCCATCCTGCTCAGGACCACCATGCCCCCACTGCCCATCCCAAGAGGCCCAGAGGTCCATTTCCTCTCTGAGAGGCTGAAGCTGAGACAGCTGGAGGCTTCCGTTTTCTTCAAAGTGTCTCAGATTTGGGGAAAAAAAACCCCAGAACCAGAGAAGAGCAGTAACGAACACGGGTTACACAGTGCTGCATCTCACACACCTAGGAACATGTCAACCGCCATCTTGTTGAGATTGTTGTCACTGAGTTCAATGAGGGATTCCTGGATTGGGGCCTGTGAGGAGA